>NC_040081.1:81185409-81810409 GCF_003369695.1 Bos indicus x Bos taurus | reverse complement strand
TCAGTTGATAAAGAATCTGCCTGTAATACTGGAGACCTGGGTTCGATTTCTGGGTTGGGAAGATTCCCTGAAGAAGGAAATGGCAACCCACTCCAGTACTTTTGCCTAGAGAATCTCATGGACAGAGGAGCCTAACAGGTTATAGTCCATAGGGTTACAAGAGTCAAACATGACTTGGTGCTATCTTTCTGACTTCCCTGGTGGCTCAGAGAGTAAAAACATCTGCCTACAATTCAGGAGACCTGGGTTCGATTCCTGGGTCGGGAAGATCCCCCTGGAGAAGGAAATGGCAATCCATTCCAGTACTCTTGCCTGGAAAATCCCAATGATGGACGGAGGAGATCCCTTTGTTCATGGGGTCACAAAGAGTCGCACATGACTGAGCAACTTTACTTTCACTTTCACTATAGTCAGTAAAGCAGAAATAAATGTTTTTCTGGAACTCTTGCTTTTTCAGTGATCCAACGGATGTTGGCAATTTGATCTCTGGTTCCTAACCTTTATAAAATCCAGCTTGAACATCTGGAAGTTCATGGTTCACGTACTGTTGAGGCTTGGCTTGGAGAATTTTGAGCATTTCTTTGCTAGCATGGAGATGAGCATAATTTTGTGGTAGTGTAAACATTCTTGGGCATTGCCTTTCTTTGGGATTGGAATGAAAACTGACCTTTCCAGTCCTGTGGCCACAGCTGAGTTTTCCATATTTGCTGGCATATTGAATGCAACACTTTCACAGCATCATTTTTAAGGATTTGAAATAGCTCAACTGGGATTCCATCATCTCCACTAGCTTTGTTCATAGTGATGCTTCCTAAGGCCCACTTGACTTTTACATTCTAGGTTGTCTGGCTCTGAGTGATCACACCATTGTGGTTATCTGAGTCACGGAGATCTTTTTTACATAGCTCTTCTGTATATTCTTGCCACCTCTTCTTAATATCTTCTGCTTCTGTTAGGTCCATATCTTTTCTGTCCTTTATTGTGCTCATCTTTGCATGAAATATTCCCTTGGTATCTCTAATTTTCTTGAAGAGATCTCCACTATTTTCCATTCTATTGTTTTCCTCTCTTTCTTTGCACTGATCACCGAGGAAGGCTTTCTTATCTCTCCTTAATATTCTTTGGATTCTTTGCATTCAAATGGATATATCCTTCTTTTTCTCCTTTACCTTTTGATTCTTCTTTTTCTCAGCTATTTGTAAGGCCTTTGAGACAACCAATTTGCCTTTTTGCATTTCTTCTTCTTGGGGATGGTCTTGATCACTTTCTCCTGTACAGTGTCACAAACCTCCATCCATAGTTCTTCTGAATCTCTATGAGATCTATTCACTTGAATCTATTTGTCACTTCCACTGTGTAATTATAAGGGATTTGATTTATATCATAACTGAATGGTCTAGTGGTTTTCCCTACTTTCTTCAATTTAAATCTGAATTTGGCAATAGGAGTTCACGATCTGAGCCATAGTCAGTTCCCAGTCTTGTTTTTGCTGACTGAATAGAGCTTCTCCATCTTTGGCTACAAAGAATATAATCAATCTGATTTCTGTATTGACCATCCAGTGATGTACATGTGTAGAGTCTTCTCTCAAATTGTTGGAAGAGGGTATTTGCTATGATCAATATGTTCTCTTTAAAAACTCTGTTAGCCTTTGCCCTGCTTCATTTTGTATTCTAAGGCCATATTTGCCTGTCACTTCAGGTAGCTCTTACTTCCTACTTTTGCATTCCAGTCCCATATAATAAAGAGGACATATTTTTTGGGTGTTAGTTCCAGAAGGTCTTGTAGGTCTTCATGGACCCATTCAACTTCAGCTTCTTTAGCATTACTGTTTGGGGAATAGTTTTGGATTACTGTGTGTGTGAAAACGAAGATCATGGCATCTGGTCCCATCACTTCATGGCAAATAGATGGGGAAACAGTGTCAGACTTTATTTTTCTGGGCTCCAAAATCACTACAGATGGTGATTGCAGCCATGAAATTAAAAGACGCTTACTCCTTGGAAGGAAAGTTATGACCAACCTAGATAGCATATTCAAAAGCAGAGACATTACTTTGCCAACAAAGGTCCATCTAGTCAAGGCTATGGTTTTTCCAGTGGTCATGTATGGATGTGAGAGTTGGACTGTAAAGAAAGCTGAGCACCAAAGAATTGATGCTTTTGAACTATGGTGTTGGAGAAGACTCTTGAGAGTCCCTTGGACTGCAAGGAGATCCAACCAGTCCATTCTGAAGGAGATCAGCCCTGGGATTTCTTTGGAAGGAATGATGCTAAAGCTGAAACTCCAGTACTTTGGCCACCTCATGCGAAGAGTTGATTCATTGGAAAAGACTCTGATGCTGGGAGGGATTGGGGGCAAGAGGAGAAGGGGACGACAGAGGAAAGAAGGGGACGACAGAGGATGAGATGGCTGGATGGCATCACTGACTTGATGGACGTGAATCTGGGTGAACTCCAGGAGTTGGTGATGGACAGGGAGGCCTGGCATACTACAATTCATGGAGTCGCAAAGAGTCGGACACAACTGAGCAACTGAACTGACTGACTGTAATATTGAATGGTTTGCTTAGAAATGGACATAGATCATTCTGTCATTTTTGAAATTGCATCCAAGTACTGCATTTTGGACTGTTTTGTTGACTATGATGGCTACTCCTTTTCTTCTAAGGGATTCTTGCACACAGTAGTAAATATAATGGTCATATGAGTTAAATTCACCCATTCCAGTCCATTTTAGTTCACTGATTCCTAAAATGTCTATGTTCACTCTTACCATCTCCTGTTTGACCACTTCCAATTTGTCTTGATTCATGGACTTAGCATCCCAGATCCCTATGCAATATTTCCCTTTACAGCATCGAACTTTACTTTCATCACCCATCACATCCACACCTGGTTGTCGGTTTAGCTTTGGCTCTGTCTCTTCATTCTTTCTGGAGTTATTTCTCCACTGATCCCCAGTAGCATATTGGGCACCTACTGACCTGGGGAGTTCATCTTTCAGCGTCATACCTTTTTGCCTTTTCATACTGTTCATGGGGTTCTCAAGGCAAGAATACCCAAGTGGTTTGCCATCCTCTTCTCCAGTGGACCACGTTTTGTCAGAACTCTCCTCCGTGACCTGTCTGTCCAGAGGCAGACAGGCAGGTTTGCAACAATGGGCTGCTACATTCTCAGCCCCAAAGATGGCATCTTCCAACAAACTCTGAGCCGAGTCCCAGCTGCTAATCACGTTTTCCTGATATCCTGGGTGGTTGACATCTGCCAAGATGGTCGCAGCCTGAGATCAGCTCTCCAGAGGAGACATATGGCACACCTGATATTTTGCTTTTGCAGTGCACTCAGGAAACCTAATGGCTGAGACCTCGGAGGTGATTAAGATGCATGGCCCACCTGGAACAGTGTGCTTGCCAGCACCTTGTTGCCTGAGCTACTCAGACCTGGGGAGGGCACAAAAATGTATGCCCAACTCACAGAGACTGAGCCAGAACTGTGTCTGAGTGTCTCTTGTGGGGGTATGGGTCAGCAGTGGACTGCCACAGGCGCTCTGGGCGGAGCAGACCTGGTATGGCATAAGCCCTCTTGGAGGAGGTTGCCATTAACCTCACCATGGAACAACCAGAACTTACACAGGACTGGGGAAACAGATTCTTAGAGGGCACAAACAAAACTTTGCACCAGGACCCAGGAGAAAGGAGCAGTGACCCCACAAGAAACTGATCCAGACATGCCCATGAGTGTCCAGGTGTCTCTGGTGGAGGCGTGGATTGGCGGTGGCCTGCTTCAGGGTCGGAGGCACTGAGTGCAGCAGTTTTGAAGTGCACCTTTTGAAGGTCAACATTATCTTTATTACCTCCACCATAGTTTGGCCTCAGGTCAAGCAACCAGGAGGGAGCACAGCCCCGCCTATCAACAGAAAATTGTATTAAATATTTATTGAACATGACCCCATCCATCAGAACAAGACCCTGTTTCCGCCTCAGTCTCCCCCTTCAGGAACCTTCCACAAGCCTCTTATCCTTATCCATCAGAGGACAGACAGAATGAAAACCACAATCACAGAAAACTAAGCAAACTGATCACATAGACCACAGCCTTGTCTCGCTCAATGAAACTATGAGCCATTTACAGTCATCACACTGTTTTAAAATAAATTTATAAATAAAGATGAATAAACCACACTATTTGATATGAATTTGACTTCCTGTGATTGTTGCAATGGAGATATATCTTATCTAATTTCCAAAAACTAAATATTCAAAAAAATTAAAAAACACAAAAATATTAAGGAAAGAGAGAAAAAGAAGAACAAGTATGGGAGGACAGGTTGAGTTAGAGAGAAAAAAAGAAAAAGAAGGGAGGGAAGGAAAGAAAAATCCTATACTCCTGACTTGGATTGTTACCTTAAAAATCCTACTGTTGACCAGGTGATATTGCAGTACAATCAATCTTGAATGATATTACTTTTGTTACTACTATGAAAGATAATAACAAATCAACTGAATTTTTTAAAGTAGGAAACATAACAAAAACATGTTGTTCTAACTCTATTTGTCACAATACATGCTGCTGTTTTTTTTTTTCTTAATTTAAATCACTATACACAATGCAAACTATTAATATGGAAGATAACCTAAACTATAATATATATTTAATAGCCAAGCCAATTAATACATCTTAAGCCAATTTTGACATTTGTTTTAAAGTGATAAGTATTTTAAGTGAAAGTGAAGTCGCTCAGTCATGTCCCGACTCTTTGCGACCCCGTGGACTGTAGCCTATCAGGCTTCTCCATCCATGGGATTTTCCAGGCAAGAATACTGGAACGGGTTGCCATTTCCTTCTCCAGGAGATCTTTCTGACCCAGGGATTGAACCCGGGTCTCCTGCATTGTAGGCAGACACTTTACCGTCTGAGCCACCAGGGAAGCCCCCATAAGATTGCAATTTAACATAAGTAATAGTGTAACAGTGGCACCTTTATCTTTTTTTTAGTGTAAAAGCTGCACATTCTTTGATTTGGTTAAAAGTAATCTTTTTGTTAAAAAGGATCAAATTTATTAATTATAATTAGATACATTTTTTTTCCTCAGTGACAGTTTTGGTTTCAGTCCTTTGCAGACAAAAGATTACATGTATTGTGATGTCCAACAATTCTAATTTAAGTTCAGAATACTAAACATAATATATCCTAAAGATAAAAATAAAACAGGTCAAAGAAGGAACATTTTAACTGTTCTTTTTAAGTGAAACTAGATTTGTTAAAGTACCTGCTACTGTCATAGTTTGAAATTAAAATCCCAAACTGAAGCTTCTCTTTCATAAGGACTGCAAACAAATATCTAAGAATATTTAAGTACATCTTAAGAACATCTTAAGAATTCCTATATTGGAAGCTTGAGGTAATTCAACAAAAGACCAGGTCTATCTGTAGAACTTTAAAATTATATTATGCTTTGACTTTTTTAATAAAGAAAATCATAATATATAATCAGCAATTGATACTTTTCTTTACAAATATATATTTATGTTCATTCTTCCTACCTGGGAAATAAAATACGTACATGTATTCAAATAATTTACTTACCTTTGGTGTTTAGCATAGTAATTCCTTCCTTTTGTAGGTATTCTGACATCTTCTTGGAATTCAAGTCAAAGGGACAACTAAAATGTTTCCTCTTTTAATGAGCTTGGTTGCACACAACAAAAACTTTGTGACAGGAAAGGGAGGCCTGAAAAATACTAGAGAAAACTAATAAAGGTAGAAAGATACAAATATAAATCTAACCATATGCCTCTTAACAGAAAAGATACAATTTACCTATTACTAATCCAATGAAATTGGAAATTAACAAATATGAGATGTATAGATAAAAGCTATAGAATGCCATTTACTATAGGAATTTTTAAGGCAGATTCATGTGACCACCTAAAAGAAAATATGTATATACATGTACATTTATACATGTTTGTGGGATCACAACTTGGTGCTCTGAAGTTGCCCTCAAAAATTGTCATATCTAAGCTACATTTTTTTTTCATCATATTGGATTTAGTCTAAGACTTCTAACCTCTCTCTAGTATTGATTTCAGCAACCTTCAAAAATCACTGTAGCTTGCTATAATTTGCATTTTACTGGGCAGCATCAGCAGAATTGACAATATTTGCTAAAGCTTGTGCAATTTTCCCAATAAAAACTTTAAAAATAACTATTCAGTTGTTCAGAATCCATTTTTATTCACATACCTGTGCTCCTCTAATCCTGATATGTCAATTCTCTAAATTAAAAATCCACCTCATTCTTATGAATTTCCTACAAAATATTCAGTAGACATCTATAAAGGAGGGTGAAATTGCATTCATAAGTAATGCTTGCTATTTGCCATGTGTTAGCTTTCACATTCCAGTGCACGCTTTAGGAAATACTTTTACCTTGATGGCATGTATTTATATGATAAAGTTTCATTGTTTCTCACCAAATCTTATTACTGAAAATTGAGAACTGAAACTACCTTATTGATTTTATCTATTTTCAGTTTATTTAATATGTGAATTTTCCATGGCTAATCCTAATCACAAAGAACTTGAGCACGAGCGACAAAGCAGATCAAGCCGGAAAGGCTATAACTGCAAATATGGATGGCTATACTTCATGAAGGAGGCTCAAGTCTTGGATCTCGGAGACAAAAAGAGAAAGTCATAAAACACTTGACTTATACATCAATGACATATGGGGATAATAACTGTACAGTGAAACTTCCATAGCAATACAAAAGTAGCAATTATTTCTCCATCTTAAATACATCTGTGCGTTAGCCTGTATGGCTCTGCTTTGGGGTTTTTGTTGAATTTAAGTTGGTTACACAGATTTTATCTGGGGTAAGACTGAAAGGTCAGCATGCAAAGGGGCTTGAGTTTCTTATGTTAAAGACTAAAAACCTCAGAGAGATGAGGAAAAGTCAGCACGATGTGAATTGGAAATTGGTACTTTATCACTTCCATCATGATTTTGGACACAGTCAGTGACATAGTCAAGGCCAAAATTAATGGAGCATGAAGGTAGAATTGAGGGGGGAGAACAATATTTGCTGGACATTAGTTAATCTATTATAGCAGTTATTAGCATAGAGATCAAAACAACCCAATGAGTTGCTTTGCAAATGCCCTATACTGAAATAGAGAGAGTCACTTAATTTAATGTAAGGAGTTTGTGGTTTTTAATACCAATGGGTAAAGTAACTTCTTATTTCCTTTATTTCTATCCTATACAAATTTACGATAATGTCATGGGAAACCCAACTTGATCATCAAACTACTTCCATCAGGTGAATCCAAACCTGTAGGACTAGTGTACAACAGGGTCAAGGATCAAGTTTATTCCATGAGGTGAAGAACAGCCAAGGAAGGCATCACTCTCTGCTGACCTAGAATTTGCCAGACATTCTTGGCTCGAAAACAAATTCAGATACCAAAAGGAGGAAAAAGTTAAGTATTCTATGTTATCTGAGTCCCAGATTTGTGCTCAGTTTAGGTCATTACAGACTGATAACTGGACTTTGCTGAGAGAAGAGGGAGGACATAGGTAGAAATAGAAAATTTTAATTTGGAAAACACTTCAGTATGAGATTGGGAGATAAATTATCATTTACATGTTATATATATTCTCCTCTACTTTGCCTTAGAATTCTGTACAGCTGTGACTTCAGTGATTAGTAATAGCCATGGTCATGAAGAAATCCTGATGAAACTTCCATCAAGAGAAGCTACTACCAAGAGAATAGCTCACTTATATACATTACCTCTATCCCTTTAGGTATATGAGGGTGGTCACAGTGGGGCCACACTTTTCAGTCAATGAGTGAACATGGTTGGGTGAAGTGATATTAAAGCTGGTTCACTCAAGCCAAACTCGGGACTACGCAATTTTGCTCATGGACACCACGTGGGCTGTGCCTGGGCTTTCTCAGAACCGTGCTGCAGTCAGACCTTTTCTGCCCAACCTTTCTTTTCCTCCCTTTTTTCACAAGAGTCAGCCTGCCTTGTGGGCTGGAGACTCTCACTATCTACTCTATCACCTGCCTATTTTATCCTTCACAGCATCTCTCCTAATATACCTTTGGCATATCTAGTCTTATATAGAATCTCTAATACTTGGCCATCTGATACAAAGAACCAACTCAATGAGAAAGACCCCAGATCTAGGAAAGATTGAAGGTAAAAGGAGAAGGGGTGGCAGAGGATGAGACGGTTATTAGATAGAATCACCAACTCAAAGGACATGAATTTGAGCAAACGCTGGGAGATAGTGAAGAACAGGTGAGCCTGGCATCCTGCAGTCTATGGGGTCAAAGAGTCAGACACGACTTAGCGACTGAACAACAACAGTGTTATATAGGTATCGTTTTCAAAGAGAGCCCAAAGTGACATAGTAACCAAGAGTAGAATAGTGTTCATAATAAGAATGCTTAGTAATATTACTGTCTTAATAAGGCTGTGCTTGATATAAGAAGTAGTGTATTTCATATGGACAAAAGTGTTACCTGCCATTAGCTACTGCAGTTGCCCTGGTGATGTGCCTTGAGGGGAATTCAGGTTGGAGTAAAAAAGAATACTGGCCCTAGGTAGTTGAGATGCCTATCAAAGGAATAATTTCAATGAACCCAGATTTTTGCCTCTTCCCATACACAGAAAATCACTAAAATCATTAACTTGAGGTAACTAATTTTTGGTGACTAACAGCAATCTTTTAATGTTTAGCTACTTTTTTTTTTTTTTTTGGTCACCCAGCAAAACTTCTGCATAAATTAGCTCGTTCCTTACTTCTTTAAAACAGTTTTTCAGAGCTGAGAGGTTGTCTCCTGGGCTATAGTCTTCAGTAAAGTCCTCAAATAAACATAAGTCCCAGCTTTTAGTCTGTGTTTTGTTTGTTTTTAGTTGACATTGAGAAGGCATATAGTGTTTTATATAAGGAGGATCTGCCCTTCAACACCTTATGGAAAGAACAGCTCTATGCTCTACACTGCATGTTAGCTGCCTAGGTTTAATTCCCCTGATGGACATAGCTTGAAGATGAAGCTAGGTAAAACAGAAACAAGTGGTAAAACCCAGCAGAGGGAGCAGTCATGTTTGACAGAGCATGCACTGCTCAGGGAAAGTGGACATAAGGAGGGAAGAGGCAATGAGGCCTGGGGGATATACCCATACTTGGAATTGGTGGTAGCAAACCATGAGGAATAGAGCCTAATAAAAGTCAAGTGGAAGTGAATTTTCAGTGGGCACCAAAGAGGTTTATCAAGACATCCTTATATAGTTCAGTAGATGCTAGAAGACTTGGATCAGAGTTAGGGGCAGGATAGTTTCCATGGGGTCGCGAAGAGTCGGACACGACTGAGTGACTTCACTTTCACTTCCATGCACTGGAGAAGGAAATGGCAACCCACTCCAGTGTTCTTGCCTGGAGAATCCCAGGGATGGGGGAGCCTGGTGGGCTGCCATCTATGGGGTCGAACAGAGTCGGACATGACTGAAGCGATTTAGCAGCAGCAGCAGCAGTTTGCATTGGGAATAAAGAGGAAAAAAAAGAACTGCAGACACGTAAAATCATACCTCATAAGTAAACAATAAGAACATTTTACTAAAGGGATCACTGGAAAAATGTGATAATTGTTATCAATAAATCAATGACCTGTAATTGTAGGTTGTTACAAGAATCACTGCAACATGATTTTTAAAAGGATTCTATATAGACTTTGTGCAGTTTACCCTGATAATAAAACCAGTTTATGGCATTGTGTTAATATTCCTAAACACATGTCAACTTCATTTCCTCACACATTAAGAGAAGGTAGTTGATTTAGTGTATGAATTTAGTTAGTATTAGTCTCTCAGTCATGTCCAACACTTTGCAACCCCGTGGACTATAGCCTGCCAGGCTCCTCTGTCCTTGGAATTCTCCAGGCAAGAATACTGAAATGGATTGCCATTCCCTACACCAGGGGTCTTCTGAACCCAGGGATTGAACCTGGATCTCCAGCATTGCAGACACATTCTTTACCATCAGAGCCACCCAGGGAGATCCCAGTGTATGAATTGCTGCTGCTGCTGCTGCTGCTGCTAAGTCGCTTCAGTCGTGTCCGACTCTATGCAACCCCATAGACGGCAGTCCTCCAGGTTCCCCTTCCCTGGGATTCTCCAGGCAAGAATACTGGAGTGGGTTGCCATTTCCTTCTCCAATGCATGAAAGTGAAAAGTGAAAGTGAAGTCACTCAGTCGTGTCTTAGTGACTCCAAGGACTGCAGCCTACCAGGCTCCTCCTTCCATGGAATTTTCCAGGCAAGAGTACTGGAGTGGGGTGCCATTGTGTATGAATTAGATCATCCTAATAAAATAGTATCACACTGGGGAGAAACTTGGAATGCTATCTCTAACTATCAAGAGTCCAATAATGGTTCAAAACTTTTTTTTTTTTTTTCCTGTTGGACACAACTCAGCACACACACACACACACTTTTTTTTTTTTTTCTGTAGACATGGAAACCCATAAAACATGTTTGGTATGTTTTTTTTTTTTAACTTTCTGTTGCTGCTGTTGATGTTGATATTATAGAGTGATTGATACTGACATATTCATGATGGCTTCTTGGGGAAAAAATAAATATCTACAGGATGAATAGGAGGAAGAGAATGCATACAAATTCCAGGGTATTTTGAATAGCATGAATCAAATGATAAGACTAGTTGCCAGACAGGCAAATTGCTATGTTGTCAAGAATCAGCATTGGGTTTAGTAGGTGAGACCATATCCAACACCTGAGAGGAAATGAAACCAAGTTACAAAGAAAGATTGATCTGCATACTGTTATAAATTATTTGTTCTTCATTGTCTATTTCTATATTTTAAAAACTAATGAACATTGTGTTTAAAAAATTAAATGAGAACATGACAGGCTATATCATAATAAAGCTAAGCACAGAGGTTTAAAAAAAAAAAACAATGAAAGGAGATTTAGAAGTTAAAAATTTGGATGTAGAGGAAATGGCTTTTGAAAGGACAAACATTAAATCAAAATGTGTCCTGTTACTGATTTATTGTTTCAACTCCTTGTTCATGAATAGTGTTTCCTATCTCACATTAAAGAATTTAAAGTCATTGGGTTCCTTCTAATAAACTGGGGTCAGGTTAGATATTGCAGTATTGAAATTGTTAATTGAAAATAGGGATCCTTAGATAAGGTAATATCAATACTTAATTGACAGTAGGAGTCCTGAGAAATATGTATGCAGGTTAAGAAGCAACAGTTAATACCAGACATGGAACAGCAGCCTGGTTCAAAATTGGGAAAGGAGAACATCGCAGCTATATATTGTCACCCTTCTTATTTAATTTATATGCAGAGTAGATCATGCAAAATGCTGGACTGGATGAAACACAAGCTGGAATCAAGATTGCTGGGAGAAATATCAATAGCCTCAGATATACAGATGACACCATCCATATGGCAGACAGTGAAGAGGAACTAAAAGAGCCTCTTGATGAAAGTGAAAGAGGAGAGTAAAAAAGCTGGCTTAAAACTCAACATTCATAAAATGAAGATTATGGCATCTGGTCTCATCCCTTCATGGCAAATAGATGGAGAAACAATGGAAACAGTGACAGACTTTATTTTGGGGGGACTCCAAAATCACTGCAGATGGTGACTGAAGCCATGAAATTAAAAGACACTTGCTCCTTGGAAGAAAAGCAATGACAAACCTAAACAGCATATTAAAAAGCAGAGACATTACTTTGCCAACAAAGGTCTGTCTACTTAAAGCTACAGTTTTTCCAGTAGTCATGTATGGATGTAAGAATTGGACCATAAAGAAAGCTGAGCACTGAAGAAGTTATGCTTTTAAACTTTGGTGTTGGAGAATACTCTTGAGAGTCCCTTAGACGGCCTGGAGATCAAACCAGTCAATCCTAAGGAAATCAGCACTGTATGCTCATCAGAAGGACTGGCCTGAGGATGAAACTCCAGTACTTTGACCACCTGATGGGAAGAACTGAGTCATTGGAAAAGACTGTGATGCTCAGAAAGATTGAAGACAGGAGGAGAAGCATCACTGACATAGTGGATGTAAGTTTGAGCAAGCTTCAGGAGCAGGTGATGGACAGGGAAGCCTGGCATGCTGCAGACCATGGGGTTGCAAAGAGTCAGACATGACTGAATGACTGAACTGAACTAAACTGAGCTAAGGGTAATAGTGGAAAAGGTCAGTTTTCATTTCAATCCCAAAGAAAGGCAATGCCAAAGAATGCTCAAACTACCACACAATTGTACTCATCTCACACGCTAGTCAAGTAATGCTCAAAATTCTCCAAGCCAGGCTTCTGCAATATGTGAACTGTGAACTTCCAGATGTTCAAGCTGGTTTTAGAAAAGGCAGAGGAGCCAGATATCAAATAGCCAACATCTGCTGGATCATGGAAAAAGGAAGAGAGTTCCAGAAAAAACATCTATTTTTGCTTTATTGACTATGCCAAAGCCTTTGACTGTGTGGATCACAATAAACTGTGGAAAATTCTGAAAGAGATGGGAATAAAGACCACCTGACCTGCCTCTTGAGAAACCTATATGCAGGAAACAACAGTTAGAACTGGACTTGGAACAACAGACTGGTTCCAAATAGGAAGAGGAATATATCAAGGCTGCATATTGTCACCCTGCTTATTTAACTTATATGCAGAGTACATCATGAGAAATGCTGGGCTGGAAGAAGCACAAGCTGGAATCAAGATTGCTGGGAGAAATATCAATAACCTCAGATACACAGATAGCACCACCCTTATGGCAGAAAGTGAAGAGGAACTAAAAAGCCTCTTGATGAAAGAGGAGAGTGAAAAAACTAAGATCATGGCATCTGGTCCCATCACTTCATGGGAAATAGATGAGGAAACAGTGGAAACAGTGTCAGACTTTATTTCTGGGGGCTCCAAAATCACTGCAGATGGTGATTGCAGCCATGAAATTAAAAGACACTTACTACTTGGAAGGAACGTTATGACCAACCTAGATGGCATATTCAAAAGCAGAGACATTACTTTGCCAACAAAGTCCATCTAGTCAAGGCTAGGGTTTTTCTAGTGGTCATGTATGGATGTGAGAGTTGGACTGTGAAGAAAGCTGAGTGCTGAAGTGTTGATCCTTTTGAACTGTGGTGTTGGGGAAGACTCTTGAGAGTCCCTTGGACTGCAAGGAGATCCAACCAGTCTATTCTAAAAGAGATCAGTCCTGGGTGTTCTTTGGAAGGACTGATGCTGAAGCTGCAACTCCAATACTTTGGCCACCTCATGCGAAGGGTTGACTCATTGGAAAAGACTCTGATGCTGGGAGGGATTGGGGCAGGAGGAGAAGGGGACGACAGAGGATGAGATGGCTGGATGGCATCACCGACTTGATGCACATGAGTTTGTGTGGACTCTGGGAGTTGGTGATGGACATGGAGGCCTGGTGTGCTGCAGTTCATGGGTTCTCAAAGAGTCAGACACAACTGAACGACTGAACTGAACTAAACTGAAGGTGATAGTGAAGAGAATCAAGAGGAATGGAATTACAGAATGAAAAAATAAATCTCCCATTTTGAATCCTAATTACTATTCCTTCCTTTACAAATCAAGATTTCAGAAACAAAATCTGTTGTTTATTATGAGCTAGTTACTAGATTAGAGACTTTTAATAAACAACCTAGAACATTAAAAATGTATTTAAATATGGATAAACACACTTGTATTTAAAATGGTATATGTGTGTATGTATATATATGTGTGTATACATATATATGTGTGTGTGTATATATATATACACACACACATATATGGCACTAGTGGTAAAGACCAGAGAAGGAAATGGCAACCCACTCCAGAATTCTTGCCTAGAGAATCCTGTGGACAGAGGAGCCTGGTGGGCTGCTGTTCATAGGGTTGTACAGAGTTGGACACGACTGAAGCAACTTAGCATGCATGCATGCATTGAATAAGGAAATGACAACCCACTCCAGTATTCTTGCCTGGAGAATTGCAGGGACAGAGAAGCCTGGTGGGCTGCCATCTACACGGTTGCACAGAGTCAGACACAACTGAAGTGACTTAGCAGCAGCAACAGCAGTGGTAAAGAACCTGCCTGCCAATGCAGGAGGGCTTCAATGTCTTGGTCAGGAAGGTCTCCTGGAGGAGGCCATGGCAACCCACTCCAGTATTCTTGCCTGGGAAATCCCATGGACATAGGGACTTGGTGGGGTATAGTCCATAGGATTGCAAAGAGACAGACATGACTGAATCAACTTAGCATGCATGTGTGTGTGTACAAAGTGACTCAAATTTCAATATCTGAAATTTTAGTTGCTTGGAATTTAAAGTTAATAGCCATTAGATTGTTAAAGCCTTAAATAGGAGAAAATATATAGGAATATTTAATTGTTGTTCAGTCGTCCAGTTGTGTCTGATTCTTGGCAACCCTGTGGCCATGGACTGCAGCATGCCAGGGCTCCCTGTTCCTCACCATCTCCCAGAGTTTGCCCAAGTTCATACTCATTGCATCAGTGATGCCATCCAGTCATCTCATCCTCTGATGCTCTCTTCTCCTTCTACTCTCAATCTTTCCCAGCATCAGGGACTTTTCCAATGAGTTGTCTGTTCACATCAGATGACCAAAATACTGGAGCTTCTGCTTCAGCATCAGAACTTCCAGTGAGTATTCAGACTTGATCTCCCTTAATATTGATTGGTTTGATATCCTTGCTGTCCAAGAGACTTTCAGGAGTCTTCTCCAGCACCACAGTTTGAAGGCATCAATTCTTTGGCATTCTGCCTTCTTTATGGTCCAGCTCTCACAACTGTATATGACCACCGGGAAGACCATAGCCTTGACTATATGGACTTTTGCTGGGAGAGTAATATCTCTGCTTTTCAACATACTATCTAGGTTTGTCATTGCTTTCCTGCCAAGAAGCAGCTGTTTTATGATTTTATGTCTATACAAATGCCAATTTATGACAGTTATATTTTTTACTATGTGTTTTCTTTTCAAACCACTAGATTTTCTACATGTATAAAGTCAATTACTGAGGTTTTTCAGTTGACAGGCTCAAAAGTTTAAAAAGAAACTTAACCTTTTATAGATACTATTCTGTTGAAACGCTTCTTATATCCTCTGGGTGGATAAGTGGTTTTAAAAGACAGTTAGAAATCAATTATAATACTGAATGTTTAAAAGAAAAGTGTAGTTTGGAATTTGAATCCCTCATTGGTACTTGACTATTCTAAGAACTTCAATTTAAAACTTTGATGCAGATACTTAAATCTCACACATACTATTTCTTAGAAAGTTTATTTATTTGCATAAATTCCAGGTTCTCTTTCTAAAGTTTCAACCAGGGAGATAGGTCAAATACACTTTTAAAAACCAATACACTGTTCTAGACTACAGTAAACTGTCATTGTTTCTTTTTCTTTCAATGTATTTATATATACATTTTAGAAGATGATCAAGAACCCAAAAATGACCATGACAATAATGAAAATTTTTCAAGAAGAAATTAAAAAGTTGTTACAAATCAACTTAATAATACTCTTTGTCTTTTTCAACATCTTTTGATATTAATTTATATACATGTATTTTATTTTTATCCTAGAAATAAGAACTTTGAAGCAACCCCAGCTCTGAAAACCATCACTATACTGTGAACACATTCCAATCTTTTCAAACATCTCTTCATCACTGTTTTATAAACTTTGATTACCCTATGTAAAGGAAAACCAAACATAATGTAATGGATTTTGACATAAAACTTAGCATTTAGATGTATCCAAGTTTTCTATCCAAAGCAATAACTCACAGGAAGTTTGCCACAATTGAATTAGTCTGTTTTATGGCTGAGATTTATGTCTCTTATTCAATAATATCTTCTTTCTTGGGTTCCCTTTGAATAATTCTCACATATAAAAATACATTAAAACATTTGAGATACTTCTTTTAGTTCTCTCCTTTAAATGTCCCATTAATCTTAAGGTGAACGCAACTGTAAATTATATAATACTTTACTCAATATAGTTTAACTGCTTTCTCAGACAGTTATCAGTATCAAGTTTTATTGTATGGCTTGCCTTCAGTTAATTTTTTAAGGTTAATATGATTTTTCCTTTTCTTAAACAGTAGAAACAATTTAGTACTTTTTTAAGCAGTAAATATACCTTCTTGTTTGATTACACCATTTATTGCATCTAGTATATGGCACACACTGAGGATAAGGAAGTAAGACAAGTCTCTGTCATCCATAAGAGTGTCCCAAGAGTCACTGTGAAGATGAACAACTCAAACTTCAATGCAGTGTAATAATAGACCTGAAGAAGGCAGGCTAAAAATGCTACCAGAGGATATGAGAAACAAGACTGGAGGTTAACAAGGAATCAGCAAATTTTATGGAGAGAGTAAAACAGGATGAAAGGAAGAGATAACACTCCTAGGTAAAGAAAATAAATGATAATAGTAATACCTCTAGTCCATCTGAGTATTTCTTTCCCGTCTTCCTCCATATTAAGTGAATTACCTTAGTCCCAAAAGTTTATCCCTTTGTTCTCCTCACAGCCCACAAAATTAAAAAATGAGTTAACAACTGCAGTGACAAAGAAGTACATATCTACCCAGTGAATTTACATGAAAACAGACTAGGTGAGGTTAAAAATAATAATCAGTCATGAAGACAGATGAAGGGAAATAAAACTAAAGAAAGCATAAAGTTTTGGGGAGATGGATCTATTATTCTATCTGGTCACCAAGTGAAAGCTAACTCAAGTTGGCTGCCATCCCTGTTATCTTAAAATCTCCTTCAAACTCTGAGGATCAGCCTAGGGCCTGTTGGTAAGTTTCAGAGACATTGATTGTCCATAGAGATCCTGCCCAACCCCAGACCAATTAGTACATGCAGATTTTCTAGTGCTAATTTATTCCTTGAATGTGTGCAAGTTCACAGAGAATTAAGCCACAGGCATGAAAAGCACTTTTCTATCAAGACCTTGTACAGAATAACAGTCTAAGCAAAACAAAAAAAAAAAAAGGAGAGAAAAATCACAGACACATGAAAAAACATTTAATGGGATTAAAGTTAATGCCACATATGGTAGAAAGTAAGTAAGTGTGCACCACCAAGAGTAAGGCTGAGGTTTTCGTATAGCCAACTGAAGTGTTTAGATTTTATCCCCTGGGCCCATATTTTCAAACATTTCCTCTAAAGTGTACCTTAATGCTGAGCTGAGATCACATGAACCACAGCGGCTCTGGGTATATTGCCCAAAGTTCAAAGCATTTTGATATAAAAATATCATTTCTTTTGACACTCATGTTCTCCCCTTAGATTTTTTTGCATATTTGCCATTTATTACTTAATATATACATCATAACTTTAATTTTAATTTATTCCAAATAAGTAAAACAAATATGCAAAAGTTGTGTCATGATGACCCTGTGACTTTATGACATTATCTCATTTTACCCTACACTGAAAAGCATATAAAGCCTGAATTTAGAACATATATTGAAAGGATTTAAGAAAAGTCATATTCAACTTGTAGTTTAAGAAATTGCTCTTATAGTAAGAAAATGGACACTATTAGAACATTGATGAGATGAATTTTTAAAGACTGAACCAAGGCAAAGACATTGACTCTATTCATTCAAAGTACTTAGGCAGATGTCCTGAGATGAGGTAACCACTTGGGTAATGTCTGTTATAACTGAGGGGGGAGGAGCAGGAACCTCAGCAAAAGGCTTCAGATAGCTACTCTGGTGTGATACCTGCAAACAGGATGGCCTTAATAGAACACTGCAGAAGATTCTCAAGTGGCTGAAGCAGGAGGCATGTTCCTTTGTGAAGGAATAATTGAGTGCTTCACTTTTAAGGCTCCCATGGGTAAATAGCTATGATGCATGGACCCACTTCTCCATAAATATTTGGAGGGAAACTCCTATAGATTTCTAGGGGGCCTCATTTCCTAAGGGAGACTTAGGTGGAAGGCCTTACTTAATACTGATCATCTTTTTGCTTCAATATTCCTTCTAAATTTCCTTTCGCCTCAGCTGCTATTTTGGCTGGTTTTGATGACTTACCTAGTGGACTGTCACACATTTTCATTTCTGAAGAAATAAGATTCCTTTGTGTGAAATCCCACACCTAAGAAATATGCACTTCATGGGTCTTTGGATAGGCTTCCCAGGTGGTGATAGTAGTAAAGAACACGCCTGCCAATGAAAGAGACATAAAAGACTTAGGTTCGATCCCTGAGTTGGGAAGATGGAGAACAGCATGGCAACCCACTCTAGTATTCTTGCCTGGAGAATCCCATGGACAGAGGAGATTGGTGGTCCATGGAGTCACAAAGAGCTGGACATGACTAAAGCAACTTAGCACCCATACACACAGGTCTCTGGATAGTGGTGGCCAGTTGAGGCTCTCTAAGCAGAAAACACAAACCCATACCCAGAATATGGGACTTGGTAAAAGCAAACTGACAAACAAGCAACTGGTTGGTTCCTTTATGGAACGATCATATCAAAGATTCATCATTTGTTTCTGTTGCAGGTGTGTTGGGCATGCAGAGATGCAATATCCAGATAAGCCTTGGTAAGTAAGAATCCATGTTGATGTGCCCATGCAGTCTCTACTGTTGCCACCACAAACACTCCATTTGTAGGCCCATTATGCCTTGTGAATGAGAAGTGTTTGTCACTCATTCTTCATTGAAATTAAACACAGACACATTCCACTCAAAGATCCATATCATGTACTCAGACTGTATTAATCTGCTCTAATAAAGATACTAAAAATATCCTGGCTGTTGTAATTGAGACTACCACTTGATTGAGCTTGCAGCAGTCTACAGGAATTCTCCAACATACGTTTGGTTACTGCAGTGGCTATACTGGTGAAGTAATGGAAGTATAAAAAGGACTATCACCCTTTAGTCTTGAGATACTTAAAAGTGGCAATAAACATCACTCTCCCTGCCCTCCTCAAAACACAGAAGGATCTTATCCTGCTTTTGATTTACTCCCTCAGAGTTTGTTGTTCAGAAGCTCCTTTTTGGCCTTCCTCACTATAATAGCTTTACTCCACAAATGAAGAGTCTAATATAAAAGTTGTTTTAAATATCAAGTTCAGTATCTCCGTCTCGATTACATATTCAGAGTCTTGGGAACTGACCGACAAGTGAGTATATAGAAATTGTTGGCTCACTCTAGTCTGGACTTTAGCCATATCTTCATATTTTACATGACTAATATGCCAACAATTTATCAGAGAACTATGATTTTAAATTATGAATATTAATATCACCTGAAACATTATTTTCAGTAGTTATTAAAATGTCTGCTACTCCCCTTTCCTCAGCATACCATACACAAGAGCAAATGGCATTAGGGTCCATTGAGGAAAGATCAGGGAATCATTCATATATACACTTGCTCTGTGACTGCAGAGTCCTTTCTCCTGGGGACCAGGAACATTTCATTCAAGTTTAGGATCTTAAGACTCTTTCTTTTCCAGAAATTGGGTAAGGGTCCTTGAAGTTTTACTGAAGTAACTACCCTTGGATTCCTACTCATCCGTTTTCCATTTCTTTATTTATATTAGGTAGTAACCTCATGGGCTGCCCATTATTTTGCCCTTGTGCTCATTCATGTCCAACTCTTTGTGACCCCATGAACTGTAGCCCACCAGGCTCATTTTGGCCTTAGGGATGTCACATTCTAGTATTTATTTGAAGAATCCTATGTCGGTCTAACTCCTTTATGAACAACTGAGACCTTGCTGATATGACAATTGTGACCATCCAGTGTGTGGCATTTCAGTATGCTTATTTGATGTCTATTTATTTGCACCCCATATATCCAAACCAATCAAGCTTTGAGACAGCCTCTTCTGCTGTTAGCCCTTATTATAGATAAGGACCAACCACCACTGAACTTAGTAGTTAAATTTATGCTATCACCAGCTCATTCTTGATGACTTTAGTGAGTGGTGTGGTGGTCCTTCTAATACATACACTTCACCATGCCACCTTTCCTAAACTTTTTAATTCCTTAAACTACCACCTGCTATAGAAACATAAACCTTTTCATATCACTCAGCAGGGCCAACACTTTCTCAGGTTTACAGAAGTCATTCAAACAGCTAGTTAGCATCTTCTGGGTTTCTTACTATAGTATTATATACAGTATATCAGAAATATCCTCAAATTTATAAATTCTCTTTTCCAGTCTATGTTTTTGTTCTCTTGATTATCAAGCACCCTTTTAATCTAGTCACAATGGCAATGTCCCAGCTCCTGATTAAATGTGTTGGCTAACTTTCACAGCTCCTTTGAGTCACTGACTCTTCCCTCCCTCATCAGATTCAGCATATGCCTGATTGGATTATGCCACAATTGGCAGTGATCAAGGAGTTAGGGAAAACATTAAAGAGATAGAACCTTTTAATGTTGTGGGAGAAAATCCACTTCAGTGACTTTCTGCTCGAGGAAAGTGAGGGTCTTAGTAGGGAAGGGTGGACCATCTCTGTAAACTTAGGGTTTAAAAGGCTGAGCAACCAAAATGTTGGCTCCCCATGCACTCCTTTGCCCTCATTTCATGGTCAGAGTGCACGGATTTTTGAACCAGGACCCTAACTTTAGCATAAAGGACCTTTATCAACTGTACATTCCATGGGTCTCTGAAGCTCAGAAACTCTAAATATTAAATCCTGAGTTTAGTATTTACATTTTCTTGCACTCCCACAGGAGCAGACAAGGGCTTCTTTGTAAGCTACCAAAAGGCCCTCGACCTTCACACTTAGTTTTCAATCTTTGATTAACATTTCTGTTTTTCATTTGCTGTAGGATGTCAATGCAATTTAATATCAGTCAGCCAATTCCATTGCCGTGTGTGCATTGCACCCCCACCCCAGTCCTTTTCTATCTCCTGAATTATTGTCCTGAGCAAGAATGTTTCTTCTACTGGAATATTCTTCCAAGTACTTGAAGTTTATAAAGTAATTATATATTGGAAAGTCCATTTCCTGATTTTGACACTGAGTTGTGAAATTTCCAGCTGTTAAAAAATTCACCAAATTATGTATATGAAAAATTAACAGCTACAAAAATTCTAATACTGACCATATAAAATGAAGTAATTATCCAAGATATGATCTATTTAACATAACTATAGAAGCCAAAACAATGAGCTAAATATTTTTTAATGAATTTCTGTCCATATGGGAGCATTAATTAAGAATTCAAAACAAGAAACCAAAATAATCACTCAAGAGTAAAGCATAACCTATAAGTGTCAGGAGACTCACAGTAAGTAGATAAATATTTTGCTTCTTAAAAATACAAATGCATAGGATTACATATTCAAATACTGCTAAAACTCTATTTACCATATTATAACAAAAGCAAATAAATTCCTTTCCCAGTGAATTGTCTCCAATTTTATTGATATATCCTTCAATGTTTAAAGGATATTAATGACAAAATTTGTTTATCCAAGTAGGATCAATAAGTAAAAATCTATCTGATAATAATTGCATGGTCTTACACACATTTTAAGGAATTTTCTTACACTATTGCAAAAGAAAAGTATTATTTCTGTACTTGTATAAATTTTTCTGTACCCTTGAAGGAGCAAAAGGAGGATGAGACATAAAGAGACTAAAAGAAAAATAAAGGAAGGAAACTAAAAGGAAAGGATAAACTTATCTCTAATGTAAGGTTTTCTGGAGAAATTGCTTATGACAATGACAGTAATTAACTTGCTGATCTAAACATTAGAATATGAAGCTGACTGGGAAAAAAAAAAAAAAAACAGAAACAGGAATTTCTGGTAATGTATCAATGTGTCAATATTCATATATATAGAAAATTATATAGAAAATTTAAATTTCATTATAAAGAAAAAAACATTCTCAATTTATCCAGGAAGAAGTGGGATTATTTGAGGATGAAAGAGCTTGAGGAAAATACTTGAAATTAGCTTATAAATATCTATTACTTCAATACTCCCCAACTGGAGTTAGAAATAATTTTGCAATCAGAAGGAAATACACACACACACACACACACAAATTCTCACAAGCTAATGCTCAAAGTATAGATGTTCTTTTTGTCTAAAGATATTTTTAAACCAAACTAAATTGCCATAGATAATTTTCACAAATATATTTATGTAAAATTAGTACGTTTATGTATTAATTTAATGCTATACTCAGTTTTTATTTTGAATAGTATTTTAGTAAATTTACTGTAAACTATCAGATTATCTTAATTTTGTTGTATATTATATTTTTGTTTTTAGTATATACATAATTGTTTATTTGAAAGTATTAAGAAGCTTTACTGATCTTATATTATGAATTCTGAATACTTTTGAACTCTGAGTCCTTATACTGATTATTACTTGCTATAATCTCTAGAAAGTGAAAGTGAAGTCGTTCAGTCGTGTCCGACTCTTTGCAACCCCGGGGACTGCAGCCTACCAGGCTCCTCCCTCCATGAGATTCTCCAGGCAAGAATACTGGAGTGGGTTGCTGCTGCTGCTGCTGCAAAGTCATTTCAGTCGTGTCCGACTCTGTGTGACCCCATAGACAGAAGCCCACCAGGCTCCCGCGTCCCTGGGATTCTCCAGGCAAGAACACTGGAGTGGGTTGCCATTTCCTTCTCCAGTGCATGAAAGTAAAAAGTGAAAGTGAAGTTGCTCAGTCGTGTCTGACTCTTCGCGACCCCATGGACTGCACCCTACCAGGCTCCTCCGTCCATGGGATTTTCCAGGCAAGAGTACTGGAGTGGGTTGACATTGCCTTCTCTGGGAGTGGGTTGCTAACCTCTTATTAATTCTGAGAATTTTCAAACTTAATGTTGACAGATTTTATTCTACTCTTCAATTACTCCAAAGAGAGGCACAAGTAACAGTGGATTATGCTACCCATTGCGCTTTTAGTGCATAAGGACATGACTTTCCTTTATTTAAAAAAAAAAAAAAAAAAAAAACTTCTAGCCTGTTATCTTTTATCATATTGTCATCAAGCTTTTTGAAAATTGTTCTCTTTGGAGAATGGCATGGTAATCTTTATCTAAAACTCTCCTGTCTCCTTGTGTTTTAGTATTGTGTTTCAAAATAAGCAGTACATATTTCCCCATCACCTCATATGCAATATGTCCAAGACATTTTTATTTTTCCCCCCTCAAACAAGACCTCTGTACCAATTTATCTGTCTCTTAAAAATGGACTCCAATGCTCCAATTATCCTTGAAGCAAATATTTCACTTCTTGTCATTTAGTCATAGAGACCAATCATTTTCCTTCAAATGATATGGTATTCCTTTTCCACATTTCTGTCCATTTCTTATGTCATCAACCTGACTCATACCTTTAACTTTTGTGTTCCATTATTAAAATAGTCTATGAAACCTTTCACATTAAAGTTGCTATTTACCTGGTCAGATAAATCCCAGATACTATAGATTTGAAAATGATAACTGGAAATTGCAGCCCTGAATTTTGTCATCTGACTATTTGTTGGGGGCCAGCGTGAGGCACTCCGCGCATAGCAAAGGTCATGAGGAAGGAGGCTCAACATACGCAAAGGCAGGATTGAGCCTCAGGAGTCCCCCTGGAAATCCTCGAGCATCTACCCCCCATAACCAGAGACTGCCTGCTTTACTACTTTGTGCTCCCACCTACACCTCTGACTTTACGGGGGGCTGTCCCCCACCACCTCTTTCAGAGAAGGAGTTAACCTAGAGTTCCAGTTAATAAAAACTTCTGGGCATGACAAGAGTGTTTTAACCTACAAACTCCTCTGAAGTTTCTCTAGCCTGCCTGACAGGCTTGTCCAGCCACATGTGATTGCTCACAGCCTCCCAACTGTGAGATGCACGAGATGCTTTAAACCTTCTAAAAACAGGTTCCTTAGAAAAGTTAGAAAACTATTAGTATAAGTATAATGGGCTCATTAGAAATTGTGTTGGTGAAGGGTCTTTCATTTGTTGAGCCAATGTTTGTTGCTAAGTCTCCACATCCCCTGCCCTTACACACATTAATGAATATATAGAAGAAATAAGTATTAACCTTTGATATTAATCACGTTAGACCTTAGGCTAAGTAAATTCTTTCCTTAACTAAAACCCACTACACCATCACCCTATAGGAATGTAACTTTATTTGGGTGGCGTCTGTTTTAAGAATAATCACCCCTGGAGGAATAAGTGTCCTGGTTGACTGACCGCTGTCACAAGGAGAGGGTCATAAATTGTCAGCAGGCCCCCTGGCCAGAAGATGATGTAACACCCCTAAGGCCTCTGTATACGTTTGTATGAAGCACCTGACTTTGATAAAAGTCAGGACTGCTGACCCTGTGTGACTTTTGCATAACATCTCAGTGTATAAAAGTAGACCATGGAAAATAAAAAATTGGGATCAGTTTCTCTAAATACTGGTCTCCCCATGTCACTCTCTCTCTCACTCTGGCTGAGTCTCCATCTGGAGCGCAGAACCCGCCATGCTTGCTAATTATGCCTGGGCTTCTAAGATCCATCCAGGGAGGCCTCAGTGTCTCCTCTCCTTCGGGAGAACAGAAGGACGCCTGCGGCCTACGTAAGTGGTGCAAACTTCTTGTCTTGAAGTTTTATTGGTCTCCCGTGTAAACCAAGCTACTCAGCCTCTTTTCTCCACTGAATTTTCCTACTGAGCTATCCTCATTCTATTACTCTTTACATCTTTAATTAATATCTAATTGAAGCTATTGTATCCTGATCCTCACTGATGCCATCCCCGCTTCGAACTCCCTGGATCAGCTGAGGCTGGACCCCAGCAAGTATTATTTCCTTTTAATATCTACCTTGTTTATCATTACTATCATTGGTTCTTAAATGTCCCCCCTCCTTTTTCAGTGCAAACATCAGTGTCTTCAAGTAGGATAACAGAACAAGTTGGATCATTTAAACAATTTGCTGATAGTGAATGAAAATAAAGACCAAGAGATGAAAGAGGTTAGATCTTGTGATTCTTAAACATGTAAAATATTTGTCATAATGTGGACTACACTGAGGTAATAATTCCATGTCTAGGGTTCAGTCTGCCTCGATTTTTCAAAGCCCTCCTGTTATCTACTACACAATATAACCTTAACTAAATTAAATCTTGGACTCTTCCAAATCGAAGCCTAAGAGATCAGGAAAGAGCTAGACTTGCCTTTTGCTAATGGAGATTGCATTTTCTTGAACACATATTTTTTATTTTTATTGGCTATTCAGGATCAGAACCACTTTGGTTGGGAAACCCTGAACATATGAGTTGAGCTTCCTACATAGTTGTCCTACAGTTCATTTAACATGGGCACTAGGCTTTGCTAAACAAATGCAGCTGCCTGTGCACTGCATCATGGGAGGTGACCCATGGGGTGCTGCAGAAGAGACCTTTGTCATAGTTTAAAAAACAACTGTGGGTCTTCCCTGGTAAACCAGTGATTGGGAGTCTGCCTGCCAATACAGAGAACATGGGCTTGACTCCTGTTCTAGGAGGAGTCCACATGCTGCAAGGAGGTTCAGCCCATGCATCACGACTAAGCCAGCACCCTAGAGCTTGTGTTCCTCAACAAAAGAAGCCACTGCCATGAGAAGTCCATAAAAGGCAATGTAGTAGAGTAGGCTCCCCACGTGCTCCCCACCCCCCGGCCCCTGCCACCATGAGAGAAAGCCCATGTGCAGCCATGAAGACCCAGCACAGCCAAAAGAATAAAACAATTACTCTTCTAAGAAACAGTAGTGATGTCAGAGCTGATGGAGCTTCTGGAGTCTTGGGTGTGGGTAATCTAAACTTTAGGGTATAGCATTTAAAGGCAGATGTGGTGGTCTGTTTTGATTTAGTGTAATGTTTTTGAAAATATTCCTTATACCAGCCACAACACTATCACATGAGACTTGTTAGTGAGGTAAATTCCAGACCTTCCACACCAGAAGCAGCTCTGGGCATGGGATTCTACAGTGTCTAGATCAGAAACCTCTGCAGGTGACTTCAGTTCAGTTGCTCAGTCACATCCAACTCTGCAACCACATGAACTGGGACACGCCAGGCCTCCCTGTACATCACCAACTCCTGGAGTCTACCCAAACCTGTGTCCATTGAGTCAGTGATGCCATCCAACCATCTCATCCTCTGTTGTCCCCTTCTCCTCCTGCCCCCAATCCCTCCCAGCATCAGAGTCTTTTCCACCTTTTGCATGAGGTGGCCAAAGTACTGGAGTTTCAGCTTTAGCATCATTCCTTCAAAAGAAATCCCAGGGCTGATCTCCTTGCAGTCCAAGGGACTCTCAAGAGTCTTCAACACCACAGTTCAAAAGCATCAATTCTTTAGCACTGAGATTGCTTTATAGTCCAACTCTCACATCCATACATGACCACTAGAAAAACCATAGCCTTGACTAGATGGACCTTTGTTGACAAAGTAATGTGTCTGCTTTTTAATATGCTGTCTAGGTTGGTCATAACTTTCCTTCCAAGGAGTAAGAGTCGTTTAATTTCATGGCTGCAGTCACCATCTGCAGTGATTTTGGAGCCCCCAAAAATAAAGTCTTTCACTGTTTCCATGGTTTCCCCATCTATTGGCCATGAAGTGATGGGACTGGACACCATGATCTTAGTTTTCTGAATGTTGAGCTTTAAGCCAACTTTTTCACTCTCCTCTTTCACTTTCATCAAGAGGCTTTTGAGTTCCTCTTCACTTTCTGCCATAAGGGTGGTGCCATCTAAATATCTGAGGTTATTGATATTTCTCCCAGCAATCTTTATTCCAGCTTGTGCTTCTTACAGCCCAGCATTTTTCACTCTGCATATAAGTTAAATAAGCAGGGTGACATAAAGCCTTGACATCTCCTTTTCCTATTTGGAACCAGTCTGTTGTTCCATGTCCAGTTCTAACTGTTGCTTCCTGACCTACATATAGGTTTCTCAAGAGGCAGGTCAGGTGGTCTGGTATTCCCATCTCTTTCAGAATTTTCCACAGTTTATTGTGATCCACACAGTCAAAGGCTTTGGCATAGTCAATAAAGCAGAAATAGATGTTTTTCTGGAACTCTCTTGCTTTTTCAATGATCCAGCGGACATTTAGCAATTTGATCTCTGGTTCCTCTACTTTTTCTAAAACCAGCTTGAACATCTGGAAGTTCACAGTTCATGTATTGCTGAAGCCTGGCTTGGAGAATTTTAAGCATTACTTTACTAGCGTGTGAGATGGGTGAAATTGTGCGGTAGTTTGAGCATTCTTTGGCATTGCCTTTCCTTGAGATTGGAATGAAAACTGACCTTTTCCAGTCCTGTGGCCATTGCTGAGTTTTCCAAATTTGCTGGCATATTGAGTGCAGCACTTTCACAGCATCATCTTTGAGGATTTGAAATAGTTCAACTGGAATTCCATCGCTTGCACTAGCTTTGTTCATAATGATGCTTCCTAAGGCCCACTTGACTTCACATTCCAAGATGGCAGGTGACTTCAATGGATACTAAATGTTAAGGATCCCAGTTTTAAGACATTATTTCAGGCTGCCTTTAGTGTGAAATTTGGCCCTCATATAGAAATATAGTATGTATATATGTGTAGGAGAGTGTGTATGTGCTGATTCCTATGTTTCTCCATAATGTCAACTCCTTTAACAGATCTTGGCATGGTTAAACTAGCAGCCACAGACATTGCAATAAAAACCATCACAAATGACTAAACTTTACCCTGAAGAATTTTTTTTTTTTCACTTTGCTTTATAGCTGTGTGATGAACCTATGAATCATCTTTCCTGGTTCTTACCACACTTTGTTTAAACTTCAGTTGCTGCCTCTTATCTAGTGAAGTGACAGTCTCTCAGTTATGTCTGATTCTTTGTGACCCCAAGGACTGTATAGTCTCTGGAATTCTCCAGGCCAGAATACTGCAGTGGGTAGCCTTTCCCTTCTCCAGAGGATCTTCCCAACCCAGGGATTGAACCCAGGTCTCCCGCATTGCGGGCAGATTCTTTATCAGTTGAGCCACAGGGAAGCCCCAGAATACTGGAGGGGGTAGCTTATCCCTTCTCCAGTGGATCTTCCTGACCCAGGAATCGAACCAGGGTCTCCTGCATTGCAGATGGATTCTTTACCATCTGAGCTATGAGGGAAGCCCACTTCTTATCTAATCCTGCTCAAATTTGGTGATGCCATCTTACACTTTGAATCTTGTCTATGATTTGATAAGGGTGCTAATGCTAGTAACTAATCTCTGGCTGCTATATTATTAGTAGCATATCCAGGGAACTATACACCTAAAACGGAGAAGGCAATGGCACCCCACTCCAGTACTCTTGCCTGGAAAATCCCATGGATGGAGGAGCCAGGTGGGCTGCAGTCCATGGGATCGCTAAGAGTCGGACACGACTGAGCGACTTCTCTTTCACCTTTCACTTTCATGCATTAGAGAAGGAAATGGCAACCCACTCCAGTGCTCTTGCCTGGAGATTCCCAGGGACGGGGCAACCTGGTGGGCTGCCGTCTATGGGGTCACACAGAGTCGGACACGACTGAAGTGACTTAGCAGCAGCAGCAGCAGCAATACACCTAAAAAAAGAAGCTTAAGCCATTTAATATATTTGTATATTATTTCCCTTAGATACTAGAAAGTCTACATGGGAAGTCATTTGCTTTGTACATTTATATTCTACTTATTAACCAGCACATTGATGCTCAGTAAAATTGATAAAATATTCACTGAATAAGTAATTTTGGTTATTACTTCCAAGTTGATTAGACCAACTGTTTTCTTCCTATTTTTCTCCTTTTCTGGTAAAATAAAGCACAGAACAAGAGACTATAGGAAAAAGAACTATATGACAGACACATAACCCATCACAATGGGTTTTTATATTGATTGATTTTTGGGTTTCCCTGAGGTCTCAGACAACAAATCTGCCTTCAATGCAGGGGATGTAAGTTCAATTGATTTTTTGTGTTTTATTAAATTAGTAATCTTCTACCTATAAATCTACACCTTGTTATAAAGTGTTAAACACCATCTCTGTGACTCAGAACTTACTGCAAAATTTGATGAAGTAGTCTTACAGTCCTATAGTAAATGAAATATGGTCATAGATTTATATAGCTCCTCTAGTTAAAAAGTAAAGCCTGTTCCCCAAACTCCTGAAACTCCATAGTCCTTACAACATGCTTTGAATAACAAACAGTAGTAGAAGTGACCCTGTGTGAATTTTTTTAGGCTTCATATTTGCACCTTCTACTTTGACACTCTTGGAATAGCTCTGACCATCACAAAACGAATCATTTTACTTCGAGTTGAGAGGCCCTGTAGAGAAGAACCAAAGTGCTGAAGCGGATGACCAGCCAGCAGCTCTGAGATGCATAAATAATGCCATCTTGAACCTCTCAGACCAGCTGATCCTCTTTTTGAAGGCAAGCACCTGAATGAGCCCAGGTGCAACCAACAGGGGAAATGACGAACTAAACAACTGAATTGGGAGAAATAACAATTTAGGTTTAACCCAAAACATTTGGGATAGTTGGTGTTGCATTGACAGTAATCTAAAATTTAAAAATTCTTCTTATCTGCATGTATATGTATGACTAGCCCCTTTGCTGTTCGCCCGAAACTATCACAGCACTGATAATCAACTATATCCAATACAAATAAATAATTAGTATTTTTATTTATTTTTAAATCTTTTTAAACTTTTTATTTGTGTTGGATATAGTTGATTATCAATGCTGTGATAGTTTCGGGCGAACAGCAAAGGGGCTAGTCATACATATACATGCAGATAAGAAGAATTTTTAAATTTTAGATTACTGTCAATGCAACACCAACTATCCCAAATGTTTTGGGTTAAACCTAAATTATGGAGATCAGCCCTGGGTATTCTTTGGAAGGAATGATGCTAAAGCTGAAACTCCAGTACTTTGGCCACCTCATGAGAAGAGTTGACTCATTGGAAAAGACTCTGATGCTGGGAGGGATTGGGGGCAGGAGGAGAAGGGGATGACAGAGGATGAGGTGGCTGGATGGCATCACCGATTCGATGGACATGATTTGAGTGAACTCTGGGAGTTGGTGATGGACAGGGAGGCCTGGCCTGCTGCAGTTCATGGGGTCGCAGAGTCGAACGTGACTGAGAGACTGAACTGACTGAACTGATTGACTGACTAATTACATTATGGATTTAAAAATAATTTTCTATAATTTATTTTTGGTTTATATGCCAGTAATTGTGGATCAGATATTTTATTTATTTTTTTAATTGTACTTAACTGCTCTTTTGTTTGTTTTCTTTCTTTTTTATCAGACATTTTAAAGGGAAACTTTTGAACTTGCTTTCATTAAAACTTATTTTAAAATAACTAAAGGAAAAACACTGGAAAATATGTTATTAATGATCTAGGAAAATCTGATCTCACTGCCAACTGTGTACTTCCAAAGAAAGATTCTATCACTCTAACTTCTATTCCACTGTTTTCTTCTTTGACAAGGTCACAGTTAATGGGCTTCTCACTGTGTATCTGAAATATGACAACAATTAAAGAGAAATCCCACTTCAAGCATGTGCAGCATTATAAAAATGACTTCCAAATAACAAACTGACATAACACTTATGTCTGGGATATACTAAATTCTCAAGCTACTTGGTCTTTTTCCTCAAGAGTAGTTTGATGACTCTTTTATAAATTTGTTAAAGTGTAAAAAGGGAAGTACTATTCATGTTATTTATTTTTAAAAATCAATAATATATATTATTTTATTTGTAATCTAAATATTGTGACATATTTCATACTTTAATGCAATAGCTCAGATAATAAGTATGGGGCTAAAAATATCATAAGCATATTACTGGGTTGGCCAAAAAGTTTGTTTGCGGTTTTCCATAATATACTATGGAAGAATCTGAATGAACTTTTTTTTTTGCCAACTCAATATTTAGGTACACACAGAAACATTCTCTCTATAATTTCACATTAAACCACTAAAAATAATTTTTAAACATTGTTCATTTATGTAACTTTGTTTAAATTATCCAACATAACTGAATTCCTACCATGTGCCAGATAACTATTCTCAACACCAGATACAAAAGTGAATAAAAGGGAAAAATAACAAAACAAAACCTCTCTACTATGTGAGTTTACATTCTAGAGTAGACAAAGACAGACAATAAATAAATACATTATACAAAATACATTATAAATCTTGTAGATGTTGGATGGTAAGTCATGTTAGATATTTGATGGTAATAAGGTTGTAAGAAAAGTAGAATAGGAAATGGGCATAATAAACACTGAACTTATGATAGAGGGAGATGGAGCAGTGACTTTTTGCATAGATTTGTCACAGAAAGCCTCACTGAAAATATGGCATTTCACCAAAAACTTAGAGGATGCAGAGAATAGGTCTATTTGAATAGAAAGGTTACAATTTACAGGGAAAAGTAAGCACAGAGAGTTGAAATAGAAGTAAGTTCAAGGAATATCTGGGAGGTAATATAGATGAAAAATAGTGTAGGATGCCAAAAGTAATAGTTTTGGAGATAAGACAAGGACAATTCATTTGTAGCCTTGTGGACTGTTGTAAAGACTTTGGCTTTTACTTTTCAGAGTGAATTAAAAATGATTCAGATCATTTTTTGACCAGGATATTCTTTTGAATTCATTTTATCTTTAAATGATTATTTGATAACTATAACATAGACTGTCTGAACCAAGAGAGAATTTCACAATGGTGGAAGTGTGGACTAGTGTGTAGAGCAGAGCATAGAGGTAAAGGGTAGGATTTTTAGGTATTGTTTAAACAGTGAGCCCAACATAGGGTTAATGAGAGATGTCAGAGTTACAGAAGATAGGATGACTTCAAGTTATTTATTTAAAATGCCATGGATATCTTTCCATGATATGACCATCTGTACAATCATTTCTTATATAACATTATGCTAAATGGTTTATAAATGGTCACAACTGTTTCCATATGGCTGAATATTTGTCACATTTTAATAAGATATGTTTACTGAGAAAATATGTTAGACTCAAAAATGAATGAGACATATTCCTGTCCTTGAGTAGACTATTTGTGAGAGACAAACATATGTAAAAATACTTTTAACTTAGTGTAGGAAATAGTTAGATATAGATACAAACATATTGATACTTAAATAGAAATAAAGTATAGTGATCTGATCTGAACACATGGAAGGCATAGGTGTTAATTTTAAGGTTGGGCAAGGATATCTCAGTTAAATTATATAAATTTATAGATATAATGGGAGAAGGCAATGGCACCCCACTCCAGCACTCTTGCCTGGAAAATCCCATGGACGGAGGAGCCTGGGGGGCCGCAGTTCATGGGGTCACTAAGAGTCAGACACAACTGAGAGACTTCACTTTCACTTTTCACTTTCATGCATTGGAGAAGGAAATGGCAACCCACACCAGTGTTCTTATCTGGAGAATCTCAGGGAAGGGGGAGCCTGGTGGGTTGCCGTCCATGGGGTCAAACAGAGTTGGACACGACTGAAGCGATTTAGCAGCAGCAGCAGACTGGTAAACTGAATATTGTAAAAATTACAATTTCCCAAGAGTCATAATAGGTTAAAGCACTCCTACTAAAACTATCAATATAATTGTTATTTTTTATTATAGAATTCAGAGCTGAATCCAAAGGGAAAATAATAAGACTAATTGATCAAAAGACAAAGAGGAAGAATTTACTTTGAAAAGAGCAAGACAGAATTAAACTTATTATAGTTAAGATGTTTCTTCAAGTGTAGATAATTAAATTACCCATGTAATGGAAGAAATAATTAGAAAAAATGATTGATATACTTATGGACTAGTGAAATAACAAGATGGCATGACATATATAATCAACAGGAAAAGATGACCTTTTGAAATAAATGATAGTAGGGCAAGTGGTGTCTATAAGAAATAGAATGAAATCAGTTTCTCATCCTGCTATATTTAAAAAAAAAATCAATTTCATGTAAAGAAAAGCCAAAATTTTAAATATTTAGGGCATAATGAAGTGGAATAATTTCAATAACCTCCTGCCAAGAAAGAATGTTTAAACAAGAACTCTGATGTCAAGAAAAAGACAAATAAATTAAAATAGAGTAAATTTATGAATTATTGTCACCAAAAGATATTATAAGCAGAATAAAAATATCAAATGCAATATAGGAGAAAACATCAAAAATGAAGAAAACTATCAAAGGAATAGTGTCCAAAATATGAAAATTATACTTTACAACCTGTAAAACATATTAACCAAATGAAAAAATAAAAACATTGCAAAGACTTGTGAAGAAATTTTACTAAAAGGAAATTGAAGTATAAAATCAAATTTATAATCAGAGAAAAGCAAATTAAAACTTAAGATAATACCACATTGAAAATGTCTATTGTTAATGAGGATGTGGAGTGTTATGAACTACTATATTCTTTAGACCATTTTTGACATTGCCATATTAGCAAGGAAAGATAAGAAAGCATTCCTCAGTGATCAATGCAAAGAAATAGAGGAAAACAACAGAATGGGAGAGACTAGAGATCTCTTCAAGAAAATTAGAGATACCAAGGGAACATGTCATGCAAAGATGGTTTCTCGATAAAGGACAGAAATGTTATGGACCTAACAGAAGCAGAAGATATTAAAAGGTGGCAAGAATACACAGAAAAACTGTACAAAAAATCTTCACGACCCAGATAATCACAACAGTGTAATCACTCACTTAGAGCCAGACATCCTGGAATGTGAAGTCGAGTGGGCCTTAGAAAGCATCACTACGAACAAAGCTGGTGAAGGTGATGGAATTCCAGTTGAGCTATTTGAAATCCTGGAAGATGATTCTGTGAAAGTGCTGCATTCAATATGCCAGCAAACTTGGAAAACTTATCAGTGGCCACAGGAGTGGAAAGGTCAGTTTTCATTCCAATCCTCAAGAGAGACAATGCCAAAGAATGCTCAAACTACCACACAATTGCACTCATCTCACATGATAGTAAACTAATGCTCAAAATTCTCCAAGCCAGGCTTCAGCAATACCTGAATTGGGAACTTCCAGATGTTCAAGCTGGTTTTAGAAAAGATAGAGAAACCATCTGCTGGATCATGGAAAAAGCAAGAGAGTTCCAGTAAAACATCTATTTAAGCTTTATTGACTATGCCAAAGCCTTTGACTGTGTGGGTCACAATAAACTGTGGAATATTCTGAAAGAGATGGGAATACCAAACCACCTGACCTGCCTCTTGAGAAACCTATATGCAGGTCAGGAAGTAACAGTTAGAATTGGACATGGAACAACAGCCTGGTTCCAAATAGGAAAAGTCTGTATACTGTCACCCTGCTTATTTAACTTATATGCAGAGTACATCATGAGAAACACTGGGCTGGAAGAAGCACAAGCTGGAATCAAGATTGCCAGGAGAAATATCAGTAACCTCAGATATTCAGATGACACCACCCTTATGGCAGAAAGTGAAGAGGAACTAAAAAGCCTCTTGATGAAAGTGAAAGTGGAGAGTGAAAATGTTGGCTTAAAGTTCAACATTCAGAAAACTAAGATCATGGCATCCTGTCCCATCACTTCATGGGAAATAGATGGGGAAACAGTGGAAACAGTGTCAGACTTTATTTTGGGGGGCTCCAAAATCATTGCAGATGGTGATTGCAGTCATGAAATTAAAAGACATTTACTCCTTGGAAGGACAGTTATGACCAACCTAGATAGCATATTGAAAAGCAGAGACATTACTTTGCCAAAAAACATCCATCTAGTCAAGGCTATGGTTTTTCCAGTGGTCATGTATGGATGTGAGAGTTGGACTGTGAAGAAAGCTGAGTGCTGAAGAATTAATGCTTTTGAACTGTGGTGTTGGAGAAGACTCTTGAGAGTCCCTTGGACTGCAAGATCATCCAATCAGTCCATCCTAAAGGAGATCAGTCCTGGGTGTTCATTGGAAGGACTCATTTTGAAGCTGAAACTCCAATGCTTTGGCCACCTCATGCAGAGTTGACTAATTGGAAAATACCCTGATGCTGGGAGGGATTTGGGGCAGGAGGAGAAGGGAGGACAGAGGATGAGGTATCTGGGTGGCATCACCGACTAGATGGACATGAGTTTATGTAAATTCTGGGAATTGGTGATAGACAGGAAGGCCTGGAATGCTGTGATTCATGGGGTCGCAAAGAGTCGAACACGACTGAGTGACTGAACAGAACTGATTAAATTATAAGATTTGCATACCCTCTGATCCAGAAATTCTACCACTCTGTATACATTCTGTACAAACTGCCAAGTACCAAAAAATATACACAGAACATCCATAACAGCATTGCTTAGGACAAACAGTAAATAGAAAACAGCTCAAATGGTCACCTAGAGTAGAATGGATTAAATAAACACATGGTATAATCAATGGGAGATCATATGACAATAAAAATGAGTAAGTTCAATCTACATGCTACAATTTGGATGAATTTTACAAATATATATTTTTTATTTTTTTAGTTAGCTTTTTTCAATTTTTTCAATTTAATTGGAGGCTAATTACTTTACAATATTGTAGCCAGGATGGGGGACACATGTACAAATATAATTTTGAACAAAAAAAAATCAGCTATAATGGAAGTATGTACTCTTTGAGTCCATTGTTATAAATTTCAGAAACAAAACTTGAAAAGCATTATTTCAGAATGCATACATCAATCTAAATTAAAGAAATAAAAACAATGATTAATGATTATCACAGAACTCAAGATAGTTGTTAACTCTGGGAAAAAGATCAAGTTTATGATAAAAGAAGAGAATCTGGGTTGCTCCTAGAGTTCTGATCATGTTCTATTATTTTTTCACATACCATAATAAGATTATTTACTTTATTAATTTATTTACAATGAGCATATATGTTCTAGTCAGCTTTTAGTTCTATATAGTATACATGTATTTTAAAATTATATAAAAAGTTGATATTTTGGTATGTAACTCTTCCAAATAATTTAAATTTCTTTTTTCAAGTAGTCAAATGATAAAAAAAAAATCTGCATATGAATGCCAAATTACCACATGACAAGAGTCTCTCTCAGAAATCATTATTTCATCATACTTTTTCATAGCTAATAACATGAGGAAATAAAGCATATACAAATTATTTTATACAACATATACATCCAGTATATTAATATTGGGAAAAATATGCAGCAGAATACAGTTCAAGAAATGGCAACATGAGAATTTGAGGAAATTTGCCCAACAGGTAAGAATAATATGACTGAGCCAAATTACCATAAACAATGATATCAGGACACTAGAAAATGAATATGGTCAACAAGTTGAGAAGCACAGTTTATTCTTGTTATTCATGGTTATGTTCTGGAAAGTTCCTATGAACCTGAGTTGGTAAGTATTGAAATTTTACCCTTAAGAAAAAAATAGGGTTAAGTTCTGCTAGCCTCCGTTTGGAACTTTCATCAACAGATCAGTACAATACCTTATTTTACATTGGTTTCTGTTTAAAGATATTTTCTTGAGTATATTTATTGATTCATTAACATAAAACTCATTGTCAGCAGCATTATAACTCATGACTGAATGGAGTTTGTGTAACTAAATATATTTCTTAGCAAGGTACATCATAGCCTGGTGTGCTTGGGTGAACTAGACAGCCCTTCAGCACAATGCTTGGGGGACATTTTGAAATGTGAAATCACCAAAAAAAAAAAAAAAGAAAAGAAAAAAAAGGCATAAAAATTGCATTTTAAATAAGAAGGCAGAGCACTACCCTGTCTGACCTCAGCTAGGAATGTGTGCCATTCAGTTTTTACCGTCCCATACATATCTGAGTAAGTGCTGAAGACCATGAGCATTAATTTGGGGATTATGAATTATTTTTAGTTAGTGCACAAACTCAAATATGTGGAATAGTTGAATAATGAAGATTAACTCTTATCTATTCATAAAAATCGGCTAACTTGTATAAGATCCATGAGTCTGTGAGCCTCTTACCTGATGGACCTTTCATTCCCTTACCAAAGGTGCCCACACCCACAACTTTATCTGCCAGAAGTGATGATTTTTTATTTAATGCCAAGATTCTGGATGTGAGAGAGCAATGAAGCACTGTGATATTAATCCTGCCCCACAACCCTGGTTGGCTGCTACGATACACATGTACAAAGGAGAACATAGGGAGTTCAGCTAAAATGCAAAACCAGAAAAAAGTTACAAATTTGTTGCATTTCTAAATACAATTTAGACAACAAAGGGTAACTATTTTATTGTCTTTAGGCTTTTTTATCATAATCTTTGCCTACATTTATCATTGCTTCAATGCTTAAAAAAGTTAAAATCTAAGAAGCTAGGAACAAAATAAGATTGTACAAAGAAACTCACATTATACTACTGTGCTGAAAGCCAACATAAAAAGAGAAACTCTTGAAAGAAGCAAGAGAAAAATGACACATCACAGAGATGCAATGATAAAATTAATGGTTATCTTCTTATCAAAAATACTTATGTCAAAAAACATGGAAAGGCACACTGAAGATGCTGACAACAAAAATCAGTCAGTAAATTTATATTGAACCAATTATCTCTCAAATTGAAGGCAAAATAAAGACATGTTTACATAAACAAAGACTGAAAGAATTTATTGCCAACAGATCCATGCTATAAGAAACACAAAAAGGTAGTCTTTTATGCCAAATGAAAATGACACCAGATAGTAACTCAGATCCATAAGAAGCAATATAAAGAGCAACAGAAGCAGTAAGCATATGGATAAAAAAAGATCATAAAGTGTTCTAATAGATATATATGTTATACACATTGTATATTTTTCTTTAATTTCTGTAGAAGACATATGACTTGCTTATAAGAACACATATAACTGTGTTGCTGCTTTAAAACAAAATACAAATTTTAATATGCATGATAGCAATAGTATAAAGAAAGAGAGAAGTGGAGCTATTATAGGTAAAATATGATTTGGATAAAGTGCATGTTAACAAAATAAATTGTGGTAAGTAAAAAGTGCATATTAAAATTCTTAGAGAAACTACTAAAATAGCACAATATATAACTAAAATACATAGAGCCTTTAAAATAGGATGTTAAATATTTAGCAAAACAGATATCAGTAAAGTAAGAATAAGAAAACAAAAGGGCAATAAGACAAACAGAATAGTCAAATGATAGACATAAATTCAAATACACACTTAGTTAAGTGTGAAGAAACCGAATATTTTATTCCAACAAAGAATATTAATCTGACTGAAGGTAAGGCTAAAAGTGGTCCACAAGAGAAATACATGAATTTTTTTACAATGTAGTAACAGATTGAAAATAACACAAAAAGAAAGAGATGTGCTGTGTCTGCTCAGTCATGTCTGACTCTTTGCAACCCCATAGACTATAGCCCAGCAGGCTTCTCTGTCCATGGTATTTTCCAGGCAAGAATATTGGAGTGGGTTGCCATTTTCTACTCCAGGGGATCTTCCCAACCCAGTGATTGAACCCATATTTCTTGTGTCTCCTGCATTTGCAGGCAGATTCTTTACCACTGAGCTACATGCAAAAAAGTGAACATTGGAGAGCTAAAGTGGCTAAAAGTGTCAGACACAACAGATATCAAGAAAAAATGTTACTACAGATGAAGGTTATTTCATCATGATGGAGGATCAGGAGGGCAAGACTATACAAAATAAAAGTGTAGGGGCATTTAGAAATTTCCACAATATATGAAACAAAAAATAGACAAATCACAATTATAATTGAATAATTAAAAATTATTTTCTTATGAGTTGACAGACAAATCAGACAGAAAATTGGTAAGGAAACAGAAGAATTGAAAAACATTATTAAGCAACTTGAACAAATAAGCAACTGTAAAACACTACCGTCATACACATATTTTTTTGGATATAGTTTTTAATATATGGAAAAGTGACTGAAACAGGACATATACTGGACAATAAAATCATCCTCCAAATTTAAAAAGGTTGAACAATATATTTCTTGTTCTCTAATGCAACCAAAATTAAATTGTAGATAAATATCAAGAAAAAAATCAAGGGAATAATGTATAAATGTCAAATCACATGCTTCTAAACTACCTTTGTATTACAGAAGAAATAGCATGACAAATTAGAAAATATTTGCACAGAATGGCATTACAATACTCATCAAAATTTGCTGTAATGAAACTAGGTAAGTTCAGTTAGGTAGTTCAGTGTAGGTAGTTAGGTAATTAGATAGTTCAGTTCAGTTCAGTCAGTCATGTCCAACTCTTTGTGACCCCATGGACTGCAGCACGCCAGCTTTCTCTGTTCATCACCAACTCCAGAGCTTACTCAAACTCATGTTCATTGACTTGGTGATGCCATTCTTGAAGAATACAGGAAGAATAAAAGAAAAGAAGGCCCCGGCAAGGGCCGCAAAAGAAATTTATAATTATTGATAAACTGGATGCTATAAGGCATGAGACTCTTGGAACAAGTCCAGAGGGAATAGTTCATAATCTTGAAAACAAGATATGATCCTGGGGTTGGAAAACCAACCCCAGACTGTTTCTCAACTAGTGTCTCAGAGTCACATGTTTTAAGTATCTGGTGGAAAATCTATAGATAAGAATATTAGTCTTAGTTACTGATTTGTTATTGATTATTGTTTCCTAATTACTCAATGGTTAATGATCGTTTTGTTCTTTGTCCCTGAAGGCCTCATGAATTATAGTTTAACTCCCTGCATATTCTTTCATTCACAGCCTAAAGTATAATAAAGCTGGCTTGGCTTTATTTCAGCACCTTCACCTTGGTCCCCTGATCCTTGCTTTTCTCTGAATTTTTATGTCTCATTTCTCATTCTCTCACTGTATTGCACTTTCAGAAACCATGCTTGTTGAGCTGGTCTTGACAATTCAACCAACTCATCCTCTGTCATCCCCTTCTCCTCCCACATTCAGTCTTTCCCAGTATCAGGGTCTTTTCCATTGAGTCAGTTCTTCCCATCAGGTGGCCAAAGTATTCAAGTTTCAGCTTCATCATCAGTTCTTCCAATGAATATTCAAGACTGATTTCCTTTAGGATGGACTGGTTGGATCTTGCAGTCCGAGAGACTCTCAAGAGTCTTCTCCAACACCACGGCTCAAAAGCATCAATTCTTTGGTGCTCAGCTTTCTTTATAGTCCAACTTTCACATCCATACATGACTACTGGAAAAACCATAGCTTTAAGTAGACAGACATTTGTTGGGAAAGTAATGTCTCTGTTTTTTAATATGCTGTCAAGTTTGGTCATAACTGTTTTTCTTTTGGTTTCAAGACTTCAGTCACCATCTGCAGTGATTTTGGAGCCCCCAAAAATAAAATCTGTCACTGTTTCCACTGTTTCCTCATCTACTGGCCATGAAGTGATGGGACCAGATGCCATGATCTTCATTTTCTGAATGTTGAGCTTTAAGCCAACTTTTTCACTCTCCTCTTTCACTTTCATCAAGATGCTCTTTAGTTCTTTGCTTTCTGCCATAAGGGCAGTGTCATCTGCATATTTGAGGTTATTTATATTTTGCCCAGCAATCTTGATTCCAGCTTGAGCTTCTTTGGAACCAGTCTGTTGTTCCATGTCCAGTTCAGACTCTTGCTTCTTGACCTGCATACAGATTTCTCAGGAGGTAGGTCAGGCGGTCTGATAAATACCCATCTCTTTCAGAATTTTCCACAGTTTGTCATGATTGACATAGTCAAAGGCTTTGGCATAGTCAATATAGAACAGAAGTTGATGTTTTTCTGGGATTCTCTTGCTTTTTTGATGATCCAGCAAATGTTGGCATTTTGATCTCTGGTTCCTCTGCCTTTTCTAAAACCAGCTTGAACATCTGGAAGTTCATGGTTCACATACTGTTGAAGCCTAATGACCTGTTTAGATGGAAATGTATATTTCTGAATGTTAATGTTAAAAAAATTAATTGATTTTCTAGTCTTCCACCACAAGAAGTTACAAAAAGATCAAATTAAACCCAAGAGAAGCAGAAAAACGGAAACAAGGAAGATAGTAGAAGTCAATAAAACTGTAAACAGTTAAACACTAAAGATAATGAATAAAAACCATAGGTTAAATATTTGAAAAGAACAATAAAATGGGGAGAAAAATAATCCAACCAATCAAGGGAACTAAAGAAAGAGGCAAAAATTATCAATATCAGAAATGAATGGGGACACAACTAGAAGTAATAAGCATATTCAAAGAATAATAAGAGGATATTATGGAACAGATCAAAACCTTCAGAAAATAGAGAAGAATGGGACACTTCTAATTCATTTTATGAGTACAGTGTTACTTCATACAAACCCAGACAAAAAGAGCACAATGAAAGAAATCTGAAAATATATTACTTATTAACATGGCTACAAAAGTCCTAACAAAATATTAGCAAATCAAAATAGAGACGGCAGACATGAAATCAGAAGATCATTGCTTCTTGTCAGGAAAGTGATGACAAACCCAGACAGTGTGTTAAAATGCTTTTGTGTCTCAGCTGGTAAAGAATCCACCTTCAATGCAGGAGACCTGGGCTTGATCGCTGGGTTAGGAAGATCCCCTGGAGAAGGGAAAGGCTACCCATTCCAGTGTTATGGTCTGGAGAAACCCATGGAGTGTACAGTCCATGGGGATGCAAAGAGTTGGACTCTACTGAGAAACTTTCACTTCATTACTCTGCCCACAAAGGTCTGTATAGTCAAGTCAATGGTCTTCCCAGTGGTCACATATGGTTGTGAGAGCTCAACTGTAAGGAAGGCAGAATGCCAAAGAACTGATGCCTTAGAAATATGGTGCTGGAGAAGACTTGTAAAAGTCCCTTGAACAGCAAGGAGATCAAGCCAGTCAATCTTAAGTGAGATCAACCCTGGATATTCACTGGAAGGATTGATGCTGAAGCTCCAGTATTTTGGTCATCTGATGCAAACAGACGATTCACTGGAAAAGTCCCTGATGCTGGAAAGATTGAGCACAGATGGAAAGGAGGGTGTCAAAGGGTGAAATGATTGGACGGCATCACTGATGCAATGAACATAAACTTGGGAGAACTCTGGAAGATGATGAGGGACAGGGAGGCCTAGGTTGCGGAAGTCCATGGTGTTGCAAAGAGTAAGACACAACTGGGTGACTGAATAACAACAGCAATAAAAGCCTTAACAAAATATTAGCCAATTGAATAGAGCAGTATATAAAAAAGATAATATGCCTTTGACTAAGTGGGGCTTTTTGTTGTTGTTGTTTAGTTGCTAAGACTTGTCTGACTCTTCTGTAACTCCATGGGCCGTAGCCCACCAAGCTCCTCTGTCCATGGCATTTTCCAGAAGAATACTGGAAAGCCTTATGAGTTCCTTTTCCAGTGGATCTTTCCAACCAAGGGATTGAACCTACATCTCCTGGCTTTGCAGGTGAACCACCAGGGAAGCCCAAGTGGGGCTAATCACAAGAATTTAAGCTTTGTTTAACTTCCAAGTAGTAATCAATACTATATAGCATATTAATAAAATTAATATATAGCATATGATCTTCTTAATAAATGCAGAGAAAATGTCTGTTGAAATTCAACACCTACTTGTAACTACAATTTCTTAGAAAAATAGAAAGCAAATATAATTAATCTGATAATAAGCATATATGAAAAATCTACAACTACTATCTTAATGGTAAAAAACTGAAAGCTTTCTACTCAAATTGAATACATGGATGTCCATTCTTACCTCTTTTATTCAATATTGTACTTTAGATCCTGTTAGTTCAATCAGAGAGAAAATAAATAAAACTCATAGAGTTTGGACACTAAACAGCAAAGGGTTCTTTGTTCACTGAAGACACAATAGTGTATATGAAAATACTAAGAAGTTTACCATAGCTTTCTAGAAGTAATAAGTGAATGTAGCAAATTTGCATCACTTAAGATCAGTATGGGTGTGTGTGCATACAATACATATGCAATGAAGGATAAGGAAACTGAAGAAGGAAACTGAAGTTAAGAAATTTTCTCAAGTTTATAGACGAGGTTGTGACGGCAGGATCTGAACAATATATATAGAGAGCATTTATGATTTGTTTTAGAATATTTAAGATCCTTTTCTATGTATATATATGCTCATGCACAAAGATGGTCCACTATTCTGACTTTACATCAAGTAAATAACAGTTTACATAGGCTTCTTTCCATTTGTTTTAACTTTACAGTGTATCTTAGAAATTTTTTCATCTTAATATATGTTCTTTTGAATGGCTGCATAGCTTTCCAGAGGATATACTTTTCTGTGATTGAACTCTTATTAGTAGAGCTTTATATTGTTTCCATTTGGTTGTAATTACAAGCTATACTGTCATTAATATACCTGTATGTGATTTTTAAAAAAGTAATGTACAGAGTTGTATTTCTATGGAAGAGGTTTCTTACATTGAATGTATTTAATATACTTTAGTGAAAAATAATTCTTTTAAATTTGATATAGAATACTCAAAAATGTCCCCATTCAATGCTGTGGTCAATTTACTTGGCATCAGGAATATATTAAAACGTTCTTACTTGCATGCTTAATTGATAATGGATATAAACTTTTGTCCCTCTGTTAGGACAAAATAATACATCATTGGTTATTGCTTGTTAGAAAGGCAAAGGTACATAATACATTGGAATGTTTTTAAGAAGGTAGTTGTTCAGTCGCCCAGTCTTGTCTGACTCTTTGAGAGCCCATGGACTGCAGCCTGCCAGGCCTCCCTGTGTCTCACCATTTCCTGGAGTTTGCCAAAATTCATGCTCATTGTATTGGTGATGCTGTCCAGCCATCTCACCCTCTGACACCCTTGTTTCCTTCTACCCTCAATCTTTCCCAGCATCAGGGACTTTTCCAATGAGTTGTCTATTCAGATCTGAAGACCAAAATACTGGAGTTTCAGCTTTAGCATCAGTCCTTACAGTAAATATTCAGGGTTGGTCTCTCTTAAGAGTGACTGTTTTGATCTCCTTGCTGTCCATGGGACTTTAAGAAGTCTTCTCCAGCACCACAATTCGAAGGCATCATTCCTTTGGTATTCTGTCTTCTTTATGGTCCAACACTCATAACGACACATGGCCACTGGGAAGACCAATTTTTTTAAATAACTTCACAATTTTTTACTTTTTTAAATTGAATGTGATTTTTCAATTTTGCAATATTTCAAATTTTGTGAACAAAACACTCTAATGTTGTATATTACAAGCATTTAATGTAGACTTCCACTTTCTCTTTTGTTTATATAATTTCTTCATCTAGTTTTTGACAATATTTTACTCCAGAAATTTGACACTTACATTGAATATCTTGCACTTCAACTTTTCCTAAATTTATTTCCATACATTTATATTTGGTTATTTATGCCTTGTCCTTCAGTCATTTTGGAATGTCCTTTCACATAAGTATTAATGTGTTATGTACATATTTAATTTTACTATATTATAAATGTATAATTAGATGATAGAAATAAGTGGAGGAGGAAATGACACTCCACTCTAGTAATTTTGCCTGGAAAATCCCATGGACAAAGGAGCCTGGTAGGTTACAATCCATGGGGATACAAAGAGTCAGACACGACTGAGCAACCAAGCTGAGCAAATTATAGAAGGCCATATTTAATATGAGGAAATTATGCATTAAAATTTATTTTTAAAATTAGCTTATTTCTTCTGTAAGTTTAACTTGCTATATTTAATTTCTCTACATTTTCTATTGCTCAACACAAAATTATCATAAATGCTATTGTTCACATAATAGAGTAGAATTTGCTTTTACTTGTTCAAAATAACAGAACATATCCATCACTTTTTTGTTTATACCTGCTCCAGACATAGCTATCTTTAAATCTCCATTTAATTCTCCATAAGAATCATTTTTTTGGTCCATCTGATCATAACCCAAGTTCTTCTGGTATTCAGTGTTCAGCCAAACAGACTTCAGAAATCAATTCAGGTCAATATATAAGGATTTATTTTTCAAAATCTGTACTTCCTATAAGTTTGTATTCTACAAGAAGTACATAGATATTGATCCTGTGTCAGCGACATATCTCTGAAAAAGTTTTTGGTTTTCTACAGTTTATATGGTCTCTCTCTCTCAATCTGTCACACCCACAAACTGCCACAGAGTTTGAGTCTCTCTATTGATTGTCTCTTTTAGTTATATTATGGATAGAGAACTCTGTGAATCCTGCTGAGTGGCTGATGATGTTAAGGTGATGCATCACTGATATAAACACATTAAAATAAACTATCACTGCTTAATGCTAATGCAAACAGCACAGCACATTCAATTATGCACTAAACAGCTTTTCCCTCTTTTCTTATGCCCATGTCTATAGGATTACTGGAGCTGTGTTTCAAACAGTTACTCAAATTTTGCACAGCCTTCCAACAACATGTTATGGTTACCAAAGACAAGAAGCAATAATAGATTAATTCAGCAAGGGCTGAATATGCCTTTAATAGCCATGCAATAGGCTTATCTGGGCCAACAAAGTGACCTTCTTTCATGTCTGTTCAATTAGAGATAATAGTTGAAGGCATTAATCACACATATTTTCAACAAAACTTTTCTCAGTTAAAGACACCCTGCAAATGATGTGGTCCAATGCACATCCGCCCATTAGGGTTGCTATGACTATGGTGAGTCTGATCTGAAAGACAGGATACAATCAGGCCTGAGACAATGAGTGGATTTTCATATTTAACGGCCTGGGTTTTCAGCCTGGCACAACAAACTGAATAGCGGTGACCCAAAGGTGACCTTCCATTTTTCTTCTTTGATTTGTCCTCAGGAATGGATAAGGCATTGGGATCCTGGGAGTAATCAGAAAACAAGCATGTTCCTTGTATAAATGAAATCACCAAGGAAGAGCCTACTTTAGCAAACTTTTGCTTTCTTCAGCACTGATATAGGAGAATCCTCTTGATATTAAATTATTCTTGATTTAAATGTCTTTCTAATAATACAGTTAAAAAATTATGTCAACCAAGAGTAATGGGACCCAGCAATTCACTCTACCACTTAATGTCCTCATTCATACATTTACATGTCAGGTTTTCAGTTTCTCCAACTACAGAAGCATTTGAATTTACCTAGATATAAAATGAAATTGATATTATTTAATAAAATGAATATAGGATAGGAATAGGTATTCATGAAGCAAATGGTTCTCTTTTTATCGGAGGCAGAAATGTAATCGTGCAGAGAAGGACTTAACCAGATACACTAGGCTCAATGATGCTGCTTAGTTTATATTATTTCTCTACTACCCGTGTCTTTATAGAGCATGATATATTATATACCTTTCACCTTTGTGAATGAAGGTATACTTCTTTCCCTGAAGTATCCTAGAAAACTTTTTCTCAAGAAAATACCTGATATCAGTTACTCTTTACTATGAATTGAATTCCATACATCAATATTCTTTTTGCATAATGCTGAATGCACTCAATATGTCAGCAAATTTGGAGAACTCAACAGTGGCCACAGGACTGGAAAAGGTCAGTTTTCATTCCAATCCCAAAGAAAGGCAATGCCAAAGAATGCTCAAACTACCGCACAATTGCACTCATCCCACACGCTAGTAAAGTAATGCTCAAAATTCTCCAAGCCAGGCTTCAGCAATACATGAACCGTGAACTTCCAGATGTTCAAGCTGGTTTTAAAAAAGGTAGAGGAACCAGAGATCAAATTGCCAACATCCACTAGATCATGGAAAAAGCAAGAGAATTCCAGAAAAACATCTATTTCTGCTTTATTGACTATGCCAAAGCCTTGGACTGTATGGAACACAATAAACTGTGGAAAATTCTCAAAGAGATGGGAATACCTCTTGAGAAACTGTATGCAGATCAGGAGATAGCAGTTAGAACTGGACAAGGAACAAGAGACTGGTTCCAAATAGGAAAAGGAGTACATCAAGGCTGTATATTGTCACTCTGCTTATCTACCCTATATGCAGAGTACATCATGAGAAACTGTGGGCTGGAGGAAGCACAAGCTGGAATCAAGATTACTGGGAGAAATATCAATAACCTCAGATATGCAGATGACACCACCTTTATAGCAGAAAGTGAAGAAGAACTAAAGGGCTTCTTGATGAAAGTGAAAGAGGAGAGTGAAAAAGTTGCCTTAAAGCTCAACATTCAGAAAACTAAGATCATGATATCTGGTCCCATCACTTCACGGCAAAAAATGGGGGAAACAGTGACTGACTGTTTTTCTGGCTCCAAAATCATTGAAGGTAGTGATTGCAGCCATGAAATTAAAAGATGTTTACTCCTTAGAAGGGAAAATTATGACCAACCTAGACAGCATATTCAAAAGCAGAGACATTACTTTGTCAACAGAGGTCCATCTAGTCAAGGCTATGGTTTTTCCAGTGGCCATGTATGGATGTGAGAGTTGGAATACAAAGAAAGCCAAGCACTGAAGAATTGATGCTTTTGAACTGTGGAGTTGGAGAAGACTCTTGAGAGTCCCTTGGCACTGCAAGGAGATCCAAGGAGTCTTTCTCAGTCCATCCTAAAGGAGATCAGTCCTAGGTGTTCATTGGAAGGACTGACGTTGAAGCTGAAACTCCAATACTTTGGCCACCTGATGCGAAGAGCTGACTCATCTGAAAAAATCCTGATGCTGGGAAAGACTGAGGTCAGGAGGAGAAGGGGACGACAGAGGATGAGATGGTTGGATGGCATCACCGACCTCAATGGACATGGGTTTGGGTGGATTCCGGGAGTTGGTGATGGACAGGAAGGCCTGGCATGCTACGGTTCATGGTGTCTCAAAGAGTTGGACACTACTGAGTGACTGAACTGAACTGAATGCAGTTCTATCAATTATTCAACAACAGATTTAAATGTTACTAAGTATTTTATTAAAAAACAAAGAAATCTGGTAACAAGAAAAATGTCTTTGCTTTGCAAGTAAAATAAATAGATAAAAACACAGATATACTATGTGTGTATATATATATATATATATATACACAAACACTCAAAACTCCATATTATAACCATTAATCCATACAAGTAATCATACAGTGGTTGCCAAAAGATGTAAATTAGCATAAGTAGTTAATTTCAGGTAAATTCAGTTAAGCCAGTCAGACCAGTCTGACTGCTTGCTACCCCATGGATTGCAGCACACCAAACTTCCCTGTCCATCAACAACTCCTAGAGCTTGCTCAAACTCATGTCCATTGAGTTGGTGATGCTATCCAACCATATCATCCTTTGTCATTCCCTTCTCCTACTGCCTTCAATCTTTCCAGGATCAGGGTCTTTTCCAAAGAGTCAATCTTTGCATCATGTGGCCAAAGTATTGGACCTCAGCTTCAAAGTCAATTCTTCCAATGAATATTCAGGATGGATTTCCTATAGGATTGACTGGCTTGATCTCCATGAAGTCCAAGGGACACTCAAGAGTCTTCTCCAAACCACAGTTCAAAATTATCAATTCTTTGATACTCATATTTCTTTATGTCCAAATCTCACATCCATACATTACTACTAAAAAAACCATAGCTTTGACTAGATGGACCTTTTTTGGCAAAGTAATGTCTCTGTTTTTTAATATGCTATCTTGGTTACAGCTTTTCTTCCAAGGAGCAAGCGTATTTTAATTTCATAGGCTGGAGTGATTTTGGAACCCCCCAAAATAAAGTCTATCATTGTTTCAATTGTTTCCCCATCTATTTTCTATGAAGTGATGGGACAGATGCCATGATCTAAATTTTTTGAATACTGAATTATAAGCCAACTTTTTCACTCTCCTTTTTCACTTTCATCAGGAGGCTCTTTAGTTCTTCTCTTTCTGCCATAAGGGTAGTGTCATCTGCATATCTGACGTTATTCATATTTCTCCCGGCCATCTTGATTTCAGCTTGTGCTTCATCCAGCCTGGCATTTCATGTATTCTGCATATAAGTTAAATAAGCAGGGAGACAATTTACAGTCTTGACGTACTCCTGTCCCAGTTTGCAACCAGTCTTTTGTTCCATGTCCAGTTCCAATTGTTGCTTCTTGACCTGCACACAGATTTCTCAGAAGGCACTTCAGGTGGTCTGATATCCCCCTCTCTTGAAGAATTGTCCACAGTTAGTTGTGATCCACACAGTCAAAGGCTTTGGCATAGTCAATAAAGCAGAAGTGATGTTTTTCTGGAACTCTCTTGCTTTTTCGATGATCCAGCAGATGTTGGCAATTTGATCTATGGTTCCTCTGCCTTTTCTAAAACCAGCTTGAACATCTGGAAGTTCACGGTTCACGTACTGTTGAACCTTGACTTGGAGAATTTTGAGCATTTCTTTGCTAGCATGTGAGATGAGTGCAATTGTGTGGTAGTTTGAGCATTATTTGATATTGCATTTCTTTGGGATTATAGCTCCATTGGAACTCCATCACCTCCAGTAGCTTTGTTTGTAATGATGTTTCCTAAAGCTCCCTTGACTTCACATTCCAGGATATCTGGCTTTACGTAAGTGATCACACTATTGTGGTCACCTGGTTCATGAAGATCTTTTTTGTATAATTCTTCTGTGTGTTCTTGCCACCTCTTCTTAATATCCTCTGCTTCTGTTAGGTCCAAACTATTTCTGTCCTTTATTGTGCCCATCTTTGCATGCAATATTCCCTTGGTATCTCTTATGTTCTTGAAGAGATCCCTAGTCTTTACCATTCTGTTGTTTTCGTCTATTTTTTTGCAGTGATCACTGAGGAATCTCACTTTTCTCTCCTTGCTGTTCTTTTGAACTCTGCATTCAGATGGGCGTAGTTTTCCTTTTCTCCTTTGTCTTTTGCTTCTCTTCTTTTCTCAGATATTTGTAAGGCCTCCTCAGGCACCATTTTGCATTTCTTTTTCTTGAGGATTTTCTTGATCACTGCCTCCTGTACAATGGCACAAACCTCCAACCATAGGGCTTCAGGTACTTTGTTATCAGATTTACTCCCTTGAATCTATTTGTCACATCCACTGTATAATCATAAGGGATTTGATTTAGGTCATACATGAATGGTCTAGTGGTTTTCCCTACTTTCTTCAATATAAGTCTGAATTTGGCAATAAGCTGTTCATGATCTGAGCCACAGTCAGCCCCCAGTCTTGTTCTTGCTGACTGTATAGAGCTTCTCCATCTTGGCTGCAAAGAATATAATCAATCTGATTTCAGTAGTGACTATCTGGTGGTGTCCATGTGTGGACTTGTCTCTTGTGTTGTTGGAAGAGGGTGTTTGCTATGACCCTTGCATTCTCTTTGCAATACCCTATTAGTCTTTTCCTTGCTTCATTTTGTACTTATTTTTCCATTCCAGTCCCCTATGATGAAAAGGACATCTTTTTTAGGTGTTAGTACTAGAAGGTCTTGTAGGATTCATAGAACCGTTCAACTTCAGCTTCTTCGGCATTACTGACAGGGGCATAGACTTGAATTACTGTGATATTGAATGGTTTGCCTTGGAAATGAGCAAAGATCATTCTGTCATTTTTGAGCTTATACGCAAGTACTGCATTTTGGATTCTTTTGTTGACCATGAGGGCTACTCCATTTCTTCTAAGGGATTCTTGCCCACAGTAGTAGATATAATGGTCATCTGAATTAAATTTGCCCATTCCAGTAGTTAAGTTTGGAGATGGTATAAATTAAGTAATGAGAAGAATTACATGAACTAAGGAATTTACCTTTACATCAAGGTAAATACTTTTTATGTCACAGGATTAAATTAACCATTCCTTCCACCTAGCATTTCCAGATCATCCAGCTTTAAATCCTTTCCTTTATTTGTGCTTCCACTTCCCTTGGACATCAATAAGACAATTACATTATTTAGCCTTGTATTATTGTCTTTTATGGGGATACCTTCAATAGTACTTGAAAACAGGTTGTAATTTTTCATCATTTCTGAATTTTTGTATTATTTATGAAGATTAATGTTTTTTGTTTTTGATTTTTGTTTTTTAATGAATAGAAAATTATGGAATACAATTCCACATAAAGGAAGGGTTTATATGAACTGATAGTGGATGAATAGTTTTTGACTATGTGTATGGCCACCTCATGCGAAGAGTTGACTCATTGGAAAAGACTCTGATGCTGGGAGGGATTGGGGGTAGGAGGAGAAGGGGATGACAGAGGATGAAATGGCTGGATGGCATCACCAACTCGATGGACATGAATTTGAGTGAACTCCGGGAGTTGGTGATGGACAGGGAGGCCTGGTGTGCTGCGATTCATAGGGTCCCAAAGAGTTGGACATGACTGAGCAACTGTACTGAACTGATGATGTTCGAAAAAAAATAGTTGAAAAGATAAGACAATGCAATATTTACTGGTAGAACAAATTTTATGAGGTTATGAATTCTTAGATTTTTATTTTCAGGACAAACATTGTGTTAGTCACTCAGTTGGTACTGATTCTTTGCAACCTCATGGACTCCTTTGCAACCTACCAGGCTCCATTGTCCATGGAATTCTCCAGGCAAGAATCCTGGGATCAGTTGCTATGCCATTCTCCAGGGGATCTTTCTACACCAGGAATCAAACTCTGGTCTCCTGAATTTCAGGAAGATTCTTTACTGTCTGAGGCACAAGGGAAGCATATTTTCAGGAGAATTGTTTATGAACTAATGCCTCTGGGATATGGCAAGCTTGGGACCAGTTAGATTCCTAGAGATAAAAGAAGAGATTGTTCTAAGAAGGCAATATTATAGTATTATAGTGTGTGGAGGTTCAAGAGTGTTTAAATAGTCTATAGTTATATAATTTTTAGACTGTCCTACTTATTCTAAATTTTAAATGAAAAATTTTGTTTTCTAAGAAGTCTGAATTTATGCTTTATAATTCAGCCTATTACTTTGCTTATAGGATACTCTGTACTAGACATACGTAAAAGTATATAGATTGAGAGAGATGCATCAATGGATATGTAGAAAAATAAGATATATAGATAGAAAATTATCTTACTGAACAATTATTCCTCACTGATATAATATAGGAATTAGTTAGAGATGTAAATCAGACATGCAATGATTTTTAAATTTATTTCTGGAATTTAAATATTTAAAGAAATATTCTATTTGACTTCTTCCTTGATTCAGTTTAGCCTTGCAATTCTAAGGCTCACCTATGTTTACATCTTCTTCCATACTACTATCAAATACTAATAAAATACTTGAATGAGAAATGTGTATATATGTATAATTCTTATATATTTCACTTTATAAATAAAAAAATAAATATTTACACATTTTCAGTTCAGTTCAGTAGCTCAGTCGTGTCTGACTGTTTGCAGTCTCATGGACTGCAGCACACCAGACTTCCCAGTCCATCACTAACACCCAAAACTAACTCAAACTCATGTCCATAGAGTCGGTGATGCCATTCAACCATCTCATTCTCTGTCTTCCAGTTCTCCTCCTGCCTTAAATCTTTCCCAGCATCAGGGTCTTTTCCAAGGAGTCAGTTCTTCACATCAGGTGGCCAAAGTATTGGAGTTTCAGCTTCAATATCAGAACTTCCAATGAATATTCAGGACTGATTTCCCTTAGGATGGATTGGTTGGCTCTCCTTGCAATCCAAGGGACTCTCAAGAGTCTTCTCTAACACCATAGTTCAAAAGCACAAATTCTTCAGCTCTCAGCTCTCTTTATATTCCAACTCTAACATCCAAAATCAGTGCAGATGGTGATTGCAGCCATGAAAGTAAAAGACTTTTACTCCTTGAAAGAAAAGTTATGACCAACCTAGATAGCATATTGAAATGCAGAGACATTACTTTGCCAACAAAGGTCCGTCAAGTCAAGGCTACGGTTTTTCCAGTGGTTATGTATGGATGGGAGAGTTGGACTGTGAAGAAAGCTGAGTGCCGAACGAATTGGTGCTTCTGAACTGTAGTGTTGGAGAAGACTCTTTTGAGTCCCTTGGACTGCAAAGAGATCTAACCAGTCCATTCTAAAGGATATCAGTCCTGGGTGTTCATTGGAAGGACTGATGCTAAAGCTGAAACTCCAATACTTTGGCCACCTTATGGGAAGAGTTGACTCATTGTAAAAGACCCTGATGCTGGGAGGGATTTTGGGGCAGGAAAAGGGGATGACAGAGGATGAGATGGCTGGATGGCATCACTGACTCTATGGACATGAGTTTGAGTAAACTCCAGGGGTTAGTGATGGACAGGGAGGCCTGATGTGCTACGATTCATGGGGTCGCAAGAGTCAGACACAACTGAGTGACTGAACTGAACTGAACTGAACATCCATATGGGACTGGGACTACTGGAAAAACCATAGCTTTGACTAGACAGATATTTGTTGGCAAAGTAATGTCTCTGCTTTTTAATATGCTGTCTGGTAGGGTCATAGCTTTTCTTCCAAGGAACAATTGTCCTTTAATATCATGGCTGTGGTCACCATCTGCAGTGATTTTGGAGCCCCCTCAAAATACAGTCTTTCACTGTTTCCATTGTTTCCCCATATTTGCCATGAAGTGATGGGACCAGATGCCATGAACTTAGTTCTGTGAATCTTGAGTTTTAAGCAAACATTTTCACTCTCCTCATTCTTCTTCACTTTCTGCCATAAGGGTGGTATCATCTGCATATCTGAGGTTATTGATATTTCTTCTGACAATCTTGATTCCAGCTTGTGATTCATCCAGTCTATCATTTTGCATGAGGTACTCTGCATATAAATAAAATAAGCATGGTGAGGATATACAGCCTTGTTTGTAGTGATGCTTCCTAAGGCCAGCTTGACTTCACATTCCATGATGTCTGGCTCTAGGTGAGTGATCTCACCATCGTGGTTATCTGGGTCATGAAGATCTTTTTTGTGTAGTTCTTCTGTGTATTCTTGCCACCTCTTCTTAATAACTTCTGCTTCTGTTACATCCATACTATTTCTGTCCTTTATTGTGCCCATCTTTGTATACAATATTTCCTTGGTATCTCTAATTTTCTTGAAGAGATATCTAGTCTTTCCTATTCTATTGTTTTCCTCTACTTCTTTGCACTGATCTTTGAAAAAGACTTTCTTATCTGTCCTTGCTATTCTTTTGAATTCTGCATTCAGATGGGTGTATCATTCTTTTATTCTTTTGCCTTTAGCTTCTCTTCTTTTCTCAGCTGTTTGTAAGGTCTCCTTAGTTCAGTTCAGTTCAGTTGCTCAGTCGTGTCCGATTCTTTGCGACTCCATGAATAGCATCACACGAGGCCTCCTTGTCCATCATCAACTCCCGGAATTAACTCAAACTCATGTCCATCGAGTCGGTGATGCCATCTAGCCACCTCATATTTTGTCATCCCCTTCTTCTCCCACCCCAGTCCTTCCCTGCATCAGAGTTTTTTCCAATGAGTCAACTCCTCATGAGGTGGCCAAAGTATTGGAGTTTCAGTTTTAGCATCAGTCCTTCCAATGAACACCCAGGACTGATCTCCTTTAGAATGGACTGGTTGGATCTTCTTGCAGTCCAAGGGACTCTCAAGAGTCTTCTCCAACACTACAGTTCAGAAGCACCAATTCTTCGGCACTCAGCTTTCTTCACAGTCCAACTCTCACATCCATACATAACCACTGGAAAAACTAAGGCCTCCTCAGACAACCATATTTCCTTTTTGCATTTGTTTTTCTGAGGGGTGGTCTTGATCACTGCCTCCTGTACAATGTTGCGAACCTCTGTCCATAGTTCTTCAGACACTTTGTCTATCAGATCTAACCCCTTGAATCTATTTGTCACTTCCACTGTATAATACTAAGGGATTTGATTTAGTTCACACATGAATGGTCTAATCATTTTCTCAACTTTCTTTAATTTAAATCTGAATTTGAATAAGGATTTCTTTTTCTGAGGCACAGTCAGCTCCCAGTCTTATTTTTGCTGACTGTATAGAGATTCTCCATCTTTGGCTGTAAAAAATATAATCAACCTGATTTCAATATTGACCATCTGGTGATGTCTATGTGTAGAGTCTTATTTGTGTTGTTGGAAGAGGGTTTTTGCTATGACCAGTGTGTTTTGTTGCCAAAACTCTGTTAGCCTTTGCCCTGCTTCATTCTGTACTCCAAGGCCAAATTTTCCCATTACTCCAGGTATCTCTTGATTTCCTACTTTTGCATTCAGTCTCCTAAAATGAAAAGGACATCTATTTTTGGGTGTTAGTGCTGGAACTTCTTGTAGGTCTTCAGAGAATCATTCAACTTCAGCTTCTTCAGCATTACTTGTTTCGGCATACACTGGATTATGTCTATATATTTTATAGATGTTTAAATAAAATATACCTTAAATATGTAACTTTACCTGTATAATTCATGTATATATACAAAATGTTCTAATCAAGTATTTGTCAATTAAAGAAAAAGACCTAAATATTAACTAATATGCCAAGTTCTACCAGATCCACCCTCTATGAGCACAAAATTAAGATTATCAACCAAGACTACATTGCCCTGGTCTCTGGAAGAAGATCCATTAACTAGTGAATTTTTAATACATAGTATCTCTGACATTCCATATTATAGTTACTACATATGACAAAAGATGGAATTGTATGACTAAGAACAAGATAAAATGAAGCAGACAATAATATGACACAGATGTTTTTAAAAACAAGCAGAGAATGAGATAGAAAAATAAAGTTGAATAATTTCATCAGATTTTTAAGTTCCATTAAAACTATATTCTAAAAATTTAAAATATTTGTTTAATATTTAATTTTTAAATCAGTTTAATAAGAGATCAGCCACATTTGAATTCAAGATTTGTAAACTGAAAATATGCCAATAAATTATACCCATAGAATAGATACTAAAGCACAAGGGAAAAAATGGAAACTTTATAAAACAACATTAAATACTGATGGAATAGCATATAAAAGCCTAAAATAGTAGCAATTTGAGTGTCAGGAGGATGAAAGAAAAGGGACAATGATAATATGGAATGAAAAAATTTCTGGAAACTGACTGAAGACCTCTGGTGATACATTTAAGAGTCTCTGCAAACTCCAAGCAAAAATAAGTTCTGAGAAAACTATACCTAAAGATATACAACAGTAAGACTGCTGGAAATCAAACAAATTGAATATTCTAAAAGCAGCCAGAAAAGAGTGTGCATTATCTTCAAAGGAGTAATATCAGGATAGCAAATATTCTTTCAGCAGAAATGGAAATGTGAATACAATGGAGTGGTATTCTTTAAGTGCTAAAAGAAATAAACACCTATCTTGAATTCTACACCCAAGTAAATGTTTTTCAAGATAAAGCTAAAATAAAACATCTGGAATGAAACCCTGAAAGCATTTGCTATCATACAGCTTGGACTAAGAGAATTTGAAAGTAATTTGTTAAGGCTGAAGGAAATGACCCCACATGGAAACAGCCATTTGGGATAAAGAGAACAATGGGGGGAAAAAAAGTGGAATAAACACAAAAAAACAATAATAATGTAAACAAAGTACAAAATAACAGTATTGTTTTGTGAATTTAAATACATTACAATAACTCAGAATATAGAAGAATAAATGGAAAGAAATATTCTGAGTTTCTAGCAGTATTAGTGAAGTAACAATTTCACATTAGAACTGTAACAGATGAAAGATAAATGTTTTAATCTCTGAAATAGTAAAATCACACACACACATGCACATATAAGAGGAGGGCATGGCAACCAACTCCAGTATTCTTACATGGAGAATCCCCACGGACAGATGAGCCTGGCAGGCTATAGTCTGTGGGCTTGAAGAGTCAGGCAAGACTGAGCGACTAAGCACAGCACATGTACATATATCTGGGTTGGGAAGATCCCCTAGAAAAGGGAATGGCTACCCACTTCAGTATTCTTGCCTGGAGAACTCCATGAACAGGCAAGTCTGGAGGGCTACAGTCCGTAGTGTTACAAAGAGTGCAACACGACTTAGTGACTAACTAAAATAATAAACAAAACTAAATACGTATAGGTGTGTGTGTATAAATATATATATATATACACATATATATTTTATGTACATATATATGTATGTATATATATACAACAAGTTATTAGAAGGGAAGATACTTTAATAAATTATGTTATATTTTTAAAATCTGAAGGTAGGCAAAATGAGGAAAAATTAAATATATAGGTACATAAAAAACAGATAATAATATGAATAATATAAAATAAACCATATACCTGTATGGTGCTCATAAAAAGAAGTAAACCCTAAAAACATAAAAGAATATTAATGAATGCTGAGAAAATAAAGAGTACAATTACATTTTTTAAAAGTAAAGAACTAATCAATTCTTGATGCTTTTGAACTCTGGTGTTGGAGAAGACCCTTGAGAGTCCCTTGGACTGCAAGGAGATCCATCCTGTGCGTTCTAAAGGAAATCAGTAGTGAATATTTATTGGAAGGTCTGATGTTGAAGCTGAAACTCCAATATTTTGGCCACCTGATGCGAAGAACTGACTTATTTGAAAAGACTGATGCTGGGAAAGATTGAAGGCAGGAGGAGAAGGGGCCAACAGAGGATGAGATTCTTGGGTAGTATCACTGACTCAATGGACATGAGTTTGAGTAAACTCCAGGAGTTGGTGATTGACAGAGGCCTGGCATGCTGCAGTCCATGGGGTCGCAAAGTCAGACATGACTGAGCAACTGAACTGAACTGAAAGAACTAATATTAACATCATACATGTCACAAAAACCCTATGTTTCTTTTTTTACAGATTGAATAGATCTGGGCAGGGGAGTTTTTATAAATCTGCGTAAATTATGATGGGTTTACAAAACAAAAATCTTGCCCTAAATTACTAGCTATATCATTGATATATTTTTACATTACTTATATTTATTTCCAAAGTTAAATAGCATAGATAAATGACTCAGAAATCATAGACTTAGGCCAGTTAAAATATCTTTCTAAAATTATTACCGAGTTCCTTATTATTAAAGTGGCAATATAATGAAACTTTTTTTTCTGAAGTTGGTGAAGAACTTTATCTCTGAAGCACTTGAAAACTGAAATGATTCTAATGAAAATGTATCTTAAACATCACCTAAAATTCTAAGCTTACACTAGATCAGGCGTCTCAATCACAATACTACTGATCCCATAGGCTATATAATCATGGTGGGGACCTCTACTATTTTTTATATGATATGACATTACTTAGCTACTAAACAGCAGCAACCATATCAGTAGGATCACTGGTCTTTACCAGGAATTGCCCCAGTTGAGAATAGCTACACCAGATGACCTTTAAATATTTGTTACAATTCTGAGGATAGCTATGACTTTTATTTATAAGGTTGACTGACAATTCATTGTGTGCTAATCCTCCAGAAACTTTGGACATCTTCATTTAAACAATATATATTGTAAAATATCCTTGCAAAATTTACTTACAAATATTACTTGTTTGAAAATGTGTTGTTATAATGTAGGAAGAACAAGAAAGTATTAAATCCTTAAGGTATATGTAGAAAACATTCTTCAGAGAAGAAAGGGAGACTTGAAGCCATATCTATAGAAATTCTTGGGACTTTCCCATTTCTATTTTTGTGCAAAGATCAATTATGACAGGCTAGTGTGAAATTTGACCTTTATCTGGAAGAAATCTGTCACAGGCTGTCATTTATTACATGAGAAATTATAAACATTCTCTACTAAACAAGAACATTATCCGCATTTACAGTGACTGCACATCTGCCTAGTGAGATTCCAATCATACCTAATATCATCCTGCTGCCTGAGTTGCCTTAGTCTTTCCCCTAAAGCAACAACAAAGGATTGGGTTTATAAAAAACAAGTTGCTTGAATAATGCCATCTTTATGTTCTTTCATTGATAATTTTACTTCAAATGACATCCAGTTCAATAGAATGCATATCTTTTCTACACACATTCTTTATATGTTCATTTCAAAGTGATATTGACTGATTATAGATAGAAAATGTTGTGATACCTTGATATAATCTTTGAATAAATGCAAATTTCTGACACTTAATGGAAGACATAACAAATAAATAAATGGCCATATCTGATAAAATATTTTAAAAATATAAACAACATATTCCAGGACTAATTCTACCTAATGTTTTACTTTATTTTTCACAAAATGTTTTCTAACGATTATAAAGGATTACAAATGTAAAGAGCAATTAAGAGTGGACAAAATAGATCAGTATTTTCAAACTGGATGTATGTACACCTGGAAGTATATAGTGACTTTTCTATGAAATATTCAGAAAAGGATATATTTTAAAGGATACGCAGATCCTCAGTGAAGACTAGCTTGTGATCAAATGTACACTTTCTTAATTGCCATTCTGTCACTTGTCCATCCCATTTATGATTGAGGAAAGCTGGATTAGGCAGACAAAGAGTTTGAATTGCAGTACAAATGCAATGGAGGCCTTAGCAGATGGCAGATCAGAGATATCCCAAATGGAGGCAGGAAAGTTGGGTCTTTGTACCTCTGCATGGACCAGTATTTGGAAGTGAGCTGTCCGTGAGAGAGGTTGTAACTGTAGGGAAGCTACTATCTTTGACCATGGGAAATTTCTTGAGTCCCCTCTGTGATTTTTTGCAACCATCAGTCCTGCCAGATAGTGTATGAGTGCTTTGGACTTGAAAGTAGATCGTAGATGAATGTACAATGTTCAATACAGTCTCTTTCTTGACTAGTGAGAATCAATTTCCTTTGTATAATAACTTCACCTGATCTGGGAATATGTTCTCCAGGATTCCAGCTGACTTCTTTTCTGGATTATTCATAAGGGTAACATTGACCAAAATATCCCCATCACAGCCAATCTCATGATGGCAGCTGTTAAATTTCCTTCACTGTTGACTAAAATCTCTGCTAGTCTAGGTGGCTTACCTATTGAGAAGAACCCAATTTGAATACTTAAAAGGCCTGAGTCTTTTGATCTTCATGTTCTTCCTAGATCACTGGTGATCATTTGCTCACTAACCATCAAAATTAGGCAGGGTAAGTCAAATAGTGACCCATGGGATTAATATGGTATACATTCTATTTTCCAAGCCCCCATTATATTAGAGCAATCCTATTTAATCTTATGGTCAATTATCCTTATCTTTGAAAGCATAATACCTCTTCTAATTGACACAGGGGCTTTTGTCACAGAGTTCAAAGTGATTCAGTGACAGCAATAGACTCCTGTAAGCAATCAACTTCTAAAAATGGCAACATCTAGAATGGCGAGATTAGAGTTTCAGGGTCAGGGAAGTACAAATAATCTAGATGAGTATTTGAGAGTGAGACTAATAATGAAAATTCATATGGCTACCACTTGGTTTCAGGCATATGGACTCTACTTAACTAGGGACACAGCGACATAAAAGGTCATACCTCTCCCATAACTCCATCTGTATGTCTATTTATGAAGTCTATGTCCCAGATTTTTCATCTTCCTGTTCCCAGGCTTGACCAATAAGCAAAATCATTCATGCTTCTGCATAAACTAGTCTTATAGTTATGACATCCTCTGTCTCTTAAAACCTGAGATAATGCATACAAGCCTGTACAATCTCTTTCATATTAATTCTATCCAAGGTTATCACTGTTGAATAGTTTAACAATTGTGGTCTAACAGCATGTTAATGGCTATGATTCTCTAATTTGGGTCAGTGATAGGCTCCTCACTTCTGGACTAGCTGTTGATAATCCAGTTTCAAAATTTCATTTTAGGTTCTGATTCCTAAAAAGACTTCTACCAACTAGCAACAGCTGGGTTCCCAGGGAAATAGGCTCTAAGATTTGGATGCATAAGGTATATTTAGTAGTGTTCCCAGGAACAACAGCAGGGTAATAGTAATGTTGCAGCAGTGGGAAGAAGGGGAAGTTGAATTGTGATGCAGTTGCAACAGAGGCTTGAGGAAATCCCACAAGGCACCCTTCAGAGATGTCCCCGATTGAGGCATTAGCCCAGATATCACCTGCAGTCTCTCCTCTTGTTCTTGAAAGCATTGGCCACAAGATAGCACATATTAAAATATGTGTTAGCTTCCGGGGACTACTGCAAATGAGCCCTTTCCAATAGAATTTCTTCTTTGATTTTTCTCTTCTTAGGTCTAACTTACCCAATTTTAGTTTAGCAATTTTGCTTTCTAGTCCTTTTGTAACCTAATAGGTATCCCTTGGCTTTCATCCTACAATGCTTCTTCATCCTTAAGGAAAAAGAATAGATTCAGTTTACACTGCCTGCTTCTTTGTTGAAAGCTTTGAGCAGCCATAAATTAAATGTTTTATATTAATTATAAAAGCTGCCACATTTAATAGGCTCAATTCAATTTTAATTGAATATGAAAGGGAGACTCTCATATCAGTTCCATTGTGGAAAATTAATATGTGAATTTTAAAAATTTCTAAACCAACTTATTGACAATTCTTTCAGTGAAGATAGAAATAAGAACAAATTTATATATACTCACTAATGTTATACTGCAGTATTTAAATAAATTCTTAAAGTCTGATCCTGTTGCAATATAATGAATTATAAGTGGTGTTTCATAGAATTTCTATATTTGATGATAACTGTACTAAAATAATTGGGCTTCCCAGGTGATGCAATAGTAAAAATCTGCCTGCCAATACAAGAGACACAAAAGATGTGGGTATGATGCCTGAGTCAGGAAGATCCCCTGGAGGAAGAAATGGCAACTCACTCTAGTATTCTTCCCTGCAAAATTCCAAGGACATAAGAGCCTGGCAGGGTACAGTCCATGGGAGTCACAGAGTCAGACATAACTGAGCATGCACAATATTAAAATAATTAAAACTTTCTAATTATTTCATGAAACATAAAGTGAAAAGTAAAAACAGAAACATAAAATATGTGATTTATTAACACTTTGTAAAAATCCCTGCTAAGCATAAACCACTGAACTAGTTATTGCAGTGAATAAATATTAACAAAATAGAGAACTATTCCTTAGAAAGCTCTCCCTCAATTTAAGTTGGGGATTGGGTAAGAATCACAGTGAATGAAATCAAATAGTGTTCAGTGGTTTAGACAGGACATCTAGTATAATTTTAACTCCACCAATGGAGTATAAACAGTCAAGAGTCACCAGGAAAGAATGAGCCAATGGGAGAACTTGAAAATTAATTTATAAATATCTTTGAAAAATTCAAGGAAAATAAGCTCTTAAGTTTAGCACTCAGGACTACAAAAGACAAAATAATACAATAAATTGTGTAGTAGGAGAAAATTCAGTAATCCTCAATGGATTTGAAGATCTTGTTTAGGGGACTTATGAGATTAGAAGATAGAATTCATAATCTATTTAGCCTGTACAAGGGAAATAATTGTTGACTTTCATCTTCTAAGCTTTTGAATATTAGTGATATTTAAGAAAGGTATACTTTGCATTTACATCCTCATATTGTTTATATATATAAACATTGTCTGTTAGGAATATACCATTTAAAAGCATGAGACACAGATGCATAGAACACTCTTTTGGATTCTGTGGGAGAGGGAGATGGTGGGATGATTTGGGAGAATGGCATTGAAACATGTATAATATCATATATGAAACAAATCGCCAGTCCAGGTTCCCAGATTCGATGCAGGATACAGGATGCTTGGGGCTGGTGCACTGGGATGACCCAGAGGGATGGAATGGAGAGGGAGATGGGAGGGGGGTTCAGGATGGGGAACACGTGTACACCCGTGGAGGATTCATGTTGATGTATGGCAAAACCAATACAATACTGTAAAGTAATTAGCCTCCAATTAAAATAAATAAATTTATATTAAAAAAAATAAAAGCATATTACTATGTCATCTGTGGCCATTGGACTAGGTAAATGTTGCATTTCGGGAAATAATTAGGTATAATCTCAGCAATGGAATGTTTAACTATATAGCATGGTGCCAGTTGGGGAGTCTAGAGAGTAGTAACAGTTACTCTAAAATTTCTGGCAGCATTTTAAAAATTGGAAATAGACTTCTTTCTATGGGAAAAAAGATATACCTTTCAGTTATACACATATAACACTAGTTCATCCCCATTTTTATGGGATAAGTACATAGCTTCATAGTTTTGAGCTTGGGATAGAGACAGGTATAATACTGGAAATGGTTTGGAGCCACAGACATAATAGCAAGGACCAATTAGAACTAGTATCAGCCATAGAAGTGGAGCTGGGTGCTGTAGAAACTTTGTTGTGTCAAGAGACAGCATACTACATGCTTGACAGTGGAGAAGTACAGAGGTGTCAAAGAGATCAAGGGTACAACAGTGAGGACACTGAGAAATGCATAAATATTTTGCCAATAATTGTGGATATGCTATTTTTTTCCTGGCTGAATATGAACTCTGGTCTAGCTCTTTGTTCTGTAAGTATGAAGGGTCAGTTCACTCCCAGGCTACCTATCACCTCTTATCAATTTGTTTTAAGGATAGATGATGTCTTAGGGAGAATATGGGTCAATGTGCATAAGGAACATAGACATCTCTTTAAAAGAAAATGAACATAACACCAACTCTTGACTCCTGGTACTTGAAATTAATAAACTGATGCAGCCCTGACTGACATCAAATGATGGACTTCACTGAGAAGAAATGTACCAAAAGACATAGAAAAGTTTAGATGGAGAATTTGTACCAGAATTTAGGCAAAGATTTGTTTTGAGCATAGTTTGTACATAGGAGTCCTCAACTCCAGGCCCTTGGCAGCATTGAGAAAATGGGTATACATTTAAGAACTGAAAAAGCGGAAGACTAGAACTTTGGGAATTCAGATAGATTTTTGTTTGTTTTTTTTGCTTTTGTACTCCAGAGATTGATGGCTTATAACACTCAGACTATCTCATATTCCTGTACCATAACATACACAAAGACTGCAGTGACCACTGCAGAATTTAACTGTTGTAACAAAAAAGGCACTGGAAACCATGCATCCTATGGCCAGTAGCACTGTCTTCAGATTACTGGCAGGCCTGTTTTAGATGATGATATCATTTTCCAACAGCAGCAGAACTTTTGGTGGCAAATGTGATCACCAAGTTTCTAAAATTTTCAAAAACGAGACATGAAGACTGATTCTTTGGATGGAGTGACACTAAGGCATTGGATTTAACATTTCTAGGAAATTATGTCACCTTAGATCATATCTTTAACTCATCAAATAGGTTATACCTCATCAATTTAGGTAATCAGGAGAGGAGCTTTGTAATGTGTGGCAGACTGATATCCATTCCTTCTTATTCTCTGGTTTAACAGAACCCTGATTAATGTTTCTATCCCAAAATAGTGAATTCCGTCTAGTCAAGGCTATGGTTTTTCCAGTGGTCATGTATGGATGTGAGAGTTTGGACTGTGAACAAAGCTGAGCACCGAAGAATTGATGCTTTTGAACTGTGGTGTTGGAGAAGACTCTTGAGAGTCCCTTGGACTGCAAGGAGATCCAACCAGTCCATTCTGAAGGAGATCAGCCCTGGGATTTCTTTGGAAGGAATGATGCTAAAGCTGAAACTCCAGTACTTTGGCCACCTCATGCGAAGAGTTGACTCATTGGAACAGGCTCTGATGCTGGGACGGATTGGGGGCAGGAGGAGAAGGGGACGACAGAGGATGAGATGGCTGGATGGCATCACTGACTCGATGGACGTGAGTCTGAGTGAACTCCGGGAGCTGGTGATGGACAGTGAAGCCTGGTGTGCTACGGTTCATGGTGTCGCAAAGAGTCGGACACGACTGAGCGACTGAACTGACTGAACTGAAGTGAATTAAGTCAATTATGCCAACCACTTTTCAATTTTTCCCAATACCCTTGGAGCTAGAGGTTGCTGTGTGACCTAGTTCAGGCCTAAACTTTGTTAGATTTAAGCAGAAACCTGCTGGAAAGAAGTATCCTCTGAAACTTTTACTGTGCTGATTATAGATGAGTTGTACGTTGAACATGGTACCTTTCTACTTTATCCTGCCTTTAGTATAAATTAAACTTCTAGAACAATAGTGAATATCCTGTAACCATGATGTTAGAGTTTAGAAAGACAGGCTCAGAGAATTGCAGAGATACTTACTCTGATATCAATGGGCCTCCAAATCCAAGCCAGTAATAGTTTGCTTCAGACCTCTTAAATTTCTGTTAGTTATAACCCTATACAGCAATAGCTCACACAATACTGTACCTTAATAAACCTTGAAAATTTTAAAACAAAGGATATGCATATTGAAATTACAATGAGATATCACATGCACCAGTTGGAATGGCCATGATCAAATACCTAAAAATAATAAATGCTAGAGAGGGTGTGAAGAAAAGGGAATTCTCCTACACTGATGGTGGGAATGAAAATTGGTACAGTCACTAGGGAGAACAGAGTGGAGTTTCCCTAAAAAACTTAAAAAGGAACAACCATATGACCCAGCAATCACTGAGAAAACCTAGTTTGACAATGAAATTAAATTTCATTATGCCTTCACCTTAACCTAAATTGCCTATCCATATTTAGCACCAATTTTTCTCTAGGTCATATTAGGACCTAATTTTCTCTTCATGTATTTGAGTTATATAATTTTTTATATATACATATATATACTTAATTTTAATATATATATTAAATATATATTAAAATTATGCATTGTCTAATGAAATGTTTTAGATTAGTCATTGGTATATGGAAAAGCTAGTTTTTTTAAACTATATGGTAATATGTGTTATACAAAAATCTCTCATTTATATAAGGTTTTGTGCCTTTATATTTTAAATAATGTATTTGACTAGTCATTATAATAGTTAATTGACCAATTACTTAAGCTTTCATAAAGTGTTAAAGTTTATTATAGCTCATGTATTCTATAATGATCTAATCATTGTAAATGTATTACAATAATATTAAAGCAGCAGGTACATAAAGACAATTTTTTCATCTAAGAGTTAATATTTTTTAATTTCTAAATTTTTTTCTATTGCCCTTACTTTTATAATTAAGAATTTATTGATGTCCATTGCTTTGTGAAGCTTGTCAGATACAGCTTAGAACAAATTCATTTGAACATGTAAAGGAATTATTTTAAATGCTTTTCAGAGACATATTCTTCAAAAGTTAGCATTTTAATTTTAAGGATTGGGTGCTTGAGAAGACAAAACAGCTTTTTAAAATATAAAAATCTTGGTTTGCAATAGCAAGGGCATATACCCTAGGAATTTTAGAGCACAGTTAACATAAGATTGAAAACATATTCATGGTTGCATAAAACCTCTTTTTTTTTTTAACTTTCACAGAGAGAAGAAACATGAACCATGTCTGCATCATTGTTGTGTTGTTCTGTTAGTCACTCAGTCATGTCTGACACTTTGTCACCCCATGGACTATATCCCACCAGATTCCTCTGTCTATGAGATTTCCCAGGCGATAACACTGGAGTGGGTTGCCATTCCCTTCTCTAGGGGACGCTTCCCAACCCAGGGATCAAAGCTGCATCACCCTTGCAAGTGACTTCTTTATCACCGAGCCATCAGGGAAGCCCTCAAGTCCCTACGCCTCAGTTCTTATTCCCAAAGTGAATCAGAAACAACAGAAGCCACAGGTAACTTGAGGTGATTCCAAAGTACATGGCAATTCTGACTAATTTCCAAGATTGTAAGAGAGGGAGACAGCAGATCATTTAGCAGGGTTCCATGCTTTTTATTACACCACAGGGATAGAGGATGAGTGAGATATCTATGCATATAGCATTGAGGGAAGTTTTACCCACTATGTGAGAAATATGGAGGAAATTTTGAAACTTTTAGGAGGAATAGCTGAATGTCTCACACCTATTACATTAACTAAATAAGGAGACCATTAGATTGAGGTGGCTGTAATATAGTGGTGGCCTATGTAAGCCAACCAAAACCTAATTCTGTAAATACCTCAAGTTTATGGAATAGAAGCCTAAGGATGATCTGTCACAATCAACTTAGCTTTAAGCTTTAGCCAATTAAATAATTTCCTTTCTTTGTATCTGCACCTCCTGTATATAAACCTTTCTCCTGACTCCTGTGGAAGTTCTCCTAATCAAGTCTAGTTGCTACTGACACATTGGAATTGATTTTTACTCAAACTCTTAAAAGTTTTAATATGCATCAGCTTATCTTTTAATGCACAAAAGAATAATTCTTTCTAGCCCTGCTAGGGGTACCACATATTGGAAATTTGGTTGTCAACTGTGGATGCAAGCAGAGTCAGACAAACACACACTAAATAGGAGGGATTCTAATCCACAGTTCAGGTCAGCAGGCCAAGGTCATGCTAAATGTTCTAGAAGCATTGCCTTAGATGTAAGATTTATAAGTAAGCTGTCTGTGGACTTAGGTGTCCACCAGAAAAGAAGGGAAGATATAATGACTTTGGACTTCAATATTAACCAAAGACTTCAATATTCACCAAAGATATGAAGACTTTATGACTTTGGACTTCAATATTAACCAAGGGACACTGTAATTTAAATTAGAAGTGACTAAGGATGCTGGGAGAGATGGGGAGCAGGAGGAGAAGGGGACAACAGAGGATGAGATGGCTGGATGGCATCACCAACTCAATGCACATGAGTTTGGGTGAACTCCGGGAGTTGATGATGGACAGGGAGGCCTGGTGTGCTGCAGTTCATGGGGTCGCAAAGAGTCGAACATGACTGAGTGACTGAACTGAACTGAACTGAAGGACCTTGAATTGGCAAGAATAAATTTTATGACTAGTAAGTAACTGAAAACTTAAAAGTCAAGTTGGGTTCAGTTATAAAAATGAAAGGAGTCAAGTCTGTACATTCTAGCATTACAATTATGTGTAATTTAAACCCAATGCAAAGTTACTGAGTTTTCAGTTCAGGCTGAATTTAATAGTTCTATCTGTGTGTATGTATGTGTGCCCATGTGTGCTTTAATTTTTGTTTTGTTTTGTTTTGATTCACTTTTGAGACAGAAGAGGGTATTTTAATGAAACAATACAAAGTTTAGTCAGATAATCTGGTTTCAGATTTTTTTTTTAATACCTCTAAGCATAATTATCTATGAGGTTGATGGGTGAGGGTCAGGTGATATTAAATTTCTTGTATGTCAATTACTTTTTAAACAGATGAAGTGATACAGCATCCTGCCTGGTTATATACGAACACAAAAGAAACATTGAATTTAGGTAAATAATTTTGCAAATGTTATAATATGAAATTATCAAACATAGTACTACTCAAAATTTATACAATGTAGCAGATATTTAAAACAAATGACTCTGTTCTTATTGTTTCCCTTTTATCTTATATGTTAGCCTTTCTATCTATTTTGGGTATCATGAACAACTTATCTCTATCTTAATATATGCTCTTCCTCTGACAGAAATGTTTTGGCAATTGCTTAATTGTCCCTTTCCTGACTACTAGTCAACTCTATGCACCCTCTATGATTGAAAGTAGATAACATTTCCTTAAGTATGTCTTTCTTCAGAAAGCCTATGCAAAAAAATAATAATAATAATAATTCAGTGCTCATATAGAAGCTTAGATGGTTCCTTTGGTATTAAATTCAGAATTTGATAATGACTTTTTAATTACAGATATCTGAATTCAGTAGTAAACACTTGGAGGCCAGGACTACTGTGTGCTTCTCCAGTTCCCAGCATGGTATATACAGTGTGCACACAGCTAATATTAATTAAATACATACTGAACAACAGATTAGCACATGAAAGTCAATGCTAGCAAAAAGATTTGTTCTACTTCAATTTTCCATTGGCTTTTCCATGGTTACTTTAAGTAACAGGAGAGATTAATTATGTTGAATACTCCCAATAGTTGTCATGAGACACCAATGAATTAAATTACTGTAACTACTTTTCTGAGTTGAATGTGATCAGTATCAAACTTCTAGTCTGTGTTCATTATATTCTGTTGAGTACCTGGTAAAAAGTGGCCTTTTATAGCTATTTGTGGACTTAAATTTACCATGAATTTAGGCCTAAATATATGTAGAATATAGTAGAAAATATATAACCCTTGCATAAATATAAATGTGATGGCATAGCTGCAGAAAACAGAAAAATTCTCTAATACAATATAGACTGGGATAACTTGAATGACAGATTTTTAATGGAAATACTTTTATCACCATTTAGATACAGTCATTCCTCTGAAATAAGCTTGGTGAAAATCCACTTGTTTAATTAAGCTTTGTAGAGTAAACCCTTTGTTCACTTGTTTTAATAGATTTTGACATGCATATATAGTGACTGTGAATTTTACCTTAGATGTCAGTAGGTTATTAACTGAACCTAATTCCTAGATGCAGTGGATTTCAGAATGGTTAATAAGAGAGAGTTTAAGCTCATACAATTCTATACCTGACAAATCTATACATCAAGTGTGATTAAAAAAAGAAAAGGCTATACTCATTTTCCACCAGTTCTCATTAGAATAGCAGAAAAGCTGAGAAAAACAGGTACTTAATCAAAATGGAAGGCTAAAACAAATGTCAGAACAGAGTTAAAAAATTTGTAGAAATTTAAATTGTCCTTTCAAAAGTTTTTGCACTTTCACCCTTTTCTGCTAATAGAGAGTTTAATTTGATAAAATTATTGGAATGTTACATAGTACAACCTTTTTAAATGATAAGTGCTTAATCATTTAACTTGTAAATTTTTATGAAAACCTACAGCTAAATTGCTTTCAAAAATATGCCCGAAATAAGCAGTTTTGAGAGTTGATTATATGAGTAAAATATGCACATTATAAAATGCAGAAAAATGTGTAAAAGAAATTAAAGCCATCCAAAGAACCACATTCAGTGACCACAGTACTGACTTTTGTCAAATTTCCATCATTCTTTGTACAATATTTTACATGACTGAAGTATTTCACATACATAATTTGATATTATAAGTTTTCTCTTAACCTGAAAATGTGAACATTTCTAATATTATTGATGATTTTGTACACATTTTAAATGTCTCTATGATTCTATTTATGGGTAACCAACACATTACATTAACCAATTTTCTATTGTTATACATTTCCATGAACTTCTATTTTGTTTACATATTTTGATTGACTAACCTAAAAAACAAGAAAAGTGTTCCAATGAACATTTTGTGTCAATAAACAACATAAAAGACCATTAGAAATTTTAGTGATAAAAAGGTTTGGAGAGTCATAAAGTTTATTTTGGCCTCAATGTATGGTTTTAGGGTTAGCATTTCATATTTCACTTTATAGCAATTTTCCATAATTGAAACAAAAAAATGTCTAATTCAAGATCAGTGTCTACTACAATGTGATTTTCATCTTACAAAGAAGAGTTAGCAAAGATCTTATTCTTGTCTTGGTATGGAAAAAATGCAAGCTTTTCTGTGTGCTACAGTACTAAAACAGGTTAGGACAACAAATGAGGATTTTATATATATCCAGAGGCTTCAAGGCTGAGATTTAGGAAAGAAGCAGCAGTATTACTAGATAAAGTAAACTTTCTTTGAAGACTATTGACCCAAAGAAAGATAGTTTGCTACATTCTTCAAAGAATAACAGCTTAGTATCATGGAGTGTTCAGGGATTAACCATCACCACAGAATAAGGAAAAACACAATTCTTCAGGGTTAAAAAACAAGAATTTTGAATCATGGATGAATCATTAGTTAACTATGTTTGTTTGCCATTTGCTTATTGCAGGAAAACTTATGCTTTTCTTCTCTTCATGAACATATAAATCTAGTATCTTAGAAACTTACTTGCTGAATTGTTCAGAGATACTAGCAGTCACATCACCATGTCACAAAAGGCAAACAAAAAAATTGACATCATTTCTCTGGCTCACTTTTCATTCTTTTCCAATAATTTATTGGTAATTAATATCAATACTTAGCATGATATACAAGAGTTTCACTCTACCTTACTTCTTCATGCTTTTGGGTAGAAGTTGATAAAACACCAAATCACCCATGAGTGAGGTAGGATTAAACCTAAGAACTAGAACTGAAATTCACATTTTATTAGAAAGACAAGGATAGAAGTAACTTATCTGATAGTTACTCATTTAATTCTCTGATTTTGTTTTTTACTAATCATGTGAAAACTTTAAATATAAGTGTTTGATTAGAAGGATACAATTAAACATTTATGGAAACCTGGCCTGATACAATCAAAGGTATCATATTATTATTACTTGTTTTCATACTGATGACTTATAAATCTGAACTATTGGAAACTTCTTATTCTGAATTGACTGACGAGATGATTTGAGTGACCTAAGAAGCGGTGGCAAAAATACACAAAAGAATTATACAAAAAAGATCTTCACAACCAAGATAGTCATGATGGTGTGATCACTCACCTAGAGCCAGACATCCTGGATTGTGAAGTCAAGTCAGCCTTAAAAAGCATCACTATGAACAAAGCTAGGGGAGGTGATGGAATTCCAGTTGAGCTATGTCAAATCCTGAAAGATAATGCTGTGAAAGTGCTGCACTCAATATGCCAGCAAATTTGGAAAACTCAGCAGTGGCCACAGGACTGGAAAAGGTCAGTTTTCATTCCAATCCCAAAGAAAGGCAATGCCAATGAATGCTCAAACTACCGCACCATTGCAGTCATCTCACACACTAGGAAAGTAATGCTCAAAATTCTCCAAGCCAGGCTTCAGCAATACGTGAACCGTGAACTTCCAGATGTTCAAGCTGGTTTTAGAAAAGGCAGAGGAACAAGAGATCAAATTGCCAACATCTGCTGGATCATCGAAAAAACAGGAGAGTTCCAGAAAAACATCTATTTTTGCTTTATTGACTATGCCAAAGCCTTTGACTGTGTGGATCACAATAAACTGTGGAAAATTCTGAAAGAGCTGGGAATACTAGACCACCTGACCTGCCTCTTGAGAAACTTATATGCAGGTCAGGAAGCAACAGTTAGAACTGGACATGGAACAACAGACTGGTTCCAAATAGGAACAGGAGTACGTCAAGGCTGTATATTGTCACCCTGCTTATTTAAGGCAGAGTACATCATGAGAAACGCTGGGCTGGAAGAAGCAGAAGCTGGAATCAAGATTGCTGGGAGACATATCAATAACCTCAGATATTCAGATGACACCACCCTTAAGGCAGAAAGTGAAGAAGAACTAAGGAGCCTCTTGATGAAAGTGAAAGAGGAGAGTGAAAAAGTTGGCTTAAAGCTCAACATTCAGAAAACTAAGATCATGGCATCTGATCCCATCACTTCATGGCAAATAGATGGGGGAAACAGTGAATACAGTTGTTGACTTTATTTTTCTGGGCTCCAGAATCACTGCAGCTGGTGATTGCAGCCATGAAATTAAAAGATGCTTACTCCTTGGAAGGAAAGTTCTGACCAACATAGACAGCACATTAAAAAGCAGAGACACTACTTTGCCAACAAAGGTCCATCTAGTCAAGGCTCTTGTTTTTCCAGTGGAAAAACCACATCACATGTATGGTTGTGAGAATTGGACTATAAAGAAGGCTGAGTGCCCAAGAATTGATGCTTTTGAACTGTGGTGTTGGAGAAGACTCTTGAAAGTCCCTTGGACTGCAAGAAGATCCAAGAAGTCCATCCTAAAGGAGATCAGTCCTAGGTGTTCATTAGAGGGACTGATGTTGAAGCTGAAACTGCAATACGTTGGTCACCTGATGCGAACAGCTGACTCATTTGAAAAGACCCTGATGTTGGGAAAGATTGAGGGCAAGAGGAGAAGGGGACGACAGAGGATGAGATGATTGGATGGCATCACTGACTCTATGAATATGGGTTTGGGTGTACTCTGGGAGTTGGTGATGGACAGGGAGGCCTGGCGTGCTGCAGTTCATGGGGTTCCAAAGAGTCAGACACGACTGAGTGGCTGAACTGATCTGAACTGAACTAAATAAAGTGGTTGTCATCACAGTGTCTTCATGCTAATCATGTTAATTTTCCAGGGCTCAGATACCGTTTTTTTAGGATAAATAATTAGTCTTTGCCTATAACAGGGCAATAGCACAAAATTTGTATGTAGTTTTCTCAAGGAAACAATCTTCTGGTGATGTTAAAAACATGGAACTCTTGGAGAAGGAAATGGCAACTCACTCAAGTATTCTTGCCTAGAAAATTCCTTGGACAGAGGAGTCTGGCGGGCTATAGTTCATGGGATCAAAAAGAGACAGATATAACTTCGTACACATACTATTTGAACTTCCAAGTAAAAAGCTCTATGCTATGTACTTTCATCAGGGTTCTCATTTGATCTTCAAAACTCTATGAAACAAGGAATTTTTTTGATAATTAACATTTTTAAATTATAAAATACATACTAATTGCACAAAAACAAAACTGTTTGTATTGCTGGTAGTTGGCAGACCTGGACTCTGAATGAGTCTCTAACTCACACGATCAGAATTATACCTTAGTTTACTTTCCTTTTTTTAGTGGTCTTGTCTCCAGCACACTCCCACCTCTGTTGTATTATTTCTCCCATATCAAGCTTTTGGTTTCAAATATGAATAAGTTCCTACTTCAATTGTGAACTAATTATGATTTAAACTATTATATTTTTGCAAATAATACTCAAATTGAGAACTGCTTAAAGGCAGAAACAATCAAACAAAACAAACCTGGATATCTTATGAAATATCAGGAGCCATGTATTCATTAAACTCCTGTGCATTTTCCCCTCTTTTTCTAATAAGTGTTCATATTAATTGAATCATACCCATCAGAAAAACAAGGAAAATGCTTTGTGTTATTTAGTTGTATAGAGCCTAATTTTTAAAACAAGAAACCAGCGTTAGAAAGTAAAAAAAAAAAAAAAAAATTTGAAACAGTTATGTATTTAAAATCAAAACTTTTCTTTCCTGAACCTTTTTATTTTTTTTAATTCAAAATGCCCAGAGTGCTTTCCTGAATGAATTCTTTTTTAAAATAACAATATATAAATATGTAATTAAGTGAAAAGAAGACAGGTGAATAACTGAGTATATTAAATGCTAATATTATTATTAAAATATGTCTGTTACTCTCTCAGTCATAGCAACTCTTTGTGACCCCATGGACTGTGTCCCGCCAGGCTCCTCTGTCCATGGAATTATCCAGGCAAGAACACTAGAGAGGCTTGCCATTTCCTTTTTCAGGTGACCTTCCCTACCCAGAGATAGAACCCAGGTCTCCTTCATTGCAGATGGATGCTTTACCATCTGAGCTAGTAGGGAAGCCCAATTATAAAAGTATTTAAATTTAAATATATACTTGTATGAGTCTAAATTATCTCCTCAATAAAAAAGAACTGGCAGAGATGTTAGCTTGGAGGTTAAAAATTAAGTGACTGCTTGAAAGGAAGAAAAGAGTTTTAATTTTTAATTACCTAGTTCATGTATGTGTATTTATTACAATGAAATTCCAAATTTAATTTAAGTACTGAGTTTTGGGAAGGTGAAATAGCTGTGATTAACACCCAGATAATTTACTTTATAATTAGAATATAATTTACTCTTCCTGAGGCTATGTCCATAGCAGTGAAATAGATGAAACAATCCTGATAATTTCATAGATCTTAGGAAGGTAAACCAACATTATATTCAGAAGTACTTTGGCTGTTAAGTATGAAGAGCCATCTTCATTTTTCTGAAGAAAAACACACAAACAGTGTGCTATAAATGGGAGAGAAACCCTAAGTTTATATAATGTTCAATAATCCTACCTGACCTTTGCTCCAATGGAGACATTATCTTTCTTATACTTAAAGAAAACCTGTCCTTTGAATTGAAAGGAGATGTTATCGTAATCTTTCAAGGATGCTATCTATATAAATGTCCTTGAAAACAGTCTGGAACAAAGTCATTAAGTGCTTCTGCTTGCAAAGTGTGTGGACATACAAGATACATCCTGCAATACTCACGGTCAGCAAGAAAGTCAGCAAAATAATGAAACAGTGATTAATTTCACTGTGTAAGAATGAGTGTATGCTTCTATCAGCTGGGATAATGGAATCTGGGAGTTCAAAGAAAGCTTGTTATCCTTCCAAGCCTAACAACTAATTGAAATGTTTAAGTTGCTACTATCTGGGGAGTCAGGAAAGAACCAGATAATTTTGGAGAAATTAAAGTTGATTTTATTGCTGATTGTCAGTTGTTCTTGATGAAATTTTGACAGTCCAATGTATTGAAAACATTTGGAAAAGGTCTTCTATTGTCAGGGTAAACTGAAAAATTCTAAATTTTCATTGGAAAATTAGCAGATTATTTATGAAAATCTATAAACATATGAATAAACATTTAAAAAAGAAAACTAATAAAACTAATAATTGCCAGTATCCTAGTCCATCTAGGAGGTAAACACATGAATGTATGAAAACACATGAATAGAATAATTCAAAAGAAGATAGTAAAATATCACATTCCATGGTTATTATTTAAATCTGAATATTAAATTACTTTCTGATAATTTCATTGTTTTCCCAGAAGAAATTGTGTTCTTTATAAAATGTCCAATGACTATTCTATTTTCTTATGTTTATTTTTATTTTCACTGGAAAAGCCAAATATCTCAGAGTCAGCATTTCAGTTCAGGTGAGTTGAGTCTCTTGGTCGTGTCCGATTCTTTGTGACCCCATGAAATGCAGCACACCAGGCCTCCCTGTCCATCACCAACTCCCAGAATCCATGCAAACCCATGTCCATTGAGTTGGTAATGGCATCCAACCATCTCATCTTCTGTCGTACCCTTCTTCTCCTGCCCTCAATCTTTCTCAGCATCAGGATCTTTTCCAATGAGTCAGCTCTTTGCATCAGGTGGCCAAAGTACTGGAGTTTCAGCTTCAATATCAGTCCTTCCAATGGACACCCAGGACTGATCTTTAGGATAGAACTAGTTGGATCTCCCTGTAGTCCAAGGGACTCTTAAGAGTTTTCTCCAACACCACAGTTCAAAAGCATTAATTCTTCTGCACTCAGCTTTCTTTATAGTCGAACTCTCACATCCATACATGACTACTGGAAAAACCATAGCCTTGATTAGATGGACTTTGCTGACAAAGAAATGTCTCTGCTTTTTAATATGCTGTCTAGGTTGGTCATAACTTTCCTTCTAAGGAGTAAACGTCTTTTAATTTCATGTCTGCAATCACCATTGGCAGTGATTTTGGAGCCCCCAAAAATAAAGTCTGACACTGTTTCCACTGTTTCCCCATCTATTTCCCATGAAGTGATGGGACCAGATGCCATGATCTTAGTTTTCTGAATGTTAAGTTTTAAGCCAACTATTTCACTCACCTCTTTCACCTTCATCAACAGGCTCTTTAGTTCCTCTTCACTTTCTGCCATAAGGGTGGTGTCATCTGCATATCTGAGGCTATTGATATGTCTCCCAGCAATCTTGATTCCAGCTTGTGTTTCCTCCAGCCCAGCGTTTCTCATGATGTACTCTGCATGGAAGTTAAATAAGCAGAGTGACAATATACAGCCTTTATGTACTCCTTTTCCTATTTGGAACCAGTCTGTTGTTCCATGTCCAGTTCTAACTGTTACTTCCTGACCTGCATATAGGTTTCTCAAGAGGCAGGTCAGGTGGTCTGGTATTCCCATCTCTTTCAGAATTTTCCACAGTTTATTGTAATCCACACAGTCAAAGGCTTTGGCATAGTCAATAAAGCAGAAATAGATGTTTTTCTGGAACTCTCCTGTTTTTTCGATGATCCAGTGGATGTTGGCAATTTGATCTCTTGTTCCTCTGCCTTTTTTAAAACCAGCTTGAACATCTGGAAGTTCACGGTTCACGTGTTGCTGAAGCCTGGCTTGGAGAATTTTGAGCATTACTTTACTAGTGTGTGACTTGAGTGCAATTGCGCGGTAGTTTGAGCATTCTTTGTCATTGCCTTTCTTTGGGATTGGAATGAAAACTGAGCTTTTCCAGTCCTGTGGCCACTGCTAAGTTTTCCAAATTTGCTGGCATATTGAGTGCACACTTCAACAGCATTATCTTTCAGGATTTGAAATAGCTCAACTGGAACAATAGCTTTGTTCATAGTGATGCTTCCTAAAGCCCACTTGACTTCACATTCCAGGATGTCTGGCTCTAGGTAGAGATCACACTATCATGATTATTTGGGTGGTGAAGATCTTTTTTGTACAGTGCTTCTGTGTATTCTTGCCACCTCTTCTTAATATTTTCTGCTTCTGTTAGGTCCCTACCATTTCTGTCCTTTATTGAGCCCATCTCTGCATGAAATGTTCCCTTGGTATCTCTAATTTTCTTGAAGAAATCTCTAGCCTTTCCCATTCTGTTGTTTTCCTCTATTTCTTTGCATTGATTGCTGAGGAAGGCTTTCTTATCTCTGCTTGCTATTCTTTGGACTCTATATTCAAATGGGTGTATCTTTCCTTTTCTCTTTCCTTTTCACTTCCCTTCTTTTCGCAGCTATTTGTAAGGCCTCCTCAGACAGCCATTTTGCTTTTTTGCCCATATTTGATATGCTGTAAAAACCTTCATCAGTAACTTCGCAACTTCGGTAGCCTGCTAAGAGCAATGGATGAGAACTTCAGAGACATGGATTTGGCCATTTGAATTAAGAAAATCATAAAGAGAAGGAGAAATGTCATATGACATCCTTGGAAAATGAAATGGTAGAAGTGAACTTATTTACAAAACAGAAAGAGATTCACAGACTTAGAGAATGAACTTTTGGTTTCCAGGAGGAAGGATTGGGGGAAGGGATAGTTAGGGAGTCTGCAATCACATATACACACTGCTATACATAAAAAGTATAACCAACAAGGACCTAATGCATAGCACAGGGAAATTTGCTCAATGTTATTTGGCAGCCTGGATGGGGGAGTGTTTTCAGGGAAAAGGATACATGTATATTTATGGCTGAGTCCCTTTGCTGTCCATTGAAAATATCACAATGTTGTTAATTGGATATACTTCAATATAAAATAAAAAGTTTTGAAAAAAGACTATTATTAAAAAAAGGAATAAGTTAAAAATAGGAAATCTAACAATTTAATTAACTGACCTGGAAAGTAGACTTTAATAGTGAAACGTTGTATTAATATTAAGTTAAAGGCAACACTCTTACATTCAAAACATCAGGGAATTACTCCAATACAGAACAGCTCATAGAAAACGTTTGTGTGTACCTATTTGTGTGTACCCATACACACACACACACACACACATATTTTGCATTATGTGACTATCTAAAGTCTTTTTTAAAAGGAGAAATCACTTTCAAAAATGAAATGAAATGTATAGAGCAGTTATATACCTAAAACAAACACTTTTTACTAACTCGCCCTTTTGGGGGAAGGGTTTAAAATACAACCGTCACATTAGCACCTACTAGAAAAGCAAACAATGTAATGCATTCTTAAATACATTCATTTATTTCTTGAAACTCCAATACTTTGGCAACCTCATGTGAAGAGTTGACTCATTGGAAAAGACCCTGATGCTGGGAGGGACTGGGGGCAGGAGGAGAAGGGGACAACAGAAGATGAGATGGCTGGATGGCATCACCGACTTGATGGACATGAGTTTGAGTGAACTCCGGGAGTTGGTGATGGACAGGGAGGCCTGATGTGCTGTTATTCATGGGGTTGCAAAGAGTCAGACATGACTTAGTGACTGAACTGAACTGAATACATATATTATATACTATATAATTGCTATATAATATATATTATAACATATATTATATAATATCTAATACATTTATTTCATGCAAAGATGGATCAAAAAAGGACAGAAATGGTAGGGACCTAACAGAAGCAGAAGATATAAAGAAGAGGTGGCAAGAAGACACAGAAACACTGTACAAAAAAGGTCTTCATGACCCAGATAATCACAATGGTATGATCTCTCCCCTAGAGCCAGACATCCTGGAATGTGAAGTCAGGTGGGCCTTAGGAAGCATCACTATGAACAAAGGTAGTGCAGGTGATGGAATTCCAGTGGAGCTATTTCAAATCCTGAAAGATGATGCTGTGAAAGTGCTGCACTCAATATGCCAGCAAATTTAGAAAACTCAGCAGTGGCCACAGAACTGCAAAAGGTCAGTTTTCATTCCAATCCCAAAGAAAGGCAATGCCAAAGAATGCTCAAACTACCGCACAATTGTGCTCATCTTACACAGTAGTAAAGTAATGCTCAAAATTCTCCAAGCCAGGCTTCAGCAATACGTGAACCGTGAACTTCCAGATGTTCAAGCTGGTTTTAGAAAAGGTAGAGGAACAAGAGATCAAATTGCCAACATCCACTGGATCATCAAAAAAGCAAGAGAGTTCCAGAAAAACATCTATTTCTGCTTTATTGACTATGCCAAAGCCTTTGACTGTGTGGATCACAATAAACTGTGGAAATTTTTGAAAGAGATGGGAATACCAGACCACCTGACCTGCCTCTTGAGAAACCTGTATGCAGGTCAGGAAGCAACAGTTAGAACTGGACATGGAACAACAGACTGGTTCCAAATAGGAAAAGGAGTACGTAAAGGCTATATATTGTCACCCTGCTTATTTAACTTCTATGCAGAGTACATCATGAGAAATGCTGGGCTGGAGGAAGCACAAGCTGGAATCAAGATTGCTGGGAGACATATCAATAGCCTCAGATATGCAGATGACACCACCCTTATGGCAGAAAGTGAAGAAGAACTAAAGAGCCTGTTGATGAAGGTGAAAGAGGTGAGTGAAATAGTTGGCTTAAAGCTTAACATTCAGAAAACTAAGATCATGGCATCTGGTCCCACCACTTCATGGAAAATAGATGGGGAAACAGTGGAAATAGTGTCAGACTTTATTTTTGGGCTCCAAAATCACTGCCGATGGTGATTGCAGCCATGAAATTAAAAGACGTTTACTCTTTGCATTTCTCCTTCCTGTTCTGTCTGGATCTTAGTAGACAGAAATCTATACTATCTGATTAAAGTGATTTTCTATATTTTTCTTTGCCAGACTTATACCTACACTTCTGTATCTTGTCTTTAGAGAATCAGGAAGGTTATAACTTGCTGGTACTATCATGAAATGTTCTAACACATTATTGTTTGTTTATATGCTCGCAACTGATTTTCTCTCAAGAGCTGTTGTGGATATGTTTTCCTGTTGTTGTTTAGTCACTTAAATCATGTCTGACTCTTTTCAGACTCTGTGGACTGTAGCCTGCAAGCCTCCTCTGTCCATAGGGCTTTCCAGGCATGAGTACTGGAATGGGTTGCCATTTCCTTCTCCAAGAGATCTTCCTTCCCCAGGGGTCGAACCTGTGACTCCTGCATTGCAGATGGATACCCTACCACTCAGTTACAGGTAAAAACCTGTTTTTCTAGAGCAGTCCAATTTTTAGGTTTAGCACCTGCTGTTTCCTTGACTAAAAATGTCTACTCTCAACTAGGTTTTAAAAAAATATTGCCTTCTATTTTCTGTCTTGGCACATGGTTTTCAGGTAGTACCTTCTGCATAGACTGCCTCTTGCAGTGTATATCCCTCTAGCCCTGCACTTTATGTTTGAAACTTTGAAATTTTTCACATGTCATTTTGGCCTAAAAAACTTGAAGAATTCCAGCTCCTCAGCAAAACTATCTTTATTTCAATCTGTATGGTTTCCAGACACCACACTAGTTCATTAAATTTCCCTTTTCAGTCCCTTCCAACTGCAAAGAACTCATATTACATTTTAAGAGTAGTCCCATTTGAGCTCCACATTTTCAGCATGGGGTTAAAGAGGGATAAATAACATTTTCCTCCATAATTACATTCATCAATATACACTACCCTGAACAGATACATAGTTCTATCCAAATAGAATGAAAACAAAAATAGTCATAAAATCCCCTCCAAACCAAAATATATAATATCCTCTCCTAACCATTCATTTTTTTTCCAGAAAGCCAACTTTTTTCTTTTCTTTTTAAAAAATTTTTAAACTCTTCTGTGTTTGTTTCTAGAAGGTGCCAATGGTTACCTGCCACATGCACACTTGGCTGTACATGTAGCCAACAAACAGTATCTGGCCATCAGCAGACCCAAGCCAGAGAGATACACTGGGAAGGCTCTGTCTTGCTGCTGGTACCAATAATGTCTTGCTTCAGTTCATCTATAGTGATTTTGCCTCCAAGTCCCAGATTTTAATGCTAGGGCCCATGGCAGCACAGAGCCAATAGTGGTTGGTACTGAAGCACAGGGCGCTGATGATGTTCTCACCATCTAGTGTATAAAGGTGCTTGCCTTCATTCAGATCTCACAACATGGCCTATCCATCCTTGCCTCCAGAAGCGCAGAAAGATCCATCTGGAGAGATGGTCACAATGTTCAGGGAGCCTGTGTGGCCGATGTAGCTGGGCTTCAGCTTACAGTTTGCAAAGTTCCATACCTTGACCAGTTTGTCCCAGCCACAGGAAAGAATGATGGGATTGCTGTTGTTGGGCAAGAAACTGACACAAGACACTCACTCTGATTGACTCTCATTCTGGAAAGTATATTTACATACACCTGAAATATTCCATAGTTTGATGGTTTTGTCTCAGGAGCCAGAGGCAATTTGCCAGTTGTCAGAAAAGGCCACACTCAGCACATCTTTGGTGTGGTGCATCTTGGTGCCCATTGTGAGATCCCAGAGGTAAAGAGTTCCATCCCCAGAGCCTGAGACGGCAAATTGGCCATCTGAGGAGATTACCAGTAACAAAGTGAGAGTGACCCCAAAGAGCACACTCTGGAAAAACATAGTTCATCTCATCTCTGGTCAGCTTCCACATAACAATGGTCTTGTCCCCAGGGGCAGAGAATATCATGTCTGGAAACTGGGAGTAGTAGCGAATCTGGGTCATCCAGTCATTGTGGCCCTTGAGGGTGCCATGTGCATCATCTGTTCAGTCATGGCAATGGAGGGTATGGATGTTGTGACAGAGACAAGAATGGAGCTGGATAGCTCAGAGACACGCATACCTGCTCCCACCATGGCTTGGCCAAACCATTCATTTTTATGTCATGTATTAGTCAGGATTCTCCAGAAAAATAGAGCCAATGGAATATATTAATACACACATGAGGAAATATTATAAGGTACCGTCTCACCTATTGTAGAGATTGAAAAGTCCCACCATCTTCCATCTGCAAGCTGGAGATCCCAGGAGAGCCAACGGTAAAATTTGAAGGCCTGAAAGCTAGAAAGTTCATGGTGTAGATTCCAGTCTTGATCTAAAAGCCACAGATTCAGGATCTCTAAGCACAGTAGAAGATCCATCTTCTAGCTCAATATGACAGCAATAGAGTGAGTCAACTTTCTTTGACTTTTTGTTCTATCTGGGCCCTAAATGAATTGGATATGACCATCAACATTGGGGAGGGCTATCTGTTTACTCAGTCCACCAGTTTAAATGGTGATATCTTTCTTAAACACCCTCACAGCCATGCTCCAAAACCAGCTAGCTGGATATCCCTCATTCCAGTAAAGTTGGCACATAAGCCATCATCAGTCTTTTATTATCTCAATTTGGGTGATGAATTTTGAGCTATATATACAGTATTTGGATTTTGCAGGTCCTCCAAAGTGACTTGATAACAACTAATTGTATAATTTGATAGTAGTAATCTCCATGCCTCTGCTGAAATAGAAAATGAGCCCAAATTTAACTTTATAATCCTTTAAATAATTACACAATCTAGCTTCTGATGGTCAGAATTACCCTAAGAAATTGTCAGGTTATTTTTTTCGTATTTATCTTCTCTGATGGGAAAAGCACTGAGAAAATGCCATAGAGAATGAGATAGACATAGTTTGGTGGTCTCATAGAGATTACTGATTGTTCAATGAATTGCAAGTCTTCTGTGATCATCTTTCTCTCCTCCTACAATATTGTCCTTCATTCTAAATAATGCAATTTGCTGTATGTTATTAAATACTTATAAACATTTTTATTTAACCAGCTTTTGGCTGAACATGTATTTTTAGTTAAATCGTAACACCATTGAAAGTAGAAATTAAGTAATGAATTATTTCTGTTCAGGCAACACATTAACAATAATGGCAGTGCATTGCTCACAAAAGTGGTATACTAGTTTAGTGACATACACTTGAATTCTAATTTTGTAACATGAAATGTGAACTATTATGTTCTTATTAGCAATTCAAGGTTATAATTTTGCTTTAAAGGGTTGTTTGTTTACTCCCTGTTCTTTCTACTTTTCCTTATATAAAAACAGGTGGATATAACTCAGAATTAAAAGAAAGTTAAAAGATTATCTCTGTCTTTCTAGTATGAAATTCATGTTAATTTATTCAGCTTAAATTTGACTAACCCCTACTGACAATCAAGCTGCGTTAACAGAGCTCAATTTATAATTTAAGTTAAAAAATAAGGTTTCATCCAGAGATAGCCTCTCCCTACAAGTTTCCCTCTAAGAGTGTTAGGGCTCCTCGAGAAAATGATGGAAGACTAGACATAAAAAGCAGGTTGCCAGAGATAAAATGCTATATATCATCCTGAAGTTACATCATTAGAATGGATGCCTAGTTAAGGAAAAAAGGTAAAGTACAACATTTTCAATCTCTTTAACATAAACACACACACACACACACACACACACACACACACACACACACTCAGCAATATTTAAAGCAACAACTTAAAACAAAGAAAGAAAGGAGCAGTAGGAGGAGATGCTAAGAAAGTGCAGTTGGATTGTTTATTAAGGTGATATTTCTCAGGAACAGAGAACTTGTAACACCTCTCAAGTGTGACTGACATTCTGAAATTGTTGACCATGTTAAAAAGCAAACAAAACCAAAAAGTATATGTACTTGGCACTTCTTTATCCTGACTTTTCCTGCACTCATTCTGTTTCTCCTATTATAATCTTCTTTAAGGTGGGAACAACTAGGCAAACTCTGTTGGTAAATTAATAAAACCAGTATGCATTAGCAACCCAAGAAAACTCTCTGTGAAAATTTATTATACATTTCTTTAGTGAGGCTTACAAGACTGAGATATTGTTTTCTCACTTTTTAAAATGCTATTTAGTCATATGGCTTATGGAGAATTATGAGAGATCTAAATAGGTTTTTTTTGCTTGCTTAAATCTAGGCATCTAGTCATATTGAATAATCATCATTATGTTTCTAGTGCATGAATAAGGTTCAAAGCTGCAGGAAGAACATTTAAAAAATACATCTTTCTGAAAAAGATTCATTAGTCCAACTTCCAATCCTCCAGTTGCATTAAAGCATAGAATTCCTTTCTTTTTTGCATTCATGCTGGGGAGTAGCTACTTTTAACTGCAAAATTTCTTGGCTATATCATGACCTATGAGATTTGACTGAATTAAGGTCATGCACCTCTCATTTACCATGACATTTATGGATCATGAGTGTCAAGGACAAATAGCTAATGCCTAAATAATGATTGGGGCTTCCCAAGTGGCTCAGTGGTAAAGAATCTGCCTGCTGATGTAGGAGACAAAGGTTTCATCCCTGGGGGAGGAAGATCCCTTGAAGAAGGAAATGGCAACCTACTCCAGCATTCTTTCCTAGGAAAACTCATGGACAGTGAAACCTGGCAGGCTACAGTCCAGTTCAGTCACTTGTTCATGTGTGACTCTTTGCGCCCCCATGACTGCAGAACTACAGGCCTCCCAGTTGGTCAACACCCCCAGAGTTCACTTAAACTCATGTCCATTGAGTCAGTGATGCCATTAAACCATATCATCCTTTGTAGTCCCCTTCTCTTTCCACCTTCAGGGTCTTTTCAAATGAGTCAGCTCTTCACATTAGGTGGCCAAAGTATTGGAGTTTTAGCTTCAGCATCAGTCTTTCCAATGAATATTCAGGAATGATTTATTTTAGGATGGACTGGTTGGATCTCCTTGCTGTCCAAGGGACTCAAGAGTCTTCTCCAATAGCACAGTTCAAAAGAATCAATTCTTTTTTTTTTTTTTTTTCCAGTGCTCAGCGTTCTTTAGAATCCATACTCTCTTTAGAATCCAACTCTCACATCCATACGTGACTGCTGGAAAAACCATAGCTTTGACTAGATGACCCTTAAGATGACTAGATGGCAAAGTAATGTCTCTGCTTTTTAATATGTTATCTAGGTTGGTCAGAACTTTTCTTTCAAAGAGTAAGCATCTTTTAATTTCATGGCCGCAATCACCATCTGCAGTGATTTTGGAGCCCAAAAAACACAGTCTGACACTGTTTCCACTGTTTCCCCATCTATTTCCCATGAAGTGATGGGACCAGATGCCATTATCTTAGTTTTCTGAATGTTAAGTTTTAAGCCAAATTTTTCACTCTCCTCTTTCACTTTCATCAAGAGGCTCTTTAGTTCTTCACTTTCTGCCATAAGAGTGGTGTCATCTGCATATCTGAGGTTATTGATATTTCTCCTGGTAATCTTGATTCCAGCTTGTGCTTCATCCAGCCCAGCATTTCTCATGATGTACTCTGCATAGAAGTTAAATAAGCAGGGTGACAATATACAGCCTTGACATACTCCTTTTCCTATTTGGAACCAGTCTGTTGATCTATGTCCAGTTCTACCTGTTGCTTCCTGACCTGCATACAGATTTCTCAAGAGGCAGGTCAGGTGGTCTGGTATTCCCATCTCTTTCAGAAGTTTCCTGACATTGTTGTGATCCACACAGTCAAAGGCTTTGGCGTAGTCAATAAAGCAGAAGTAGATGTTTCTCAGGAACTCTCTTGCTTTTTTGATGATCCAGCGGATATTGGCAATTTGATCTCTGGTTCCTCTGACTTTTCTAAATTCAGCTTGAATATCTGGAAGTTCACGGTGTATATACTGTTGAAGCCTGGCTTGGAGAATTTTGAGCATTACTTTCCTAGTGTGTGAGATGAGTGCAATTGTGTGGTAGTTAAAGCATTCTTTGGCATTGCCTTTCTTTAGGATTAGAAGGAAAACTGACTGTTTCCAGTTCTGTAGCCACTGCTGAGTTTTCCAAATTTGCTGGCATATTGAGTGTAGCATTTTCACAGAATCATCTTTCAGGATTTGAAATAGTTCCACTGGAATTCCATCACCTCTACTAGTTTTGTTCAAAATGATGCTTCCTAAGGCCCATTTGACTTTGCATTTTAGGATGTCTGGCTCTAAGTGACTGATCACATCATCACTATTATCTGTGTCATGGAGATATTTTTTGAACAGTTCTTCTGTGTATTCTTGCCAAATCTTCTTATTAATATCTTCTGTTTCTATTAGGTCCATACCATTTCTGTCCTTTATTGAACCCATCTTTGCACGCAATTTTCCCTTGATATTTCTAATCTCTTGAAGAGATCGCTAGACTTTCCCATTCAACTGTTTTCCTCTGCTTCTTTGCACTAATCTCTGAGGAATGTTTTTTAATCTCTCCTCACTATTCTTTGGAACTCTGCATTCAAATGGGTATATCTACTTTTCTCCTTTGCCCTTTGCTTCTCTTATTTTCTAAGCTATTTGTAAGGCCTCCTCAGACAACCATTTTGCCTTTTTTTTTTTTTTTTCCATTTCTTTTTCTTGGAGATATTCTTGATTCCTGTCTCCTGTACAATGTCAGGAACCTCCGTCCATAGTTCATTAACCACTCTATCAGATCTAATCCCTTGAATCTATTTGTCATTTCCACTGTATAATTTTAAGGGATTTGATTTAGGTCATACATGAATGGTCTAGTGGTGTTCTCTACTTTCTTCAATTTAAGTCTGAATTTGGCAATAAGGAGTTCACGATCTGAGCCACAGTTCACTCCTGGTCTTGTTTTTGTGATTGTACAGAACTTCTGCATCTTTGGCTGCAAAGAATATAGTCCTTCTGATTTCAGTATTGACCGTGTGGTGATGTCCATGTGTAGAGTCTTCTCTTGTATTTTTGGAAGAGGATGTTTGCTATGACCAGTGTGTTTTCTTGGAAAAAATCTATTAGCCTTTGCCCTGCTTCATTCTGTACTCCAAGGCCAAACTTGCCTGTTACTCCTGGTGTTTATTAACTTCCTACTTTTTCCATCCAGTCCGCTATAATGAAAATGAAAACTTTTTTGGGTGTTAGTTCTAGAAGGTCTTGTAAGTCTTCATAGAATCATTCAACTTATGCTTCTTCAGCATTACTGGTTGGGGCATAGTCTTGGATTACTGTGATATTGAATGGTTTGCCTTTGAAACAAACAGATCATTCTGTCCTTTTTGACATCCAAGCACTCCATTTTGGACTCTTTTGTTCACTATGATAGCTACTCCATTTCTTGTAAGTGATTTTTTCCCACAGGAGTAGATATAATGGTCATCTGAGTTAAATTCACCCATTCCAGTCCATTTTAGTTCACTGATTCCTAAAATCTCGATATTCACTCTTGCCATCTCCTGTTTAACCATTTCCTGGGGCCAAATTATGGTGGAGGTAATGAAGATAATGATGACTTCCCTCAAAGATGCCATGCATGTACTGCTACACTCAGTGCCCCCAACCCTGCAGCAGGCCACTGCTGACCCACACCTCCACTGGAAACTCCTGGACACTTAAAGGCAAGTCTGGGTCAGTCTCTTATGGGGTCACTGCTCCTTTCTCCTGGGTCCTGGTGCATGCAATGTTGTTTGTTCCCGCCACGTCTGTTTTCCCAGTACTGTGTAAGTTCTGGCAGCTCTATGGTGGGGTTAATGGTGATCTCCTCCAGGAGGGCTTATGCCATACCCAGGTCTGCTGCACCCACAGCCCCTACCCCTGCAGTAGTACACTGCTGACCCATACCTCCACAGTAGACACTCAAACACAGTTCTGTCTCAGTCTCTGTGAGGTCGCTGGGTCCTGGGGTACAGTACATGGGGTCACAAAAGAGTTGGACACAACTTAATGACTAAACACCACCACCACTAAGTAATGCCTATTTTTTAAGAGGAACTAAAATACATACTCACATACATATAAACAAACACATATGTCTACATGCACACAGATTCCCATGGCAAGGTATCAGAGAGTTTTCTTAGAGGACAGAAAACAGAAAAATATCATCCCAATTATTAGATTGTTGGAGTTTTCACAATTATTTGAAATATGCATTATTATTATTATTATTATTCTTTTTCACTTTATCCATTTAATTTGGGAATTATTTATTTTTGTTTAAAATATTTAACTATTCACTGCAATTAAGAAAAACTTCCAATTGGAAAGAAATTGCAATGTATCAGAAATGGTAGACATCTATAGCCAAAAGTAACTGCAGACTCTCTGAGAGGCCTGCAAATGTATTAATGTGTGAAGAAAAAACAGAAGAGACTGCAATAAGTCATTTGATACTTCAGAGTAAAATTACCTAAATTCCTGGTATATTTTGTATATTTCACTGACTTCCACTGCTATGAATAGTCTTTTAATTTCCCCCATTAAAGGAAGTCATATATAAAAAATTCTTGTATAGATAAACATATATATATATATATATAATTTTCATACAGATTTATATAGAGTTTATAAATTTTTTACTGGTAATAGTAACTTAGGCAAAAGTCAATTTGAAAAACAGCACTTGTAGAATCTTTGATTGATTTATTTGATTTTGGTCTTGTTTAAATTTTTCCCCTATTTTGAGGCACCTAAACTTTAGTGGGCATATTACAAAGGTGTAGGGATATATGGGAATTTTTGTTTCTATTTTACACTAATAAATACTGAAATGAAAAGTAAATGTGTTTCTGTTTTCAGAAAGAAATATAGCATCAACATAAAACTGAGAGGTGAACAGTTATGAGCAAAATTTATCATGGGCACAATAAAACCCATGATACTCATGTGCATTATTATTTCAAATTGCCTATAACAAAACCAGTTTTTGTTTGTTCTGTTTCTCAGCAAAACTGACATTAAATTATTGCCTTAAGGTAGCAACTTTTCAAACCTACAGCCCCATTTAATAATAATGTTTTTGCTTAATGTCCTATAGTTTGGTATGGGGGTGGGTTCTTTAATAAATTACTTGCAGAATCCTGTAAATAAATATCCAGTGTTTCAGAACTAATGGTTATAGGCTATTTAGCAAGAAAATATTCATTGTTCTATACATCTGTGTCTCTGTGGGAGAAGGAGGGGGGGATGATTTGGGAGAATGGCATTGAAACATGTATAATATCATATAAGAAACAAATCGCCAGTCCAGGTTCGATGCAGGATACAGGAAGCTTGGGGCTGGTGCACTGGGATGACCCAGAGGGATGGGATGGGGAGGGAGGTGGGAGGGGGCTTCAGGATTGGGAACATGTGTACACCTGTGGCGGATTCATGTTGATGTATGACAAAACCAATACAATATTGTAAAGTAATTAGCCTCTAATTAAAATAAATAAATTTAAATTAAAAAAAAAAGAAAGAAAATATTCATTGGACGTGACTCTACACTTTTGATAGTTTCCAAAACTAATTCATTACCAATGAGTGCAGAATTTTCATCACAAAGATAGTCAAAAGAATGTGTCATTATTTCTAAAACAGGGGAAAAAAACGCATCATGGTACTTGAGAAATACTTTTCAGTGAGACACAGTTGTTTTGGATAGGCGTATCAGTTCAGTTCAGTTCAGTCGCTCAGTCATGTCCAGCTCTTTGCAACCCCATGAACTGCAGCACGCCAGGCCTCCCTGTCCATCATCAACTCCCGGAGTTTACCCCAGACTCATGTCCATTGACTCGGTGATGCCATTCAACCATCTCATCCTCTGTTGTCCTCCTTTCCTCCTGCCCTCAATCTTTCCCAGCATCAGGGTCTTTTCAAATGAGTCAGCTCTTCACATCAGGTGGCCAAAGTATTGGAGTTTCAGCTTCAACATCAGTCCTTCCAATGAACACCCAGTACTCATCTCCTTTAGGATGGGCTGGTTGGATCTCCTTACAGTCCAAGAAACTCAAGAGTCTTCTCCAACACCACAGTTCAAAAGCATCAATTCTTCAGCGCTCAGCTTTCTTTATAGTCCAAATCTCACATCCATACATGACTACTGGAAAAACCATAGCCTTGACTAGACGGACCTTTGTTGACAAAGTAACGTCTCTGCTTTTTAATATGCTGTCTAGGTTGGCCATAACTTTTCTTCTAAGGAGTAAGCATATAGTCTTCCCATATTTTGAAAAATAAGGATATTTTACATAGTTTTACTTTGGAATGTATTCCAAATAATTAGTTTCATGGGTTATTTTTTTCTACATTATATTCTGATTCAACTTAAAATAACTTGATTAGTATTCTGTTTCTACACTACATTGATATATTTGACATCCTGATAATATGCTATAAAGAAATATAAATACATATATTCAGTTATTCTTTACCACAAATTGCAAACTTCACTTTAATATTACCTATGTTCTGATTTCACCTAATAAGAAAAATTCTTCCTTTAATAATTGAGGAGTGTAAAGTAAAAATGTTAGTTTTTAAAAAGGAAAAAATGTTCTCCTGAAGAGACTTGGAAGGTCTGGAAAAATACTAGAGTATAATTTAGTCTCTTTTTATTATGTCTCCCAAGAGCTTAGATACTGTGCAGTTTTCACCCAAAAAAGTTTATGTCCAAAGCAATAACCCTCATCAACTTTTCATCTGCATTCCAGTTTGTACATTTGTAAAGTTAAATACAAGTCTAAAGCAAATAACCTAAGATTTTTGGTACTATTATCAACTAAGGAATAACTGGTGTAAGAAATTTTTAAGGGAAGATTTGTGCCAGTTTAGTAAAAGGGAGAAAAATGGGAAAAGGTGGTGCAACTGGGGTTAAGCCTGAGGGAAATGTACTAGTGGAGGACCCCTGCCCAGGCTAAGAATTGCAACTCAAGCACCAGAACAAAAAGATTTCAGCTCTTTTCCTTGTTATATCCCCAGCTTGTTATGAGAACCTAAATAAGATATATAATTTGCCTCAAATTCTTCATCTGTATAAGTGATAACTGATCAGATTCACAGAAGTTTTACTGCTGCCCATGATTTAACTTCTCTAGAAATGACTCTAGGAATATACAAGGCATATTAATATTTTGCACAAAATATTAATACAAAATTTTGTACCTATTAATACCTATTAATAGGTACAAAATTAATTAATACCTATTAATACCCAATTAAAACCTATTAATATTTTGCACAAAATATTAATACAAAATTTTGTACCTATTTTTCACAAAATAGGTACATCTTTTCTATTCACCAGGCTACTAACTTAAAGTATTGTGGATAGAGCATTTAATGCACTTACATTTAAGTTATTACCATGGAGGTTCCAGAATTCTAAGCTGAAGGATGAAGTTAGGCAAAATGATTGCTGGTAAATTTGTCTTTGTTGATACTTCCTCTCTACCTTTGCTATTTGTTCTTTCTTCCTTTGCTATTTCCTAACAATTCCTTCCTTCCTTATTGATCTCAAGTTGCCCTATTCTTTTACCGGCCATAAGAAATAAATTTAAATAAATAAAAGAATGATCTGATGATTCACATCTAGCTTTAAATGATAATTTTTCATTTAGTCCAGTCAAATTTGCTGTTTGAAGAAAACTAAAATGAATGCAAAACTAAAGAGTGAATGCAAAATTGTTCAATTTTGGAAACAAGAGTATTCAAGTAAGAGAAATACTGTCTTACAAGATGCATGGATTAATAACTTTTCTCCCCATGCAAGTATTTGTCTATTCTGCCAATCTCACAGAGGTGGCATCTTTGTTCTCCAAAGGTCTGACAATAGTTTGAGGTTTGAGTTGTTGATTAACAACTCAAAATCCAGAAAAACAACATAGTACTTATATTAAGTTCCTGACACATCTCTTGTAACACTTTGCCCCTGTACTTTTTTTTAGGGCACTGTTTGTTTGTTTATTTGTTTTTTAACTTTTTGCTTTTTTTTATTTCTTATTTTATATTAGAGAATAGTTTATTAACAATGTTGGGTTAGTTTCCAGTGTACAGCAATGTGATTCAGTTACACATATATATGTTTCCACTCTTTTTCAAAAATTTTTTCCCGTTTAGGTTATCACAAATTATTGATCAGAGTTCCCTGTGTTATACAGTAGGTACTTGAGGGTTATCTATTTTAAATGTAGCAGTGTGTACATGCCAATCCCTAACTCCCAAATCCATCCCTTCCCCTAACACTCCCCACCATAACCATTATTTTATTTCTCTAAGTCAGTGCCCCCTATAATTTGAATCTGTATAACTTGATAACCTCTTCATTTGACAGTAACTTTATAAATTGTAATTATAAAAAGTATAATTTAAATTTTAAATTGAAAGTTTTGGAAAGTGAAAAGGGAAAGATAAACCAATATTTCCTGTAGTATTATTATTCACTATTACCAAATGCATTATTTACTACTGGTAAACTGATGTGGGGCTTCCCAAGAAGGGAGCTTCCCAGGTGATGCTAGTAGTAAAGAACCTGCCTGCAAACATAAGAGATGCAGGTTCGATCACTGGGTCAGGAAGATCCCCTGCAGGAGGGCAGGGCAACCCACTCCATTATTCTTGCCTGAAAAATCCCATTGACAGAGAAGGCTGGCAAGCTACAGTCCATAGGGTCTCAAAGAGTCGGACACAGTTGAGGTGACTTAACATGCACATACACAGCACAAAATGGTGTATAAAGCATTTATAATTATATTGATATATGCTGCACAATCAAGTATATTCCTAACCGGAAAAAACTTTATTTTAACTAAACTATTACAAGAACCAAATTTTTTCACTTATAACTTTGAATATCTGAATACTGGAGGAGTTTCCATAGACTAGCTTCAAGCTCTTCCCTTGTAGCTCAGTTGGTAAAGAATCTGCCTGCAGCTCAGGAGACCCGGGTGTGATCCCTGAATTGGGAAGATCCCCTGGAGAAGGAAATGGCAACCCATTCCAGTATTCTTGCCTGGATAATCTCATGGACAGAGAAGCCTGGCAGCTAAAGTTCATGGGCTCACATAGTCAGACACGACTTAGCAACTAAACCACCACCAAGGCCGGCCCTGGGCTGCATGCACCTCCCAGGTCTAAGAATTGAAAGAGACACGTGTACCCCAATGTTCATCGAAGCACTGTTTATAATAGCCAGGACATGGAAGCAACCTAGATGTCCATCAGCAGATGAATGGATAAGAAAGCTGTGGTACATACACACAATGGAGTATTACTCAGCCATTAAAAAGAATGCATTTGAATCAATTCTAATGACGTGGATGAAACTGGAGCCTATTATACAGAGTGAAGTAAGCCAGAAGGAAAAACACCAATACAATATACTAACGCATATATATGGAATTTAGAAAGATGGTAACGACAACCCTGTATGCGAGACAGCAAAAGAGACACAGATGTATGGAACAGTCTTTTGGACTCTGTGGGAGAGGGACGGGGGATGAACTGGGAGAATGGCATTCAAACATGTATAATATCATATATGAAACGAATCGCCAGTCCAGGTTCGAAGCAGGATACAGGAAGCTTGGGGCTGGTGCACTGGGATGACCCAGAGGGATGGTATGGGGAGGGAGGTTGGTGGGGGGTTCAGGATGGGGAACACGTGTACACCCATGGTGGATGCATATTGATGTATGGCAAGAGCAATACAATATTGTAAAGTAAAAAAAAAATATATATATATATAGATATATATATATATATCCAGTGGAAAAATAAATAAATAAACCACCACCAAGCTTTATAAACTTTAAACTCTTATTTCCCCTCCATGACTCATACACTTCCAGTACGAGGTGCTTAGGGTCATGCTTATATATTTACATACGTATATAAATATATAGTTTCTATATGTCTGTGTCCTGAAGCATATTTCACTGGAAGTATGTAGATATGAGTAGATGTTCATTTGGAAAGTGTGTGTGTATATATATATATATATATATATATTATATATGTATACATGTGCATACGTAGATAATTTCTATATGAAAATTCCCAATGCAAGTATAGAATGTATACAGATATGCATATGTATATGTGTATGTGAAGGAGTACATCAAGGCTGTATATTGTCACCCTGCTTATTTAACTTCTATACAGAGTACATCATGAGAAACGCTGGGGTGGAAGAAGCACAAGCTGGAATCAAGATTGCTGGGGGAAATATCAATAACCTCAGATATGCAGATGACACCACCTTTATGGCAGAAAGTGAAGAAGAAGAGCCTATTGATGAAACTGAAAGAGGAGAGTGAAAAAGTTGGCTTAAAGTTCAACATTCAGAAAACTAAGATCATGGCATCTGATCCCATCACTTCATGGGAAATAGATGGGGAAACAGTGGAAACAGTGTTAGACTATTTTTCAGGGGCTCCAAAATCACTGCAGATGGTGACTGCAGCCATGAAATTAAAAGACGCTTACTCCTCGGAAGAAAAGTTATGACAAACCTAGATAGCATATTGAAAAGCAGAGACATTACTTTGCCAACAAAGGTCCATCTGGTCAAGGCTATGGTTTTTCCAGTGGTCATGTATGGATGTGAGAGTTGGACTGTGAAGAAAACTGAGTGCCAAAGAATTGATGCTTTTAAACTGTGGTGTTGGAGAAGACTCTTGAGAGTCCTTTGGACTGCAAGGAGATCCGACCAGTCCATTCTAAAGGAGATTAGTCCTGGGATTTCTTTGGAAGGAATGATGCTAAAGCTGAAACTCCAGTACTTTGGCCACCTCATGCGAAGAGTTGACTCATTGGAAAAGACTCTGATGCTGGGAGGGATTGGGGGCAAGAGGAGAAGGGGACGACAGAGGATGAGATGGCTGGATGGCATCACCGACTCAATGGACGTGAGTCTGAGTGAACTCCAAGAGTTGGTGATGGACAGGGAGGCCTGACGTGCTGCGATTCATGGGGTCGTAAAGAGTCGGACACAACTGAGCTACTGAACTGAACTTATCTGAACTATGTGTGTATAAACATGTATATATGTGTGTGTGTGTGTGTGTGTGTGTGTGTGTGTGTGTGCCTGCGTGCGTGCATAATTATATGTAAATATAATTTCATATATATGAATAATAATTCTAAGTGGGGATTTTCCGTTCCTCACTGGAATCAAATTAGGATAAATCTGCTGCAGAATATGTTCTAATTTTTCCTTACCAAGCACTAAGAAATATTCAAAAAATATAGTTGAAAGATCGAGTTGCATAAGGAATTGCCAGATCTGGCATGCCTGAAATCGCCCTGAGCAGAAAGCCATGTATTCCCAGGTTTTACATCTATAGATTCTTTCACAAGATGTGTTGCATGAGGCCTTTGTAAAACAATGTTCCAATAAAATTTTACTTACAAAAACAGATGGTGGCATGAATTTGGTGAGATTTAACTGCTGTTTTATATGATTATGAAATCAGTATAAAGCATGTAGCTTTATAAAAACAGAAATATTATTTTGATATTTTTATTTGTTACACATTTCATCTAATTACATAAGCAATGGCATCAGTTTTAAAGAATGAAAAATGGCAATATAAAATGTACATTAATAGGAGATAATCATTTAATCAGTCCAATCCCAAAGAAAGGCAATGCCAAAGAATGCTCAAACTACTGCACAATTGCCCTCACCTCACATGCTAGTAAAATAATGCTTAAAATTCTCCAAGCCAGGCTTCAGCAATACATGAACCGTGAACTTCCAGATGTTCAAGCTGGTTTTAGAAAAGGTAAATGAACCAGAGATCAAATTGCCAACATCCACTGGATATTCGAAAAAGCAAGAGAGTTCCGGAAAAACATCTATTTCTGCTTTATTGACTATGCCAAAGCCTTTGACTGTGTGGATTACAATAAACCGTGGAAAATTCTGAAAGAGATGGGAATACCAGACCACCTGACCTGCCTCTTGAGAAACCTCTATGCAGGTCAGGAAGCAACAGTTAGAACTGGACATGGAACAACAGACTGGTTCCAAATAGGAAAAGGAGTACGTAAAGGCTGTATATTGTCACTCTGCTTATTTAACTTCTATGCAGAGTACATCATGAGAAACGCTGGGCTGGAGGAAGCACAAGCAGGAATCAAGATTGCCTGGAGAAATATCAATAACCTCAGATATTCAGATGACACCACGCTTATGGTAGAAAGTGAAGAGGAACTAAAAAGCCTCTTGATGAAAGTGAAAGAGGAGAGTGAAACAGTTGGCTTAAAGCTCAACATTCAGAAGACGAAGATTATGGCATCTGGTCCCATCACTTCATGGGAAATAGATGGGGAAACAGTGGAAACAGTGTCAGACTTTATTTTTGGGTGCTTCAAAATCACTGCAGATGGTGATTGCAGCCATGAAATTAAAAGATGCTTACTCCTTGGAAGAAAAGTTATGACTTACCTAGATAGCATATTCAAAAGCAGAGACATTACTTTGCCAACAAAGGTCCATCTAGTCAAGGTTATGGTTTTTCCAGTTGTCATGTATGGATGGGAGAGTTGGACTGTGAATAAAGCTGAGCACAGAAGAACTGATGCTTTTGAACTGTGGTGTTGGAAAAGACTCCTGAGAGTCCCTTGGACTGCAAGGAGATCCAACCAGTCCATTCTAAAGGAGATCAGCCCTGGGATTTCTTTGGAAGGAATGAAGCTAAAGCTGAAACTCTAGTACTTTGGCCACCTCATGCAAAGAGTTGACTAATTGGAAAAGACTCTGATGCTGGGAGGGATTGGGGGCAGGAGGAATAGGGGACAATGAGGATGAGATGGCTGGATGGCATCACCGACTCAATGGATGTGAGTTTGAGTGAACTCTGGGAGATGGTGATGGACAGGGAGGCCTGGCGTGATGCAGTTCATGGGGTGGCAAAGAGTCAGACACAACTGAGTGACTGAACTGAACTGAACTGATAAATGTTTTGCAAATTCTAAAGACATATGGACAGAGGATAAAAAGCTAATAACTAAATGGAGCAATGTTAAATAGATACAAAAAAATTAGAATATTAGACATTATAATTTTAGCTAATATATTTTCAAATTATGTTGATTAGCCTGGTCATTGCTGGGAAATAAGTCATACCACACCTAAGAATTTCACAATGACTAAAATATTGGGATACTTGTCAAAAAACGTGGATGCAATTTTTTAAGCCATAACTTTATGGCTTATTATATCATTTGATATATTGTCAGAAATAACAAAAAGTGGCTTCCTTAAATTGTAGGATCCAAGAGAAAATCAGGTATGATGACATCTATTCCATATTATTCCTTTGACTAGAAAATATGTATGTAATGCTAATAAATGCCCCAAATTATAATCTAAGACAGTGTCTTAAATTATTAAAAACATAATCAAATTAAGAATTATCATTATGATTTATGTAAGTATGTTTTACTATATTTGTTCTTGTTCAGTCACTCAGTCGTGTCCAACTCTTTGTGACTCCATGGATTGTAGCACGCCATGCTTGCCTATCCTTCGCATATCCAGGAGTGTGCTCAACCTCATGTGCATTGAGGTGGTGATGCCATCAAACCATCTCATCCTCTGTCGTCCCCTTCTCCTCCTGCCTTCAATGTTTCCCAGCATCAGATTTTTTTTAATTTCAATGAGTCGGCTCTTAGCGTCAGTGGTCAAAGTATTGGAGCTTTAGCCTCAGCATCAGTGCTTCCAATATTCAGGGTTGATTTCCTTTAAGACTGACTGGTTTGATCTCCTTGCAGTCCAAGGGACTCTCAAGAGTCTTCTCCAAAACCACAGTTTGAAAGTGCAATTCTTCTGCATTCAGCCTTTTTTATGGTCCAACTCTCATATCTGTACATGGCTACTGGAAAAACCATAGCTTTGGCTAGATGGACCTAGCTGGCAAAGTAATGTCTCTGTTATTTAATATGCTGTCTAGGTTTGTCTTAGCTTTTTTTCCAAGGAGCAAGCATCTTAATTTCATGGCTGCAGTCACCATCTGCAGTGATTTTGGAGCCCCCAAAATAAAGTCTGTCACTCTTTCCACTGTTTCTCCATCTACTTGCCATGAAATTATGGGATCTGGTGCCATGATCTTGGCTTTTTGAATGTTGAGTTTAAATCCAGCTTTTTCACTCTCCTCTTTCACTTTCATCAAGAGGCTCTTTGACTCTTCTTCGCTTTCTGCCATAAGGGTGGTGCTATCTGTGTATCTGAGGTTATTGATATTTCTCCCAGTAATCTTGATTCCAGCTTCTGCTTCATCCAGCCCGACATTTCACATGATGTACTCTGCATATAAGTTTAATAAGCAGGGTGACAACATACAGCCTTGACATATGCCTTTCCCAATTTTGAACCAGTCCCTTGTCCCATGTCTGGTTCTAATTGTTGCTTCTTGACCTCCGTACAACTTTCACAGGAGGCAGGTAAAGTGGTCTTGTATTCTCATCTCTTTAAGATATTTTTTTAAATTTTACTATATAACTCTATAATGTTGCTAATTATTTGTGTGGTTTATGAACCCAGTCTATTTTATTAATGACAATGACCTATTTTTAAACACTGTCAATAAACATTTGTTCATATGTTCATTTAGAAATATCTAACACTATTGGTACATAAATCTTAGTCCCATGATAGATAACATTCTAACTGAAGTTTCAGGAAAGAATGAAAACTCATTAAGTGATCATCTAAGTGTTTCAGATTTTGCAATCACCTTTTCAAGCTCACATTTTCATTCATGTACTTTTCTCTTAAGAACAGAGTTTCTGAATGTCCAGTGACAGACTCTCTACTATATATTAATGTGTACTCCACAGTACACTTTATTATCATTATTTCCACAGCCTGTATATCCTTTATGCAAATAAAAGTAATATGGCAATTGACAGTTACTGAATTAATTTTATAGAATATAAATTAGTTTCTTTATAAGTTTTGCATCAGGTATCAATTTATAACCATATTAATAATTTCAATGGATTTATAAAAATGGCTTTCAGAAGTAGTTTTTAGTGATCATTTGCAATTTTATTCTAAATATATTCTTTACCAGTTTAGTGTACATATTTTTGGTTTATGATTTTTTAAATATATAATATTTGTTCCCCTCCCTCTTAAGTCCATTTCTTTTTACTTCCTGATCATTCTTTTTTGAGAAACCTATGTCTATATGTATTCAATTTAAAAATGTACTTCCATTCAACAACCAAGTTTGGGATACATAATGAATTGAGTTTCTCTGACAATGAATTTCTAAGATTTTGTGCAGGGGGGTTATTAAGAGATAAAAGATATTCCAGATCTTCCTAAAATGAATACTTCATTTATTTAATAGGTGGTTTGCTTGCTTAAGGCACTCTTTCAATGTGTATCACTTGGTAATATACCCACCAGGAGTCAGGTTGGCCTTCTCACCCTAAATATATTTAATGCTTTCTTCAGCCCCCAGCATCCACTTTGCCTAACCAGTTGGGGCGTATCTTGTAAACAGAATAAATAATTAGCTCCTTAACAGCTTTTTACTTGGAACATGAATTTTTAATCACTTAAGTGCAACATGGCAGAATGAGTGAACATATGCCTATATTTTCCTAAGAAAATAATGATCAGAATCATTATTCTCAGCAGGGCTCTATAAAAAAAGGGAGAGAGATTTAATGGAGCCCGGTGGCCTCAGGACACTAACAGTAACCAAGAATGCAGTTAAGTTTCTTGGAAAAAAGCTGGCTTCACATTAAAAAACAGTATCTGTAAGCCAAATTTCTCTTCAACAAATTCCCTTTTAAGTCTGCCATATTAGCAGTCAGAGAGATCAGGGCTTTACTGACAGTGTGATATATTTTAATAATGTGTCTTTTCTCTTATGTTCATATCTTACCAAAATATAGTAAGTAAAATGAGACATAATTCTAACACAAGTTATTTCAAAGCTTGAAACCTGATCATAGAATTGTTTTTCCTATTTTTCCAATAATAGAATTGTTCATCTCTTTCACAACTATAAATTTTGACTTCTCTTTGCTTTCTAGTAATTAAAGTGATATTCCAGAAGAATGATATTGTAATTCACACTAAGGAACCAATTAGCTTTTTTTTTTTTTGTATATCATTTATGCAAACAGATTTTAGTACATCCTGAGATATTCATCACAAATTAAGTCCACATGCCCCAATTTTAAAGTGTTATAGTTCTCTTTTGTCTTGTGAGAAAAAAAAAAATTATTCAGTGAGATTACATAGGCCATGCCCTTTATTAATTCTTGCACACTTTTCAAAGTATTGTATCTTCTGATTCACTCATTTCTTTCTTGAGGCGTCACATCTGAACTACTCAGCAGAAACACATTTTTAAGCTGACAGTGTACTTATTCATGTCGATATATGGCAGGATATTATAATTATTCTCCAATTAAAATAATTTGATTTAATTTTTTTAAAGGGCAAGAGAGAGAAACTTTTGTTTCCTACTCCCCTCCCCTTTCCTCCCTTCCTTCCATCCTTCCTTTTTGAATTAAAAAAAAAAAAAACAAAACTGATTTCCAATATAACCATTAGCAAGACCTGTGGTTGGATACCATTATGTTACTAATGGATCCACAGTGCAATGTGACACCACTTGTGATTTCCATTGGGAGGTACATGCACATAAAACACATGTTTATTTTAAGTCTAAAAGGGTATACTAATGGTTTCAGCACTTTAGTGTTAAGTAATGAAAAAAATTCCCATTTTTATAGGAAACGTGTTGTAATGTAATCCATGTTTTCAAGGGATAATAGGGTCATTTCTCTTTTTATTGGAATGGTGCTGAAGTTTCAGATTAGATTCATGAATTAATGAAGCATGGACATGCTTGTAGTTTGCTCCAGTTAACTCTCACCTCATCTTCTGTCATAAATGTATCTGGACACCTTATTCTCACAATCTTCAATGAGACACATGATTACTGCATTGGGTTAGTGTGTTTATGATTTATTACATCATTGCACAATTTGTTGGTTTATTTGCTTTACTTTATTTCATTTGAATATTCAGTTCAATTCAGTTCAGTCGCTCAGTCGCGTCCAACTCTTTGCGACCCCAAGAATCGCAGCACGCCAGGCCTCCCTGTCCATCACCAACTCCCGGACTTCACTCAGACTCACATCCATCGAGTCAGTGATGCCATCCAGCCATCTCATCCTCTGTCGTCCCCTTCTCCTCCTGCCCCCAATCCCTCCCAGCATCAGAGTCTTTTCCAATGAGTCAACTCTTCACCTGAGGTGGCCAAAGTACTGGAATTTCAGCTTTAGCATCATTCCTTCCAAAGAAATCCCAGGACTGATCTCCTTCAGAATGGACTGGTTGGATCTCCTTGCAGTCCAAGGGACTCTCAAGAGTCTTCTCCAACACCACGGTTCAAAAGCATCAATTCTTCGGTGCTCAGCCTTCTTCACAGTCCAACTCTCACATCCATACATGACCACAGGAAAAACCATAGCCTTGATTCGATGGATCTTTGTTGGCAAAGTAATGTCTCTGCTTTTCAATATGCTATATAGGTTGGTCATAACTTTCCTTCCAAAGAGTAAGCGTCTTTTAATTTCATGGCTGCGGTCATCATCTGCAGTGATTTTGGAGCCCAGAAAAATAAAGTCTGACACTGTTTCCACTGTTTCCCCATCTATTTCCCATGAATTGATGGGATCAGATGCCATGATCTTAGTTTTCTGAATGTTGAGCTTTAAGCCAACTTTGAATATTAGGTAGTAGCTAAGTCCTATCAAGATAGATTACTTTTTAAAAGTAAATGAAAGAAGACCCTGATTCTTAAACTTGGTAGAAACTTTCAAAGCATCATATTAGGAAACAATGGTCTTGTCAATTTGCTCAAGCTTTCTTTCTTGAATCTACTGATCGACTAGCTAACCTATTCCTCTTATATCTACTTTTTCCCATTTTGTATATTATTAGCAGACTAAGCCATGGCATGAAATGATACAATTTAGGACTCAGCTAGCGGAAATTGTACATTTAAGATTATGAAGGAAATATTTAAATTAGATGAGGATTCACTGCTTCCAGTTTGACTTAGAAACAAGAGACCATCAGCAGGTGACATCAGAGAATAATCAGTAAAATAAAATAAAAATTCTATGTCTTCACTGCTTCCCAGGTACTTGCTACCCAAGCAGGTCAGGAGACAGTAACAAGGAGAAAAGAGATCATTCATGATGTTCCCATTTCCTTAGGAGACAAGGTTGTAAAATTGTTCATTTCAAGGATAAACTTTCTATTCTTCTCCCTTACAAATTTAGTCTTTACTGAGGAGAACACATACTGATGTGGCTTCAAGAATAACCGTAAAACTCATATTAAGTCTAAACAAAATATGGCACTTAAAGCACTTAGGAAGACTGTATGTACCTGGAAACCGTCAGATGCTATGTTGAATACTGCATGTTTTGTAGTATGGTGTGACAAAATGGATGCTTCAGTTCAGTTCAGTCACTCAGTTATGTCCAACTCTTTGAGACCCCATGAACCGCAGCACGCCAGGACTCCCTGCCCATCACCAACTCCCAGAGTTTACCCAAACCCCATGTCCACTGAGTCGATCATGCCATCCAACCATCTCATCCTCTGTCGTCCCCTTCTCCTCCTGCCCTCAATCTTTCCCAGCATCATGGTCTTTTCAAATGAGTCAGCGCTTCATATTAGGTGGTCAAAGTATTGGAGTTTCAGATTCAACATCAGTCCTTCCAATGAACACCCAGGACTGATCTCCTTTAGGATGGACTGATCGGATCTCCTTGCAGTCCAAAGGACTCAAGAGTCTTCTCCAATACCACAGTTCAAAAAAAAAAAAAAAAAAGCATCAATTCTTCAGCGCTCAGCTTTCTTTATAGTCCAACTGTCACATCCATAGACAACTACTGGAAAAATCATAGCCTTGACTAGACTGACCTTTATTGGCAAAGTAATGTCTCTGCTTTTTAATGTGCTATCTAAGTTCGTCATAACTTTCCTTCCAAAGAGTTAGCATCTTTTAATTTCATGGCTGCAGTAACCATCTGCAGTGATTTTGGAGCCCAAAAAATAAAGTCTGACACTGTTTCCACTGTTTCTCCATCTATTTGCCATGAAGTGGTGGGACCGGATGCCATGATCTTAGTTTTCTGAATATTGAGCTTTAAGCCAACTTTTTCACTCTCCTCTTTCACTTTCATCAAGAGGCTCTTTAGTTCTTCTTTGCTTTCTGCCATAAAAGTGGTGTCATATGCATATCTGAGGTTATTGATATTTCCCCCAGCAATCTTGATTCCAGCTTGTGCTTCCTCCAGTCCAGCATTTCTCATGATGTACTCTGCATATTAGTTAAATAAGGAGGGTGACAATATACAGCCTTGACATACTCCTCTTCCTATTTGGAACCAATCTGTTGTTCTAAGACCAGTTCTAACTGTTGCTTCCTGACCTGCATAGGGATTTCTCAAGAGGCAGGTCAGGTGGTCTGGTATTCCCATCTCATTCAGAATTTTCCACAGTTTATTGTGATCCACACAGTCAAAGGCTTTGGCATAGTCAATAAAGCAGATATAGAGCTTATCCTGGAACTCTTTTGTTTTTTGAATATCCAGTGGATGTTGGCAATTTGATCTCTGGTTCCTCTGTCTTTTCTAAAACCAGCTTGAACATCTGGAAGTTCATGGTTCACGTATTGCTGAAGCATGGCTTGGAGAATTTTGAGCATTACTTTACTAGAGTGTGAGATGAGAGCAATTGTGTGGTTCTTTGAGCATTCTTTGGCATTGCCTTTCTTTGGGATTGGAATGAAAACTGACCTTTTCCAGTCCTGTGGCCACTGCTGAGTTTTCCAAATTTGCTGGCATATTGAGTATAGCACTTTCACAGAATCATCTTTTAGGATTTGAAATAGCTCAACTGGAATTCCATCACTAGCTTTGTTCGTAATGATGCTTTGTAAGGCCAACTTGACTTTGCATTCTAGGATGTCTGGCTCTAGGTGAGAGATCACATCACTGTAATTATCTGAGTCATGAAGATCTTTTTTGTACAGTTTTTCTGTGGATTCTTGCCACCTCTTCTTAATATTTTCTGCTTCTGTTAGGTCCATACCATTTCTGTCTTTATTGAGCCCATCTTTGCATGAAGTGTCCCTTGGTTTCTCTAATTTTCTTGAAGAGATCCCTAGTCTTTCCCATTGTGTTGTTTTCCTCTATTTCTTTGCATTGATCACTGAGGAAAGCTTTCTTGTCTCTCCTTGCTATTCTTTGGAACTCTTCATCCAAATGGGTAAATCTTTCCTTTTCTCCTTTGTTTTTTCCTTCTCTTCTTTTCACAGCTATTTGTAAGGCCTCCTCAGACAGCCGTTTTGCTTTTTTGTATTTCTTTTTTCTTGGGGATGGTCTTGATCCCTGTCTCCTGTACGGTGTCACAAACTTCTGTCCATAGTTCATCAGGCACTCTGTCTATCAGATCTAGTCCTTTAAATCTATTTCTCACTTCTACTGTATAATCGTAAGGGATTTGATTTAGGTTATACCTCGATGCTTAATTGCTTGCCTAGATGCTTAGCTGCTTGCAAATCAGATACTAAGTAACTGTAGAATATACTATGCTGCAAAGGGATAGTGACTTCCATGGGTGGATTTTATTAGGATTTATTAATAATTAAGTACTGTTCTTGATGTGCACAGCTTCTTAAATAATCTTTGCCCATCTTCACTAGCTACAGAGTTCAGTGAGTAGATTCCATTCATGTGTACCAAGCTCTTTGTGCACAAGTGTATCTTTACCAGTCATCTCAAAGAGGCATTACAAAAGGCAATGATTTTACTAGGGATGTTCTAGGTTATATTGTCTTCTTTTATAATATTTTATCTTAAATCTATCTTATTTTTCTTTTGTTCCAATATTTTATCACAGATAATGAGTTTTTGTGCTGTGGTTAGTTGTTCAGTCATGTCCCCCTCTTTGCAACCCCATGGACTGCAACTTGTAGACACCTCTGTCAATGGGGCACAGGCAAGAATCCCAGATTGGGTTGAATGCCCTTCTCCAGTGGATCTTCCCAACCCAGGGATTGAACCCAGGTCTCCAGAATTGCAGTGGATTCTTTACCATCTGAGCCACCAAGGAAGGCCCTGGTGAGCATTTAGACAACCATTAATTTTTGGTTGAATTTTTACAAATATTGTTCATATCATATTATCTTGTCACTTGTTACCAAGACTATTAAATAATCTTAAAGACTTTATCAAAAGAAAATTGTAAAAGTCTTGCCACTTCAGGACATCAAACATTTCCCCAAAACTTATTGACTTTAATACACTTGAATAGGGAATTAGAACAGTAGAACTTCTACATACATTAAAATTTAATTAAAAATTATATTTTTCCTAAAGTTGCACTATTTTTTTCCTAATACAAACTAAATGAAAAGAAACAGAATCATGGAGGTCTGCTATTATTCAAAAAATTCCAAGCTAATAATTATAGCATTTCTGGTTTTTGCTGTCCCAATTATTTAAAAAAAAAAGTAGTCACCATATGACTCAGAAATTTAACTCCTAAGCATATAATCAGACAACTAAACACAGCTGCAGCAAAAATTTTATGTAGAAATGTTCATAGTATCATTGTTAATCAAAAAGTGGAAAGAAGTCAAATGCTTTGAATATCACTTGTTTAATAGATAAACAATATTAAGCATATCCATTTCAGGAATTATTATTCATCCATAAAAAGGATGAAGTTCTGATACATGTTTTTGTATAAATAAAATTTGAAAAAAAGCATACTAAATAAAAAAGATAGACATTAAGGCTACAAGTTGCATACTTTCAATTACATCAAATCTCCAGAAGAGGGAATCCATTGAACAACAACAAAAAAAAATAGTCCTTGGTAAGAAGAAAAGTGACAAATTAAAAAGCAGTTACTGATTAATGCTACAGATATTTCTTTTTAGGTAATGGAAATGTTTTGAAATAGTATTGTGCTGATGGTTGCGCAGCACTTTGAATATACCAAAAGGTACTCAGTTGTGCATTTTTGAGTGCTATTTTATGTGGCATGTGAATTTCACTTCAATAAAAAAATGATAAAATGCAAAAAAAGAAAAAGAATTCAGAAATGTTTCACCTGTCTTCCTCAATTCTCTCTGAGGTAAGTACACAAAGCAGACATCACACACACACAAACACACACACACAAGTAAACTGAGACACAGAAGGGCTATGTGGCTTATCAGTGATTACAGAGCTTGCTTTCAACAGTACTGGAATAAATTCACACCTCCTTTTGCAATTCTCCTGTTCTTTACATTTAACTTTATTTTCCATGTTTCCACTGCAAGATATTGTCTGTAGCAATTAAAAAGTTTTATATGTTTTAGGCATTAAATGCAGAATGATATGGATTTCCATGCAGCCTACATCTAATTTTAGTTTTTTGCTTAAAACTCATTCAATTCCTCAAAAGTTCTCATCATTTTAAAAATGTAATGATTGAATGATTCTGCTTTAAGTGTCAAAAATAGTTAATTTGGACACATACTGATAAGAAAAGGCAATGAAAGACAGTAATAGGGCAGTCAATGCCAATTGAAATAAAACAAGTGTGCCAGCAATTGGAATGCCATATGGGAAAATGAAGCCTGGTTTCATAACCAGGATGGAAAAAAATCTGTCAAGGGTTATTTTTGTTGCATACTCATGACTGATAAATTGTGTTAATTGCTAAAAGAATATGGAGTTAACTAAGAATGGATTTGGAGAAGGCAATGGCACCCCTCTCCAATAGTCTTTGCTTGGAAAAGCTCATGGACGGAGGAGCCTGAAAGGCTGCAGTCCATGGGGTCGCTGAGGGTCAGACACAACTGAGTGACTTCACTTTCACTTTTCCCTTTCATGCATTGGAGAAGGAAATGGCAACCCACTCCAGTGTTCTTGCCTGGAGAATCCCAGGTGTAGGGGAGCCTGGTGGGCTGCCATCTATGGGGTCGCACAGAGTCGGACGTGACTGAAGTGACTTAGCATCAGCAGCAAGAATGGATTTATTGTGATAGAAATGGAATATGATAAGAATAGCAATAATACAGTTTAGGAAATCTATAGGTGTTAGTTCAAGGCTGTGCTTTTTTTTTTTTTTTTTCCTCCTTAGAACTGGCAGGGGGAAAATTAAACTTTGTTTTGTCACCATTAAATATATTTAAATCTGTCTTTTCTACATATGTAACACAGAAATATCAGAAATATTGAGACATTTAATACAAGTTTAATTCTGTGTTTAACATAAATAAATAAATATGGGGTAAATGCAATACATTATATGCCCAGAATTTTGGGCAATATCTATGTTACATTGTTTTGGAGAGTACTACCTGCTGCATACCTCCCGTCATATATAAGACACTTTTCTTTCTTTTTTTTTGTTTCTGTTTTTGTTATTGCTGGCTTTTACACAGAACATAGGAGGAATAGTTAAGCTTTAAAATCCAGACTAATGTGGATGCATTAATTTTAGACTCGCATTTCCATTTGCTACTTTTCACTCCAATTTAGGTCTAATGTAATCTAAAACAATCAATTTTACAAAGAAACCATGAACACTCTTTTAAGTGCTAGTTATCAGTAGGTTGTAAGAGGCAAATTTAACAGAACAAAGACATAAAAGCTACTAAGCAAACAGTTCTTTTTTAATAGACATGAATTAATAGACAAAAGGTTATAACCTATAAACTTGAGTATTAAATGAAAGCAGCATTTCAGATATGCTAGCTATTATCCAAAGCTTTGGCTTGATTTACTTGGATAACTCATGAGATTCATTCAAGGAAAACTGTTGTAGGAGCAGTCCTAGAATAAGCTTGTCTTTAAAAAATTCTCTAAAGTATTTTAATTTCCTAGAATTATCATATATTCTTCACTAGATTTTCTGAACATATCAACCTAGAAAAACTTTTTAGAATTTCCAGATGAGCTGACTGACCTAGCCTCAGTGATTTGTAATCAGTACCCCTTCTTCAAAGTCAGTGATTTCTGACAATTAAAGATCTGTCTTAGCAGGCTTGATATCTTCAAGGTTATTCATTCCACAGAGTTGGAGCACTGGCTGAACAGACCCAGTGGAGTTAATGGAGTATCAGACCACTTTAATCTGTATGCTGAGAAACCTGTATGCCAGTCAAGAAGCAACAGTTAGAAATGAACATAGAAGAGTTGACTGTTTCAAAATTGGGAAAGGAGTAAGACAAGGATGTATATTGCACCCTGCTTATTTAACTTCTATGCAGAGTACCACATGCAAACTGCAGGGCTGGATGAATCACAAGCTGGAATCAAGATTGCCCAGAGATAGCAACAACCTCAGATACACAGATGATACCACTCTAATGATAGAAAGTGAAAAGGAACTAAATGTTCTCTTGATGAGATTAAAAAAGAGAACAATGAAAAAGCTGGCTTATAACTCAACATTTTAAAAAAAAACACAAAACTGAGATCATGACATCAGATCCCATCACTTCATGGCAAATAGAAGGGGAGAAAATGTAAAGAGTGACAAACTTTATTTTCTTGGGCTCCAAATTACTGTGGATGGTGACTGTAGCCATGAAATTAAGACACTTGCTCCCTGGAAGGAAAGCAATGACAAACCTAGACAGCATACTAAAATGTAGAGATATTACTTTGCTGAGAAAGGTCCATTAAGCCAAAGCTATACCCCTGTACTTGATTTTAGATACAAACTTAACTCAGGTGTGAGTGAGTGAAAGTCGATCAGCCGTGTCCAACTCTTTGTGACCCCATGGACTCCATACTAGAATACTGGAGTGGGTAGCCTTTCCTTTCTCCAGGGGATCTTCACAACTCAGGGATCGAGCCCATGTCTCCCACATTGCAGGTGGATTCTTTACCAGCTGAGTCACAAGGGAAGCCCAAGAATACTGGAGTGGGTAGACTATCCCTTTTCCAGGGGATCTTCCTTAGCCAGGAATTGAACCAGGGTCTCCTGCATTGCAGGCAGATTCTTTACCTACTGAGCTATCAGGGAAGCCCAGTATTATTATTTCTGGCATTACATTTTGGGGGGATATTTTGAACATTTCCCTGTTGTTTTTTTCTTTTTCCTATGTTAGCTTACCTACTACAGAGATGCAGAGAGTGAGGGCTCCACCACTGCCTCACTCTCCTCATTACTTTAGCTCACTATCTTTCACCTATGGTAATAATATTGTAATAATTTCCTGTTGGGAAGCCCTTCAGTGGCAGACATGACACAGCTTTAAATCTGATAGAATGCTGCTGAAAACTAGGGTAAAATGTGCTGCTTGAAAAAGTAAGTGAAAGGGACCATTGTCAATAAAAAGATTGAAAACAAAGCAGTTACAACTTAGATAAGGTGTACAGTTTTGAACTATTAAATTTTGGAATCCTGTATTCAGGTGACTGTAACTTAAACACATACAATGTGTATGCAATTGTATCCAATGAGCTGCACATCAGAAGGCTTGATTTGTTGTCACTTTCCTTTTTTTCCACTCATATTTACTTTTGGTGTTGGATGTGCATGTGTGTCTCTCTCTAAGAAGTTTGCTTGTTTTTAATATTAAGCAGGTTATTTACCGTATAGGCTCTGTTTTCTTTGCATGTAGAAGCTGCTTTTTGGAGCAATACCAGCTTTGTCATCATACCGGGTTTAATAAAAATCAAGTTACACTTGTCAAAGAATTTGTAGAGCCCTGCACAAAATTAAGGACTTATTATTAGATGATTCTCTCCCACATTCAATGAGACTAGGCCTAGTTGCCATTAGAGTGGCATCATCCACATATCTGAGGTTGTTGATGTTTCTCCCACCTATCTTGATTCTGGCTTGTAACACATCCACCCAGGATTTCTCATGATGTGCTCAGTGTATAGATTAAACAAATAGAGTGACAGTAGACAGCCCTGTTGTACTCATTTCTTGATCTTGAAACAATCCTTTGTTCCAACCAATGGTATTCTTCACAGAGCTAGAACAAATAATTTCATAATTTGTATGGAAATACAAAAAACCTCGAATAGCCAAAGCTATCTTGAGAAAGAAGAATGGAACTGGAGGAATCAACCTACCTGACTTCAGTCTCTATTACAAAGCCACAGTTATCAAGACAGTATGGTACTGGCACAAAGACAGAAATGTTGATCAATGGAACAAAATAGAAAGCCCAGAGATAAATTCACGCACATATGGACACCTTATCTTTGACAAAGGAGGCAAAAATATACAATGGATTAAAGACAATCTCTTTAACAAGTGGTGCTGGGAAAACTGGTCAACCACTTGTAAAAGAATGAAACTAGAACACTTTCTAACACCATACACAAAAATAAACTCAAAATGGATTAAAGATCTCAATGTAAGACCAGAAACTATAAAACTCCTAGAGGAGAAAATAGGCAAAACACTCTCCGACATACATCACAGCAGGATCCTCTATGACCCACCTCCCAGAATATTGGAAATAAAAGCAAAAATAAACAAATGGGACCTAATTAAACTTAAAAGCTTCTGCACAACAAAGGAAACTATTAGCAAGGTGAAAAGGCAGCCTTCAGAATGGGAGAAAATAATAGCAAATGAAGCAACTGACAAACAACTGTTCCATACAGGGTTCTAACTGTTGCTTCTTGACCCACATACAGGTTCTCAGGAGACAGACAAGATACTCTGGCATTTCCATCTCTCTAAGAGCCTTCCACAGTTTGTCATGATCCACACAGTCAAAGGCTTTAGTGTAGTTGATGAAACAGAGATAGATATTCTTTTCTGAAATTCCCTTGCTTTCTCTATAACCCAGTGTACATTTGCAATTTGATCTCTAGTTCCTCTTCCTTTTCTAAACTCAGCTTGGACATCTGAAAGTTCTTGGTCCACATAATGTTGAAGCCTAGAATGTAAGATTTTAAGCATGACTTTACTAGCATGGGAGATGAATGGAATTGTCTAATGGTTAGCACATTCTTTGGTACTATCCTTCTTGGGCATTGGGATGAAGATTGACTTCTTACAGTCCTGTGGCCATTGCTGGGTCTTCCAGATTTGCTGACATAATGAATGCAAAACCTTGATGGCATCCTACTTCAGGATTGGAATAGTTCTGCTGGAATTCCATCACTTCCACTAGCTTTATTAACAGCAGTGCTTCTTAAGGCCCACTTGACTTTGGAATCCAGAATGTCTGGCTCTGGGTGACTAACCATACCATCATAGTAATCCGGTTCATTAAGATTTTTATTATACAAGGCTTCTATGTAGTCTTTCCATCTCTTCTTGATCTCTTCAGCTTCTACTCGGTCTCTACCATTTTTATCCTTTATTGGGCCCCTCTTTGGGCAGAATGTTCCTTTGATGTTTCCAGTTTTCCTGAACAGATCTCTAGTCTTTCCCCTTTTGTTGTTTTCTTCTGTTGTTAAACACTGTCCATGTAAGATTTACAGAGAAGGCAATGGCACCCCACTTCAGTACTCTTGCCTGGAAAATCCCATGGATGAAGGAGCCTGGTGGGCTGCAGTCCATGGGGTTGCGAAGAGTCTGACACGACTTCACTTTCACTTTCACTTTTCACTTTCATGCATTGGAGAAGGAAATGGCAACCCATTCCAGTCTTCTTGCCTGGAGAATCCCAGGGATGACGGAACCTGGTGGGTTGCCGTCTATGGGGTTGCACAGAGTCGGACTCGGCTGAAGCGACTTAACAGCATGGAAGATTTTGAGAAGGAAACAGCAACCCACTCCAATATTCTTGTCTGGAGAATCCCTTGGACAGAAGAGCCTGGCAGGCCATGGTCCATAGGGTTGCAGAGAATTGGACATGACTGAAGTGAGTAAGCATATTCATTGAAGAAGGCCTTCTTGTCTCTTCTAGCTAATCTTTGAAACTCTGCTTAATTGGATGTACCTTTCCCTCTCTCATTTTCTTTTCACTTCTCTTCATTCTTCTGCTAGTCATAAAGCCTCCTCAGATATCACTTTGCCTTCTTGTTTTTCTTTTTCTTTGGGATTATTTTGTTTGCTGCCTCCTGTATAATATTATGTTTAATTTTGATAGTGAAAGAACCAGCTTAAGACTAAACATAAAAAAAAAAAAAAAAAAACTAAGATCATGGCATCAGGCCCCATTACTGCATGGCAAATAGAAGGGGGAAAGGCGGAAATAGTGACAGATTTCCTCTTCTTGGGCTCCAAAATCACTGCAGATGGTGACTGCAACCATGAAATCAGAAGACAATTGCTTCTTGGTAGGAAAACGATGATAAACTTAGACAGTGTATTGAAAAGCTGAGACATTACTCTGCTGGAAAAGGTCTCTGTAGTCATGGCTATGGTCTTCACAATGGTCATGTAAGGTTATGAGAGGAAAACTGTAGAGAAGACAGAACATCAAAGAACTGATGCCTTCGAGTTTTGGTGCTGGGGAAGACTCCTGAAAGTCTCTTTGACAGCAACGTGATCAAATCAGGCAATCTTAAAGAACATCAACTCTGAATATTCACTGGAGGGACTGATACTGAAGTTGAAGCTCCAGTATTTTGGTCATCTGATGTGAACAGATGACTCACTGAAAAAGTCCCTGATGCTGGGAAAGACAGAAGGCAGAAGGAAACTAGGGTGTCAGAGGATGAGATAGCTGGATGGTATCACTGATGCAATAAATATGAATTTGGGCAAACTCCAGGAGATGGAAAAGGACAGGGAGGCCTAGCGTGCTACAGTCCATGGGGTCACAAAAAGTCGGGCACAACTGGGTGACTGAACAACAACAAGTCCTAGATGCCATCTCATCTTATTACTAGATGTTCATAATTAGAATAGCTTAGCATTCACATTTAAAAATATATCTGAAGTGTAGTGTTAACTCTTTCAGTATATTACAGGTCCTCTAGAATATTATTATTCATTGTAAAAATTTATTTTACTTTTATCACAGAATTCTAGAAAATTTCAAAGAGAAGGCAGGTACATCCACGGTTAGTCCACACCTATTCTTCCTTAGTTAGTTTTCACATGTTAATAAAACTCAGTGATAGAAGAAAAACAGTAGGAGTTAAGATGTATGGAAATAGTTATAAAAACCTACCCTGCCAGGCTGAAGCAAATCCAGTTAATGAAAGTTTGAGTACATACTCCTCTACATTTAATTCTTTAAACCAATTTTTTAAAAATTTTATATTTATATATACTTGATTAACAATGTTGTGTTAGTTTTAGGTGTACAGCAGAGATTTATTTATCCTATACATGTATCTCATTCCATAGTTCATTCCATACTTCATCAGGCACTCTATCTATCAGATCTAGGCCCTTAAATCTACTTCTCACTTCCACTGTATAATCATAAGTCATTTGATTTAGGTCATACCTGAATGGTCTAGTGGTTTTCCCTACTTTCTTCAATTTCAGTCTGAATTTGGCAATAAGGCATTCATGGTCTGAGCCACAGTCAGCTCCTGGTCTTGTTTTTGCTGACTGTATAGAGCTTCTCCATCTTTGGCTGCAAAGAATATAATCAATCTGATTTTGGTGTTGACCATCTGGTGATGTCCATGTGTAGAGTCTTCTCTTGTGTTGTTGGAAGAGGGTGTTTGTTATGACCAGTGCCTTTTCTTGACAAAACTCCATTAGTCTTTGCCCTGCTTCATTCCGTATTCCAAGGCCAAATTTGCCTGTTACTCCAGGTGTTTCTTGACTTCCTACTTTTGCATTCCAGTCCCCTATAATGAAAAGGACATCTTTTTTGGGTGTTAGTTCTAAAAGGTCTTGTAGGTCTTCATAGACCATTCAACTTCAGATTCTTCAGTGTTACTGGCTGGGGCATAGACTTGGATTACTGTGATATTGAATGGTTTGCCTTGGAAACGAACAGAGATCATTCTGTCGCTTTTGAAATTGCATCCAAGTACTGCATTTCGGACTCTTTTGTTGACCATGATGGCTATTCCATGTCTTCTGAGGGATTCCTGCCTGCAGTAGTAGATATAATGGTGGAAGTTAGAAATAGATTTAAGGGCCTAGATCTGATAGATAGAGTGCCTGATGAACTATGGAATGAGGTTCGTGACATTGTACAGGAGACAGGGATCAAGATCATGCCCATGGAAAAGAAATGCAAAAAAGCAAAATGGCTGTCTGGGGAGGCCTTATAAATAGCTGTGAAAAGAAGAGAAGTGAAAAGCAAAGGAGAAGAGAAAAAATATAAACATCTGAATGCAGAGTTCCAAAAAATAGCAAGAAGAGATAAGAAAGCCTTCTTCAGCGATCAATGCAAAGAAATAGAGGAAAACAACAGAATGGGAAAGACTAGAGATGTCTTCAAGAAAATCAGAGATACCAAAGGAACATTTCATACAAAGATGGGCTCGATAAAGGACAGAAATGGTATGGACCTAACAGAAGCAGAAGATATTAAGAAGAGATGGCAAGAATACACAGAAGAACTGTACAAAAAAGATCTTCACAATCCAGATAATCATGATGGTGTGATCACTGACCTAGAGCCAGACATTCTGGAATGTGAAGTCAAGTGGGCCTTAGAAAGCATCACTATGAACAAAGCTAGTGGAGGTGATAGAATTCCAGTTGAGCTATTCCAAATCCTGAAAGATGATGCTGTGAAAGTGCTACACTCAATATGCCAGCAAATTTGGAAAACTCAGCAGTGGCCACAGGACTGGAAAAGCTCAGTTTTCATTCCAATCCCAAAGAAAGGAAATGCCAAAGAATGCTCAAACTACCGCACAATTGCACTCATCTCACACTCTAGTAAATTAATGCTCAAATTCTCCAAGCCAGGCTTCAGCAATATGTGAACCATGAACTTCCTGATGGTCAAGCTGGTTTTAGAAAAGGCAGAGGAACCAGAGATCAAATTGCCAACATCCACTGGATCATTGAAAAAGCAAGAGACTTCCAGAAAAACGTCTCTTTCTGCTTGATTGACTATGCCAAAGCCTTTGACTGTGTGGATCACAATAAACTGTGGAAAATTCTGAAAGAGATGGGAATACCAGACCAGCTGACCTGCCTCTTGAGAAATTTGTATGCAGGTCAGGAAGCAACAGTTAGAACTGGACTTGGAACAACAGACTGGTTCCAAATAGGAAAAGGAGTACGTAAAGGCTGTATATTGTCACTGCTTATTTAACTTATACGCATAGTACATCATGAGAAATGCTGGACTGGAAGAAACACAAGCTGGAATCAAGATTGCTGGGAGAAATATCAATAACCTCAGATATGCAGATGACACCACCCTTATGGCAGAAAGTGAAGAGGAACTAAAAGCCTCGTGATGAAAGTGAAAGTGGAGAGTGAAAAAGTTGGCTTAAAGCTCAACATTCAGAAAACGAAGATCATGGCATCTGGTCCCATCACTTCATGGCAAATAGATGGAGAAACAGTGGAAAGTCAGACTTTATTTTTTGGGCTCCAAAATCATTGCAGATTGTGACTGCAGCCATGAAATTAAAAGACGCTTACTCCTTGGAAGGAAAGTTATGACCAACCTAGATAGCATATTCAAAAGCAGAGACATTACTTTGCCAACAAAGGTCCGTCTAGTCAAGGCTATGGTTTTTCCTGTGGTCATTTATGGATGTGAGAGCTGTCTTGTGAAGAAGACTGAGCACCGAAGAATTGATGCTTTTGAACTGTGGTGTTGGAGAAGACTCTTGAGAGTCCCTTGGACTGCAAGGAGATCCAACCAGTCCATTCTGAAGGAAATGAGCCCTGGGTGTTCTTTGGAAGGAATGATGCTAAAGCTGAAACTCCAGTACTTTGGCCACCTCATGCGAAGTGTTGACTCATTGCAACAGGCTCTTATGCTGTGAGGGATTTGGGGCAGGAGGAGAAGGGGACGACAGAGGATGAGATGGCTGGATGGCATCACTGACTTGATGGACGTGAGTCTAAGTGAACTCCAGGAGTTGGTGATTGACAAAGAGGCCTGGTGTGCTGCGATTTATGGGATCGCAAAGAATTGGACATGACTGAGCGACTGATCTGTTCTGATCTGATCTGATACATGTATCTATCCTTTTTCAAATTCTTTTCCCATTTAGGTTATTACAGATAATTGAGTAGAGTTCTCTGTACTATGTAATATTGCCTTGTTGGTTATATATTTTAAATATAGCAGTATTTAATTATTAATTCTAAATTTATGATCTTCACACCCTCCCCTTCCCTCATCATAACCAGACTCATTTCTAAGTCTGTTAGTCTGTTTCTGTTTTAAAAATAAATTCATTTCTATCATTTTTTTTTAGATTCTCCGTATGAGAGATATAATATAATATTTGTCTTTCTTTGTCTGACTTACTTCACTTAGCATAATAAATTTCAGGTCATCCACATTACTGCAAATGGCAGTATTTGATTCATTTTAATGGCTAAGTAATATTCCATTGGACAAATCTTTATCCATTTATCTGTTGATGGATATTTAAGTTGCTTCCATGTCTTAGCTATTGTAAATAGCACTGCGATGAACACTGGATAAAATCCTTTTTTAAAATTTTTATTCGAGTATAGTTAATTAACAATGTTGTGTTATTTTCTGCTGTAGAGCAAAATGAAGCAGATATATATATAGATACATATATATATATATACTCTTTTTTAGATTATTTTCTCATATAGACTATTATAGAGTATTGAATAAAGTTCTATACACAGTAGGCCCTTATATGTCATTTATTTTATATACAGTAGTGTGTATATATGTCAATCTAAATCTAATTTAGCCCCCATCCTCTTTTTTACCCCAGGCATTAATAACTGTCAGTTTTCTTTCTACATCTGTGACTCTATTTCTATTTTGTAAAAATGTTCATCTGTATCATTTTTTAGATTCCAAATATAAGTGGTATCATATGATATTTGTCTTCTGTCTGAAAGTCTTCACTTATTATGATAATCCCTAGGCCCATGCATGTTGCTACAATTATTTCATTCATGTTTATGGCTGAGTAAAATTCCATTGTATACAAGTACCAAGTCTTCTTTATCCACTCATTTGTCCATGAACATTTAGTTGTTTCTATGTCTTGATACCACTCCAATGGCAGAAAGTTAAGAGGAACTAAAGAGCCTCTTGATGAGAGTGTAAGAGGAGAGTAAAAAGCCGGCTTGAAACTCAACATTCAAAAAACTAAGATCATGGCATCAGGTCGCATCACTTCATGACAAATAGAAGAGGGAAAAGCAGAAGCAGTGACAGATTTTATTTTCTTGGGCTTAAAATCACTGCAGTTGGTGACTGCAGCATGAAATTAAAGGACACTAGCTAAAGAGCTATGGCAAACCTAGAAAGCATATTAAAAAGCAGAGACATTACTCTGCCAACAAAGGCCTGTCCAGTCAAAGCTATGGTTTTTCCAGTAGTCATGTATAGATATGAGAAGTTGGACCATAAAGAAGACTGAGCACCAATGAATTGATCATTTTTAATTGTGGTGCTGGAGAAGACTCTTGAGAATCTCTTGGACCACAAGGAGATCAAACCAGTCAATTCTAAAGGAAATCCACCCTGAATATTCATTGGAAGGACTGATACTGAAGCCAAAGCTCCAATACTTTGGTCACCTGAAAGAAAGAGCCAGCTCATTGGAAAAGGCCCCGATGCTGGGAAAGATTGAAGGCAAAAGGAGAAGGGCACAATGGAGGATGAGATGGTTAGATAACAGCAGTGACACAATGGATATGAATTTGAACAAACTCTGGGAGACTGTGGAGGACAGACGAGCCTGGTATACTGCAGTCATTTGGGTTGCAGAGTCAGACATGACTTAGCAAATGACCAACAAAAACAACTTGTTTTGATTATTGCAAATAATCAAATGGTACATTGGAATGTATGTATTTTTTCAAACTGGAAATTTCTCTGGATATATGCCCAGGAGTGGGATTACTGGTTTATATGGAAGCTCTATATTTAGTTACTTAAGGAACCTGCTGTTCTCCACAGTGGCCATACCAATTTACATTCTCACCAACAAAGTAGGAGGCTCCCCTTTTCTCCACACCCTCCTCAATAAATTTTTTAATGATGGCCATGCTGACAATTGTGAAGTGATATCTCATTGTAGTTTTAATTTGCATTTCTCAAATAATTAGCTATGCTAAGCATCGTTTCAAGTGCCCCTTGGTCAATTATAAGTCTTCTTTGGAGAAACTTAAGTATCCTTTCCACTTTTTGATTGGATTGTTTGTTTTTTTCCTATGAAGTCACATGAGCTGTTTGTAAATTTTCTAGATTAATGCCTTGTTAGCCTCACTGTTTGCAAATATTTTCTCCCATTTTGTGGATTGTCTTTTTGTTTTGATTATGGTGTCCTTTCCTGTGAAAAAAGTTTTGAGTTTGATTAGGTCCCATTTGTTCATTTTTATTTCCATTTCCATTGATTGTAAAAGATAGTGCTGCAATTTACATCAAAGAGTGCTCTGCCTATATTTTCCTCTAAGTGTTTTATAGTATCTTAGTATCTGGTATTGAATTTAGGATTTTAATCCATTTTGAGTTTATTTTTGTGCATGTTGTTAAAGAATGTTCTAGTTTCTTTCTTCTTCTTTTTTTTTTTTTTTTACATGTAGCAATCTGGTTTTCCCAGAACCATTTATTGAAGAGACTGTATTTCCTCCATTTTATAATCCTGCCACCTTAGTTTTATATGAATTAACCATAGATTTTTAGGTTTATTTCTAGGATGTTTATCCTGTTTCATTGATCTATATGTCTGTTTTTGTTCCAGTACCATACTGTTTTGTTGACTGCAGCTTTGTAGTCTGTAGTCTCTGAAGTCCAGTAGCCTCATTCCACCGCTCTGTTTTTCTTTCTCTAGTTCACTTTGGCTATTCGATGTCTTTTGTGTATCCATACAAATCTTAAATTTTTTTCTAGTTTTGTGAAAAATGCCAATGATAATTTGATAGTTCTACAGTGAATTTGTAAATTGCCTTGAAGAGTATAGTCATTTTGACAATATTGTTCTTCCAATCCAAGAATGGTGTATATCTTCCATCTATTTATGTTATCTTTGATTTCTTTCAACATCTTATAGTTTTTGGAGTACAGATCCATTATTGCCTTAGACATGTTTATTCCTAAGTATTTTATTATTTTTGATGCAATGGTAAATGGATTTTTTAAAAAATAATTTTATTTATTTATTTAGGCTCTGCTGAATCTTTGTTGCTACATCGGCTTTTCTCTAATTGAAGCGAGTGAGGGCTTCTCTCTAATTGCAGTGTGTGGACTTCAAATTACAGTGGTTTCTTTTGCTGTATAGAGGGGATTTAGGACACATGGATTTCGGTAGTTGCAGCATGTGGGTGGCTCCTGGGATCCAGAGCAGAGGGTTAATAGTTGTGGTTCATGGGCCTAGTTGCTCCACAGCATGTAGGGTTTATATAGATCAGGGATCAAACCCATGTCTCCTGCACTGGGAGCCTGATTCTTTATCACTGAGCCACGTGGGAAGGCCCCAGGATTGTTTCTTTAATTTCTCTTTCTGATCTTTCATTTTTACTATACAAAAATGTGAGAATTCTGTGTATTTATTTTGTATCCTGAAACTTGACCAGACTGATGAGCTCGAGTATTTTTCTCATAGCATCTTTAGGATTTTCTTTGTATTGCATCATGTCATCTGCAGTGACTGTTTTAGCCTTCTTTTCCAACTTGGATGACTTTTATTTCTTTTCTTCTCTGACTGCTGTGGCTAGGACTTCCAAAATCATGTTGAATAAGAGACATGAGAGTGGACATTGTTGTTTGTTCATAATCTTAGGGGAAATGCTTTCAGCTTTTATGATGTTAGCTGTAGGGTTGTATAATGTTAGCTGAGTATGATGTTAGCTGTAGGGTTGTGTTAAAATGGTCTTTGTTATGTTGAGGAAGGTTCCCTCTATTCTGACTTTCTGGAGACTTTTTATCATAAGTGTGTATCAGATTTTGTAACTGCATCTATTGAGAGGATCATATTGTTTTTATTCTTCCATTTGTATCATATTGATTGAATTTCAGATATCGAACATCCTCTCATCTCTGATAAATCCCATTTGATCATGGTGTATGATCCTTTTAATGTTTTGCTAGATTTGATTTGCTAGTTTTTTGTTGAAAATTTTTGCATCTATGTTCATCACTGATATTTGCCTGTAAATTTCTTTTGTGGTATCTTTGGTTTTGGTGGTTGCTTCATTTAATGATTTTGGGAATATTTTTTTCCTTTGCAATTCTTGGGATAGTTTCAGAAGCATAGGTGTTAACTCTTCTCTAAATTCTTGAGAGAATTCACTGTGAAGTCATCTGGTCTTAGACTTTTGTTTGGGGGGAGTTTTATACTTCCAGTTTCAATTTTGGTACTTGTGATTGGTCTGTTAATATTTTCTGTTTCTTCCTCATTCAGTCTTGAAAGATTGTACCTTTCTAAGAAATTGTCCGTTTTTTAAGGCTCTCCATTTTACTGGTATATAATTGATTGCAGTAGTTTTTTATGATCCTTTGTTTTTCTGTGGTATTCACTGGAACTTCTTTATCATTTATAACTTCATTAATTTGAGCCTTCTCCCTTTTTCCTGATGAGTCTAGCTAAAGGTTTATTAACTTTATCGTTACAAATAATCAGGATTTTATTGTTATAAAATTCTCTCTTAAAACTGCTTCAGCTGCATCCTATAGTTTTGGATAGAAAGGCAATGCCAAAGGATGCTCAAAATACCGCACAATTGCACTCATCTCAAACACTGATAAAGTAATGCTCAAAATCCTCAAAGCCAGGCTTCAGCAATACATGAACTGTGAACTTCCAGATGTTCAATCTGGTTTTAGAAAAGGCAGAGGAACCAGAGATCAAATTGCCAACATCCGCTGGATCATCAAAAAAGTGAGAGAATTACAGAAGAACATCTATTTCTGCTTTATTGACTATGCCAAAACCTTTGACTGTGTGGATCACAATAAACTGTGGAAAATTCTGAAAGAGATGGGAATACCAGACCACCTGACCTGCCTCTTGAGAAATTTGTATGCAGGTCAGGAAGCAACAGTTAGAACTGGACATGGAACAACAGAATGGTTCCAAACAGAAAAAAGAGTAGGTCAAGGCTGTATATTGTCACCCAGCTTATTTAACTTATATGCAGAGGACATCATGAGAAATACTGGGCTGGATGAAACACAAACTGGAATCAAGATTGCCGGGAGAAATATCAATAACCTCAGATATTCAGATGACACCACGCTTATGGTAGAAAGTGAAGAGGAACTAAAAAGCCTCTTGATGAAAGTGAAAGAGGAGAGTGAAAAAGTCGGCTTAAAGCACAACATTCAGAAAACTAAGATCATGGCATCCGGTCCCATATCTTCATGGAAAATAGATGCGGATACAGTGGCTGACTTTATTTTTCTGGGCTCCAAAATCACTGCAGATGGTGATTGCACCCATGAAATTAAAGGACGCTTACTCCTTGGAAGGAAAGTTATGACCAACCTAGACAGCATATTAAAAAGCAGAGACATACTTTGCCAACAAAGGTCCATCTAGTCAAGGCTAGGGTTTTTCCAATAGTCATGTATGGATTTGAGAGTTGGACTGAGCACCAAAGAATAGATGCTTTTGAACTGTGGTGTTGGAGAAGACTCTTGAGAGTCCCTTGGACTGCAAGGAGATCCAACCAGTCCATCCTAAAGGATATCACTCTTGGGTGTTCATTGGAGGGGCTGATGTTGAAGCTGAAACTCCAATACTTTGGCCACCTGATGCAAAGAGCTAATTCATTTGAAAAGACCCTGATGCTGGGAAAGATTGAGGGATGGAGGAGAAGGAGACGACAGAAGATGAGGTGGTTGGATGGCATCATTGACACAATGGACATGGGTTTGGGTGGACTCCTGGAGTTGGTGAAGAACAGGGAGGCCTAGCGTGCTGCAGTTCATGGGGTCGCAAAGTAAGACACGACTGAGGGACTGAACTGATAGTTTTGGATCATCTGTATGTTGTCATTTGTCTCTGGGTATTTTCTTTATTTCCTCTTTGATTTTTTTCAGTAATCCATTGGTTGCTTAGTAGTACATTGTTTAGCCTCCATGTGTTTCTGTGTTTTACAGGTTGGTTTTTGTTGTTGTTGTTGTTGTTTTCTGATGTAGTTGATTTCTAATCACAACATTGTGGTCAGAAAATACGCTTAATGTGATTTCAATTTCCTGAATTTACTGAGGCTCTATTTGTCTCCTACAATGTGATAAATTCTGGAGAATGTCCCTTGTGTACTTAAGAATGTGTATTTTGCTGCTTTTGCATTAAATTTTTTATAAATATAAATTAAGTCTATCTGATCTAATATCTTATTTGGGGCTCATGGTTCCTTATTGATTTTCTGTCTCCATAATCTTTCCATTGACTAAAGTGGGATGTTAAAGTCCCCCAAAATTATTGTGTTACTGTTGACTTTTATAGTTGTTAGCAGTTGCCTTATGTGTTGAATACTCCTATGTTGGGTGCATATACATTTATAATTGTTATATATTCTTATATTTATCCTTTGATCGTGTCATCTGCAAACAGTGAGAGTTTTACTTCTTCTCCAATCTGGATACCTTTTATTTCTTTTTCTACTCTGATCACTGTGGCAAAAACTTCCTAAACTATGTTCAATAGTAGTGGTGAGAAGGGGCATTCTTGTCTTGTTCCTGACTTCAGGAGAAATGATTTCAATTTTTCACCATTGATGGTAATGTTGGCTTTTATTATGTTGAAGTATGTTCCTTCTATGTCTACTTTCTGGAGGGCTTTTATCATAAATGGAGGTTGAATTTTGTCAAAGGCTTTCTTTTCATATATTTAGATAATCATATGGTTTTTATCTTTCAATTTGTTAATATGTGGTGTATCACATTGATTGATTTGTGAATATTGAAGAATCCTTGCATCCTTGGGATAAAGCCCACTTGGTCATGATGTATTATCTTTTTAATATGTTGTTGGATTCTGTTTGCTAGAATTTTGTTAAGGATTTTTGCATCTGTGTTCATCAGTGATATTGGCCTGTAGTTTTTGTTTGTTTGTTTGTTTTTTGTATAATCTTTATCTGGTTTTGGTATTAGGGTGATGATGGCCTCATAGAATCAGTTTGGAAGTTTACAGAGGAAGAAAACTTCCTCTGCAGTTTTCTGGAAGAGTTTGAGTAGGATAGGTGTTAGCTCTTCTCTAAATTTTTGGTAGAATTCAGCTGTGAAGCCATCTGGTCCTGGGCTTTTGTTTGTTGGAAGATTTCTGATTACAGTTTCAATTTCCATGCTTGTGATGGGTCTGTTAAGATTTTCTATTTCCTCCTGGTTCGGTTTTGGAAAGTTATACTTTCCTAAGAATTTGTCCATTTCTTCCAAGTCATCCATTTTATTGGCATATAGTTGCTAATAGTAATCTCTTATGATACTTTGTATTTCTGTGTTGTCTGTTGTGATTTCTCCATTTTCATTTCTAATTTTGTTGATTTAATTCTTCACCCTTTTTTTCTTGATGAGTCTGGGTAATGGTTTGTCTATTTTATTTATCTTCTCAAAGAACCAGCTTTTAGCTTTGTCGAGTTTTGCTATCGTCTCCTTTGTTTCTTTTTCATTTGTTTCTGCCTTAATTTTTAGAATTTCTTTCCTTATACTAACCCTGGATTCTTTATTTCTTCTTTTCCTAGTTGTTTTAGGTGTAGAGTTGGGTTATTTATTTGATTTTTCCCTTGTTTCTTGAGGTAAGCTTGTATTGCTATGAACCTTCCCCATAGCACTGCTTTTACTGAATCCCATAGATTTTGGATTGTTCTGTTTTCATTTTCATTTGTTTCTATACATATTTTTATTTTTTTGATTTCTTCTGTGATTTGTTGGTTATTCAGAAGCGTGTTGTTTAGCCTCCATATGTTTGTATTTTTAATAATTCTTTTCCTGTAGTTGACATCTAATCTTACGGCATTGTGATCGGAAAAGATGCTTGAGATGATTTAAATTTTTTTGAATTTACTAAGGCTAGATTTATGGCCCAGGATGTGATCCATCCTGGAGAAGGTTTGGTGTACACTTGAAAATAAAGTGAAATTCATTGTTTTGGGGTGAAATGTCTTATAGATATCAATTAGGTTTAACTGGTCCATTGAATTATTTAAAGTTTGTTTTTCCTGTTTCCACTTAGTTGATCTATCCATAGGTGTGAGTGGGGTATTATAGTCTCCCACTATTATTGTGTTACTGTTAATTTCTCCTTTCATACTTGTTAGCATTTGCCTTAGATATTGTGGTGCTCCTATGTTGGTGCATATATATTTATAATTGGTATATCTTCTTCTTTGATTGATCCTTTGATGATTACATAATGTCCTTCTTTGTCTCTTTTCATGGCGTTTATTTCAAATCTATTTTATGTGATTTGAGTATTGCTACTCCTGCTTTCTTTTCATCTCCATTTGCATGAAATATCTTTTTCCAGCCCTTCACTTTCAGTCTGTATGTGTCCCTTGTTTCAAGGTGGGTCTCTTGTAGACAGCATATATAGGGGTCATTTTTTTGTATCCATTCAGCCAGTCTGTCTTTTGGTTTGGATCTTCAACCCATTTACATTTAAGGTAATTATTGATAAGTATGATCCCATTGCTGGACTGGAAGAAACACAAGCTGTAATCAAGATTACCGGGAGAAATATCAATAAACTCAGATATGCATATGACACCACCTTTATGGCAGAAAGTGAAGAGGAACTAAAAAGCCTCTTGATGAAAGTGAAAGTGGAGAGTGACAAAGTTGGCTTAAAGCTCAACATTCAGAAAACGAAGATCATGGCATCCGGTCCCACCACTTCATGGGAAATAGATGGGGAAACAGTGGAAACAGTGTCAGACTTTATTTTTTGAGGCTCCAAAATCACTGCAGATGGTGACTGCAGCCATGAAATTAAAAGACGCTTACTCCTTGGAAGGAAAGTTATGACCAACCTAGATAGCATATTCAAAAGCAGAGACATTACTTTGCCAACAAAGGTCTGTCTAGTCAAGGCTATGGTTTTTCCTGTGGTCATGTATAAATGTGAGAGTTGGACTGTGAAGAAGGCTGAGCACCAAAGAATTGATGCTTTTGGACTGTGGTGTTGGAGAAGACTCTTGAGAGTCCCTTGGACTGCAAGGAGATCCAACCAGGCCATTCTGAAGGAGATCAGCCCTGAGATTTCTTTGGAAGGAATGATGCTAAAGCTGAAACTCCAGTACTTTGGCCACCTCATGTGAAGAGTTGACTCATTGGAAAAGACTCTGATGCTGGGAGGGACTGGAGGCAGGAGGAGAAGGGGACGATAGAGGATGAGATGGCTGGATGGCATCACTGACTCAATGGACGTGAGTCTGAGTGAACTCCAGGAGTTGGTGATGGACAGGGAGGCCTGGCGTACTGCAGTTCATGGGGTCACAAAGAGTCGGACACGACTGAGCAACTGAACTGAACTGAACTGATGATCCCATTGCCATTTACTTTGTTGTTTTGGTTTCCAGTTTTTACACCCTTTCTGTGTTTCCTGTCTAGAGAAGATCCTTTAGCATTCGTTAAAGAGCTGTTTTGGTGGTGCTGAATTCTCTCAACTTTTGCTTGTCTGTAAAGCTTTCGATTTCTTCTCATATTTGAACAAGATCCTTGCTTGGTACAGTAATCTGGGTTATAGGTTTTTCTCTTTCATCACTTTAAGTATGTCCTGCCATTCCCTTCTGTCCTGAAGAGTTTATATTAGAGATCAGCTGTTATCCTTATGAGAATCCCCTTGCATATTATTTGTTGTTTTCCCTTGTTGCTTTTAATATTTGTTCTTTGAGTTTTATCTTTGCTAATTTGATTAAAATATGTCTTGGGGTTTTTCACCCTGGATTTATCCTGTTTGGGACTCTCTGAGTTTCTTGGACATGGGTGGCTATTTCCTTCCCCATTTTAGGGAAGTTTTCAACTATTATCTCCTCAAGTATTTTTTCATGCCCTTTCTCTTTTTCTTCTTCTTCTGGCACTCCTTTGATCAAATGTTGAGGCATTTAACATTATCCCAGAGGTCTCTGAGGTTGTCCTAATTTGTTTTAATTCTTTTTTTTTTTTTTTCCTGTCTGCTTCATTTATTTCCACCATTCTATCTTCCATCTCACTTATCCTATCTTCTTTCTCAGTTATTCTTCCTTAGTTGCTTTTAATATTTTTTCTCTAGCTTCATTTTTTTTCAGTTTGACTATAATATGTCTTTATGTGTTCCTCCTTAGGTTTATCCTGTCTGGGACTCTCTGTGCTTCCTGGACTTGGATGTCTGTTTCTTTTTTCATGTAGGGAAGTTTTCAGCTAATATGTTTCCAATACTTTCTCAAGTTCTTTATTTCCTTCTGGGACCTATAAAATGTGAATTTTGGTACACTTAATATTGTCCCAGAAGGCTTACACTATTCTCACTTTATTTTAAGTATTCTCTGATAGCTCAATTGGTAAATAATCTGGGGAAATGCAGGGTTTCCCTTGTGACTCAGCTGGTAAAGCATCCACCTGCAATGTGGGAGACCTGGGTTTGATCTCTGGGTTGGGAAGATCCTTGGAGAAGGGAAAGACTCCTCACTGCAGTATTCTGGCCTGGAGAATTCTATGGACTGCATATTCCATTGGGGTTGCAAAGAGTGGGACACAACTGAGCAATTTTCACTTTCATTTTATCTCTCTCTTTTTTTTTTTTTCTTTATTCTGTTCTATAGCAGTGATTTCTACAATTCTGTCTTTCTCACTTTCTCACCATTCTCACTTTTCCACTCTTCTGCCTGTTATTCTGCTAAAGATTTCTTCTAGTGCATTTTTCATTCCCGTTATTGTATTGTTCATCACTGTTTATTCTTTAGCTTTTCCAAGTCTTTTTTAAACATTTCTTGTGTCTTCTCAATATGTGCTTCCATTGTTTTTCCGAGATCTTAGATCATCTTTACTACTACTACTCTGAATTCTTCTTCAGATATATTGCCTATTTCCACTTCACTTAGTTGTTCTTTGGGGTCTTATCTTGTTCCTTCATTTGGGACATATCCCTCTGTAATCTCATTTTTGTCCAACTTTCTGTAATTGTGGTTTCTGTAGTTCCAGCTGCAGAGATGCAGTTCTTGTTTTTTCTATCTTCCCCCTGGTGGATGAGATGATCTAAAAGGCTTTTCCAGGCTTTCTTGGTGGGAGGGACTGATAACCTGCCCACTGGTGGGTGGAACTGGGTCTTGTCTTTCTAGTGGGCATAACTGTGATAGGGGATGTGTTTATCAGTTAACTGTTTATTCAGGAAGACTTTAAGCAGCTTGTCTGCTGAAGGATGAGGCTGTGTTCTTGCCCTATTGGTAGTTTGGTCTAAGGAGTCTCTGCACTGGAGTCTACAACCTGTTGGTTGGGGCCAGGTCATGGTGAGGAAATAGCAGGCTCCAAGAGCGCTCATGCCAGTGAGTACTTGACAGAAATGCTGCAACCACTTTCCTTGTTCCTGCTGTGAGCCATAGCTGCCTCCTGCCTCTGAAAGAGATCCTCCAATACTAGCAGGCAAGTCTGGCTCGATCTCTTATGAGGTTACTGCTTTCTTTCCCCTGAATCTTGATGCACAAAAGACCCTGTGTGTGCCCTCCAAAAGTGGAGTTTCTATTTGCCCAGTTCAGTCACTCAGTCATGTCTGATAGTTTGCGACCTCATGAACTGCAGCACATCAGGCTTTGCTGTCCATCACCAACTCCCAGAGCTTTTTCAAACTCATATCAATCGAGTCAGTGATGCCATCAATCAGGTGGAATCCTTGCACTCAAACCCTCCTAGCCTTCAAAGCCAGATCCTCTGGGGTGCCTCCCCTATTGCCAGACCCTCAGTATGGGGTCTCACTGGGGCTCAGAACTTCCATTCCTGTAGGAGAACATCTGTGGTATAACTGTTTTCCAATATGTGGGTTGCCCACCTGGCATGAATAGGATTTGATTTTTATCAAGATTACACCCCTCCTATTATCCTTCTTTGGCTTCTTCATTGTCTTTGGCTATAGGTAGGGTATCTTTTTCAGTAGGTACCAGTACTTTTTGTCAGTGCTGGTTCAGCAGGTCGTTGTGATTTTGGTATTTCCATAAAAAGGAGTAAGCTCACATTCTTCTACTTGCCATCTTACCTCCTCCTCCATTAAAGAATGAAGAAATAAATAGCATTCTGAATGTCTGTGATCATCCCCAATGTGATCTCCCCACCTTTTCACCTGTCATTCACTGGCAGTTGTATCCTGTTATCATTTAATGCAATGCATGGTCCTGGGATGGATCCATTCTGGAGGCCGGAAAGTACAAATACAGAATATTCATTGTCTAATGAGAGCATCTTGCTTCATAGTGTTCTCCTAATTATTCTCATTTATCTTCAATTTTTTACTTGAGTTTTTTTTTTTTTCTTTTAATCAATAGAATATTCAAGTCCCTTCCTTTAATGGGTATATTCAGATAAATACATTCTCCACAAATGATTTCTAGTACTTCATCAAAACTGATGTGTCTTTATTTGGGGGTGCACAGCCATATTATATTTGTTCAAGTTACATTTCAAGTATGGCCTTGTGATTGAACATAGGGCAATGCATTTGAAAAGACATGTTAGGTGCCACAGTGGAACACAAAAATCTACCATGCGCTCTCATCCTTTCTCTTCCCTCTTCCTTCAGCTGGAAACTGACTTGACAACTTAGGTTTGATTATGCAGATATGAACAGGTTGACATTGAAAATCGATGCAGAAGGTAGCACAACGTCTAGCAAACTAAATGCCTGAAAGACTTTCAGTACAATAGCCCTCAGTGACCTGCATACCTACGCAGATATTCTATTAAGAGCCACTGAAATATTTTGGTCACAATATTTGTTACCACAGCCTAGACTACACAACTAATGCAACATTTCTGAGGTTCTTGGAAAATAGATGGTTTATAAATCATGAGTACTTAAGGATTTTATATTCTTTACATGTTCAGTCTTCATGGTTTTGCTTTTGTGAGGAAGAGTGATTAGATGGTTTCTTTCTCCTGTCTGAATGATTCTTTTACCACAGAATAACACAGCTAATTGGTAGGGAGTTCAACTTAAACCACAAATGCAAGAAGTGGACAATAGTTATTGAATATCTGAAAATTAAGCCTTTTCCTTCGGGAGAAAAGGCTCTAATTTGCATTCAATTATTTAATTAATGATCACAAACCACCTCGCCTGAAATGGTTACACTAAGGAGAAATTAGAAAAACATCTATTTCTGCTTTGTTGACTATGCCAAAGCCTTTGACTGTGTGGATCACAATAAACTGTGGAAAATTCTGAAAGAGATGGGAATACCAGACCACCTGACCTGCCTCTTGAGAAATCTGTATGCAGGTCAGGAAGCAACAGTTAGAACTGGACATGGAACAACAGACTGGTTCCAAATAGGAAAAGGAGTACGTCAAGGCTGTATATTGTCACCCTACTTATTTAACTTATATGCAGAGTACATCATGGGAAACACTGGGCTGGAGGAAGCACAAACTGGAATCAAGGTTGCTTGGAGAAATATCAATAACCTCAGATATGCAGATGACACCACCCTTATGGCAGAAAGTGAAGAACTAAAGAGCCTCTTGATGAAAGTGAAAGTGGAGAGTGAAAAAGTTGGCTTAAAGCTCAACATTCAGAAAACTAAGATCATGGCATTCAGTCCCATCACTTCAAGGGAAATACATGAGGAAACAGTGGAAACAGTGACTGACTTTATTTTTAGGGGCTCCAAAATCACTGCAGATGGTGATTGTAGCCACGAAATTAAAGGACACTTACTCCTTGGAAGGAAAGTTATGACCAACCTAGACAGCATATTCAAAAGCAGAGACATTACTTTGCCAACAAAGGTCCATCTAGTCAAAGCCATAGTTTTCCAGTGGTCATGTATGGATGTGAGAGTTGGACTATAAAGAACACTGAGCACAGAAGAATTGCTGCTTTTGAACTGTGGTGTTGGAGAAGACTCTTGAGAGTCCCTTGGATTGCAAGGAGATCCAACCAGTCCATCCTAAAGGAGATCAGTTCTGGATGTTCATTGGAAGGTCTGATGTTGAAGCTGAAACTCCAGTACTTTGGCCACCTCATGTGAAGAGCTGACTCAAATGAAAAGACTCTGATACTGGGAAAGGTTGAGGGCAGGAGGAGAAGGGGACAACAGAAGATGAGATGGTTGGATGGCATCACCGACACAATGGACATGGGTTTGGATGGACTCCAGCAGTTGGTGATGGACAAGAAGGCCTGGCATTCTGCGGTTCATGGGGTCGCAAAGATCCGGACACAACTGAGAGACTGAACTGAAATGAACAGAAGGAGAAACCATTATATATTAAGATTAAAACAATGTAGTTAATTTTCATTTCATTGGATTTCTAGTGATCCCCCTGAGATCTGACTAAGTAAGCATATAGACCTTAGCACTGTTTGTAAGTGTTCAACAACATGAGATATTTTGTCACCTAGAAGTTAATTATTAATTATTAGTATTTAATCTTCATTTATCAAATAGTGTAGAGGGAATAACACATTTTAAAAGACTTTTTCATAAAGCATTTAGGAAATAAGTAAACTGGAGTCATATACCTGTTAAGCGATGCTGGATAAAGATGTATTTCTGAAAGGGTCAAGATATTCTATTGGTGGTCTATAACATTCATATCGGAGTGATGAACATGTATACCTATGGTGGATTCATTTTGATATTTGGCAAAACTAATACAATTATGTAAAGTTTAAAAATAAAATAAAAAATAAATAAATAAAGCTTTGCTCCCATCCTGTCATATATGTGCACAGGTATGTGTGCCTGTGAAAGATATAACAAGTTTTAGATTAAATCAGTGCCTTTATACAATATTGCACATTAAATTGCTCAGTGTTACTCTTAGGTTTCCAAGTGGCTGTAAACATTTCATTGATCACTTCCATAGATCATTTTCCCTCTGGAAATTGTTTATATGGAAATTGAGAATAAAATGTTAATTTGAATGTTAAGTAAACTATTTCAGTGCATTTTTATTTTAAAGTCTCTAGCTTGTGCCTTGCTTTCTGTGTCATATATGATAACAATAACAGTTAATGCTCACTTGGTTAAGTGTTATTGTTATCATATACGTTATTGTATGTCATGCATTGCAGTATGAGTAATATATGTGCTAATTTATATAATACCCTCTGACTCTATAAGAGCTTACCCACTCTGATAATGAGGACATGGGCTTTTAGAGAGGTGAAATAGCTTGCTTAATATCATACAGCTATAAGTGACAGAGAGATTTGAAGTCAGATTTTCTAACTCTAGAATACAGTATGCATCTTGCCCTCACTCTACTTATAAACATCTAGGTAAATTTTGAGATATATTTTAGATTTTTTTTTCCATATTGTATTCAAACTTATTAAAAGGTTCAAAGTAAAATATTAAACCAGTTTTATTTCACTATACAGATAATTTTCTAGATAATGTATAGAGGAGATCACAGATGGTTAATTTCAACTGAAGAAGCTTAAGTTAAACATATTTTCCACTTATCTCAAAGTTCTGCTCAAAATCAAGTACAAATAATGGGAATCCATGGGAGTTCTAGGATATTTTTTTTAATAGCTAGATTATTTTTTACAAATCAAAGTAAAAATAATCTTGGTCCTATTTTTCCCCTTTATTGTCCTATCCTTCATATACGTTTTTAAAAGCACGAGTTTTTGCTAGTTTGCTTTTGACATATCAAAAGGCTCATTTCTCACTCTGGTCACAAGTCCAGCACAACTAAGTGATTAATATTTTCACTTCACTAAATGTGTATGTGTACACTTTGTTGGCAAAGTGATGTCTCTGCTTTCTGTACACTATGTTGGTCATAGCTTTTTTTTTTTTTTTCCCCTAAGGAGAAAGTGTCTTTTAATTTTATTATTGTAGTCACCATCCACAGTGATTTCAGAGCAAAATAAATAAATGAATAAAATCTGTCAGTGTTTCCATTGTTTCCCATCTATTTTCATAAAGTGATTGGACCAAATGCCATGCTATAAAAACTCTCACCTTCTTTTTTTCTCTTGTAATAAGAGCTGGTAATTCCAAATAGTAATGGTAAAATTGTTTATCACCTAGAGTTCAGAGGGATTAAATAAGCTTCTCAGGTAAGTCATATTGCATATGATCAGGAACAAATTAGAGGCACAGACAAATGATATCTAATGATAATGTAAAATTATACAAAATTATGTAAGGTTTATCTTCTTATGGTTTAACTTTGAAAATAAATAACTAAAACTAAAACAGCAACAAATTAAAATTACCATTATGGACTTTATGAGTGGCAACTTAAAAGCAAAATAGTTGGCCTCATGCTACCATTATTCCTTTAATCCATCTATAGCCTCAGAGTGAAAGGCAAAAGGCAATGGAGAAAGAGATGTGAAATGAGTACAACTCTTATTGCCCACTAGAGACAATGACATTTGAAAGAACTCTTACTGAGCCTCCAATTTTAAGAACAAAAGCAGTGCAAGTATTCCCTGGGAAATCCCATGGACACAGGAGCCTGGTGGGCTACAGTCCATGAGGTTACAAAGAGTCCAGCACAACTAAGTGATTAATATTTTCACTTCACTAAATGTGTATATGTACCCTGTTTCAAAACGATCCTCAAAAAGATCATTGGGAAAGATATCTCAATAATGCCATCCATTTTGTTAGTCCTAGGTTTCCTTTCTTTTCTCAGAAATCTCTCCTTTTCCAGACACCACACAATTATTTTGTGATGTATATCCTCATTCATTTTGGTCAGAGAGCATTATTTTCTCATTTTTATTGCTGTTTTTCACTCACTAAATCATGTCCAACTTCTTGTGAGCCCATGGACTGCAGCACACCAGGCTTCCCTGTCCTTCACTATTTCCTGGATCTTGCTCAAACTCATGTACACTGAGTTGATGATGCCATACAACCATGTCATGCTCTGTCATAACCTTCTCCTCCTGCCCTCAATCTTTCCCAGAATAAGGGACTTTTCCAATGAGTCGTCTCCTTGCATCAGGTAGCCAAAGTATTGGAACTTCAGCTTCAATAGTAGCCCTTTGAATGAATATTCAGGTTTGACTTCCTTTAAGATTGGCTAGTTCGATCTCCTTGCTATCTAAGGGACGCTCAAGTCTTCTCAAGCACCATGGCCCAAAAGCAACAGTTCTTCCATACTCAGCTTTATTTGTGGTCCAGCTCTCACATCCATACATGACTACTGGAAAACCACAGCTTTGACTCTATGGACCTTTGTTGGCAAAGTGATGTCTCTGCTTTTTGTACACTGTCTATATTGGTCATAGCTTTTTTTCTAAGGAGAAAGTGTCTTTTGATTTTATTACTGTAGTCACCATCCAGTGATTTCAGAGCAAAATAAATAAATCTGTCACTGTTTCCATTGTTTCCCATCTATTTGCCATAAAGTGATCAGACCAAATGCCATGGTCCCAGTTTTTTGAATGCTGACTTTTAAGCCAGCTTTTCCACTCCCTTCTTTTACCTTCATCAAGAAGCTATTTAGTTCCTATTCACTTTCTGCCATTAGGGTGGTAAAATCTGCATATCTGTGGTTGTTGACATTTCTCCTGGCAATCTTGATTTCAGTCTGAGATTCATCCAGGGCAGCATTTCCCATGGTGTACTTTGCACAGAAGTTAAATGAGCAGGGTAAGGCTGACAATGTACAGCCTTTATATACTCCTTTCCCAATTTTGAACCAGTCTGTTGTTCCATGTCCAGTTCTGTTGTTTCTTGACCTACATATAGGTTTCTCAGGAGACATGTAATGTGGTCTGGTATCCCCATCTCTTTAAGAATTTTCCACAGTTTATTGTGACACACACAGTGTGGCTCAACCGGTAAAGAATCTGTGTGCAATGTGGGAGCCCTGGGTTTGATCCCTGGGTTGAGAATTCCATGGACTGTATAGTCCTTGGGGTCGCCAAGAGTCAGACACAACTGAGCTACTTTCACTTTTACATAGTCCAAGGCTTTAGCTTAGTCAATGAAGCAGAAGTAGATATTTTTCTAGAACTGCCACACTTTTTCTTTGATCCAATGGATGTTGGAAGTTTGATCTCTAGTTTTCCTGCCTTTTCTAAATCTAGCTTGTACATCTGGATGTTCTCAGTTGATGTATGGCTGAAACTTGTGCTCTGGATGCTTAGTTGCTCAGTTATATCCAACTCTTTGTGACCTCATAGATTGTAGCCCATCAGGCTCTTCTGTCCATGGGGATTCTCCAAGAAAGAATACTGCAGTGGGTTTCTGTGCCTTCCTCCAGGGGATCTTCTTAATCCAGGGATCAAACCCAGGTCTCCCGCTTTGCAAGCAGATTCTTTACCCTCTGAGCCACCAAGGAAGCCCTAGCTTTACCTTGCTAGCATGTGAAATATGTGCAAATGTATGGTAGTTTGAGTATTCTTTGACATTGCCTTTCTCTGGAATTAAAATGAAAACTGACTTTTCCAGTCCTGTGGCCACTGCTGAGTTTTCCAAATTTGCTGGCATATTTAGTGTGGCACTTGAAGAATACTGTCTTTTAGTATTTTAAATAGCTCAGCTGGAATTCCATCACCTTCACTAGCTTTGCTCAGTAATAATGCTTCCTAAGCCCCACTTGATTTCACACTCCAGGATGTCTGGCTCTAGGTGAGTGATCACATCATCATGATTATCTGGGTCATTAAGATATTTTTGTATAGTTCTGTGTATTTTTGCCATCTCTTCTTGATCTCTTCTGCTTCTGTTAGGCCCATAACATTTCTGTCCTTTATTGTGTCCATCGTTGTATGAAATTTTCCTTTGATATTGCCAATTTTCTTGAAGAGCTCACTAGTCTTTCCCATTCTGTTGTTTTCCTCTATTTATTTGCATTGTTCTTTGTTTTTTTAGTTTCTGTTAATTTTTATTTTTTATTTTAAATATAAATTTATTTATTTTAGTTGGAGGTTAATTACTTTACAATACTGTATTGGTTTTGCCATACATCAATATGAATCCGCCACAGGTATACACATGTTCCCCATCCCGAACCCCCCTCCCTCATCCCTCCCCGCACCATCCCTCTGGGTCGTCCCAGTGCACCAGCCCCAAGCAACCAGTATCATGCATCGAACTTGGACTGGTGATTTGTTTCATATATGATATTATACATGTTGTTTAATTCCTAAATTTTTGCTCCAGATAAATAGCTTTTGTTTTCACAAATATATTGAATTGTCTTTTTTTTTTTATTTTATTTTATTTTTAAACTTTACATAATTGTATTAGTTTTGCCAAATATCAAAATGAATCCATCACAGGTATACATGTGCTCCCCATCCTGAACCCTCCCCCCTCCTCCCTCCCCATACCATCCCTCTGGGTCGTCCCAGTGCATTAGCCCCATGCATCAAGTATCGTGTATCAAACCTGGACTGGCATCTCATTTCATACATGATATTTTACATGTTTCAATGCCATTCTCCCAAATCTTCCCACCCTCTCCCTCTCCCACAGAGTCCATAGACTGTTACATACATCAGTGTCTCTTTTGCTGTCTCATCTTTTCTTACCTGAAAAATAATCTGTATAAATATAATCTGAAATAAAACTGATGAGAAAATAAAAATCAAGTTATCTATTTCAATAAAATTATATTGTTGTCTTGTATACATATTTCCACATTTTCAGTTTTACCTCAACTCCATTTGGCTTTAGAAGATGCTATGGACAACAAATGTTTGAATATAGTTTTTCTACTCACTGAAGTTAACATCCTTTTTCTTCATTGAAGAAAGAATAAGAAAAGTGTGCACAGTTTGTACTATAAAGCACTAAATATGTCCCACATTGTTTGTTTTCTCCCACATTGCTGTAATTGATATACACTTCTGCTTAACCTAACTTGTATTTATTGACTTTTGGTATCATAAAATTTTAACTTTAAAATTTAGCCTTCTGTGTAATAAGTGATAGATTACTCACATAGATTAAATCATATGATGGGTGATGTTTATTAATTAAATTATATCCATGAAAATCAGGAAAGGATATTTTCATGTAAACCTGGAAGAGTAAGTTATATGTATCTAAGCAGATAGCCATTATAACTGAAAAGTTACTCTGAATTCAGCAAAGCTGTGTGAATTTTGTGACCTGTTTGCAGATACAGCTAGTAATATAACTCTGCTTCTCTCAGTATGAAAGTTAGAGTTGGCTTGGAAAAGTATAAGTATTGCTGCTGCTACTGCTGCTGCTGCTAAGTCGCTTCAGTCGTGTCCGACTTTGTGTGACCTCAGAGACAGCAGCCCACCAGGCTCCCCCAACCCTGGGATTCTCCAGGCAAGAACACTGGAGTGGGTTGTCATTTCCTTCTCCAATGCATGAAAGTGAAGTCGCTCAGTCGTGTCCGACTCATAGCGACCCCATGGACTGCAGCCTATCAGGCTCCTCAGTCCATGGGATTTGCCAGGCACGAGTACTGGAGTGGGTTGCAATTGCCTTCTCCAATAAGTATTGCTATGGATTGAAATACAAAGAGAATGTGTATAAAAAACCATATCCACACAAATTTACAATAATTGGAAAAAGAAGAATGAGAAAGAGAAGCAAAGAAAGAGATGTTTAGGAACAAAAATTAATAGTCCATCTTGTGTTTTTCCTACCTTCATCAAACCCTGAAAATTAAGTCCAATTTAAATGTACTTTATTATGTAATTAAAACGTATAATTCTTTGGCATTGCCTTTCTTTGGGACTGGAGTGAAAACTGACCTTTTCCAGTCCTGTGGCCATTGCTGAGTTTTCCAAATTTGCTGGTATATTGAGTGCACACTTTCACAGCATCATCTTTCAGGATTTGAAATAGCTCAACTGGAATTCCATCACCTCTACTAGCTTTGTTTGTAGTGATGCTTTCTAAGGCCCACTTGACTTCACATTCCAGAACGTCTGGCTGTAGGTGAGTGATAACACCATTGTGATTATCTGCGTCGTGAAGATATTTTTTGTACAGTTCTTCTGTGTATTCTTGTCACCTCTTCTTGATATCTTCTGCTTCCTTTAGGTCCATACAATTTCTGTCCTTTATTGAGCCCATCTTTGCATGAAATGTTCCCTTGATATCTCTAATTTTCTTGAAGAGATCTCTAGTCCTTCCTATTCTGTTGTTTTCCTCTATTTCTTTGCACTGATGGCTGAGGAAGACTTTCTTATCTCGTCTTGCTGTTTTTTGGAACTCTGCATTCAGATGCTTACATCTTTCCCTTTCTCCTTTACTTTTCTCTTCTCTTCTTTTCACAGCTATTTGTAAGGCCTCCCCAGACAGCCATTTTGCTTTTTTGCATTTCTTTTCCATGGGGATGGTCTTGATCCCTGTCTCCTGTACAATGTCACGAACCTCCATCCATAGTTCTTCAGGTACTCTATCAGATCTAGTCCCTTAAATCTATTTCTCACTTCCACCGTAAAATCATAAGGGATTTGATTTAGGTCATACCTGAATGGTCTAGTGTTTTTCCTACTTTCTTCAACTAAAGTCTGAATTTGGCAATAAGGAGTTCATGATTTGAGCCACAGTGAGCTCCCAGTCTTGTTTTTGCTGACTGTATAGAGCTCCTCCATCTTTGGCTGCAAAGAACATAATCAATCTGATTTCAGTGTTGACCATCAGGTGACGTCCACAGGTAGAGTCTTCTCTTGTGTTGTTGGAAGAGGGTGTTTGCTATGACCAGTGCATTCTCTTAGCGAAACTCTATTAGACTTTGCCTTGCTTCATTCCATATTCCAAGGCCAAATTTGCCTGTTACTCCAGGTGTTTCTTGACTTCCTACTTTTGCATTCCAGTCCCCTATAATGAAAAGGACATCTTTTTTGGGTGTTAGTTCTAAAAGGTCTTGTAGGTCTTCACAGAACCGTTCAACTTCAGCTTCTTCAGCATTACTGGTTGGGGCATAGACCTGGATTACTGTGATATTGAATGGATTCCCTTGGAAATGAACAGAGATCATTCTGTCATTTTTGAGATTGCATCCCAGTACTGCATTTCATCTCACATGCTAGTAAAGTAATGCTCAAAATTCTCCAAGCCAGGCTTCAGCAATACGTGAACTGTGAACTTCCAGATGTTCAAGCTCGTTTTAGAAAAGGCAGACGAACCAGAGATCAAATTACCAACATCCGCTGGATCATCAAAAAAGCAAGAGAGTTCCGGAAAAAACATCTATTTCTGCTTTATTGACTATGCCACAGCCTTTGACTGTGTGGATCACGATAAACTATGGAAAATTCTGAAAGAGATGGGAATACCAGACCACCTGACCTGCCTCTTGAGAAACCTATATGCAGGTCAGGAAGCAACAGTAAGAACTGGACATGGAACAACAGACTGGTTCCAAATAGGAAAAGGAGTACATCAAGGTTGTATATTGTCACTCTGCTTATTTAACTTCCATGCAGAGTACATCATGAAAAATGCTGGGCAGGAAGAAACACAAGCTGGAATCAAGATTGCCGGGAAAAATATCAATAACCTCAGATATGCAGATGACACCACCCTTATAGCAGAAAGTGAAGAGGAACTAAAAAGCCTCCTGATGAAAATGAAAGAAGAGATTGAAAAAGTTAGCTTAAAGCTCAACATTCAGAAAACGAAGATCATGGCATCTGGTCCCATCACTTCATGGCAAATAGATGGGAAGGAAACAGTGTCAGACTTTATCTTTTTGGGCTCCAAAATCACTGCAGATGGTGATTGCAGCCATGAAATTAAAAGACGCTTACTTCTTGGAAGGAAAGTTATGTCCAACCTAGATAGCATATTCAAAAGCAGAGTCATTACTTTGCCAACAAAAGTCCGTCTAGTCAAGGCTATGGTTTTTCCAGTAGGCATGTATGGATGTGAGAGTTGGACTGTGAAGACAGCTGAGCGCCGAAGAATCAAAGCTTTTGAACTGTGGTGTTGGAGAAGACTCTTGAGAGTCCCTTGGACTGCAAGGAGATCCAACCAGTCCATTTTAAAGGAGATGAACCCTTGATGTTCTTTGGAAGGAATGATGCTAAAGCTGAAACTCCAGTACTTTGGCCACCTCATGTGAAGAGTTGACTCATTGGAAAAGACTCTGATGCTGGGAGGGATTGGGAGCTGGAGCAGAAGGGGACGACAGAGGATGAGATGGCTGGATGGCATCACTGACTCGATGGACGTGAGTTTGAGTGAACTCCAGGAGTTGGTGATGGACAGGGAAGCCTGGCGTGCTGCAATTCATGGGGTCACAAAGAGTGGACACAACTGAGTGACTGAACTGAACTGAAAATGTACAATTATAATTTAAGTATATATGCAGTTTGTCTTTACCTAAATAAGCTTTGTTGCTAAAGTTTTAATGTTTATAAATTTCAGTTTATAAATTTCTTCCTAGCTTAACACTCAAACTCTTGCTATATTCTTTTAATAATAAAATTGTTAAACTTTCATTCAAGGAGCAAGTCTTCCATTTGAGACTCACAAACTATCACAGAGTCATCTATTATATGTACTAGTGAAGATTTTTTATTATTACTCTGTCCTTTTAGTCACTGATGGCAGTCACCTCTACTGAAAAAGGGCAGCAAATAAAAATGTTTGTGAAGAGAAGGGGTTGATAAATGAAGAATTTATAGTTATCAACTTTGGTTTTCATTTCACCAGCAATACATAACAGAACGGTAACAGCAAGAACTGTTTTTAGAGTTAAGGTTTCAGTCCTATGCTCTGCTCCTTACTATTTTTAATACAAGCAAAAATGAAGGAAAATGTGGATAACAACAGGTTTACTAGTGTCCCATGCATTACAAAAAGACACAACCAAAAAATTTCAACTTGTTGATTGACTTAGCAAAATGTGAATTAGTTGAAACACATCCATATTAAGAACTTCTGAAATTAGCATAATATCAAATACCTCTCATAAAAAATAGAAGTATGCACTTTCTAATATCTTGTTCATTTGCTAAGCCGTGTCCAACTCTGTGACCCCTTGTACTGCAGCCCACCAGGCTCCTCTATCCTAAACTATCTCCCAAGAGTTGATTCACGTACACTGAGTCAATGATGCTATCTAACCATCTTATCCTCTGTCACCTTCTCCTTTTGCCTTCAGTCTTTCCCAGCATCAGGGTCTTTTTCAATGAGTCGGCTCTTTGCATCAGATGGCCAAAGTACTGGAACTTCAACTTCAGCAATAATCCTAACATGATATGCTTGATTAATTAGACTTGGTTATATTCTAGAAGGGAAAACTCAAAATGCAACCCTCTTGAATATAATAGAGCACATTTTCATCAAAAGAAATGAATAAGGTACAACTTAAGTTTATTTTCAGTAATGCAGTTTTCTGTTTTCCTTCTCTTCATTAGTCATGGCATACTTGCAACTCCTCTCACTTTTCTATTCTTGGTACATTTTTCACACAACACATTCCAAAGGTTCATATTCCCAGACCCCATCAGAGTGTCACTTTTTCCTGTTTTTGAGAAATTAGCACAGTGGCTGCAACAGTGCACAAGCGTAGCTGAGAGGAGCTACTCCAGGTCCAAGGTAAGGGATGGTGGCTGCACTTTGCTGGAGCAGCTGTGAAGAGATACCTCACGTCCAAGGTAAGAGAAACTAAAGTAAGACAGTAGGCACTGAGAGAGGGTATCAGAGGGCAGACAAACTGAAAGCACAATCACAGAAAACTTGCCAGTCTGATCACATGGACCACAGCCTTGTCTAACTCAATGAACTAAGCCACCCAAGATGGACGGGTCATGGTGGAGAGGTCTGACAGAATGTGGTCCAGTGGAGAAGGGAATGGCAAACCACTTCAGTATTCTTGCCTTGAGGACCCCATGAACAGTATGTAAAGGCAAAAAAGTATGATGCTGAAAGATGAACTCCCCAGGTCAGTAGGTGCCCAATATGCTACTGGAGATCAGTGGAGAAATAACTCCAGAAAGAAGGAAGGGATGGAACCAAAGCATAAACAATACCCAGTTGTGGATGGGACTGGTGATAGAAGCAAGGTTCAAAGCTGTAAAGAGCAATATTGTATGAGAACCTGTGATGTTAGATCCATGAACCAAGGCAAACTGAAAGTGGTCAAACAGGACATGGCAGGAGTGAATATCCACAAGACTGGAATGGGTGAATTTAACTTAGATGACCATTATATCTACTACTGTGGGCAGGCATCCCTTAGAAAAAATAGAGTAGTCATCATAGTCAACAAAAGAGTCCGAAATGCAGTACTTGGATGCAATCTCAAAAATGAAAAAATGATCTCAGTTTGTTTCCAAGGCACACCGTTCAATATCATGGTAATCTAAGTCTATGCCCCAATCAGTAATGTTTAAGAAGCTGAAGTTGAAAGGTTCTATGAAGACCTACAAGATCTACTTAAACTAACACCCAAAAAAGTTATCCTTTTCATTATAGGGGACTGGAATGCAAAAGTAGGAAGTCAAGAAACACCTGGAGTAACAGGTAAATTTGGCCTTGGAGTACAGAATGAAGTAGGACAAAGGGTAACAGAGTTCTGCCAAGAGAATGCACTGGTCATAGCAAACACCCTCTTCCAACAACACAGGAGAAAACAATACACATGAACATCACCAGATGGTCAACACCAATATCAGATTGATTATATTCTTTGCAGCCAAAGATGGAGGAACTCTATACAGTCAGCAAAAACAAGACCGGGAGTGGACTGTGGCTCAGATCATGAACTTCTTATTGCCAAATTCAGACTTAAGTTGAAGAAAGTAGGAAAAACACTAGACCATTCAGGTATGACCTAAATGACCCTTATGAATATACATTGGAAGTGAGAAATACATTTAAGGGACTACTTCTGATAGACAGAGTGCCTGAAGAACTATGGACGGAGGTTCGTGACATTGTACAGGACAGGGAGTAAGACCATGCCCAAGAAAAAGAAATGCAAAAAAGCAAAATGACTGCCTAAGGAGGCCTTACAGATAGTTGTGAAAAGAAGAGAAGTGTAAAGCAAAGGAGAAAAGGAAAGATACACCCATCTGAATGCAGAGTTCCAAAGAATAGCAAGGAGAGATAAGAAAGCCTTCCTCAGTGATCAGATGGGCCTTAGGAAGCATCACTATGAGCAAAGCTAGTGGAGGTGATGGAATGCCAGTTGAGCTATTTCAAATTCTAAAAGATGATGTTGTGAAAGTGCTGCACTCAATATGCCAGCAAATTTGGAAAACTAGCAGTGGCCACAGGACTGGAAAAGTTCAGTTTTCATTCCAGTTGCAACGAAAGGCAATGCCAAAGAATGCTCAAACTACTGCACAATGCACTCATCTCACATGCTAGTAAAGTAATGCTCAAAATTCTCCAAGCGAGGCTTCAGCAAAATGTGAACCATTAACTTCCAGACGTTCAAGCTCATTTTAGAAAAGGCAGAGGAACTAGAGATTAAATTGCCAACATCCGCTGGATCATGGAAAAAGCAAGAGAGTTCCAGAAAAACATCTCTTTCTGCTTTATTGACTATGCCAAAGCCTTTGACTGTGTGGATTGCAATAAACTGTGGAAAATTCTGAAAGAGATGGGAATACCAGACCACCTGACCTGCCTCTTGAGAAACCTGTATGCAGGTCAGGAAGCAACAGTTAGAACTGGACATGGAACAACAGACTGGTTCCAAATAGGAAAAGGAGTACGTCAAGGCTGTATATTGTCACCCTGCTTATTTAACTTATATGCAGAGTACATCATGAGAAACACTGGGCTGGAAGAAGCACAAGCTGGAATCAAGATTGCTGGGAGAAATATCAATCACCTCAGATATGCAGATGACACCACCCTTATGGCAGAAAGTGAAGAGGAACTAAAGTGCCCCTTGATGAAAGTGAAAGAAGAGAGTGAAAAAGGTGTCTTAAAACTCAACATTCAGTAAACAAAGATCATGGCATCTGGTCCCATCACTTCATGGCAAATAGATGCGGAAACAGTGGAAACAGTGGCTGACTTTATTTTTGTGGTCTCCAAAATCACTGCAGATGGTGATTGCAGCCATGAAATTAACAGATGCTTGCTTCTTGGAAGGAAAGTTATGACCAACCTAGACATCATATTAAAAAGCAGAGACATTACTTTGCCAACAAAGGTCCATCTAGTCAAGGCTATGGTTTTTCCAGTAGTCATGTATGGATGTGAGTGTTGGAGTATAAGGGAAGCTGAGCACCAAAGAATTTATGGTTTTGAACTGTAGTGTTGGAGAAGACTCTTGAGAGTCCCTTGGAATGAAAGGAGATCCAACCATTCCATCCTAAAGGAGATCAGTCCTGGGTGTTCATTGAAGGGACTGATGAACTCCAATACTTTGGCCACCTGATGCAGTGAGCTGACTCATTTGAAAAGACCCTGATGCTGGGAAAGATTGAGGGCAGTTGGAGAAGGGGATAACAGAGGATGAGATGGTTGCATGGCATCACCGACACAATGGACATGGGTTTGGGTGAGCTCCTGGAGTTGGTGATGGACAGAGAGGACTGACATACTGTGGTTTATGGGGTTGCAAAGAGTCTGACACAACTGAATGACTCAACTGATAATATTTATTTTTCATTCTGGAATGTTTATTCAAAACATATATGCTATTGGCTGACTATAAATCACATTAAGTGAACCCCATATTTTAAATTAAAATAAAAAAAATACTTAAAGCTTTCTTTTCAAAAATTCACAGCTTTCATAGCTAAAAATGTTCTCCATAATCTTCAAACAACTGTTTGAAACTATTCTGAGTAATCTAAATTTTAAGTTCTGTTCAGTTCAGTCATTCAGTCGTGTCTGACTGTGTGACCCCATGGACTACAGCACACCAGGCTTCCCTGTCCATCACCAACTGCCAGAGCTTACTCAAACTCATGTCCATGGAATCGGTGATGACATCCAACCCCTCATCCTCTGTCATCCCCTTCTCTTCCCGCCTTCAATCTTTCCCAGCATCAGGGTGTTTTCCAATGAGTCAGTTCTTCACATCAGATGGCCAAAGTGTTGGAGTTTCAGATTCAGCATCAGTCCTTCCAATGAATATTCAGGACTGATTTCCTTTAGGATTGACTGATTTGATCTCCTTGCAGTCCAAGGGACTCTCAAGAGTCTTCAACAACACAGTTCTAAAGCATCAATTCTTTGGCTCTCAGCTTCCTTTATAGTCCAACTTTCACATCCATACATGACAACTGAAAAAAACCATAGCTTTAATTAGACTTTTACACCGTTACAAATTACTAAATTTATTTTCTAAATGGAGCTTTAACCATAGTGGAACAGATAAGATAACAATGAAAGGGTTTTAAATATAAGCAGAATGATACAGCAAACGTCAAAAACTTTCAGCAATAGTCAATGCAAGGGATCTTTTAGGTTCTGAGCATTGGTTCTGATAAATGAATTATCAGTGAATATTGATTAATTGAATGAAATAAATGAATGCATAATTTAATAAACCCCTGACTAAAGAGAAGAGAATAAACTGGGTAGAAAGATAATTATGGACAGAATGATGAGAGGCTGTATATCAACTTAAGGGTAACTCCAAGTACTTAATATACTTCTAAGGACTATTCTGGTACCCTGTGACAATAATAAGTACAAGATTATAGCAATATTTGACAATAGATAAAAACAAAGAGTGACACAGCAGGTTTGTGAGGCACATATTAAAAAAAAAAAAAAAAAAACTTCACCAAGTTCTTTTTCATTCTTTCTCAAGACATTTATTCAATAATAAAAAGGACAGCACAAATAATATTTTGGACAATCACATATGATATCTCCTAGATCATCACGCTTTTCTCAGGTTTAATCTGGCATTATAAGTTATCCTCCAAATAAGTGGAAGTTTCCTTTAGGCCAAAACATTAGTTTTCTAAATACATATCTCTTAGTGCCTGGTTCTACAAAGAATATCTTAAATAAAAGGGTATCAACTTTTTTAGTAAGTACAAAAGGTAACATTTTCCATGTCTTTCCTAGGTAGCTCAGTGGTAAAGAATCCACCTGTCAATGCAGGAGACACAAGGGATGTGGGTTTGATCCCTGGGTCAAGAAGATTCCCCAGAGAAAAAAATGGCAACCCATTCCAGTATTCTTGCCTGGAAAATTCCATGGATAGAGGAGCCTTGTGGTAAGTTGGACACGTCCATGGGGTCACAAAAAGTTGGACATGACTGAGCATGCTCATAATAAATAACAAGTAAGACTCCAAAGATGAGGAAGCTCCACAAAAACCAGATGACTGATGTGTGAATACATAAACAGAGCCCCTGGAACCAAAGATGCTTAATGGAGAGAGGAAATCCTCCAGAATTAAAGAATGTAAATATTGGATCTTTTCCCTCAGGGAGAAAACAAGGTCTTTGTTTGATTTGTTGACTTGATGTTGAAAACAGTAGAATTATATTAGAATATGAATTGACTGCTATATTTTGGAGAATAAACACAACCTGAAACAAAAGGTACTATCCTGAGTTTATTATTACTTGACAAATGGAGATTCATCTGACAGATTCTAATCAGGATGGCCATCTCCTCATGGCACAACTGCTGAGGCTGGAGGATGACATTTTATTAAATTCAGATGCTTGTGAATTGTCAGCACTTATTTTGCTTGTATGTTCTGCAGCTTTCAGCGTTATTGATCATGAAATTTTAATATAATGCTTGGAAACGTATGCCTGCATTTCAAGAGCAGCCTAGATTGATTTAGGCCTTAGCCACCCCCAAGAGAGTAGTCAACAATGTTTTGTGTATAATTCTTCTTTCCTCTTTGCTTCTTTTTTTTTTTCCTCCTCTGATCCTCCCTCACCTAATTCTTCCTCCGTTTTTCTCCTAGAAACAAAGTATGCTGGTGAATGAAAGAAAGGTCCCAAATCTGACCTGGTTTAATTTCTAACACACAAGCTATTCTAGATATTCATATTTGAAAAGTTTTATGTAACTCACTAGTATTTACCTATATTTAAATATCTGTACACTTTCCACTTTTCCTGGGTTTTATGTAACTTTGTAACATAATCAAATTTATTATAAGTCCACTCATACAAATAACAAAATTCTATTAATTCATTTAAATGACTTTATAATAAAATCATTTCATTTTACATTTTGGCAGAAATAGCAAATTTCAATTTCATAATTTTAGGATTTATGTAGGTATTTAGTGGCCTTTTGAATGATATCCTTTCCTGTAGAGCTATGAAGTCAGTTTTCTTTTCTTTTCTCTCCTCCTTTCCACATTGCTGCTGGTAAAGGAGGGCAACTGCCTGTCTTTACTTGTGTTGGTCTTATAATAAGATTAAAGTCTGTTCAGTACATTGATTTTTTTTCACCAACAAGTTGATTACTGCAATTCCCTGTTAGCTGGCCACTTTTCAACTACTATATCAAATTTCAGTATGTACAAGTCTGAGCCACCAGCCTGGTGGTCTGGAACCACATATATGGGGCAAGCAGAATCAGCTTAAGTCCTTCAGTCTCATGTACAAAGGTTTTAATAAGGATGATAATCTTTTTAATAAAAAAAATTATATCTTTAACTATAGCAAAGCATTTTCAGTACCATATCCCCATAGCAATGAATAAGTTGCAAAAATCACAGATGCAAAACCATCCCAGTCTATAAATTAACTACAAGGGTTCTAGTGACCAAATCCAACTTTAATCAGTATGGAGAAAGCTGGTTAAGAATTGCACTGTGAAAATACCACATGAGAGGAACTGCTCCAAGTGAGTGACATGTGTGAGGAGCACTAGTGTGTCTGATAAATTACTTTTCATTGCATATAATTAGTGAATAAATGAATGAAAGAAATAAATTAAATACTGGAAACAGAATAGGATACAAACAATCTATTTTGTGTATATATATACGTATTTCTCTGTATATATGTATTATGTGATAGATTACCATATCAATAAATGAAGGAAAAATTCTGAACTATTTTCATCTACTATGCAAAGTAGTTAACACATCTACCATATACAGAATAGTCACTTTAATTTTTAATGAAAATGTAAATTTACTGTTAGATAACTTTCAGGTGGCCTTATAAGTCATAAGAAAAATGTATCTCTTAGAGAGCAAAACATACAAAGTCTGACTGTTTGATATACATTTTTACACCTAGAAAGTAAACATATAACATTTATAAAACATATAAAACATTGTAATTACTAGGCTATGGCAAAATCGATACACTAAAAATCCCTATTCTGTAATTCTGAAATCCAGGAAAGCTTAGAAATCAAAGATTTTTGCTTTTACCTACCTATCTATTTGGTAGCTAGTTCAGTTCAGTTCAGTTGAGTCGCTCAGTCGTGTCCAGCTCTTCGTGACCCCATGAATCACAGCACGCCAAGCCTCCCTGTCCATCATCAACTCCTGGACTTCACTCAGACTCACGTCCATCGAGTAGGTGATGCCATCCAGCCATCTCATCCTCTGTCGTCCCCTTCTCCTCCTGCCCCAATCCCTCACAGCACCAGGGTCTTTTCCAATGAATCAAGTCTTCGCATGAGGTGGCCAAAGTACTGGAGTTTCAGCTTTAGCATCATTCCTTCCAAAGAACACCCAGGGCTCATTTCCTTCAGAATGGACTGGTTGGATCTCCTTGCAGTCCAAGAGACTCTCAAGAGTCTTCTCCAACACCACAGTTCAAAAGCATCAATTCTTCAGCGCTCAGCCTTCTTCACAGTCCAACTCTCACATCCATAAATGACCACAGGAAAAACCATAGCCTTGACTAGATGGATCTTTGTTGGCATAGTAATGTCTCTGCTTTTGAATATGCTATCTAGGTTGGTCATAACTGTCCTTCCAAGGAGTAAGTGTCTTTTAATTTCATGGCTGAAGTCACCATCTGCAGTGATTTTGGAGCCCAGAAAAATAAAGTCTGACACTGTTTCCACTGTTTCCCCGTCTATTTCCCATGAAGTGATGGGACCAGATGCCATGATCTTCATTTTCTGAATGTTGAGCTTTAAGCCAACTTTTTCACTCTCCACTTTCACTTTCATCAAGAGGCTTTTTAGTTCCTCTTCACTTTCTGCCATAAGAGTGGTGTTACCTGCATATCTGAGGTTATTGATATTTCTCCCAGCAATCTTGATAACTGACAGCCAAATTGACCTACTATAAATTCTTGAGAGTAAAATCTAACTCCAACTGAATGTATATGTTTATTGGTATTCACTTATTCCAATTTGATAGTACTAGCACTTACTTATCCACTTATAGGACTATTCATATGTATTGCTCCAAACTTATTAATCTATTGTATTACTTATTGCTGTTCCTGAATCCACTGGGTTGTAACAAATATTAAAAATATGTAATATTTTCACTATATTACATTTATGAGCAGATTATGTGTCTAAAGCAGATCTGAATTTTGAAACAGCTTTTGTGGACCTGGCACAGAAGAGTGTTAATGGCATTGTATGATGGTATTTTTAAAAAATTCATTCATTTATTCAACAAATATGTATTTTGTACCTATTGCCTCACAAGGAACAATCTAGGCACTGGAAAAACAAATAGACCTCAAATAACTTACAGGTTAAAAGAAAACAGATATATGAACAGAAATGCATTTAACCATGGCAAGTACTAGGGGAGGGAAACAATAAAAGTGTTGGGAAGTCCTTAACATTGCCTTTGGGACAGGGGATGATGGGGAGGCCTTTTCAAGTAGAGAAAACACCTCAGGAGAACCAAAATCTAGACTGAGTCAGATGTGCTCATTGGATCTAGTCAGACTAAATATGGGTGTTGGGGCTCAGATAAGGATAATCCAGTTCCCAACTAGATGAGTCAGATCAGAACATAGGGAGTGAAAGAGAAAAATGAAAAGATATAAGCAAAGAGTAGAGATGTATAATTTATTCAGAAGATTCAAGAAAGATCATGTAGAATTTTATGCAAGAGCTGATACAACTGCTTCAATGATATTGATTTTTTTTCACTAAATAATTGATTGGAAGGGGATAAACCCAGGAAATATCAGAGATGTTGGTTGTAGATTGTTGTATTATTGTTGTATTGTTGTATTATTAAAAATAATAATAGATAAAGGCTTTATATAAGGTGGTGGTCCATGAAATTGTCCTCCTTTAAAGAATTTTCAAATTTATGTACTCCTTGCCATGTTTAAAATGTTCTTAACTTTTGATTATAAGTTTAAGTAGATGCAACTGATGTTAGTGGTTGATATGTACAATTCTGAGCAGTACATACCCATGACCACAAGGAAAGAGAAAGCCCAAATTAGGCTGATAATTTATAAAAATATTTATAAAATATTTTTAGTACTTTAAAGTACTTTCGATTTTAAAAGAGCTTAATGAAATGAAAGCTGTACCTTTGCAATTTTCTTCTATATTCCATTCTTTTTTCCTTTGTTACTAGGTCAGCCACCATGGCATAAAATGGTTTCTTTAATGTTGCCGAAAAAGGTTTGAGGATAAGTGTAAGCTCCATGAGACTTTAATCTATTTTGTTCAAGCAAAACAAAATAAATAAAATTTGTTCCTCTTACATTACATGTATTCAAATATATTTGCAGAATGCATGCATGAATAAATTAATAAATACTAAGGAATAAAGAATAGAGGATAGGAGACCTGCTTTGTTTATAAGTCTGGTTTCAATTGTTTTTTTCCTGATTTTAATCTAAACCCAAAAAAACAAATAACTTCATAATTTTGTGTCTTATTTGTTTTTCTCCCATTCTACTATTATAAGTGGGAAATCTGTCATTAATATTATACACTTAAAGGTATGTTACTGAGCTACATCTCCCAGGCATATGTATGTATATGATTTGCTTTGCTTAAATGTCTCTTTGAAATCTATTAAGTTACTCTTTCTGTGACTCTATTTCTAGTTTTGGTGCAACTTGAAGCAACGTAAATCTAAAATGCCACACCATCATTTATTTAATGTGGCTTTGAGTGCCCTGGAGAAGGGAACAGCTCACCATTCCAGTATTCTGGCTGGAGCATTCCACAGACTGTACCCCATAGTACATGGGGTCGCAAAGCATCAGACATGACTGAGCAACTTGCACTTTCAGTTTCACTTTTTGAGTGAAACTCTGAGAACATATTTCTCCTTTCAGTCAAGTTGGGGTCACTGTGCATGCAAAAGAGTAATTGCTACACACAAAGACACAGAAAACACCACCTTATCCTCCATCTTTTAGGAAATACTTAATACCCAAGTATTTTTCAACCTTCTAAGAAAAATAAATGAAGGAAATAATTGTAGAAATCATTATTATAAGCAAACTCTACAAGAATTACTAATCCCTTTGTATCTTTTATTTCATTAAACCCTCAAATATTTTAAATTGGGTTTAGTTTTTCCTCCTTATGGATATGATTTATTAAGATATATAAACAATAATTGCTCCACTTTCTTGTAACATCCAACACAAAGTAAAACCTTGCTTCCTTAAATTCTCCCCTAAATCTTGGTAACATAAGTCCAAATCCCATACCAAACTATTTTGAATATCCTTTAACTAAGATACCTCACAATTGCACATGATGTGCCTTCTCTCCCACTGCAATGAATGCATTCAAATGCAGGTATGTTGTTGGTAATCTTTGGTCACTGATACATGTAAAATTCAACCAAATACATTTTTATGAGCCATCTGATACTAAATAATTAGTTTGATAGTTACAGTTGGCTAGGTTTTCACTCACAGTAATTTGTTTGGCCTTATGAATACCTAGTTTATTTGACTCTAAATAATGTTTTCTTATCCTGCTCTTCTTCCTCCACTTCTTCCTCCTCTTTTTTTTTTTTTCCCTAAAAGGCAATAATGGTTTCATGTTAGCTTTAAGTACTGTTTCTGTTTTCCCCCAGCTTTATTGAGGTATAATCAGTGTACAAAAATACTGCAGATAGTCAGTGCATACAATTTGGGGAGTTTGGAAAAAGCATTCACCCATGATACCTGCATCATAACAGGGAATTTGCCTTCTTGACAAATTTTTAAGTATGCAATACACCTGACATGCTGAAGTTTATGGTATCGCAAAGAGTCAGACATGACTTAGCAACTGAACAACTATGTCATACAGTAGATCTTTGAAACTTACCTTACATAATTGTAAATGTATGCTCATTGAATTGTTAAAATCTAATATATTCTTTAAAAAATATTTTATTTGACTAAAGCCCAGATAAACTATTTATTAATCATCTGTTTCCATTAGACTTCATTATCTGTATGGATATTTTGAAAAAAGGCAGCTTAAGATAAATACCAAAAGCAAGGAATGCAATGCCGGTTGGGGATAATAGTGTCCTCAAGATTTCCACAAAATGACTTTAAAGCCCCCAGGGTGAAAGGTCAATGAATCAAGTAGTGGCACATAAACCATTATGGCCATGCTCTCAGGCTCTGCATGATCAGGGGTCATCCTCAGATTTGTAATAAATCACACAGATTAATTTGATACGACACCCACTATCTTTTGACTCTATAAATCTTTTGTGTGTGGTTCCATTAATTTAAAACATAAACAATGAGGAAAAAGTCTGTAAACCAAGACAAAAATACTTTTTCCCCAAAATTAACCATTATTTTGTGATGTTCCAAATTGCAGAAGAAAAATGGGAAACCCATTTATCTAAAATGCAGTTTCTTGTGAAATGCACTGGAGAAAGCTATATCTAAGAAGGGAATATTTTGCAACACTCTGGCACCACATAAAACAAGGAGAGAGTGAGTGTCTCTCAGTGAGTGGCTACATTTGGAAGGTTGAGAAATTTTCCTTTGATTCCTCTTGTAACTCCTACTTTGCCTACTTTTTAGACCAAGGTTCAGTTATGCTTTCACCTATAATGGACCTAAGAAAAATCAAAAGGCAAAATCCTGTATGTCTGCACTTTCCTTTATATTCATATTTTTCAGAGTTTAATTTCAATATGTGATTAAGTAAGTGTCTTTCAATGTTACAGAATTATGCCCCTCTAAACTATGATTATAAACTTTAAAAAATGTGTATTATATAGACCAAAGCCTTTATTTTTATTATTACTCTAGAAAGTAAGTGATTAATAAACCAACTTCTAATTATTTAAATTCAACTATAAACTTTATTGACCATAAATTCCTCTTATATACCATCCTCTGCTCAGTCCTTTAAACAATATTTGCAGCTTTTTACAAAGTGTTGTTTAAGAAAAGTAAGAAACACAGTTTCTAACTGATTTTCAGCAGTAACATCAAATAATTTGATCAAACAGGTTTAAAATATGTGGCAAAAGCAATGAGATAATAGTATTCTAAACTATCATCACCACAGAATAAAGCACAATAAATTTACCATTTGTTGTTTTTGCTCAGTTATGTTTGATTCTTTGCAACCCCATGGACTGTATGTAGCATGCAGGGCTTTCCCATCCTTCACTATCTCCTGGAGTTTGCTCAGACTCATGTCTATTGAGTCAATGATGCCATTCAACCATCTCATCCTTTCTCACCCCCTACTCCTCATACCTATCAAAGCCTAGTGAAAAATTTCAAAGCCATCCAGATCATAAAATAGTTTTAGATCCTTAAACCTGGGCTGCTACTGCTATGAGAGTGAGAGATACAGACAGTGAAAAAGACAGAGGACCCTAAAATATGCTTGTGGAGTCAATGTTACCCCTTAGTTGCATTTTTACTCTCTGTGCTTAGGTAATACACTATCAAGTCTTTGCTAATTTTCATAGGGATTTACCTATAATTGTACAAATTCCTGTAATGATTACCAACCTAACAGTTGCTACCAATATATAATTAGCTTTTAAATATTTAATACCTTAAGAGACCACGCAGATAATTAAATTATTTTGAGAAAAAACTAATTCAAGTCAAAATACAAATATTGTCTCTAATAGTAATCCTGAGTCTCTTAATTATTAAATAATAAAAATTGCATGGGCTCTAGAATTATATATTAATCTTACTTATCCACTCTCCCTTACTTTCCAGAATGAGCCTCCCAGAGTCTAATGAAAGTTGAAAAACCTGGAGAAAGGAGACTGCATTAGTCAGGGTTTTCCAGAAAAGCAGAACTAATATAAAAATTTATTGTAGAAATTGGCTCACATGGACTGGAGAACTAGAAAAGGCAGTGGTGTAATTCAGTCCAATTCCTAAGGCATGACAGCCAGAAGTTACAATGTCCAAAGGCAGTAAAAGATGGACTTTTACAGCTGGAGAGGAAAGGTAATTCATCCTTCCTTCCCTTTTTTGTCCCATTTAAACTCTTAAAGGATTGGGTGAGTTACATTGGTGAGAGTGGATCTCTTTACTCAGTCCACCACTTCAAAAGCTAATCTCCTTCAGAAGCATTCTCACAGCACACCAGAAATCACGAAAGTGTGTTTTACTGGCTACCTGGGCATCCCTTAACTCAGTCAAGCTGGCACTCACACACACACACAAATATCTCAGAGAAGCTATGTAATGTCAAAGGACTTAGTTTTCCCCAAAGTTAAAAAATAAATTCCTAGATAAAAACATAGACCATGGTAAAGATAATTTCAAGAGACATTTCTATGACAGACCACTAAAGGTAGAGTAGATGGAGCCTCACCATTTAAGACTCTGAAGAAATATTCTGAAAGTGCTTTTCTTTTTCTCTTGAAGATAATGCAAACTGTTCATTCTATTAACTCTGGTAATATAATTTAAATAATATAACCTTAACCAAACATATTTCAAATTACTCATTCTCATGTGTTTTAGGTTTATATATAATACTACAAATTTTAGATGTTTGGTTCAATTAAAAAGACTAATAGTCTTGTCACGTTCAACAATTGGGAAATTTCAAAATACTGGTATCGTAATATTTCAGAAATATTACAGACTTTCCAAGTAAGTGGAAACAATGACAAATGTTTATCCTACTACTTTTGATCTATAGCAAAAGAATTTCTACAGAGATGCACAGAGTGATGCCAAAGTGTTGGCATAGGGCACACTTTTATTTTCCTCTTGATCACAAAAAGTATATTTTCTTGATGTGAAGTCAAAGGGCCTGTCATTCACAGCTTGGACTTTCAAGGAAATAGTTCCAAACAAATGTTTCTAAGAAGAAACTTAACTGCTAATGGAATGAATTTAACTATAGATTTTATCATTTTTTATCTCAAGGAAACAAACAATCTTTCTTCTATTAATATTTTTGTGATCTGGTTATAGAAAACATATTCAGAAAACAGCTTGTATTTAAAAAAATAATTGCAACACTTGGTTGAAGGTATCCTCATCAGTTAATTTGACATTAAAAATTGGGATATTTACTAGTCTTCATCTGTGGAAAATTCTGAAAGAGATGGGAATACCAGACCACCCAAACTGCCCCTTATTTAACTTATATGCAGAGTACATCATGAGAAACGCTGGGCTGGAGGAAGGACAAATTGAAATCAAGGTTGCCAGGAGAAATATCAATAACCTCAGGTATGCAGATGACACCACCTTATGGCAGAAAGTGAAGAACTAAAGAGCCTCTTGATAAAAGTGAACAAGGAGAATGAAAAAGTTGGTGATGGACAGGGAAGCCTGGCATGCTGCAGTTCATGGTGTTGCAAAGAGTTGCACACGACGGAATGACTGAACTAAACTGAACTAAACTTGTCTTCATAAATGTTATTACTCTAAGTATAAGTGAGACAAATAAAATGGCTATTTTACTTTCACTCATCCAAATATAAGGTCAGAAACAGTTTAAACATATTTACTCAATGAGTTGTGTAAGCCTGATACTCAACATATCAATGTGCGTAGTTTGAGGTTGTGATTGATTTGACAAAGAATGAACAGTTAGGGACACTGGTGACAACAGAATAACTTTTCCTTGAGATTTGCCAATTTATTCCTGTCACTTCAAATGTATTTCTATACTAAGATTACTGGATTTTGAATTTCAAATAGCAACACCACACACACACACACACACAATTTCAATCACTTGAGTTTTGTAAATTTTTTAAAAATTATTTTACACCCCCATAAAGTGCAAGATTGTCTGACATTTATTATATGCTAGTTCACTTGCCCATTCTTGTGATGATTTTTAACAGGAAAAATGTTCTAATATTTTAACCCAGTCTCTAGGTAAAATCAGTACTCCACCACATGTACATCATTTTTATCCCTTGGCTTTGGACACTTTCTGAAAAATCATTGTATCCCCCAGTTTTAGAAGCACAGCTTGAGGTTATATTGAAGTTTACTTTTGTAAAGTGCAAATATTTCTCATGACAGAGTAATCACTGCTATACATTAACAAACATTTAAGAATTATAAACACCATAGTAATTATGAATGACATTTTTCTAAGATTTATATGTAAAAATATGCACTTATGGAATAAAGTGGCAATTTCTAAAATATGTTTCAATCAATAACTGCAATGAAAACAGAAGTTTGTGTTGGTATGTGTAGTTATTGAGCTAAATTAGGAGGAATGCCAACAGAATCACAAATTCTTCTAAACATAAATCCAGAATAGCTGGTAAGTCAATGAAAGCTATTTAACTACTGATTGACCTCCCTTTTAATGAGTGAATGAATTAAGTTGTGTTATAAATATATTTGTTATGACATAATAGGAAGGTTTTAGTGGACAAGAAAAATTTTTTCATACAATTCAGTATAAAATTCCAGTCAAACTAAAGTTTATAAATTCATATTACTCAAAATTTCTTGGACAGTGACTTGCTAGGAGAAAAAACAACACATGCTTTAAGTGTTGTTTGATTCTTAAAATTGTATGAAATATTGTGAAAAAATATTTTTCTTTAGATATATTTATAAATTAAAATTTATATTAGCTTAGTTTATTTAGATATATTCTTAAACCTAAGATTACCCATACCTCTTCATACTTTCAACTCATTCCACTTTCTTTCCATAGCTCTTAGATTTATTATGGTTTTAAGGTTTTCAAAAAGGATTTCAGGAATGAAAAATGATAAATGACCATAAAAGCAGTTCCTAGAGAGAAGCTAGGTGGAAATTACTTTTTTTTCATGAATTTGGGAATCATTGTTTTAATTTGGGCATTACAACACAAAATTATCAGAAATTTCCTAACGAAAGTGTTTATAGCTTCATTTTTACAGTGATTTTAGTTCATGTATTTTAAAATGCATCTCACAAGTAAACAAAAGAATGAAATCCCAAATAAAGTAAAACTAAACATAATGCACAAGTTCAGTTCAGTTCAGTAGCTCAGTCATGTCTGACTCTTTGCGACCCCATGAACCGCAGCACACCAGGCCTCACTGTCCATCAAAAACTGATGGAAATACACAATAACTCCTAAAAAAACTTTCCACAAAATTAAACTCATATGTGATTTAGTTTTTAACTGCCAACTTAGAGAAAAATAGAGAAAACCAAGGAAGATGTTGAGTTATGAAGCCAATGCAATGAAATCTGTAGCTGTTTGAGGAAATTCCAAGGACAAACAGTTAGTTAAGAAAAATAATTTCTGGGGGAAGGGGAAAGATGGAAATAGAAGCTACAGATTAAAAAGTAATTAGATAATTTAAATAAATATAAATATATTGTAATCCATGGGCCTTAATTTGTCCCTGATTTCTATGAATGGTTGGGGAAAAAAAAAAAAGATGTTCTTGGTAATATGAAAAATGGGCATTTAATTAATTTTAATTTTATGGTTCTGTTTTGAAAATAGTCATTTTAGCAATGCATATTTACATGTTTTTGATGAAATAATATGCTATCTAAAATCTACATTAAAAAATATGGGGATGTATGAGATACAGGAGGCTTTGCTATTATACTACAAAAGTTTAAAAGGAATCCATTGGGATTCTTTATACTAGTAATAGTATTCTTTGTTATCTGTGTGAAATGTTTCATAATAAATGAAAAGCATTTAAAAAGTAATATTAAGACACATCAACTAAACTTAGATAACTGCAGAAAATGAGTATTTTCAAGATTCACAGATAAACTTATTGGTGGTAAAAATATAGTGAGTCCAAATGTGATTAATGTTTTGAGACATACTTTGAATAAAATCAAATCAAGTAAGGTAAATTTCTAAAAATATGTATTTAAACTTAATCTTAGAATTAAATATTTTTTGTTTCCTCTTGCAAAAGCATTTGAAACTCTTTTGGTAGAGGTATCAGTTAAGGGTTTGGGAAGCTTCTGGAATTCTAGAATTCCAGAATTGGGAAGCTTCTGGAAGTTCCTAAAATTATAATCTTGCCTTTATGTTTTGTATACTCCCAGCAGGCACACTGCTACCCAAGGGCTTGGGAACTTCACTCTGCCTAATCCTACACATGTACCTTCCTCACTGAACAAACCTGCCTTGGCATAGGTTTTACTTTCTCAGAGAAGCTGGCCACTGTGTTTCCAGGCATGTGTCTTGTGGGCAACTTTTATTTAAGCAAATATTTTATGCTCAGGATTAAAAAGCAAAGTCTTTTCATTAAAAGCCTATTTTATATATATCATGGGCCAGCAAAAATTGTTCTAAGTGTTGCCTTGAAATCTTAGGGTTATATTAAATTAAGATGTCCCCTCTGACTTTAGCTATAATATGCACAGCAACAGGAGCAGGAATTTTGTCATTTTTCAATTAGTTTCAAGCCTTTGGCAATGCCAGACTTTTCACCCTAAAGTGGTGATCAAAGTTCCAGAATCTGGCTTATTTGATTACTAAATAAATCACTAAAGATGAGGCTAATTATAAAAAAAGATTGCCATTCTTTGTGGCCAAATATGTTTATAATCTCAACAGACTGGAAAGAAAGAAATTTTAATAAAATATTAAAAACATGTGACAAATAAATAGACATTTTGCTAGTGCATTTTCTCCCGGGGTTTCCTCTTAGTGTTGTTAAAGTTGTTTAAGGGAAAAGTCATAAATTTCCTAAGGGATACAATTCCAAAATGTAGCACTAATCTTATTATTAGTAATGTGATCATTGCATTTCAGATTAAGATAGGTTTAAGTCATTTTGCTTTAATGTCAGCCTATCAATTTTTTAGCACGCTATGAGCATTATGTAATTATAGTGAATTATACAATTATGTGATATGAGATGCCTTGGTAGGTTTTATATCTAAAAATGGAATGATTTAATTTGAATTGATTGTTGTTTATATGCCATTTAACTACATGCATGAGCTGATCACATCATAAAGAAAAACTACTTGCCATGGTGGCAATTAAAAAACATTTAGTTTGATATCCAAAGAGCAGTATGCCGATTTAAAAATTCTGGTCTTTAATTCAACATTTGTAAAACATGTATCTTGACTCCCTGATACAATTTCTCTGTTAGTCAAATGAGAATAAAAGTTTAATGATACTTATATGCCATATCAAAATATTAAAAGTGACCACAAAAAGAAAAAAGAACTTTTTGAAGCTACAGCTGTAAATTCTAGGAATATTATCTTCTTAATACTTTGCTAAATTTGAATATGCTTACCCTCTGATATCAAAAGTCACTAATGACAATCTAATTGCCATATTCTATATTTTCTTCATTAATTTTCTTAATATTCTCCCTGCCAGAATTTGCAATGTAGGCTTCCACTCAGGGAAATTCCCTTCCCCTGGATTCACATTGTCTTGTTTCTATTTCTAGCTCCTTACTGGAAACTTCATTTTATTTCAACTAAGGTGTCCTAAACACCTAGGCCAATTTGCCAACCATGTCCGTATACATTAAAATTCTAACTAATGTGTCCACAGTCTCTACATGGAAGTAAGAAACAGCTCAGAACAGCTCTTTGTGGTAGGCATCACCTTGATTCTGTCCTTTCTTGCCTCCCACTCTTTGCATGAGAACATTTTCCAGGTTTATGTTTTGACTGACTTTTTCTCTCCTAAAGATCCAACCAATCTTCTTTTTCTTCTTAATTGAACTTTTATTTTGTGTTGGAGTATAGGTTTCCCTAGTAGCTCAGCTCCCAGTTTGATTCTTGGAGCGCGAAGTTCCCCTGGAGAAGGGATAGGCTACCCACTCCAGTATTATTGGGCTTCCCTGGTGGCTTAGACAGTAAAGAATCTGCCTGCAATGTGGGAGACGTGGGATGGATTGCTGGGTTGGGAAGATCCCCTGGAGGAGGGCATGGCAACTGACTCCAGTATTCTTATCTGGAGAATCCCCATGGACAGAGGAGCCTGGAGGGCTACAGTTCATAGGGTTGCAAAGAGTTGAACATGACTGAGCAACTAAACACAGCACAGCACAGCCAATTAACAATGCTGTGATAGTTTCAGGTGGACAGCAAAGGGAATCAGTCACGCATATACATGTACATGTATATAACAGACTTAGAGAAGGACAAACTTATGGTTGCCAGGGGGAAAGATGGGGGGGGATAGGGAGTTTGGGGTGGTCATGTAGCCACTGCTATATTTAAAATGGATAACCAACAAAGACTACTGTATAATACAGGAAACTGCTCAATGTTATGTGGCAACCTGGATGTGAGGAGAGTTTGGTAGAATGAATATGTGTATATGTATGGGAAAAAAGGATCCAACCAATCTTACAGTATTTATTATTACATTCAGGAGGATGAGTTTCAACACTGCTATCATTAAACTTGATTTCTCACTTAAATTTTCACTTCATTTTCAACTGACTTCAAGGCATTTCCACAGGAACATCTTTTAGTACCTTCAAGTACAATATATCTAAAATGGAATTCATCACCCACTCCCCAATTCATGCCTATTCTTCTGATATTCCAAATTAAACACATTTTAATCAGTCACCAGAAAACTTTCAACAATCATGACCTCTTCTTCATCTCTCTTAGTAAATATGACATTATAAACCAAATATTCTCTATTTATTACCACGCACATGATTTCTGCTTTTTAATTCCTAGTGCTACAAATTTAGCTCTGTATTCTCAATTTATACATTAAGTTTACTGAAGTAGGTTCTAAATTTGTACTTGCTCTGTTCTTCCTTCTTGGTCAATGCACTGTGAATACAATTTTTAGGACCTTTTTCACAAAATGATTTTGTATTACTTTCCTTAATTAAAAAGCCTCTGTAGTGGTCCCAATGCCTTAGGAGTAAACTTTGTCTTCTGCATGCTTGAAATTCTACCCTTGCTTATAATAAACTTTCAAATCCTTTGCAAATATCATAACCACCCCTCAATATGAATCCTTTAATACCAACTTGATAAAATAAAAAGCTTAAGCAGAATAATAAAAAAAAAAACCAAATACCTAGATGTTGTATTAACCAAGGATCAAAGTGATCATATGAAAAGCTAGATGATAAATATGAAAGTGTAAATTAGAAATGATTTACATAGGGTAGTAATGTAAGCACAAGATCCATTTATACTATATTTCAAGCCATGAATCTGAATGTTGAAAGTAGAGAAAGAGAAAATCAGCCTCCAAAGGCTAATGTATAATACCTAGAAATTCCAGTTGTAGTAGATTAAGACTGAGGAAACAAGAGTAAAATGAATCTAAAGTTTTAGTCAAGTAGCCAAAGAGAAAAAAAGTAGCATGGAACAAGAACATGACCAGCAAAGATTTAAAAGTAACAATGCAGGAGTGAATTAAGCTGATATCGATGAACACAGACATGGAAATCTGTCTGAGAATTAGGACTAGACAATAAATGACTTTAAAAAACAAATGGAAAGCCAAATTTTAAAAAAATGATATAAATTTACAAATAGAAAAATAATATTTAAAGTACAAAATGTAATTTATACTTGACTACACTACAGCTTTTATATTGTGGCATGCATTGCTTTTGACATCAAGAGAAATTTGATTTAGAATTCAATTTCTTCTAACTCCAGTGTACATTAGCCTTGTGTTCTGCATGTAAACTGCTTAGCATAGTACTGGACAAAAATTAAATCATTAATAAATTGGAGTTGTAAATATTATTTCCCCTAAATGTCTTAATACGAAGACTTTCAATATTTAGGTGCACTTTCACCTTCTGTGGCATCACTTCTGTCCCACAGAAGTAGTCATAAAACTATTTATGTGTCAAAATTTTATTTGCTTGAAAGTAAAGTTATCTGCAATATTTTTCCTATTAAAGATACATAATGATGTAATAACGTCATCTTCAGCTAATCAGGAAAACTTGTTACATTGTGGAAGACAGGATATTTGATCCTGCTGCTGCTGCTGCTAAGTCGCTTCAGTCATGTCCGACTCTGTGCGACCACAGAGACGGCAGCCCACAGGCTCCCCTGTCCCTGGGATTCTCCAGGCAAGAACACTGGAGTGGGTTGCCAATTTCCTTCTCCTGTGCGTGAAAGTGAAAAGTGAAAGTGAAGTCGCTCAGTCCTGTCTGACTCCTAGCAACCCCATGGACTGCAGCCTACCAGGCTCCTCCATCCATGGGATTTTCCAGGCAAGAGTAATGGAGTGGGGTGCCATTGCCTTCATCCTGCTATGTACCTAAAATGAGGGGTCCCTTAATGCCTGTACATTTATGTCAATTTGTTACATGACAAAATCATATAGCACTTTCTTCTTGGACCTGGAAATCCAGCTTTAGTGACTAACATATATAAGAACATGGAAGTCTTCAGCTTTTTGTAACTTAATTCAAAACTGCCCCATTCTTAAAGAATATTTTATAAATATTTTGTTTCTTTTAAGCTTTATTTGTTGCTGTTATTTAGTTGCCAAGTCATCTCTGACTCCTTGTCACCCAATGAAATGCAACATACCAGGCTTCCGTGTTCTTATCTTTCCTGGAGCTTGCTCAAATCATGTACATTGAGTCAGTAGTGGTATCTAACCATCTCATATTCTGCCACCCCCTTCTCCTCCTGCTTTCAGTCTTTCCTAGCATCAGGGAATTTTCCAATGAGTCAGCTCTTCCCATCAGGTGGCCAAAGTACTGGAGCTTCAGTTTCCACATAGGCCTTTCCAATGAATATTCAGGGTTGATTTCCTTTACAATTGACTGGTTTGATGTCCTTGCAGTCCAAGGGACTCTCAAGAGTCTTTTCCAGCACCCAAATTTGAAAGCATCCATTCTTCAGTGCTCAGCCTTTTTATGGGCCAAATCTCAAATCCATTCATGACTACTGGAAAACCATAATTTTGACCATACAGGCCTTTGTCAGCAAAGTGATGTCTCTTCTTTTAAATATGCAGTCTAGGTTTGTCATAGCTTTCCTTCCAAAGAGCAAGCATCTTTTAATTTCATGGCTGCAGTCACTGTCCACAGTGATTTTAGAGCCCAAGAAATAAAATTTGTCACTGCCTTCACTTTTTCTCCTTCTATTTGGCATGAAGTGATGGGACTGGATGTCATGATCTTCATTTTTTGAATGTTGAGTTTTAAGCCAGCTTTTTCATTCTCTTCTTTCATCCTCAGTAAGAAGCTCTTTTGTTCCTGTTTACTTCCTGCCATTAGAGTGGTACACAGAAGAACTGTACACAAAAGATCTTCACGACCCAGATAATCATGATGGTTTGATCACTGACCTACAGCCAGACATACTGGAATGTGAAGTCAAGTGGGCCTTAGAAAGCATCACTACGAACAAAGCTAGTGGAGGTGATGGAATTCCAGTTGAGCTATTTCAAATCCTGAAAGATGATGCTGTGAAAGTGTTGCAACTCAATATGCCAGCAAATTTGGAAAACTCAGCAGTGGCCAAAGGACTGGAAAAGGTCAGTTTTCATTCCAATCACAAAGAAAGGCAATGCCAAAGAATGCTCAAACTACTGCACAATTGCACTCATCTCACACGCTAGTAAAGTAATGCTCAAAATTCTCCAAGTGAGGCTTCAGCAATATGTGAACCATAAACTTCCAGATGTTCAAGCTGGTTTTAAAAAAGGCAGAGGAACCAGAGATCAGATTGCCAACATCTGCTGGATCATGGAAAAAGCAAGAGAGTTCCAGAAAAACATCTATTTCTGCTTTATTGACTATGCCAATGCCTTTGACTGTGTGGATCACAATAAACTGTGGAAAATTCTGAAAGAGATGGGAATACCAGACCACCTGATCTTCCTCTTGAGAAATTTATATGCAGGTCAGGAAGCAACAGTTAGAACTGGACATGGAACAACAGACTGGTTCCAAATAGGAAAAGGAGTTCGTCAAGGCTGTAAATTGTCACCCTGTTTATTTAACTTACATGCAGAGTACATCATGAGAAACGCTGGACTGGAAGAAACACAAGCTGGAATCAAGATTGCCGGGAGAAATATCAATAACCTCAGATATGCAGATGACACCACCCTTATGGCAGAAAGTAAAGAGGAACTAAAAAGCCTCATGATGAAAGTGAAAGTGGAGAGTAAAAAAGTTGGTTTAAAGCTCAACAATCAGAAAACAAAGGTTATGGCATCCGGTCCCACCACTTCATGGGAAATAGATGGGGAAACAGTGAAAACTGTGTCAGACTTTATTTTTCTGGGCTCCAAAATCACTGTAGATGGTGACTGCAGCCATGAAATTAAAAGGCGCTTACTCCTTGGAAGGAAAGTTATGACCAATCTAGATCAGATCATATCAGATCAGTCGCTCAGTCGTGTCCAACTCTTTGCGACCCCATAAATCGCAGCACGCCAGGTCTCCCTGGCCATTACCAACTCCCGGACTTCACTCAGACTCACGTCCATCGAATCAGTGATGCCATCCAGCCATCTCATCCTCTGTCATCCCCTTCTCCTCCTGCCCCCAATCCCTCCCAGCATCAGAGTCTTTTCCAATGAGTCAACACTTCGCATGAGGTGGCCTAAGTACTGGAGTTTCAGCTTTAGCATCATTCCTTCCAAAGAAATCCCAGGGCTGATCTCCTTCAGAATGGACTGGTTGAATCTCCTTGCAGTCCAAGAGACTCTCAAGAGTCTTCTCCAACACCACAGTTCAAAAGCATCAATTCTTCAAGCTCAGCCTTCTTCACAGTCCAACTCTCACATCCATACATGACCACAGGAAGAACCATAGTCTTGACTAGACAAACCTTTGTTTGCAAAGTAATGTCTCTGCTTTTGAATATGCTATCTAGGTTGGTCATAACTTTCCTTCCAAGGAGTAAGTGTCTTTTAATTTCATGGCTGCAGTCACCATCTGTAGTGATTTTGGAGCACAGAAAAACAAAGTCTGACACTGTTTCCACTCTTTGCCCATCTATTTCCCATGAAGTGGTGGGACCGGATGCCATGATCTTCATTTCTGAATGTTGAGCTTTAAGCCAACTTTCTCACTCTCCACTGTCACTTTCATCAAGAGGCTTTTTAGTTCCTCTTCACTCTCTGTCATAAGGGTGGTGTCATCTGCATATCTGAGGTTATTGATATTTCTCCCGGCAATCTTGATTCCAGTTTGTGTTTCTTCTAGCCCAGCGTTTCTCATGATGTACTCTGCATATAAGTTAAATAAACATGGTGACAATTTACAGCCTTGACGAACTCCTTTTCCTATTTGGAAACAGTCTGTTGTTTCATGTCCAGTTCTAACTGTTGCGTCCTGACCTGCGTACAAATTTCTCAAGAGGAAGATCAGGTGGTCTGGTATTCCCATCTCTTTTAGAATTTCCCACAGTTTATTGTGATCCACACAGTCAAAGGCTTTGGCATAGTCAATAAAGCAGAAATAGATGTTTTTCTGGAACTCTCTTGCTTTTTACATGATCCAGCGGATGTTGGCAATTTGATCTCTGGTTCGTCTACATTTTCTAAAGCCAGCATGAACATCAGGAAATTCATGGTTTACATATTGCTGAAGCCTGGCTTGGAGAATTTTGAGCATTACTTTACTAGCGTGTGAGATGAGTGCAATTGTGCAGTAGTTTGAGGATTCTTTGGCATTTCCTTTCTTTGGGATTGGAATGAAAACTGACCTTTTCCAGTCTTGTGGCCACTGCTGAGTTTTCCAAATTTGCTGGAATATTGAGTGCAACAGTTTCACAGCACCATCTTTCAGTATTTGGAATAGTTCAAGTGGAATTCCATCACCTCCACCATCTTTATTCGTAGTGATGCTTTCTAAGGCCCACTTGACTTCACATTCCGGGATGTCTGGCTCTAGGTCAGTGATCACACCATTGTGATTATCTGGATCATGAAGATCTTTTTTGTACAGTTCTTCTGTGTATTCTTGCCATCTCTTCTTAATATCTTCTGCTTCTGTTAGGTCCACACCATTTCTGTCCTTTATCGAGCTCATCTTTGCATGAATTGTTCCTTTGGTATCTCTGATTTTCTTGACGAGATCCTAGTCTTTCCCATTCTGTTGTTTTCCTCTATTTCTTTGCATTGATCACTGAAGAAGGCTTTCTTATCTCTTCTTGCTATTCTTTGGAACTCTGCATTCAGATGTTTATATCTTTCCTTTTCTCTTTTGCTTTTCGCTTCTCTTCTTTTCACAGCTATTTGTAAGGCCTCCCCAGAAAGCCATTTTGCTTTATTGCATTTCTTTTCTATGGGAATGGTCTTGATCCCTGTCTCCTGGACAATGTCACGAACCTCATTCCATAGTTCATCAGGCACTCTATCTATCAGATCTAGGCCCTTAAATCTATTTCTCACTTCCACTGTATAATCATAAGGGATTTGATTTAGGTCATACCTAATGGTCTTGTGGTTTTCCCTACTTTCTTCAATTTAAGTCTGAATTTGGCAATAAGGAGTTCATGGTCTGAGCCACAGTCAGCTCCCGGTCTTGTTTTTGCTGACTGTATAGAGCTTCTCCATTTTTGGCTGCAAAGAATATAATCAGTCTGACTTCGGTTTTGACCATCTGGTGATGTCCATGTGTAGAGTCTTCTCTTGTGTTGTTGGAAGAGGGTGTTTGTTATGACCAGTGAATTTTCTTGGCAAAACTCTATTAGTCTTTGCCCTGCTCCATTCTGTATTCCAAGGCCAAATTTGCCTGTTACTCCAGGTGTTTCTTGACTTCCTACTTTTGCATTCCAGTCCCGTATAATAAAAGGACATCTTTTTTGGGTGTTAGTTCTAAAAGGTCTTGTAGGTCTTCATAGAACCGTTCAACTTCAGCTTCTTCAGCGTTACTGGTTGGGGCATAGACTTGGATTACTGTGATATTGAATGGTTTGCCTTGGAAACCAACAGAGATCATTCTGTTGTTTTTGAGATTGCATCCAAGTACTGCATTTTGGACTCTTTTGTTGACCATGATGGCCACTCCATTTCTTCTGAGAGATTCCTGCCCGCTAGTAGATATAATGGTCATCTGAGTTAAATTCACCCATTCCAGTCCATTTCAGTTTGCTGATTCCTAGAATGTCGACATTCACTCTTGCCATCTCTTATTTGACCACTTCCAATTTGCCTTGATTCATGGACCTGACATTCCAGGTTCCTATGCAATATTGCTCTTTACAGCATTGGACCTTGCTTCTATCACCAGTCACATCCACAGCTGGTATTGTTTTTGCTTTGGCTCCATCCCTTCATTCTTTCTGGAGTTATTTCTGCACTGATCTCCAGTAGCATATTGGGCACCTACTGACCTAGGGAGTTTCTCTTTCAGTATCTTATCATTTTGCCTTTTCATACTGTTCATGGGGTTCTCAAGGCAAGAACACTGAAGTGGTTTGCCATTCCGTTCTCCAGTAGACCACATTCTGTCAAATGTGGTCAACCAACCAACCTAGATAGCATATTCAAAAGCAGAGACATTACTTGGCAAACAAAGGTTCGTCTAGTCAAGGCTATGGTCTTTCCTGTGGTCATGTATGGATGTGAGAGTTGGACTGTGAAGAAGGCTGAGTGCTGAAGAATTAATGCTTTTGAACTGTGGTGTTGGAGAAGACTCTTGAGAGTCCCTTGGACTGCAAGGAGATCCAACCAGTCCATTCTGAAGGAGATCAGCCCTGGGATTTCTTTGGAAGGAATGATGCTAAAGCTGAAACTCCAGTACTTTGGCCACCTCATGCGAAGAGTTGCCTCATTGGAAAAGACTCTGATGCTGGGAGGGATTAGGGGCAGGAGGAGAAGGGGATGACAGAGGATGAGATGGCTGGATGGTATCACTGACTCCATGGACGTGAGTCTGGGTGAACTCCGGGAATTGGTGATGGACACGGAGACCTGACGTGCTGCGATTCATGGGGTCGCAAAGAGTAGGACATGACTGAGTGACTGATCTGATCTTATTAGAGTGGTATCATCTACATTTCTGAGGTTGTTGATATTTCTCCCTACAATCTTGATTCCAGCTTGTGATTTATCTAGCCCAGCTTTTCACATGATGTATGATGCATAGAAGTTAAATAACAAAGGTGGAAATATACAGCCTTGTCAGTCTTCTTTCCCAGTTTTGAATCATCCATTATTCCATGGCTGGTACTAACTTGCTTCTTGACCTGCATATAGGTTTCACAGGAGACAGGTAAGGTGGTTTGGTACTTCCATCTCTTTAAGAATTTTCCACAGTTTGTTGTGATCCACATAACCAAAGGCTTTAACATAGTCAGTGAAGAAGATGTTTTACTGGGAATTCCCTTGATTTTTCTATGAACCAAGGGAGTTGGCAATTTGAGCTCCAGTTCCTTTGCCTTTTTTGAACTTAGCATGTACGTCTGTAAGCCTAGCTTGAAGGAATTTGAGCATAATCTTGCTACAGGTGAAATGAGTGCAATTGTTTTGAAATTGAATGAAAATTGACCTTTTTCAGTCCTTTAACCATTTATGAGTTTTCCAAATTTGCTGGCATATTAGTGCAACACTTTAACAGCATCATCTTTTAGGATTTTAAATAGCTCAGCTGGAATCCATCACCTTCACTATTTTTGTAATAATGCTCCCTAAGGCCCACTTGACTTCACACTCCAGAACATTAAGCTATATAATGTAATGCAAATATACTGTTGAAAAACAAATTATAAATAGATAAAAATTTCCAGTTTTTATACATGATATAAAATGCTTGATATCATGTTCTAAAATTTAAAACTTAGCCATAACTTAGATTTATGTGAAGTCCTCTTACTTTTAAATGTAACAACCATTATTCTTATCCCATAGGAGAAAATATGACTTGGCAACAGTACATTTTAAAAAATTGTTTTATTCTTGTCCCAAATGTAAATTAAATGGCATGCATGCTAATGAAACTAGTACAAGTTTTGTTTCATGTTCTTCCATTTTCCTGAGGTAATCAACACCAAAGAGATGAAAGACAAAACATTTCAAATATTACACAGATTAAAGAGAACACATAACTGAATGCACACCTTCTCTCAAAAAACAACATTTCTAAACTGAGCACTCATACAGTGATTCTATCCCACATCCATTATTTCATCCATTAGTTAATTCATTTATTTCCTTAATTAGAATTTAATTTAATATTTAATAAACTTAATTAATCAAAAAACTTATTTAAGTAAATTAAAATTAATTAATATTTAATTCTTTGAATATTTCTGTTTTTTCTTGAAAATTTGTTAAGTACACATATAATTTAAAAATATAAATAAAATAAGTAACAAACCAATGGCTAAGAAAGAATAAAATTAAAACCTTTGATTACTCCTGCCTCCTCAACACCTCCCCCAAAATAGGTAAGAAAGAAGAGAAAATTGGAAAAAGAGAATTTTGAATTGAATAAAGGAAAAGTACAAAATGTACTAAAAGTAAATCTTAATGCACTGGCAATCATAATAACAATGTAAATCAGGGCTGCAAAATGGCAATTTGAAATAATCTTTCTTTCCTGATGGCTCAGATGTAAAGAATTTGCCTGCAACACAGGAGACCCAGGTTCAATACCTAGGTCAAGAAAATCCCCTGGAGAAGGGAATGGCAACCCACTCTATTATTCTTGTCTTTATTATTCTATGGATAGAGGAGCCTGGTGAGCTATGGTCCACAGGGTCACAAAAAGTCATACAGGATGGAAAGACTATAGTTTTCACTTTCACTTGATTTACTAATTTAAACACACAGATCTGCAGATAAAATAAATTAGAAATAATAAATACAACCTGTTACAATGGTGAAAAAAAAATGTAAATTCTCAGAAACATTTTTAAAATGTAAAAGATGGGAAGTCATTTAATTAAAATAACAAGAGTCTCCTGGGAGGATGCTGGATTAGGGATGAATATAAAAATCTTAATATATTTATTTCTTTATCTATTCATAATATATTGCATTATTTTGATTTTTAAAAAAATCATCTTTACACAATAACAGAAAAAAATATTTCATCAGGGACTTTGAGCAAGTTATACTTGTCTGCTCTTCATAAAGTATCCCACAATATATAAGGGTAAATGACAGAATTAGACCTCTACTGTTTTATGGGATATTTTAACACGCACTTAGTAGTAATAGCATCAAAAAATGAGTGAGAAATAGATTTAAGGGACTAGATCTGATAGACAGAGTGCCTGATGAACTATGGACAGGGGTTCGTGACATTGTACAGGAGACAGGGATCAAGACCATCCCCAAGAAAAAAAAATGAAAAAAGCAAAATGGCTATCTGAGGAGGCCTTACAAATAGATGTGAAAGAAGAGACATGAAAAGCAAAGGAGAAAAGGAAAGATATAACCCATTTGAATGCTGAGTTCCAAAGAAAAGCAAGGAAAGATAAGAAAGCCTTCCTCAGTGATCAGTGCAAAGAAATAGACAAAAACAATACATTGGGAAAAACTAGAGATCTCTTAAATGACCCAATCAAAATATGGGCCAAAGAACTAAATAGACATTTCTCCAAAGAAGACATACAGATGGCTAACAAACACATGAAAAGATGCTCAACATCACTCATTATCAGAGAAATGCAAATCAAAACCACTATGAGGTACCATTTCATGCCAGTCAGAATGGCTGTGATCCAAAAGTCTACAAGCAATAAATGCTGGAGAGGGTGTGGAGAAAAGGGAACCCTCTTACACTGTTGGTGGGAATGCAAACTAGTACAGCCACTATGGAGAACAGTGTGGAGATTCCTTAAAAAACTGGAAATAGAACTGCCTTATGACCCAGCAATCCCACTGCTGGGCATACACACTGAGGAAACCAGAAATGAAAGAGACACGTGTACCCCAATGTTCATCGCAGCACTGTTTATAATAGCCAGGACATGGAAGCAACCTAGATGTCCATCAGCAGATGAATGGATAAGAAAACAGTGGTACATATACACAATGGAGTATTACTCAGCCATTAAAAAGAATACATTTGAATCAGTTCTAATGAGGTGGATGAAACTGGAGCCTATTATTCAGAGTGAAGTAAGCCAGAAAGAAAAACACCAATACAGTATACTGACACATATATATGGATTTTAGAAAGATGGTAACAATAACTCTGTATACGAGACAGCAAAAGAGACACTGATGTATAGAACAGTCTTTTGGACTCTGTGGGAGAGGGAGAGGGTGGGATGATTTGGGAGAATGGCATTGAAATATGTATAATATCAGATATGAAACGAGTTGCCAGTCCAGGTTCTATGCACGATACTGGATGCTTAGGGCTGGTGCACTGGGACGACCCAGAGGGATGGTATGAGGAGGGAGGGTTCAGGATGGGGAACACATGTATACCTGTGGCAGATTCATTTTGATATATGGCAAAACCAATACAATATTGTAAAGTTAAATAAAATAAAATTTAAAAAGAAAGAAAATTAGAAATATCAAGGGAACATTTCATGCAAAGATGGGCTCCATAAAGGACAGAAATGGTATGGACCAAAAGCAGCAGAAGATATTAAGAAGACGCATCAAGAATACAGAAAAGAATTGTATAAAAAAGACCTTCACAACCCAGATAATCATGATAGTGTGATCACTCATACTCATCTAGAGCAAGACATCCTGGAATGTGAAGTCAAGTAGGCCTTAGGTAGCATCACTATGAACAAAGCTAGTGGAGGTGATGGAATTCTAGTTGAGCTATTTCAAATCCTGAAATATGATGTTGTGAAAGTGTTTCACTCAATATGCCAGCAAATTTGGAAAACTCAGCAGTGGCCATGGACTGGAAATGGTCAGTTTTCATTCCAATCCCAAAGAAAGGCAATACCAAAGAGTAGTCAAACTACCGCACAATTGTACTCATCTCACACACTAGCAAAGTAATGCTCAAAATTCTCCAAGCCAGACTTCAGCAATACGTGAACCGTGAACTTCCAGATGTTCAAGCTGGTTTTAAAAAAGGCAGAGGAACCAGAGATTAAATTGCCAACATCTGCTGGATCATGGAAAAATCAAGAGAGTTCCAGAAAAACATCTATTTCTACTTTATGACTATGCCAAAGCCTTTGACTGTGTGGATTGCAATAAACTGTGGAAAATTCTGAAAGAGATAGGAATACCAGACCACCTGACCTGCCTCTTGAGAAACCTGTATTCAGGTCAGGAAGCAACAGTTAGAACTGGACATGGAACAACAGACTGGTTCCAAATAGGAAAAGTAGCATGTTAAGGCTGTATATTGTCACCCTGCTTATTTAACTTCTATGCAGACTATATTATTAGAAACGCTGGGATGGAGGAAGCATAAGCTGGAATCAAGATTTCCAGGAGAAATATCAATAACCTCAGATAAGCTGATGACACTACCCTTATGGCAGAAAATGAAGAGGAACTAAAGATCCTCTTTATCAAAGTGAAAGAAGAGAGTGAAAAAGGTGGCTTAAAGCTCAACATTCAGAAAACGAAGATCATGGCATCCAGTCCCATCACTTCATGGCAAATATATGGGGAAACAGTGGAAACAGTGGCTGACTTTATTTTTGGGGGCTCCAAAATCACTGCAGATGGTGATTGCAGCCATGGAATTAAAAGACACTGACTCCTTGGAAGGAAAGTTGTGACCAATCTAGACAGCATATTAAAAAGCAGAGACATTACTTCATCAACAAAGGCCCATCTAGTAAAGGCTATGGTTTTTCCAGTGGTCATGTATGGATGTGAGAGTTGGATTATAAAGCTAGCTGAGCACTGATGAGTTGATGCTTTTGAACTGTGGTGTTGGAGAAGACTCTTGAGAATCCCTTGTACTGCAAGGAGATCCAACCAGTCCATCCTGAAGGAGATCAGTCCCAGGTGTTCATTGGAAGAACCTATGCTGAAGCTGAAACTCCAAGTACTTTGACCACCTGATGTGAAGAGCTGACTCATTTGAAAAGACCCTGATGCTGGGAAAGATTGAGGGTAGGAGTAGAAGGGGACAACAGAGGATGAGATGGTTGGATGGTATCACTGACTTAATGGACATGGGTTTGTATATACTCAGGGATCTGGTGATTGACAGGGAGGTCTGGCGTGCTGTGGTTCATGGGGTCACAAAGAGTCAGACACGACTGAGAGACTGAACTGAACTGAATTGAATGATCCAAACTTTTGTAAAGGAAACAAATTTGCAAAACATTATTATTAAGACTAGAGATAGCTACCTGAGGGTGTTCACTATATTAAAATTTTAATATACAAAGAATCTTCTGAAATAAGGGTAGACCATAGAAAAATGGTTCATCAATCAGTCAAATAATAAACTCTATAAGCACAATCAGATGAATCATTGGCTTGAATCAAAAGTAACTTTCATTATTTTTCATTTCTTGCTCTTTGGCGTAAATGACTTGATTTTAGACTTATGTACTATGTCTCTAAAGAAAGTTGTGAAAATCTACATTGTGGGATTCCGAGAAGATATGGAATTATGCCTAGTAAAGACAGTTATCCCTGAAATATTTCAAGAAGCAATAGAAGCATATTAAGACAGCATTAAGTACATCCAGATAAAGCTTCTGTTACATTGTTATTGAACACTGTGATAATGACAGCAGGAGATATGCTTTTAAAGAGTTGGACAGAAATGCAGATGGCTTCTCACCAGGTCGTTTTGTATTTCTCGCTAATTTATTTAGTTCAACCAGTATTTCACATAGAGCTTATACAGGCAATTATTCATTTTCTTATATTTGAATTTATTATCATTTGTATATGGTGGAGTTCATGATACAATAACAAAAGAGACTAAAATTATGTCATCTTATAAGATTTTTGAACAATAAATTTAGTCACTACCATTGTTGGTCCAGAAATATTTCAAAAAGTTAATATCATAATAAATCCTTTATGTGAAAATATAATATTCTGCATTAAATATAACATAAATATTACTTTATACAGAAAAGATGAGGATTGTTTTAATGATACAGCCTAGAATCCTTTAATCTGAATTTGGATCAAAAAGATTAACATTTGATTTTCAAATAACTGGCTTAGGTTTATAAACTTCAGTGTTTTATATATATATGTACAGAAACAATTTTTAATTCATAAGCAAACAGTGCATTATTTTAGGACAAATGGGTTAAAAAACTAAATAAAGGATATATTTGATATATTGCCTTCTAAAAATCTTATGCACATGGTTGTTTATTCATATGTATGCATATATGTGTACATATCTGTAGTTTTTAAAACGTCATGCTAATTACTTTGTTACATTATTCTACCTATATATGTATTATCAATACTGTTCAATGTTATTATACATCCTTATTCTACATAATTTATAGCTATTGAATGTTTTCTTATAGGATTTTGTATGAGTGGTAATTAAAAGTAAATGTTTTCTACCATCTCCAACCCATACACCCTCTAGCCCAGAGATAATCCATTTGAAATATTTCTCCCTACTATTCTTTTGATGTACAGGGATTATTTGCTCCTTACCTCAACAGGTGTTCTCACCATCTTTTGACTCATCCTTAGTTAGATCTATTGCCAATGAATAATGACTACATTTTATTATCTGTCTTACCTGGAACATTTCATTTAATTATAATTTGTTCCTTGAGATAGAAGCAGAAATTTATGTAATAATTCAGAGAACTTTTCTTAATGAGATGAGACACACTCATCTGTTGTCCCTTCCATTTTACTGTAGGCCTGAATTTAAAATTAATGCTTGAATATTGTCATACTCATTAAACTAAAAAATCATTTTGTTTTTCTAATAGTGGTAAACCTGAAAAAAATAAATATAAAAGCAGAGATTAATAAAATATAAATGATATGTTAAAGAAAAGATGTCAAAATTTGCTTTAAATAACACTATTATAATTGATAAATGTCTACCAATATAGATACAACAAGAGAAAAAAGATACATTACTTAATATTGGGAAAGATCTTAGTCTAATATCACTGCAAATATTCAGATCAAAAGCATGTCTAGAGGGGACATTATAAATGTATGGTGAAATTTTGACAATGGGGTATAAATAGACAAATTCCTGGAAAAAATTACATCTTAAAGATGACAGTAGAAGAAATGGAAAATTAGGATAGTCTGATACCTACTATTAAAGAAATCAAATCTATTTAAAACATTCCAGAAAAAATAAAAACTGAAAATAAAGAAATAAAAAAGAAATGGAAATTCACAGGCACAGAGAGATTCAATTATAGCTTCTTCCAAAGAGGTGAACTTTCTAAGTTTTCTCAGAGCACTGGGAGAAGAGTTTAAGTTGTTTACTTTATGTTCTTGTAAACCAGTTATAGAAGTAATAACTGGGAGAGAAAGTGTTCCCCGATCTTTATATATCAACTGTGTTATGAGAATTTTCCAGGCATGGCACACTGCAGTCTCTTCTCTAAGAAATACTGAAGTCAGTCTTTACATGCTCAAAATGAAAAAGGAAAAAAAATGTAATATGATATCACTGTCAATCATTCAACTAAAGAAGCCTGGTCACCACAACAGAGGAAAAAAATGTAACCCAATTCTTTGCAGAGAATTTGACAACAATTGAATTTATGTATCTCTGCTTTCCATAGATAGAAAAAAGTGGGGGATAAAGAGGCTTTTGCAATTCTCCTGTAACTTCAAGGCCAGAAGAAAGACAGATGGCTGAAAATCCAATGCAGTTAATATCTGATTAAATACTTAATGTTTTCTTAAGCAGAAAATAAAGCTTTTGTAAAAACTTTCTAATCTCTCTCTTGGATTTCCAAACTTTTCAGTCACTAGCTTATGAAAAAGTCTAATTAATTTGGGAGCTAGAGAGAACATACACACATTTGCTAAACATAAACAACAGATGTGACTTGGACTGAGGTCACATTAATGGAGATGGAGAATAAAGTATACTTGGAGGATATGATTTAGAGGATAAGCCAGCAGGTCTAGCTAGAAATTTAGATGTGAAAGTTGAAATCAAAAGAGGAAAAGAGGGTTCTTCCTAAGTGTTTGACTTTTCTTAAGGCCACACTATCTATATTTCCTCATTCATCTAGGTCCATTCTTATATATCATCTCTCCATATCAGTCTCTCTGAAGCAACAACATAGAATAATTCTACCCATTTACATAGAACATAAAGTTGTTTAGTAGTTGGTAACTAACAGTGTCACTGGAAAGGTGATGAACCAAATTTGGGAATGCTCAGAAACAAGAAACATGAGGGAGCTCCTGGACCCATGGAAATTGGATTCCAGAACCAGGGCCATGAGGACACAATTGGCCTGCTGCTTCCAGTACTGCTTTAGCTGCTGCTTCAGGAGAGTGAATCTTCTAGAGCTGCTGCTGCTGCTGCTGCTGCTGCTGCTGCTGCTACTCCTGAACCTGGTACCTGGGTGCTACCACTTCTGAGGCCATCACCACTGGATGTCCTCTCTACTGACTTTTCTTTTGAAACTAGCTCCTGCTTCAAAGTTTGAAAGTAGGATGGGGGAATCTGACTATTTAAATCCAGATCATGTATCAGCCTCTTTGCTTTAAAGAAGACTGGAATAACAGCTGTATCTAGCCTTTTTTACTTCACAGTGATATATTGGCTATTCCTCCCTGTAAGACTCATTTGTTGAAAAATTCCCCAGTGAAAGAAAGGGTGTTAGATGCTCCAGGGTCAAAAGCTGAATAATAGTCACAAAGCTTTTCTTACTTGCTATCTAAGCAGTGTTGTTGATCAGAACAAAAACAACTGTGAGAGTTTGGATGTGAGAGTTGGACTATAAACAAAGCTGAGGGCCAAAGAATTGATGCTTTTGAACTGTGGTGCTGGAGAAGACCCTTGAGAGGCCCTTGGACTGCAAAGAGATCAAACCAGTCAATTCTAAAGGAAATCAGTCCTGAATATTCATTGTAAGGACTGATGCTGAAGCTGAAGCTCCAATACTTTGGCCACCTGATGTGAAGAACTGAGTTACTGGAAAAGGCCCTGATGCTGGGAAAGATTGAAAGTGGAAGGAGAAGGGGATGACAGAGGATGAGATGGTTGGATGGCATCACCAGCTCGATGGATATGAGTTTGAGCAAGCTCTGGCTGATGGGCAGGGAAGCCTGGCATGCTCCAGTCCATGGGGTCGCAAAGAGTCAGACACAACTGAGTGTCTGAAATGTTGATCAGAAAACTTTTAGACAATTCCTTTTTTCTTCTTCATCTTCTTTTCTTATACACTTTTATGGCTTCTAAGGTCTACATGCTGAAAACTCTAGAGCTCTTATTCAAACAACTTTCTGAACACCTGCAAACTATCAGTCTGCTACTGCTGCTGCTAAGTCGCTTCAGTTGTGACCGACTCTGTGCGACCCTATAGACCACCAGGCTCCCCCATCCCTGGGATTCTCCAGGCAAGAACACTGGACTGGTTGCCATTTCCTTCTCCAAGGCATGAAAGTGAAAAGTGAAAGGGAAGTCGCTCAGTCGTGTCCGACTCCTAGCAACCCCATGGACTGCAGCCTACCAGGCTCCTCTGTCCATGGGATTTTCCAGGCAAGAGTACTGGAGTGGGGTGCCATTGCCTTCTCCGAACTATCAGTCTACAAGACTTTAAACAGATATAGAAATACAGAACAAATAGTCTCTGCCATTTAGTGTGATGGGAAGACAAAAAGCAATACAATTACCAGAAGTAAATGGTGACAGTTATGTGTTCAACAGGATTATGGAAATATAGAGAAGGGACTTTTAGCCCATCTTCAGAGAAGGAACAACTAATTCAAGGAAAATAACATTAAAGTGAATCCATAAGAATAGGAATACATAGAGTTACCCAAATAAAGAAGAAAGAGGGTAATAGTTTTTCCAATATTAATTTAGTCCTTTAGAATTAAAACTTAGCAAGAGAAGTTGGTAAAAAAAAAAAAATCATTTGAAAGAGCATGGTATAATTGAATAATCCAACATAACTATATCAAAAACACATGTTAGCAGAGTGGGCCATCTGTGACATGCAAAAAAAGTTATAGGAAGGAGGTTTTGGCAGTCCTATAGCAGAAGGATTGGAGGGAAAAAGCTGGAGTCAAGGAGGCCAGATGAGAGGATATCTTACAATGTAAGAAGGAGAGTAAAGTTTCAAATCCAATTAGGTCTGGTTTGAATACGATTTTCACTCTCTCCTCTATACCTTCAATTTTTATTTTTATTTTAAGTAATAAATGATTTAAAAAGCTGGCTTAAAACTCAACACTCCAAAAACTAAGATCATGGCATCCAGTCCCATCACTTCATGGCAAAGAGATGGGGAAACAATGGAAGTAATGACAGACTTTATTTTCTTGGACTCCACTGCAAATGGTGACTAAAGCCATGAAATTAAAAGACTCTTGTTCCTTGGAAGAAAAGCTATGACCAACCTAGACAGCATATTAAAAAGCAGAGACATTACTTTGCCAACAAAAGTCTGTCTAGTCAAAGCTATGATTTTCCAGTAGTTATGTATAAATGTGAGAGCTGGACCACAAAGAAAGCTTAGCGCCAAGAATTGATGCTTTTAAACTGTGGTTTTAGAGAAGACTCTTGAGAGTCCCTTGGACTGCAAGGAGATCAAATGAGTCAATCCTAAAGGAAATCAGTCCTGAGTACTCATTGGAAGGACTGATGTTGAAGCTGAAGCTCCAATACTTTGACCACCTGATGCCAAGAAGTGACTCATTAGAAAAAACCCTGATGCTGGGAAAGATTGAAGAGAGGAGGAGAAGGGGACAACAGAGGATGCGATGGTTGGATGGCATCACCAACTCTATGGACATGAGTTTAAGAAAGCTCCAGGAGTTGGTGATGGACAGGGAAGCCTGGCATGCTGGAGTCCATGGGGGCACAAAGAGTCAGACATGACTGAGTGACTGAACTGAACAGAATTGAATAAATTATTGCTTTGGGCACATTAAAAGACATAGTTTATATGTGTAATTCTTAAGTCAGTAAAACCACAGACCAATTATATTTACATGATATGTCTAGATATGTGAAAAGATATAAACCATACTTGTTTCTTCTATCTACATTGATCATGATGTACCTTCCTCCACTCCAAATCTCATTCTTGCTTTCTGGCCAAGACCAGGTGCCATGTCCTTTATTATCCTTGCTTTTATTAATATTTGCCAACAGAGAATGACTTTCCAAACTGAATGCTCAAAAGAAATTTTTAAAAAAAGTTTAATGGCAATCATGACCATATTTATGTTTATAAATATGTCTTATCATGCATATTTTTAATTTCTTAAGGGTAAGATTCTTGTGGGAATAATCAATGTATATAACAAACTGCCTTGTTCCAAACCTAGTTATATGCTTTGGATTCTGAAAAATATGTTGGAAAAAAAAGAATGAATAATTGAATGAAAATACCATAAAACTTCTCTGTAAGAAATAATGAAAACTTATATCAATTGATTCTAAAAGGCCATTGAGATTAGTGTTTTGAGAAGCCAATGTTCAGTTAAAGTTAGTAAGGTAAAAGGTTTATTGAGGAGGTAATTTGTGAAAGGAGAAAAGGGAGGCAGCGTGATCAAACAGAGGGACTGTAAACCAAGAAAGGACCTAATAGAGTCTCTACCAACCCAGCCATGAGCTCTAAAGAAAAGTCCTGCTAGAGGCATCCTAGTTTGAATAAGATTTTCACTCTCTCCTCTATACCTTCAATTTTTATTTTTATTTTAAGTAATAAATGATTTAAAAAGCTGGGTTAAAACTCAACATTCCAAAAACTAAGATCACGGCATCCAGTCCCATCACTTCATGGCAAAGAGATGGGGAAACAATCGAAATAATGACAGACTTTATTTTCTTGGACTCTTGGCGTCCTAGTGTTGGGTAGAATAACTATGCCACTGCATAGATTCCTTGCTTAACCACTGCAAGGGTGACACCTACAAATGAAATTGAATCAGACTGCTATTTACTTGATCAGACATTGGCCAAAGGGATACCCCTGGAAGAGAGCGGTTTTGGACCCTGATGAAACTAAGAGCTAGAAACTGTCAACTAAGCATATTTCCTGTGGCTGAGTGGCAAGTCCTTAATTATACAACACAGATCCACTTTTGTATGTATATTTAAAAACAGCCCCTCAAACGTGGGCTATTCTTTCTGAGGAAATATCTGGTATACTTATTCATTCCAAATTTTGCTCACTCTCTGCTACCATCACAATTGGTTTGTCTGATGCTATTAAAACAAAACAAAACAAAAAACCTTCATTCCTGCGAGGCCTAAACTCCTAATATTCTTCAACTTCTCAGAGAGAGAGCTGCTGCCTTTGTTGAGGGAGCACCCATAGGAACCCAAATGACTCAGTTGAATTATGTACATAATCCTCTGTACTTGTGCTGTGTAAAAGAAGGCCTACTTTCTCCTGCAATTTTGTGTCCCATGATAATGATTCCTCTTGTCTGCTGTTGACTGGATATAAACAGCTCAAAATGATCAGGTCAAAGCTATTGTTAGTAGTTCAATGACCCTAATGAGTTTATACCTCCTTGGGGGGACAGGAGTTTTAGAGTTGCAGAGAGGGGAAGCACAAAGCCCTTAGGTGAAACATTAGGAGAAACAGTACATGTGCTGACTACTGCTTCAACCCCTTTGTTCCTGGACTCATGAATTCATTCTCTATGGAGCATAACACTATATATAAGTCTCTGAATCAATGTATGCACATACCCTGGAGGATGCCATCTTTTCTTCTAAGGGTATTGCCTCCAAATTGGTGCTTCAGTTGTATCTTCAGTGAGTCATTCCAGGGGTCCATATGGTTAGCAGCTACTGGGTGGTATGGCATGTAGTAGGGCCAGAGGACACCACAGGAATGAATCTACTGCCAGATTCTCCTTTTTTGTAAGTGGTTTCTCTGTGCTGTATGGGATCCTTTTCATGTGGATCAGACATTCTGAACATCCCAAGCAAAAAATTCTGGTTGAGCTCTTGAAGACAGTAAAGTCAAATCTATATGAAGAATATAAATTCATTTCTGTGAGAACAATTCAGTAACTCCTGATGTTGGAAGAATCCCAACAAACTGATCCTGCTACCAAGGGGTTTAATTTTCACAATGAATCACCTGCTGCTGGAAAGTCATTGACAGCACTTGATAAATTAGCATTGATATGTGGAAGTCCAATGTAAGACCCCTGAGTAGCCTCTGATCAATGACTGTGGCTGTTTTGTTTTTGTGCCCATTGTGTCAGCACCAGAGTGATCACTGAAAAATGCTGGTTAATATCAACTGGCTAAGTCATATTGTCTACTCGTATGTGATATATATTTTCTTGTGGATGTTAACATATGATTCAAAGACCTTCATGCTTTGTGCACACTTCTGTATTTTTTTTTTTCACATGCCTCTACCATGGACCTTCTTTTTCCCATTCTTTCATTACTATCCTTTTCAGGCTTCAATCTGGCCAGTCTACTCACTACTGCCTATATGACCATATATATTTTATTCTTAAGATACTTCTCCTACTTCACAGTGTGGAAGATCAGATTCACCTTCCAAAGTCCCATTTCAGGGGGAGGGGGGAACACTTTCACTTCACCATTGTCTCTCAAGGCCACTTACATGCAAACATATACTACAGTCATTCTCCACTTTGGGCTTATATCCACCTATTGAGAAACCCATCTCAGTGAGTTGTTTTTTTTTTTTTTTTCCTCTTATGCATCTGATCAAAGGTGAGTTGTTTTTTTTTTTTTTTTTTTTCCTCTTATGCATCTGATCATACTGAACCATCTATGGAACAACCCTAGGCATATGCTGAGGAAAGAATTTATACAACTTTGTTACATGGTGTGGAGGTCACATGGAGTACCACCTGCTCATGTAACTTATTTACACCTTCTCATCCTGCATATGCTCTGTCTTGAGTATTCTATCTGCATTTTGTAAAGGATTACTGCAGGATCAACCCAGATATATGATTTAATGGGTTCAAAAGGACAGGATCTAGTGGTCAGTTTCAGATCCATAGCCACTTGGTGTCTCATAGTCGAGTATTTCATCTCTCCCAATGCTCAGTCACAGTAGCACTTTTCTACAGTAGCTGTTTTCTACAGATTTCATAACCTTGTTTTAGGGGCTGGTGTTTTCAGTCTTGCTCTAAGACTTGCCATGAAAAGCATATAACACAATTGTTTTTTTATTATGACTCCTGCAACACAATATTATATGTTGCTAGAGCAGATGGCCCATGAGGAAAGACTGTTTGACTCATAACCTAGATATACCACAGAGACTTCCCCATTACCTTGTATATGACTCAGGGCAGCATTCCCATGTGTGAAATGTTAACTCTTTTTGTGTGTATGTGAGGATTCATGAGTTAATGGGTCTAATTCTTGCAGTATAGAATGTAAGATGGTGCAATTTGTTTTTTTAATTTGTAAAGGATATCCGGCATGCTTCAGACCAACAGATTGTAAATATTTCATTGAAACAGCAGATCCCTGAATTTTTATAGGGCTTAATCCCACCCTTTGAATCAGGCTAGTCTCACAAGGCTTCCCATATTGTAACTAACTCTTGCTCTTCTACAATCAGCATGATTCCTCAAGAGAGTAGACCGGTATGCTGTTTACATGATGTCTGGGTGATCCAATTCCTTTGGAACATGAATTAACTCTGTTCATAAAAGTCCACTGTCCACTAGAATAGATGAGAGTAGCTTAGGAGTACCTGTTGTATTGTTAGGGAAAAACTTTATCTTTCTGAAAAGAGGAGTGTAAAAAGTATGAGAAACCAAAATCTTTGAATTACTTTTGTCATATCTGTCAGCAGCACAAGTTTTCTAAGTAAAAGACCTGATTTTGGCATAATTGATTCACTTAAGCTGAGAATCAATCATCTTTAAGCTTAGAAATCTGAACTTAAACCCTGAAGTTGATGTTCAGCATTTTCTTCTTATCCATTGCATGAGAGTTTCTTGTGAGTTACCAAAGAGACTCTGACCCTCACATTTTTGTATTTCCCGTTAATTGCCCTCAGGTTTTTTCTATCCATTTCTGAGGAATCAATTTAGACATGCTAACCTAAAGGGGAGCTCTGAAGCAAAGACTGCATTAGAGGAATGCCATGCTGCACAGGAACAGCTGGGCCGTTGTACCATCATCCCCTTAGTCATGACCAGGAGGCCCCTTCCCACAAACCAAGAAAAGAAGCACCTCTGCTTGGAAACCAAGGCAGAACCTGAGGGTGTAGACTATTGGAGTCTGTTACCTAATCACTCATCTGCATCTGAGCAGTGAACACTTTCTGAAATTGGCCTTGGGAGGCCCAAATCAGGCTCTGCCACATAAATATTCACTATGCTCTCTAAGTCAAATATTTTTCTAAAATATCACCTTATTTAAACCTTAATTTGAATTAAAGGCAAAGATATTTTGTCATCAAGATTAACACAGATATTATAAGTCTGGGGAAATATAAAACTTAACAAAAAAAAGCTCAAATAAATTTTAAAAGTGTTATGTATTTTCTTTTCCAAAAATTAGTAGCAAAGATAGTTGCTTTGTGTTTGCCAAATATATTTACCTAGCACAAATTTTTTACTGACCATATCATTTGTTAAATGATTATTATTAAAACTGTATTATAAGTGTTATATTCTAAATATATGAATTGAAGATTTAATGTAAATGGGGAAATACAATCTAATGAACATTAGAATCTTTTTGCACAAAGTATTTGTCAAATTCGAGACAAGTTTATAAGTTTCAATACTTCCTGGCTCTACCTCTTTTGTTGTTCAAAGAAAAGTTCTTATCAGAGGGTTTTAATTACTGCAAGGTTTATTTAGGGGATGACTATGTCTGGAAACGGAGAAGGCAATGACAACCCACTCCAGTACTTTTGCCTGGAAAATCCCATGGATGGAGGAACCTGGTAGGCTGCAGTCCATGGGGTCGCTAAGAGTCGGACACAACTGAGCGACTTAACTTTCACTTTTCACTTTCATGCACTGGAGAAGGAAATGGCAACCCACTCCACTATTCTTGCCTGGAGAATCCCAGGGACAGAGGAGCCTAGTGGGCTGCCATCTATGGGGTCGCACAGAGTCAGACACAACTGAAGTGACTTAGCAGCAGCAGCAGCAGTATGTCTGGAAATACTTGATTTCTATTCCTCTGGCCTTTGATGAAGAAGCTGTAAGTGGATTTTTAAATCTCAGTGTGGGCACTTATTATTCTTAGTGCATTCAGTAAAATATACCAGGAAAATAGCCACTGTCTTCTTCCTGGCCTAGGACTACATAATAAAAGCATTCTACTGTAAAGCTCACATTGATTTTACATAAAAATTAGCTACTTAAGGAAATTAGAACCTAACATTGAATTCAAAGCTCATTATAACTTCAGGGAAGTTGAATGAATGCTGAAAAAAATAAATTTTCTTATGACATACACCAAAATCTAGGTTGATATTTTACATGAATGTTTGCATTTGTTGTATAATCACTTTTATTCTGTGTTTCTTTTATGAATCTGCTAAGGCTGGGCAGTGGGAGCATTATCCTGATTTTTCAGTAGATGAATTCAAGTTACACAAAAGCTTGTGGTCTGTGATACACTGCTCGTGAGTAGGAAATCTAAAAAAACAATGTATGACATACAGCTCAGAGTATTTCTTTTGAGTCTGTTCCCTCACCTTTTATGTAACTCAATTCAATTAGAATTAATGTTGATCGCTCACACTTGAGTTTTATCTCTTCTAACTGCCTTCAGAAAATCTTTGAAATCATCTTAGTGGTTGTAGATTTTATGACGGCAACAACCTATTTAATTAGTTGCCTTAACCCTGCTGTCCATTGTTGATTTGTGACTACTCCACTATTGCTGGTAGCCAAACAACTACAGACCGTTAGGGAAGGAATGGATCACTAATACGTAAACTTAAAACTTTAAAAATGTTGACTATCTATATCAGGAATTGACAATAGATTCTGTATCTTAAAGAGACACTTACAATGTTTTAAAATTTTATCAAAAATACTGTCTCAAAATAAAACTCTACTTATATTAATTTGATTTATCTTTGTGTAAACAAGAGTTTATCCTAATGCAAAATGCCACAGGATTTCCTAAGCCATTTTTGGTTAGTTTGTCCTTTAAGACATTAATTCTAGAAGGAAGGGAGAGTGTTTCAAATTTATATATAACTTTATTGCTTTAGTAGTAAATAAATATTTTCTGATGAGGTGTGTAATATATAATAGAAACCAATGTCACCATGAATTTAACATAAATGGTTTTCAGCAATATCATAACCTTTATGGTCCCAGTAAACATTATGCCCTATATATACAAGTTCTCTGTTTACTATAGCAAAACTGTTTAGGTAAGTATATTTTAAGTGAAATTATTAATGAATGGTTTGCCTTGGAAATGAACATTCTGTTGTTTTTGAGATTATCCAAGTACTATGGGCAAGAACCCCTTGCCCACAGTAACAGATATAAAGGTCATCTGAGTTAAACTCACCCATTCCAGTCCATTTGGTTCACCATTCAATACTACAGTAATTCAAGCCTATGCCCTAACCAGTGATGCTGGAGTTGAATAGTTCTATGAAGACCTGCAAGACCTTTCATAACTAACACCCAAAAAAGATATTGTTTTCATTATAGGGGTAATGCAAAAGTAGGAAGTCAAGAGAAACTTAGAATGATAGGCAAAATTGGCCTTGGAGTACAAAATAAAGGCTAACAGAGTTTTGACAAGATAATGCATTGGTAATAAAAAAAACACCCTCTTCCAACAACACAAGAGAAGACTCTACACATGGACATAATCAGATGGTCAATACCGAAATCAGACTGATTGCATTCTTTGCAGGCAAAGATGGAGAAGCTCTATACAGTCAGCAAAAACAAGACCAGGAGCTGACTGTGCCTCAGATCCTTATTGCCAAATTCAAACTTAAATTGAAGAAAGGGAAAACCACTAGACCATTCAGGCAAGACCCGAATCAAATCCCTTATAATTACACCATGGCAGTGACAAATAGACCCAAGGAATTAGATCTGATACATAGAGTGCCTGAAAAACTATAGGCTGAGGTTCATGACATTGTACAGGAGACAGTGATCAAAAAAAATAAATGCAAAAAGGCAAAATGGTTGTCTGAGGAGGCCTTACAAATAGCTGAGAAAAGAGGATAAACTAAAGGCAAAGGAGAAAAGGAAAGTTATACCCATTTGAATGCAGAGTTCCAAAGAATAGAAAGGAGAGATAAGAAAGCCTTCCTTAATAGTCAATGCAAAGAAACAGAGGAAAACAATACAATGGGAAAGACTACAGATCTCTTCAGAAAATTAGAAATACAAAGGGAACATTTCATGCAAAGATGGGCACAATTAAGAACAGAAACTGTATGGACCTAACAGAAGTAGCAGGAGATCAGCCCTGGGATTTCTTTGAAGGGAATGATCCTGAAGCTGAAACTTCAGTACTTTGGCCACCTCATGCGAAGAGTTGACTCACTGGAAAAGACTCTGATGTTGGGAGGGATTGGGGGCAGGAGGAGAAGGGGATGACAGAGGATGAGATGGCTGGATGGCATCACTGAATTGATGGATGTGAGTCTGAGTGAACTCCGGGAGTTGGTATGGACAGGGAGGCCTGGCGTGCTGTAATTCATGGGGTCGCAAAGAGTTGGACACGACTGAGTGACTGAACTGAACTGAACTGAACTGAACAGAATCAGCAAAGAGATCCAACCAGTCCATTCTAAAGGAGATCAGTACTGGGTGTTCTATGGAAGGACTGATGCTAAAACTGAAACTCCAATACTTTGGCCACCTCATGCGAAGAGTTGATTCACTGGAAAAGACACTGATGCTGGGAGGGATTGGGGGCAGGAGGAGAAGGGGATGACAGAGGATGAGATGGCTGGATGGCATCACCGACTTGATGGACATGAGTTTGAGTGAACTCCAAGAGTTGGTGATGGACAGGGAGGGCTGGCATCCTGCAATTCATGGGGTCGCAAAGAGTTGGACATGACTGAGCAACTGAACTGAACTGAACAGAGCAGAGGTTATTAAGAAGACATGTTGAGAATACACAGAAGAACTATACAAAAAAGATCTTTATGATGCAGGTAACCATGATGGTGTGATCACTCACTTAGAGCCAGACATCTTAGAATGCAAAGTCAAGTTGGCCTTAGGAAGCATCACTATGAGCAAAGCTAGGGGAATTCCAGTTAAGCTATTTCAAATCCTAAAAGATGATGCTATGAAAGTATTGCACTCAATATGACAGCAAACTTGGGAAAACTCAGCAGTGGCCACACGACTGGAAAAGGTCCATTTTCATTCCAATCCCTAAGAAAGACAAAGCCATAGAACATTCCAACTACTCCACAACTGCATTCATCTCACACACTTGCAAAGTAATGATAAAAATTCCCCAAGCCAGGCTTCAACATTATGTTAACCGTGAAATTCCAGATGTTCAAGCTGGTTTTAGAAAAGGCAGAAGAACCAGAGATCAAATTCCCAACATCTGTTGGATCATTGAAAAAGCAAGAGAGTTCCAGAAAAAAAAAAATCTACTTCTGCTTTACTGACTATCCAAAGCCTTTGACTGTGTAGATAACAACAGGCTGTGGAAAATTCTTCAAGAGATGGGAATACCAGACCACCTGACCTGCCTCCTGAGAAATCTGTATGCAGGTCAAGAAGCAATAGTTAGAACTGCCCATGGAAAAACAAATTAATTCCAAATCAGGAAAGGAGTATGTCAAGGCTGTATATTGTCATGCTGCTTACTTAACTTATATGCAGGGTACATTGTGAGAAATGCCAGGCTGAATGAAGTACAAACTGGAATCCAGATTGCCAGGAGAAATGTCAGTACCCTCAGATATGAAGATGACACCACCCTTATGCCAGAAAGTGAAGAACTAAAGAGCTTCTTGATGAAAGTGAAAGAGGAGTGTGAAAAAGTTGCCTTAAAACTCAACATTCAGAAAAGTAAGATCATGGCATCCAGACCCATCAGTCTGTTGCAAATAATGGGGAAATAATGGAAACAGTGAGAGACTTAATTTTTTCGGGGGCTCCAAAATCATTGCAGATGGTGACTGCAGCCATGAAATTAAAGCATGCTTGTTCATTTGAAGAAAAACTGTGACCAACCTAGACAGCATATTAAAAAGCAGAGACATTACTTTACAAACAAAAGTCTGTCTAGTCAAAGCTATGGTTTTTCCAGTAGTCAGATATGGATGTAAGAGTTTGATTATAAAGAAAGCTGAGAGCCAAAGAATTGGTGCTTTTGAACTGTGATGTTTGAGAAGACTCTTGAGAGTCCCTTGGACTGCAAGGAGATCCAACCAGTCCATCCTAAAGGAGATCAGTCCTGAATAGTCATTGGAAGGAGTGATGCTGAAGCTGAAGCTCCAAAACTTTGGCCATCTGATACAAAGAACTGACTCATTGGAAAAGACCTTGATGCTGGGAAAGATTGAAGGCAGGAGGAGAAGGGGACACCAGAAGATGAGATGGTTGGATGAAATCACCAACTCAATGGACATGAGTTTGAATAAGCTCTGGGAGTTGGTAATGGACAGGGAGGCCTGGCATTCTGCAATTCATAGGGTTGCAAAAAGTTGGACATGACCGAGCAACTGAACTGAACTGACTGAACAGAGCAGAGGTTATTAAGAAGGCATGGTGAGAATACACAGAAGAACTATACAAAAAAGATCTTCATGACCCAGGTAACCATATGGTTACCTGGCGTGCTGCAGTCCATGGGGTCGCAAAGAGTCCTATATGACTGAGTGACTGGACTGAACTGAAGTGGAACTATTATCTAGAACTTTAGCTCCATTCCAAAAACAAAATTGGAAATGTAGCATACCAAAAGAATGTACACAAAAGTTAGGAAGAATGATTAGATTTAAAAAAAAAAAAAGAAGGTTGTATAATTTTTGAATGATAATTGGAATCAGAAAAGGGTAAACAGGTGTTCTAAATGTTCTCTCTCTCTCTCTGGTTTTCCAAGACCCAGAGTCCCCATAAGCTCATATTAAAAGTAAACTTTTCTTTTTTGTTGTTGTTGTAGTTGTTGTTTCCAGCTTCCTTATAAAAATCTTTTCCCTATTTTGGGTAAGGAGAGAAAATGTTATACACACATTTTATTTATTTTTAAGATACTTAAATGTATTTTTTGAGTTATAGTAGAATACCTACCATGAAGTCACTAATTTGATTGTTAAATTCCCCAAACTCCCACACACTTATTAATACCTTTTCCAAACCATGTATAGATTTTATTTATTGTGAAGCTTTTATCCTATCTTTTTATTACAACAGTAATAATTTCCATATATTCAGTTTTTGCTTAACTATGAACTAGAATAATTATTCTTCCATTTCCTTGCTAAGTCTAGCATTCATAGTTTCTTTCATGTTTGTTAAGAAATCTACTTAATATTTCAAAATAATTTTTAAATATGGAATTTCTATTCTTTAAATTTATCTCTCTTCATTTTTCCAAAGACTAAATATTATCTGAACATTTATTCAAATACTGCTGAATAGTCAATGTTAATAATTCTCTATATCCAATTCTATAAACTGACCTCTGACTTAAGCAAAAACTTCTACTGTAGATATACAGAGGTCAGGCCAGCTAGGGCCAAGTCCAATTCAGAGCACTTAATATATACTCTTTAATTTTGGAAAAAATGTTCCTAGATACTTAATGTGAAATATTAAAAAGAATATTCTGAATTAATATTTTGTCTTCTTTCTTGAAGAAAATTCATAAGTTTTCCTATCTTTGTCCTGTTTTATAAAATATAAAATTCCTTGATGAGCACATAAGGCCTTTCATAAGTCCCAAGACTCATCTACTATGGAATCTCCACAATTACTCATTCATCAGTTATAAGAAGCAATTTAATTTTCCTGAACAGGTCATATACACTTGAATGGCTCCCATGCACTGATACGTTTTCATGCGCCAGAATCTACCAGGGATAACTTTTGCCCCTCATTCACTGGACTCCTCATTGTTTAAGATATGATTCAAGATTTTTTTGTACATTTGCTAAGCCACTAAACGAAGCCAGGTATCTTTCTCTGTGTTCCTATAGCATCATGTTTCTGCCCCTAGAATGGCAATCACCGTAATACCAAAAATGTAATGTCATCATCAATATTCACATTACATGATAGCATATAAACAAACAACAAATGCACTATATTGGCAATTAATAAACCTTTGGTATTAACTGTATGAATACATAAATTAATCAGTTCATCAACTATAGAAATTATATGTGGCATGAAATAAAGGTATCATCATTGTAATCTTAATTTTTCATTCATTCATTATTGAATATGTATTTTGTGTGTTAACTAAATCTTAAGCATCCTTATAACTAAGGATGAAGAAACTGAAAAAAAGAAAATTAAATTCCTTGTCTAAGGCATATAACAAGTGGCTACATACAATACTGCATGCTCAGTCATGTCCGACTCTTTGGGACCCTATGGTCGTACTACGGACTGTGGCTCACCAAGGCTCCATGGGATTCTCTCTCTGTCCATGGGATTCTCCAGAAAAGAATACTAGAGTGGGTTGTCATTTCCTTCTTGAGAGGATCTTCTTGGCCCAGGGATCAAACCCGTATCTCTTGCATTTCCTGCATTGGCAGGCAGGTTTTTTTACCATTAGCACCACCTGGGAAATCCTTAACAAGTAGCTAGGGGAGCTAAAACAAGAACTGAAGAAGGTATCACAGTACACACACTCAGATATGAATAAAGCCATGGATTTATGTATAGCACTCAGAAAAAAAGATCCACACTTTTTAAAACATATATATCCCCTGGAAATGAAAAAAAAAAAAATAATACCTCAGTGGGTAAACTCCAACAGATCCTCAAGTATCTCAATTAAATCTTATACTATTTACAGAATGATTGTGCATTATGAGCCTGATTAGGTCATAAATGTTTACTACTCATTTATTTCAGTGATATACTTTTTCTAGATTATGCTTCAATTTTGTGCATTATCTCTTAGACCTAACAAACTCTTCAGTTATCATTTAAGTTTTTGGATACCATGAAAATGTTTAAAGTACCATTTTAAAGAAGTGTCTTAAGCAGTTATCAAATTACCAATTATAATTCTCAATAACCCCCACATCCTGGTATTTGTGCCCTTATGAAATCCCTTCTCTTTGAGTGTGGGCTGGATACAGTGACATCTTACCAGTAGAATCCAGTAAAGATATTGGATGCTTCTTCTGTGATTACCTTACAAAAGATTTATGACTTACATTTTGCTGGAAGATGGTCTCTTTTCTACTGGGCTTGATGAAGCAGTAAAATCTTCGCTGTGGAGAGGTCCTTGAAGCAAGGAACGGTGAGGAACTGAATGCTGCCAAAAACTACTGCATAAACTTGGAAGCACAATCTACTCCAGTTGACAGTTTGGATGAATGCACAGACCTTGGGTCCACACCTTTATTGCAGCCTTGTGAGAGGTTATAAAGAAAGGATCCAGAAAAACACTGTCTAGTTTTCTAACCTAGAGGAAGAAAATATGAGGTAATAAATATGCATATATGTGTTGCTCTAGTTGGTTAGGTTTTGTGACATGTAACATGCATGTAGATAACCAATGTAAGATGCATACACAAAAACATATATATTCATATAAAATTGGTTATCAGAAGGGATTTGTTGTGGTTGTTCAGACTCATGGTGTTAGCCTACAGTAACATTTCATTACAAAGATATGTGCATCATTTATAATTGAGCCTTTTAAATTTAATTTGGTTCAAATAATAATTTTGGGTAGTATAGTTTTTAAAGCACATCTCACTTGAAATCATGTGGTATAAACATCAATATTCATTTTACATGAAATTATAGAAAATACCTTCATTCTTTTTAAAATATGCATAACTAACTTGTATTTCAGTTAAAGTCATATATGTCAATACATTTTAGTTTTAAAACTTGTTATTTTATGAAAATTATCACTTGTAATAAACTGCAACACTCTTTTTGTCCTAGGTTTATTAGATGAACTTATTTAGACTGTTACTTACTGTGCTATGATTTCCTACAAATAAGACAGAAGGGACCTAAACATTTATTGGCATCTGCTGTGTGTTAGGGAGAAGGCAATGGCACCCCACTCCAGTACTCTTGCCTGGAAAATCCCATGGATGGAGGAGCCTGGTAGGCTGCAGTCCATGGGGTCACTAGGAATCGGACACGATTGAGCGACTTCACTTTCACTTTCATGCACTGGAGAAGGAAATGGCAACCCACTCCAGTGTTCTTGCCTGGAGAATCCCAGGGACAGGGGAGCCTGGTGGGCTGCCGTCTCTGGGTTCGCACAGAGTCAGACACTACTGAAGTGACTTAGCAGCAGCAGCAGCTATGTGTTAGACACTTATATATATATAATATATATATATATAATTTATTTAATATTAACAACATTCTTCGAAAAAAGTGAAGTTGAATTTAAAGGATATATTGTATCATGCAATTTTTCCCCTCAAATCTGCATTCTTTGGCTTAATAGAATGAGAGTAAAATCAGGGGTGCCATATACACGTATTGGAGTAATTCTGATGGAGATTCCCAATAAGAATTTCAATAAGCTTATAATATTCAATAAAAGTGAAAGAAAGTGAAGTCACCCAGTCGTGTCCAACTCTTTGTGACCCCATGGACTGTAGCCCGCCAGGCTCCTCCATCCATGGGATTTTCCAGGCAAGGGTACTGGAGTGGGTTGCCATTTCCTTCTCCAGGGGTCCTTCCCAACCCAGGGACTGAACCGGGGTTTCCTGCATAGCAGGCAGATGCTTTACCATCTGAGCCACCAGGGAAGCCTAGATATTCAATAAGGTATGAGAAAAAAGTAACTGTGTACAGCAACTATAGATAGCAATCTATAAACAGATTACATAGTGTACATAAAGACAGTTTGAGTAAGCTCCAGAAGTTGGTGATGAACAGGGAAGACTGGCGTGCTGCAGTCCATGGGGTCACAAAGAGTCGGACATGACTGAGTGACTGAACTGAACTGATAAGTTATTTTCACTTTTATTTTAAAAGCAGAGAAAAAGATAATTATGACACCTCCCAAAGGAAAAAAAGAGAATCCAAGAAAGTAATTCCAGACTCTGGACAATCCTTAAGACTTTATTTGCAATAAGATTTGAATAATTTTCTGAACCTATAAATGACATATTAATTTTAGAGTCTGGGTGGGTAGTGCAGAGGATAGAGTCAAATTCTTCTGTTGTATAGGAGCATGTGACCATGAATGAACCATTTAGCTTCAATGGCACCCCACTCCAGTACTCTTGCCTGGAAAATCCCATGGATGGAGGAGCCTGGAAGGCTGCAGTCCATGGGGTCGCTGAGGGTCGGACACGGCTGAGCGACTTCACTTTCACTTTTCACTTTCATGCATTGGAGAAGGAAATGGCAACCCAGTCCACTGTTCTTGCCTGGAGAATTCCAGGGACGGGGAGCCTGGTGTGCTGCCGTCTATGGGGTCACACAGAGTCGGAGACGACTGAAGTGACTTAGCAGTAGCAGCAGCAGTACTTTTATGGTGTCCATTTAATGACTTTCAGTAGAAGACAAAGGGTTAGACACATTCACCACTTAGGACATTTTTACCTGAACATCATTTAATTAACTGAATTCTCTTCACCTCACTGTGAAGAGAAAAGTTATCTAAACATTTTTCTTCTCAGCTTTATCAAGCAATCATTACTTTGCTTTCTTCAAAAAACAAGAAATTATTGAAGCATAGAATGCTAGTGTTAAACAATTAGTGTAATAACTTTGACTGATGGATGGAGCAATCTTATTAAATATCTCCATTTATAACTTAGGAAAACTGAGAAAGAAATTATAAATTTTCCAGGGACAAAAAACCTTATTATTAGTGTACAAACTCAGCTATAGCATTTCAGTATCATAGCTGATAATATGTAAGCATTCACTGTAAATTCAAGTGCACTTATCTTAGCAAAACATTTTTGAATTATAAATTTGCAGTACTGTTAACTGTTGAATATGGAAATTATTCCCAAGTACTTCAAATGATGAAAAATCATTGTTATTAAAATAGAGAGTCTATAAATTTTACTCTCAGATATGAGAATTAGCCCATTTGCAGTACTTACCTAGTTATGGATTTCAGGATTTCTTGGGAAACAAAGCAATGGATATTGAAAAAGCAGTACTATTCATTGCTACTTCATGAAAACTGGTTCTGGAGAATGTAGATAAAAATAGGAAATTTTAGCATGGGCTAATCAAATCTGAAGAAGGTTTTTAATTCTTCTCTAGGACTAATGGAATGTAACTGCCTATCAGTAAGCTTCATATTTAATCTACATCTTTAGGACTTTAGTGATATCATCACTAACTTGTAATTTTACAAGTGTTTTCCTAAATACACAGGAAAGTGAATGAACTTGGGCTTTCTCAATAAAGCACATGCTACAATCTTTCCTAAATTCTTTTTTTTTTTTTTTTTTGTCTCAGAGCTTTGATTTTATCCTAACTTGAGATTTATTATAACCACAGCAAAATACTACCACGGTTTTGTTGACCCAATCAAAATCTTGGCATCAGTTCATCTTAGGCAACATATATAAAACTAAAATATCACCTTGATGGAAAGACCATTTTTAAGCACATATGGAAAATACCTTTAGAAAATTTATTATGACTATAATTATATTTTATATAAAAGAAAGTCTTTGGGTTTGTGGGAGTTACTAGGTGGACAAGGAAGGAAACTAAGGCAAGCTACAACCACCGTGTGTAATCAAGAAACCTGCAGAAAGCTGCCCGGGAGACAGCTGAGCTATTGCTTTGTGCAGTGAAGGTGGTCTCAAAGCACTGTGTTCCCGTTTCTATCCCCATCACATACAGACATAAAGATAATTGGGTCTCACACATAACTTTCTAAGTTTCCCTATATGCAGAATATGGTTATTGGTTCTATGTTTTCTTACAGAGCTGCTTTGCTAGTTAATGAGATCATGACTACCACTTTCTTTGAGCTTTTTGAACTAAGGAACTCTAAATAAAAGACCCTATTATTTCACCATTCTTGTTACTCACTAAAGAAACAGTCCCTGAAAATACAGCCTTTCACTTGCTCTATGTGTAAAATCTCCATTGCCTGCAGTGGGAGGGTTTGTGTGGCATAATTACAGGAATCTGCCTGTTCTGCAGAGTATTGTACAGTAGCGTTCCAAAACATTTCTAAAGAAAAAAGATGCTAACATCCACCCACACTTCACCTAACAGTCTTAATGCAAAACCCTGACTCCAGATGTCCACAGCTTGCTTTCAAAAAAGCCCCCTCTCAGGATATTCTGAAGTTTAAATGTTAACAAATTATCCCTAAAGAGTAGATATTAGGGCTTTACCAATAATTCTACCAGCGCTTTTGGGAATCTTGACTAGGTTTCATCTAATTTTGTTTTAGGGGTTTTCTTTTCTGTACTCTGTTGAATAGAGAGAGATTAACAACACTGGCAGTGCAATTAATCCTGACAGGCCTAAGACCTTTCTCCCCATTTTCCCTATTTTTTTCCAGTTTATAACAGACTAAATTGTTGATGAACAGACACAAAACAATAAAGCTAATTCATGTAGTTTTCTGCACCTCCAATGTTACATCATGAATACATTTTATAACAGTGCTTTATGTTTAAAAATAGAGAATATAATTTAATAATGGACAAATGATGTGTATATCTTTTAAATTGTGTAACACTAAGAAAAGGCGTGTACAACAGAAACTGGAGTTCTATTTTTTTTTTAGTCTAATATTTATATACTCTGTGTAATTAGTAATGCATCATAGCTTTGTGCTACTTTTTTCTATAAATAAGTACAGTTAAAATATTAAATGACATTATTGATATCCATTTATTTGCCTTATTTTAATTCCTGGAAATTTGTGGCCAGGATTTATTTATGTATTTTCCGTATACCACTTAATTGGCTTAAGTGTTCTAAGAAGGGCTTCTTTTATTTCCATAATTTCAGTATGTCTTTCCTGTAATCCTTACTATTTTTAATGCATTGTGACTAAGTATTAAATCTTGTGATATACAATATGTAATGAGCTACAACTTTTGTATAAGAGTTCATTTATATTTGGTCATACTGAGAAATACTTAGAAGTAGTCAACTTTCTAGTCAGTTCCTAGGCAGCCTGCATTCAGTCCCATCTTTTTTTTTTTTTTTTAAGTCTAAGCTAAAAACGTTTTTCACATCTACAAAGGGTAATGAATGTGAATTATTAGAAAGCAATAAAATTTAGATAAAATCTAATTCATATTTATAATGTCTCATAAAGCTCTATTAAGATGTTAACATTAGCTTTCTTCACTCTGTGCAATCTGATCTGTGTATCTGCTTTTCCCCATCTCTCACCTCATTCTATCACTGTTTAAACCTTTTTGAACAAGCTTAAATGCTCTAAATTTTTAGTAATGGAATAATAATTAAACTTACTTCACTTCATGATCCTCTAAATATCCAATAAATGGTTAAAATCCACTAGTTCTAATTTTTTTTTCTACAGTCAGTATTAACCATATTCAGTTCAGTTCAGTCACTCAATCATGTCTGACTTTTTGTGACCCCATGGACCACCATGCCAGGCTTCCGTGTCCATCACCAACTCTCCAGGTTTGCTCAAACTCATGTCCATTGAGTCAGTGATGCCATCCAGCCATCTCATCCTCTGTCATTCCCCTCTCCTCCTGCTTTCAATCTTGCCCATCCTCAGGGTCTTTTCCAATGAGTCAGTTCTTCACATCAGGTGCCCAAAGTTTTGGAGCTGCAGCATCAGCATCAGTTCTTCCCATGAATATTCAGGGTTGATTTCTTTTAGAATTGACTGGTTGGATCTCCTTACAGTCCAAGGGACTCTCAAGAGTCTTCTCCAACACCACAGTTCAAAAGCATCAATTCTTCTGCATTCAGCTTTCTTTATAGTCCAAATCTCACATCCATACATGACCACTGGAAAACCATAGCCTTGACTAGATGGATCTTTGTTGACAAAATAATATGTCTGCTTTTTAATATGTTGTCTAGGTTGGTCATAATTTTCCTTCCAAGAAGCAAGCATCTTTTAATTTCATGGCTGCAATCACCATCTGCAGTGATTTTGGAGCCTAAGAAAATCAAGTCTGTCACTGTTCCCATTGTTTCCCCTTCTATTTACCATGAAATGATGTGATCAGATGGCATGATCTTCGTTTTTTAAAAGTTGAGTTTTAAGCCAGTTTTTTCACTCTCCTCTTTCACTTGCATCAATAGGCTCTTCAGTTCCTCTTTGCTTTCTGCCATAAGGGTTGTGTCATATATGCAATATAAAAATAATGAATAAAATATATAAGTATATATTATATATACATATTAGATCTATAGTCAATATACAGAAAAAATGCTGCACAGCTAGGATTATTGAAATATTTGTTTTTCTGTATATGGATGGACTAATGCATACTTTTATATAATTTGAAAACAAACACTATATTAATTCTAGAGGTCAAATTTTCTACAGGAAATCATCAGCCCTATTATAGATTATATACATTACAAAACATATCCAAATATTAAAGTAATATTTTCCATCATAGCATATAATTATTAGTACTTCAAAAATGTGCCTCTTTTTACAAACAAACTCATCAACACAAGAGTGAAAAAAAGATGTGAGAAAAGAAGAGTCATTATTTTAGATGTGAAATTCTTCTAAAGTGATAATATTAGTCTACATATTAGTTATATTTTAGTAATTATTTTTATTTACTGAACAAAAAGTAGTACAATTAATGCAATATGCTTATGGTTCTGTAATGTTAATACTAAAGGAATTTCATGAATACTAAATGAGCCTTTTCTCCACTGACATAAACTTTTTTCATTTATTAAATTTCAAAATAGGCATGTTTCTGTTTGTTATTGTCATATATTTTATCTTTCTTATGTATTTACAATCAGCTTACAGAATTTCAGCTTTGACCTCAACTGTGGGCAATTTCTGTGTCAAAATAACAGAACTACAGTGGCTTTAACATAGAGCAAACTCTGGAATCATTCTCTCCTCTCTGTGTGACTAAATGCATAAACCAAATAAGCTGGCTTTAAGTACTTCTTGCTTACTTTAGATATGTCATATCCTGTACAGCTCAACACAATCCCTATTACTCCTCATTGTCTCTTCATTGCCATCCTTTCACAGGATTCAAAAAAGTATGCCTGCATTTTTATTTCATATATAGCTGATCCAGGGCTTCCCTGATGGCTCAGTTGGTAAAGAAACCGCTTGAATGCAGGAAAGCTGGGTTTATTCCCTGGGTTGGGAAGATTCCCTGGAGAACAAAATGACAACCGATGCCAGTATTCTTTCCAGAAAAATCCCACGAACAGAGTCTGGAGGGCTATATAGTCCATGGGGTCACAAAGAGTTGGACATAATTTAGCAACTTCACCACCACCACAGAGTTGAATATGTCTATTGATCTATCTATCTACCTATCTATATCTATACTTTCCTTGTGGATGTAAAGGATATTATTCCTACTAAAAGAAGCAAAGGCCTGCTTTATATTATTAAGATATCCATTTAACATGTAATCCTTAATTCCATCATTCCAAAGAGTCCTTTTTTTTTTTTTTTTTTCATTTAGTTAACATCTTTTTCTTCAACTTCTTAGAGAGCTCCAGCTATAAGACTTTCCTTCCACCAAAATATGTTCCCACTTTTGGGTTTCTTCTTTTTTTCTTTTTAAACAGTTTTTAGCTCCAATGGCACAACACTTGAACTACTTTACTTATGTGGCTTAATCATTCTACTATGTTGTACTTAGTCAGCAATAAATTTGTCCACATATTGAACTGTGTTCTAGTTTGTAGTTTTATCTCCTATTCTTCTTTCACACTGCTAACAAAGCAAGCTTTCAAAAATGGAAATTGATCATGTTGTCCATCTGCTTATAATAATATCATGTGGCTGTCTATGGCCTATGAAATGAAGGTCAAGTCTTTTAGTATTGAGTACACATTGCAAACTCTGTCACTCAACTTGTAACTAAAGCAGAACTAAGTCTCTGTGCATAAAATTGACTAATACTGAACCTTTTGCAGAGAGAGATTTTCTGTTTCAATTTTACATTTTGACATTATAGTAGTTTAGCAGTGTCTGTTCCTTTAACAGAAATCTGTGAAAATTTGAAAAATTTGGAATATGTGGTCTTAAATATATGTAAATATTTTATTTAAAGGATTTTTAAGAAAGAATTCAAACACCTATGGACTATTTCTATATATTTAATAACAATGGTTTTTATAGGAAAATGATAATATATATTTTTAACATCAATTTTCTATGAAAGATTCCCATCAGAAAAACCATGCATATTTATTTATTGTTTTCCCTAATCAGACACTTTGAATCTTTAGAAGCTATAATCAAAAGATTTTTTGGAGGCAAATTTACTTTCTAAGCTGTAATATAATAACTTTACTATTTCAAGCCCACATACATGTACTTGGGTAGTTGAGGAAGCATGCTCACACCCAGACTTCTTTGAATGGAGCTTGTGTGTGGCCCTTCAGTTAGAACTGGTCTGCCATAATTCTCACAGTAGGAACCAGAATATAATAATGCCCCTGCTAGGACCTCCTGTTCAGCCAGACCATTCTCCCATTTCCTCACAAGATCCGCTATTACCTTTTTACCTTTCAATTTCTGTGAACTCATGGTTTTGCATCTGTCTCTAGAATTTACATAAAACCTATCCTATGTTTAGTCAGCAGGTATAAATAATCTATTCCAAACATTCCATATAATATTCCTCTCAAAAGTCTTATTTTGCCCCCTATAAGAATGTGATGATTTTCTCCCTGACTATGCCCTTAGCCAAGAAGAGGTTTTAGCAAATAGCAAATATTCAGTATTGCTGTTTTTTGGATGAATGGATGAATAGGAAGCCTAAAACTCTATATAAGGTGTTCTTTTTCTACTACCAGTGGGCCTTTGAGATGCAAACAACATGTGACTAGTCCAAAACAAGCACAGCTCACCCTGAATCAATAAGGATTAAAAACACAGATAACATCACTCTTATGACAGAAAGCAAACAAGAACTAAAGAGCCTCTTGATGAAAGTGAAAAAGGAGAGTGAAAAAGCTGGCTTAAAACTCAACATTCAAAAACCTAAGATCATGGCATCTGGTCCCATCACATCATGGTAAATAGATGTGGAAATAGTGACAGACTTTATTTTCTTGGGCTTCAAAATCATTGCAGATGGGGACTGCAGCCATGAAGTTAAAAAATGCTTGCATCTTGGAAGAAAAGCTATGACAAACCTAGACAGCATATTGAAAAGAAGAGACGTTACTTTGCTGACAAAGGTTTGTCTAGTTAAGGCTATGGTTTTTCCAGTAGTCATGTATGGATGTGAAAGTTGGATCATAAAGGAAGCTGAGCACTGAAGAATTGATACTTTTGAACTGCAATGTTGGAGAATACTCTTGAGAGTCTCTTGGACTGCAAGGAGACCAAACCAGTCAATCCCAAAGGAAATCAATCCTGAATATTCATTGGAAGGACTGATGCTGAAGCTGAAACTCCAATACATTGGCCACCCAAAGAACTGGCTCCTTGGAGAAGACCCTGATGATGGGCAAGATTGAAGGCAGAAGGAGAAGGGGACGACATAGGATAAGATGGTTGGATGGCATCAACAATTCAAAGGACATGAGTTTGAGTACACTCTGGGAGCTGGTGATGGACAGGAAAGCCTGGTGTGTTGCAGCCCATGGAGTTGCAAAGAGTCAGACACGACTGAGCAACTGAACTGAACAAAACTGAAAAACCCCTACCTCTGCAGCAAGTTAACCTAGTCAACATTTGATTAACTCTTGCATTCTCCCTGGGACACATGAGAAATGTAAGTTGTAGCACTAAGCAAGAGTATTTATGTGAAAATATTTCCTGCTTTATGGCTTCTGGGCTGTGAGAAAAACTCTGAACTTTGAGCTTTCCCAAGGGCAGTGATGGGTTTCCCTAGTGGCTGAGACAGTAAATAATCTGCTTGTAATGCAGGAGATCTGGGTTTTCCCCTGGGTTGGGACAATCCCCTGGAGAAGGGCATGACAACCCAGTCCAGTATTCTTGCCTGGAGAATCCCCTTGGACAGAGGATCCTGGTGGGCTAAGGTCCATGGGGTTGCAAAGAGTTGGACACAACTGTGAGACTAAACACAGCAACATAGCACAAGGGCAGTGACTCTTGTAACTGACATGACCGTTGCAAGGATCCTACATTTGGGTATGAAGTTTTTATGCTTACTAGTTCCTGAGACTCACAGAGGTTTTAAATCAAGGAAATGTTTGGATTCCATCCCCTTGTACCTGAGCTATCTGCTGGATGACTGTTGCAAGGATCTTTGATGAAGAGGAATGACTCATGTTTGCTGCTATCAAGCTGGGGTTCCTGACCAACACCTTTCTGGATACACTGCCTAAGACAATTATGTGAACTAGGACAATTTTCTTATGGAAAATATAGAAAAAAAGAGTGCTTAGAAAACCAGTTTCAAATTAATTCTGAAATAGGTATTTCAAAGTTGGAAAATCAAATAGAATACTTGAAATTTTAAATACTTTACTAGAAATCACATGATTTATTTGAAGAGTCATTAGAAAGTATCTACTTAATCTGTCAACCATATTTTATATAAAACACAGTATATAGCCTTAGATGGTAAAGAATCTGCCTACAATTCAGGAGGCCTGGATTTGAGGTTGGAAAAACCCCCTTAGAAGGGAATGGCTATCCACTCCAGTCTTCTTGCCTGGAGAATCCTAGGGATAGAGGAGCCTGGTGGGCTACAGTCCATGGAGTTGTAAAGAGTTGGACATGACTAAGTGACTAACACACTCCCTAGCTAACCTATTAAAGTGTTTGATGTCACCTAGTTAACCTATTAAAGAGGCAGCCTAATGTAGCTGAATATAGAATTGAATAGGAGACTAAAAATCTTTGGCAAATTCCTTAAATTATCTGATTGAAAGTTCCCTCTGTTGTAGAACTAAGAAGCTAACTCATCTAAAAAGATTGTTGTACAATAAAAATGGGGTATTATAAGTAAAAGTAAGTTGAGACTTTTAGAGCATTAAAATATTCCTGAAACATTATCTTGAACTGTTAACAATGAAACATCCAAATACAAAGAACTATGGGAAATATACTTAAACTCTGACACAAAATATTTTTGCACTTCAATCGAAAGGTATGATTATATATTCTATTACATAGTCAACTATGCAAAATTGATAAATTTACTAATTTATCTGCGTTGGTTCAGCAGATATTTATACATTATATATATATATAAATATATATAAATATTTATATATCTATTATATAAATATATCTATTTAAATATCTATAAAATATTTATATATTTTACCTTTTCTATTTTAGTAACAGTTTGAATGGGCTACAGAATTTGACTGTGTTTTTAACTTGGAAAAGATGCTTACTCCTTGGAAGGAAAGTTATGACCAACCTCTATAGCATATTCAAAAGCAGAGACATTACTTTGTCAACAAAGATCCATCTAGTCAAGGCTATGGTTTCTTCTGTGGTCATGTATGGATGTGAGAGTTGGACTGTGAAGAAGGCTGAGCGCCGAAGAATTGATGCTTTTGAACTGTGGTTTTGGAGAAGACTCTTGAGAGTCCCTTGGACTGCAAGGAGATCCAACTAGGCTATTCTGAAGATCAGCCCTGGGATTTCTTTGGAAGGAATGATGCTAAAGCTGAAACTCCAGTACTTTGGCCACCTCATGTGAAGAGTTGACTCATTGGAAAAGACTGTGATGCTGGGAGGGATTAGGGGCAGGAGGAGAAGGGGACGAGAGAGGATGAGATGTCTGGATGGCATCACTGACTCAATGGACGTGAGTCTGAGTCAAGTCCAGGAGTTGGTGATGGACAGGGAGGCCTGGCGTGCTGCAATTCATGAGGTCACAAAGAGTTGGACATGACTGAGCGACTGAACTGAACTGAACTGAAGTTAATCAAGTTTTGCCATGGAGCCATTCAGATCCCATTTCCTATTATCTCATTTTCCTTCAGATCACTCAGCTACAGTGTACCAACCCTCGTGTTAGTCTTCATCTCAGGGCATTACACATTTTACATTATGTCTAACCCTTAGCTTTCTATCATTTTCACAATCCCCATTTTCATTAACTCTCATTTCTGTGCCATTTCCTCATAGTTTTTAAAATTATATAACTTATTACATGTTTATTAATTTTTATTTGTCTCTTCCTCCACTATTTTGTAAGTTCCAGAATAACAGCAATATTTTTCTTTGTTTGTTTATTTTATTTTAAAAACCTATGATTAAGTCATAGGCCTCAGTACTTGACAAAGAGTAGAAATTCAACATATATATATATATATTCCTTGGCTTTTAGTTCAGAACAATAAAGTCTAAGTTACTTTGGAGAAAATTCCCTGCTTTTTTGGAGTAATTCCCTACTCTACATGATCTCTGTTCTCTGCTGGAATTTCTAATTGATGATTTTTGAAGCCAAACTAGATCATTATTAAGTTAACCTTATTCCTATTAAGTTAACCTTTTCTACCTGCTGTTCATTCTGCTAAATCACTCTAAAAAAATTCAGTGATCAAAATTTTAATTTCTATGATCTTTGGGTAATTCTTTTTGTGACTTGACTTTTTTAAAAGAATAACAGCTGAAAAGTCTAAGATGCAGAAGTGAAGATTCCTAATTGGAGTTACAGTTTTTCCTAAAAGAGTTAACCAGTTGATTCCAGGTATATGCTTTACAAAAAGGATTCCATAACTGCCTGCCTTAAGAAGCCTTAAAAACATATGTGCTAAGTTCCCTATTACCTCCCAAATTTATAGTTTATATGATTCTCAGTATCTAGGAATGGAGATTGATAAGTAAGTTTCCCTATATTATTCAAACACATGACTGTTAACATGTCCCATATCAGTCACCTGTGAATTGATTCATACCTTCATGGAAAGTTGCATCATGAAATGGCCCAAGGTCCTATCAACACTCAATTCTGAATTCTTTTAGAAATAGATCATATACAGCAGGTGAATATTTTTTGTCACCTATTTTTACTTACCTCTTTCTTGTGCAAGAAACTTACATTTCTTCTACAGTTTTATGTAGTTTTCATATTGCCATGCACTTTTTAGATTTGGAAAAGTTTATTATGAGTATTTTAGTAAATTTCAGATCTCTCCCATCTCTCCTATACAATTTCTCAAAGTTGCATCTAAGTTTATGTAGGCTTACAAATTTTAAACTCTGAGAAAAAAAGTAAGCATTTATTAGAAAATATAATCTTATCACATATATAAATAAAGTCATATTAATATTTTCTTCTACTTATCCAATAATATTTATTTTGCATTCAAGAAATTAAGTATACAACAGCCAACAATACTAGGATTCTGCCTTGAAGGAATTTGTTACATAGAATATGGGACAGCAAGAAAGTGGATAATTACAATACAACTTGATAAATTCTACTGCAGGGGTAAAACACAGAACATAAACTTGGGTAGCCATAGGAGAGCCACCCCATCTAGTCTTAGAGAAAGAAGCAAAAAATATCCCTAAGGAAATACTATGTGAAAATAAATCTGAAGTAGATAAGAGTTATTCAAGCAGAAAGGAATTTCAAGTAGGACTGTCATAATGTAAATGAGTGCTGGTGAGAGAGGCTGCACTGTATTGTGGAATTGTAAATCATTAAGTAGGGCAGGAGGTAGAGCTGAGAGATTAATGAGAGGTAAACCTGGAGATGCAAGACTAAGTCAAAGAATAAAGAATTTTTATATATCATTTTTAATGAGCCAAAACTAAAAACAATACAAAGTCACTTGAGTCTTTCAAGCATTGGGGTCATACAATCAAAGTTGGCTATGATCCAAAAATCTACAAGCAATAAATGCTGGAGAGGGTGTGGAGAAAAGGGAACACTCTTACACTGTTAGTGGGAATGCAAACTAGTACAGCCACTATGGAGAACAGTGTGGAGATTCCTTAAAAAACTAGAAATAGAACTGCCTTATGATCCAGCAATCCCACTGCTGGGCATACACACTGAGGAAACCAGAAGGGAAAGAGACACGTGTACCCCAGTGTCCATCGCAGCACTGTTTATAATAGCCAGGACATGGAAGCAGCCTAGATGTCCATTAGCAGATGAATGGATAAGAAAACAGTGGTACATATACACAATGGAGTATTACTCAGCCATTAAAAAGAATACATTTGAATCAGTTCTAATGAGGTGGATGAAACTGGAGCCTATTATACAGAGTGAAGTAAGCCAGAAAGAAAAACACCAATACAGTATACTGACACATATATATGGATTTTAGAAAGATGGTAACAATAACCTTGTATACAAGACAGCAAAAGAGACACTGATGTATAGAACAGTCTTTTGGACTCTGTGGGAGAGGGAGATGGTGGGATGATTTGGGAGAATGGCATTGAAATATGTATAATATCAGATATGAAACGAGTCACCAGTCCAGGTTCGATGCACAATACTGGATGCTTGGGGCTGGTGCACTGGGATGACCCAGAGGGATGGTGTGGGGAGGGAGGAGGGAGGATGGTTCAGGATGGGGAACACATGTATACCTGTGGCAGATTCATTTTGATATATGGCAAAACCAATACAATATTGTAAAGTTAAATAAAATAAAATTTTAAAAAAAAGTTGAAATTCTGAGTGACCACTCTGACTATAGTGTGTAAACAACTTGAAGGGTAGGCCACCTGAGTTAGAGAGACACACAGGCAGCTCTTGAAATAATTAGGGTCACATGGGATTATGGATGATAATAATTCAGTGGAAATGAAAGGAAGAGAATGAGAGAGAGAGAGACAAAGTTGGGGGGAGGGGGAGGCGCAAGCAAGGAGAGAGAGACTTGAGAAGTTTACTGAAGTAGTGGTGATAAATCTAGCAATTGATCATCACTGAAAAGTCAGAATTTGGACTAAATGTCTGGTATTGTTAAAGCATCCAGGTAGATATCAATAGATATGAGCACCAGGAACAATATATTGAAGCACCTAGAGTTGGGTGCAATTAGGAAGAAAGTCTGGGACAGATGTTAAAATGCTGCAAACTATACTAAACAGGCAAGGTGTTACTTCTCTTTGATGAAGAATGAGAACATAATAGAAAAGAACAAGTCCAAAATTCAACATATAGCTAATCACCCAAATGTCAGTCTTAAATAAAGGCCAGCATTCAGATGGCTTATATGACAGGAAAAGAGCTCTGTTTTGTCAAAGTTTCATAGTTCCCATAAGATACGCTCAGGCAGTTACCAAAACCTATTGCCATAGCTGGGCTTGATTCTCCCTAATGGATGCCATTCAGTTACTGTTCTCTGATCACTCTGACAGAAAATTGAAGTCCGAAGAGACCTTGTTTGTTTGTCCTTTAATATCCAGGGGGAACAATGGGCTTCATGTTCCATCTGTGAATCATCCTTATTTTAATCAGTATCTCTTACAGAACCTAAAAGAGAAATTGATTGAAACTGTTACTTTGCTGGCAAAGAGAATGTTTTGATTTGCAAAAATCTCAGGAGAAAAATAAGCACAATCATAGGCAGAGCAGTTACCTTTGGCGTAGATACACATTGTATTATTGTTTCAACAGCGTTACACACTCAAAAAAGATAGAATTCAGTTATTACTCAGGGAAATATGAGACTCTCTGTACTGTGACTGAATTCTCTTTCTCTCTCCCTCATACGGGAGAGAGAATATATATATATATATATATATACACACATATATATACACACATACATATACACACATACATATACATATATATATGATATGTGTGTGTGTGTGTGTGTGTGTATAACTGCTAGGTGATAAAATCAGGCACTGAATCTTTATTTCCACATTTTTAGTTTCTTAAGCAACAAATACTTTAGTGATTCAGGTCTCTGAAATCCTGAGTAAGAACTTTTTTCTGGGACAAAGCAGCTACCTTGAATTTTCTTAACTAGCTGAGATAAGAATCAACCAAATAACATTTTGTAATGAGTGTTAACAATAGGAAGTAAAAACAAAAGATATTGTAGACTCAAATTCTAATTAGGGCATTGATCCATGGCACGACAAAGCACTAGCCAGTTTCCTATTAAAACCCAGGAAGCAAAGCACAACACTGAAATAAAGTGGCAAGGGGTGTGACTTGGTAAACCTTGTATAAGTTGCAAGGCAGCCTGATATGCAGAAACTTTCAGATGGAGAGGGAAAAAAGAGTATGAATGTGTCCTTTGCTGCTTGCAGCAGCTCAGTTTTTAGAGACCACAGTAAAGTTTCAGAAATCTTTAAACATGCAAGAGCAAAGGAATAAAAATATTGTGCAGGTCTGACAATATTGGGGATGAGGAATTGAGAGGATATTGGAAATGTTTGGTTTTTCCTGTGCTGTCTCACAGTATATTAAAACCCAACTTTTTTTTATTCGCCTTGCATTTTGATTTTAAGATGTTCAGGTTTCTACAAGAACAGTCATTAAATATTAAATTCTGACTAAGGACCAGGCAGTGGCTGCTGCATATCCCTATTTATTATTTAAACTGGAAGCCCCAAAAGACAATATGGGGGTTTTTCTTCCACCAAACATATCCTTCTTTGCCAATCTTCAGAGGGGATACCAGCTGGATCCACTATATTCTGCAGTTGGTGGGAGGAAGGCTCAGCATCTACTTCATTATACATTAGCTCCTCCCCCTTCCCAATACAGATTCTATTTTCTCAAAAGTGAGTATCCAATGACACAGATTAATCAGATTCTTACTAGGGTATTTTCACCTCTAACATTCCCTGATTATGGAAATTCTGTGAAAAACAAAAAATTGATCATCTTTCCTTATTTAGCAATTGCTTAATATTTTTTAATTTAAATGAGAAAAAATACTCCATTATATTTTTCTCTAAACATCTTGATTGTATTACAAGGGTCACTAAAATACAGACCTCTATCACTGTTAACAACATCAAAACAAATTATATATATATATATGAAATACATATCCTACTCCTTTATATTCTCCATTACCTAACAGCTCCTTTTGACTCAATATCAAATGATTTTAATAGTTTAATCATTCTGTTAAACTAATTTTATTTTTAAACAGAATTACAATTCAGTGTTCCCTAAGGTCAGATATATTTCATTTTCTTTTCCAAAATTTTCAACTCAGTAACCAGCTGAATAATAAAAAGAAATCAATTTAAAAATAAAATCATTCTGGAAACCCTATTATATAATTCAGAACAGATGTGGTTTTCCTAAATCTGAATCTCTGACTCATTCCCTGTTACTGTCATCACTTCTAATAGTATAAAAGATGTAAGATCTAACATAATGCATGATTACATTGAATGGAAGTAGAATAATAGGGGCTATGATCATTAAAAAATCTCAAACTTTAAGCACTAAGAAGAAACTTTGTTGCTGTTGTTCAGTCACTAAGTCAAGTCCGACTCTGCAATCCCATGAACTGCAGGACACTAGGAATCCCTGTCCTTCACTATCTCCTGGAGTTTGCTCAAATTCATGTCCATTGAGTCAGTGATGCCTTCCGACCATCTCTTCCTCTCTCATCCCCTTCTTCTATAACCCTCAATCTTTCCCAGCGTCAGGGACTTTTCCAATGAGTCAGCTCTTCCCATCAGGTGGCCAAAATATTGCAGCTTCAGATTCAGCACCAGTCCTTCCAATGAATGACCAGAGTTGATACCTTTAGGATGGACTGGTTTGATCTCCATGCTGTCCTAGGGACTCTCAAGAGCCTTCTCCAGCGACAGAGTTTGAAAGCATCAATTCTTCAGCACACAGGCTTCTTTATGTCCCAACTCTCACATCCCTACATGACTAATGGAAAAACCAAAGCTTTGACTATAAGAACCTTTGTTAGTAAAGTAATGTCTCTGCTTTTTAATATACTGTCTGTTTCTCATAGCTATTCTACCAAGGAGCAGGCTTTTTATACAGTGTCTTAATTTTGTGGCTGCAATCACCATCCTCATTGATTATGGAGCCTAAGAAAATGAAATCTGACATTGTTTCCATATTTACTCCATCTATTTGCCATTAAGTGATAGTACTGGAGGCCATGATCTTTGCTTTTTGAAAGTTGAGTTGTAACCCAGCTTGTTCACTCTCCTTTTTCTCCTTCATCAAGATGCTGTTTAGTTCCTCTTCATGCTCTAAACTTTTAAGAATACAGTTATCCTTGAGACTGCATTCAAGTTAGCAATCTTGTCTAAAATTTTATAACTTTTTTTTTTTTTTACTTTTGATTTATCTATACATATCTCCTTTAAAATGTTAAATTAGGTTAACACCTTTGAAAAAAACTGTAAGGAACTTTTTGATTTAAAATTTCAAAATATTACATATTTATGCTAAGATCATTGTCATTTGAGGCTTTTTGTGGCTTTGTGTACCCCAGGCTTTAAGCAACCTTAAAACTTGTTCGTAATTTCCCAACTATATATGAATTTCAGTTCAGTCATTCAGTCGGGTATATGAACTTACAAAAGTTTATAATAATGGTTTCAAAACTCAAATATTTTAAAAGAAAATAAACACAGAATCTACTGCTCCAGACAGAAGTTAGAATCACTCTTGCCTATGAATATAGCAATCTTAGTGCTGAATAGAGAAAGGGCTGTGTTTTCCCCCAAGACAGAATCATCACTTAGATGAGTATACCTGGTTTTTGGTCTTGATCTCTTTCTTCTTAGTTGATAAATTCCTGTCTCTCCAGCTGCACTTTGCTGGAGCAGCCATGATGAGATATCCCATGTCCAAGATAGGATCAATCCAAGTAAGACGGTAGGCGCTGAGAGGAGACTTCAGAAGGCAGACAGACTGAAGCCACAATCACAGACAAAGTGCCAATCTGATCACAGGGACCAAAGCTTGTCTAACTCAATGAAACTAAGCCATGCCATGTGGGGCCACCCAAGACACATGGGTCATGGTGGAGAGGTCTGAGAGTATGTGGTACACAGGAGAAGGGAATGGCAAACCAATTCAGTATTCTTGCCTTGAGAACCCCATGAACAGTATGAAAGGCAAAAATATAGGACACTGAGAGATGAACTCCCCAGGTCGGTAGGTGCCCAATATGCTACTGGAGATCAGTGGAGAAATAACTCCAGAAGGAATGAAGGGATGGAACCAAAGCAAAAACAACACCCAGTTGTGGATGTAACTGGTGGTAGAAGCAAGGTCCGATGCTGTAAAGAGCAATATTGCATAGGAACCTGTAATGTTAGGTCCATGAATCAAGGGAAACTGGAAGTGGTAAAACAGGAAATTAAAAGAGTGAATGTTGGCATTCTAGGAATCAATACTAAGATGGACTGGAATGGGTGAATTTAACTCAGATGAACATTATATCTACTACTGCAGGCAGGAATCACATAGAAGAAATGGAGTAGCGATCATAGTCAACAAAAGAGTCCAAAATGCAGTACTTGGATGCAATCTCAAAAATGACAGAATGATCTCTGTTCATTTCCAAGGCAAACCATTCAATATCACGGTAATCTAAGTCTATTCCCCAATCAGTAATGCTGAAGAAGTTGAAGTTGAACGGTTCTATGAAGACTTATAAGACCTTTTAGAACTAACATCAAAAAAGATATCCTTTTCATTAAAGGGAACTGGAATGCAAAAGTAGGAAGTCAAGAAATACCTAGGGGTCCTTTGGCCGTCCCGGCGGTGGGGGTGGGCGTGGGCTCGCTGGCGTGGCCCGCGCGGGCTTGAGTTAAAAAAAAAGAAAAGAAAAGAAATACCTAGAGTAACAGGCAAATTTGGCCTTGGAATACAGAATGCAGCAGGGCAAGGCTAACAGAGTTTTCCCAAGAGAACGCACTGATCATAGCAAACACCCTCTTCCAATAACACAAAAGAAGACTCTACACATGGACATCACCAGATAGTCAACACCAAAATCAAATTGATTATATCCTTTGCAGCCAAAGATAGAGAAGCTCTATACAGTCAGCAAAAACAAGATGGGGAGCTGACTGTGGCCCTGATCATGAACTCCTTATTGCCAAATTCAAAAGTAAATTGAAGAAAGTGGGGAAAATCACTAGACGATTCAGGTAAAACATAAATCAAATCCCTTATGATTATACAGTGGAAGTGAGAAATAGATATAAGGGACTAGATCTGATAGACAGAGTGCCTGATGAACTATGGACGGAGGTTTGTGACAATGTACAGGAGACAGGGATCAAGATCATCCCCAAGAAAAAAAAATGAAAAAAAGCAAAATGGCTGTCTGAGAAGGCCTTATAAATAGCTGAGAAAAGAAGAGAAGTGAAAAGCAAAGGAAAAAATGAAAGATATACTCATTTGAATGCAGAGTTCCAAAGAATAGCAAGGAGAGATAAGAAAGCCTTCCTCAGCGATCAGTGCAAAGAAATAGAGGAAAACCATAGATTAGGAAAGACTAGAGATCTCTTCAAGAAAATTAGAGATACCAAGGGAACATTTCATGCAAAGATGGGCTCAATAAAGGACAGAAATGGTATGGAACTAACAGAATTAGAAGATATTAAGAAGAGGTGGCAAGAATAAACAGAAGAACTATACAAAAAAGATCTTCAGGACCTAGATTATCACTATGGGGTGGTCTCTCACCTACAGCCAGATTCTGGAATGTGAAGTCACATGGGCCTTAGAAAGTATCACTACAAACAAAGTTAGTGGAGGTGATGGAATTCCAGTTGAGCTATTTCAAATCCTGAAAGATGATGCTATGAAAGTGCTGCACTCATCTGTCAGCAAATTTGGAAAACTCAGCAGTGGCCATAGGACTGGAAAAGGTCAGTTTTCATTCCAGTCCCAAAGAAGGGCAATGCCAAACAATGCTCAAACTACTGCACAATTGCACTCACCTCACACGCTAGAAAAGTAATGTTCAAAATTGTCCAAGCCAGGCTTCAGCAACACATGAACTGTGAACATCTGGAAAGATGTTCATGCTGGTTTTAGAAAAGGCACTGGAACCAGAGTTCAAATTGCCAACATTTGCTGGATCATCGAAAAAGCAAGAGAGTTCCAGAAAAACATCTCTTTCTGCTTTATTGACTATGCCAAAGCCTTTGACTGTGTGGATCACAATAAACTGTGGAAAATTCTGAGAGAGATGGGAATTCCAGACCACCTGATCTACCTGTTGAGAAACCTGTATGAAGGTCAGGAAGCAACAGTTAGAACTGGACATGGAACAACAGACTGATTCCAAATAGGAAAAGGGGTACGTCAAGGCTGTATATTGTCACCCTGCTTATTTAACTTATATGCAGAGTACATCATGAGAAATCCTGGGCTGGAGGAAGCACAAGCTGGAATCAAGATTGCCAGGAGAAATATCAATAACCTCAGATATGCAGATGACACCACCCTTATGGCAGAGAGTGAAGAAGAACTAAAGAGCCTCTTGATTAAAATGAAAGAGGAGAGTGAAAAAGTTGGCTTAATGTTCAATTTTCAGTAAACAAAGATCATAGCATCCGGTCCCATGGCAAATAGATGGGGAAACAGTGGCTGACTTTATTTTGGGGGGCTCCAAAATCACTGCAGATGGTGATTGCAGGCATGAAATTAAAAGACACTTACTCCTTGGAAGGAAAGTTATGACCAACCTAGACAGCATATTCAAAAGCAGAGACATTACTTTGTCCAAAAAGGTCTGTCTAGTCAAAGCTATGGTTTTCCCAGTGGACATGTATGGCTGTGAGATTTGAACTATAAAGAAAGCTGAGCACAGAAGAATTGATGCTTTGAACTGTGGTGTTGGAGAAGACCCTTGAGAGTCCCTTGGACTGCAAGGAGATCCAGCCAGGAACCCTAAGGAAATCAGTCCTGGGTTTTCTTTGGAAAGATTGATGTTGAAGCTGAAACTCCAATATTTTGGCCACTGATGTGAAGAGCTGACTCATTTGAAAAGACCCTGATGTTGGGAAAGATTGAAGATAGGAGGAGAAGGGGACTGCAGAAGATGAGATGTTTAGATCACATCACTGACCTAATGGACATCAGTTTGGGTAAATCCGGAGGTTGGTAATGGACAGGGAGCCTGGCATGCTGCAGTTCATTGGTTTGTAGAGTCGGACACATCTGAGTGACTGAAGTGAACTGAACTGCCTCCCTTTTACTCGTGTCACTTTCTTATGTCACTATTTCTCAGAAGCAGGCCATATAATATTCCTGTGTTGACAAAAATTTTTTCCAGCACTTATTCACATTTTAGCTGGTACTATGTGTATGTCAGGAATGGCATACAACACACCAAGGAAGGAATGATGAATAAGCCAGACAAGATTATTGACTTAATGACTATCTATTTGGGGGGAAATAAAGACAAGTAATGTCAAAATTCTTCAAGCCAGTCTTCAGCAATATGTGAACCATGAACTTCCAGATGTTCAAGCTGGTTTTAGAAAAGGCAGAGGAACAGATATAAAATTGCCAACATCTGCTGGATCATCAAAAAAGCAAGAGACTTCCAGAAAAACATCTATTTCTGCTTTATTGACTATGCCAAAGCCTTTGACTGTGTGGATCACAATAAACTGTGGGAAATTCTGCAAGATATGGGAATACCAGACCACCTGACCTGCCTCTTGAGAAACCTGTATGCAGGTCAGGAAGCAACAGTTAGAACTGGACATGGAACAACAGACTGGTTCCAAATAGGAAAAGGAGTACATCAAGGCTGTATATTGTCACCCTGCTTATTTAACTTATATGCAGAGTACATCATGAGAAATGCTGGGCTGGAAGAAGCACAAGCTGGAATCAAGATGCTGGGAGAAATATCAATAACCTCAGATATGCAGATGACACCACCCTTAAGGCAGAAAGTGAAGAAGAACTAAAAAGCCTCTTGATGAAAATGAAAGAAGAGAGTGAAAAAGTTGGCTTAAAGCTCAACATTCAGAAAATGAAGACCATGGCATCTGGTCCCATCACTTCATGACAAATAGATTGGGAAACAGTGGAGACAGTGTCAGATTTTGCTTTTTGGGGCTCTAAAATCACTGCAAATGGTGATTGCAGCCATGAAATTAAAAGACACTTACTCCTTGGAAGGAAAGTTATGATCAACCCAGATAGCATATTAAAAAGCAAAGACATCACTTTGCCAACAAAGGTCCATTTAGTCAAGGCTATGGTTTTTCCAGTAGTCATGTATGGATGTGAGAGTTGGAGTGTGAGAAAGATGAGCCCCGAAGAATTGATGCTTTTGAACTGTGGTGTTGGAGAAGACTCCTGAGAGTCCCTTGGACTGAAAGAAGATACAACCAGTCCATCCTAAAGGAAATCAGTCCTGGGTGTTCATTGGAAGGACTGATGTTGCAGCTGACTCGATGCACATGAGCTTGCGTGAACTCTGGGAGTTGGTGATGGACAGGGATGCCTGGCATGCTGCAATTCATGGGGTCGCAAAGAGTCGGACAGAACTGAGTGACTGAACTGAACTGAAATGAGGTATTGAGTTCTTTGTAAAGGCCACATTACAAATGGCAACCCACTCCAGTACTCTTGCCTGGAAAATCCCATGGACGGAGGAGCCTGGTGGGCTGTAGTCCATGGGGTCGCTAAGAGTAGGACACGACTGAGTGACTTCACTCTAACTTTTCACTTTCCTGCATTGGAGAAGGAAATGGCAACCCACTCCAGTGTTCTTGCCTGGAGAATCCCAGGGACGGGGGAGCCTGGTGGGCTGACGTCTATGGGGTCACACAGAGTTGGACACGACTGAAGTGACTTACTAGCAGCAGCAGCAACAAATGGAAATCATGTCTATGAACTTTATTTTATATAATGTAAGACATCATTATTTTCAGTACCACTAGGAAAGAATAAAATGCTTCCAGTTAAAATCTGATATAATTCTTTTTGTCACTTCATATATTTCTTTTTTTTTAAATTTTCTTTTTATCTTATTAAGAAAATTCTTTTATAACTATGTAGACATGTATTTTTGTTCCTGTTTTTCAGTCACTCATTCATGTCTGACTCTTTGCTACCCTATGGACTGCAACATACCAAGCATCCTTTTCCACCTTCTCACAGAGTTTGCTCAAACTAATGTTTATCAAGTGGGAGATGCCATCCAACCATCTCATCCTCTGTTGTCCCTTTTCTTCCTACCCTCAATTTTTCCCAGCAGCAAGGTCTTTTCCAATGAGTTGGCCCTTCACATCAGGTGGACAAACTATTGGAGCTTCTGCTTCAGCATCAATCCCTCCAATGAATACTCAGGGTTGGTTTCCTTTAGGATTCACTGGTTTGATCTCTTTGCAGTCCCTGGGGCTCTCAAGAGCCTTCTCCAACACCACAGTTCAAAAGCATCAATTCTTCAGCACTCAGCCTTTTTTATGGTCAAACTCTCACATCCATACATGACTACCGGAAAAAACATAGCTTTGACTATACAGACATGTATTTTAACCATATGATTAGTTATTATTTTTTTTCCATTCTGCAAACACAATGCACTTTGTTTTCAATGTGAAAATATGCTTCTAAATTTTGAAGAATTTAAATCTTTTTTTGCGGTAAATTTTGAATATATACAAAGGTAGAGAGATATTTATAATGAATCTCAATGAATCCTTTATTCAGATGCAATAACTAGAAAATCGCTTATACTTTCAATCATATACTTCTTTTTTCACTAGAATACTTAAAGTAAATCATACAATTTACTTATAGTTCAATATATGTATACATAAATATGTTCAATTTATATCTCTAAAATACATCTTTGAGATATATAATACATAATGATAATACCAGCATCACAACTAAAATATAAGTGTATCTACAGTGTTATCAAATTTCTAGACAGTGTAGAAAGACATTTTATTATTTTTTTTATCTTTTTTTATTTTATTTTATTTTTTAACTTTACAATATTGTATTGGTTTTGCCATATATCAAAATGAATCTGTTACAGGTATACATGTGTTCCCCATCCTGAACCCTCCTCCCTCTTTTCTCCTAAATGCCAATTAAATTTAAAAATTTGAACAGTATAATATATTATATAATAATTATATATTATATCATAATATAACAATAATAACAATATCAGATAAGATCACTTGCTCAGTCCTGTCTGACTCTTTGCGACCCCATGAATCACAGCACCCCAGGCCTCCCTGTCCATCACCAACTCCCGGAGTTCACTCAGACTCACGTCCATCGAGTCAGCGATGCCATCCAGCCATCTCATCCTCTGTCGTCCCCTTCTCCTCCTGCCCCCAATCCCTCCCAGCATCAGAGTCTTTTCCAATGAGTCAACTCGTCACATGAGGTGGCCAAAGCACTGGAGTTTCAGCTTTAGCATCATTCCTTCCAAAGAAATCCCAGGGCTGATCTCCTTCAGAATGGACTGGTTGGATCTCTTTGCAGTTCAAGGGACTCTCAAGAGTCTTCTCCAACGCCACAGTTCAAAAGCATCAATTCTTCAGCACTCAGCCTTCTTCACAGTCCAACTCTCATATCTATACATGACCAACAAACTAAAATGAGGCAAAGATAATGTTTTTAATAACTATCTTTAGTTTCTACACCTGAAAACAAAGATATGTAAACCAAAAAGTCTGTCTGCACAAAATGCATTTAAGTAGTGTATCAATTCCTAAGATGTTAAAGTGAAAGACTGTGTTTCTTCAAATGTGAGGCATGATTTAAGTGCCATAATTCTGTTTCTCTTTCTGATACAATTTATTAAATTCTGTCATTTTGTGGATAATATTTTTTTAATGAGTGAATAAATTATTAAGCCTCCAAAGAAACATCCACTTGTTTAGCATTCTTTAAAATAGCATAGTTCCCAGTATTTGACTTTCATTTTTGATATTCCAGTCAAGATTTCATATCCTAAAACTGCACAGTATTTTGTCATCTCTGCAGGACCAAACTAACCATTAACCATAGTTTACTGAGATACTGAAATAGCAAGGAATAGTTCTTGGGTAATGAAACCAGTTATGCATTTTATATACTTGGTACAAATATCAATACAAAATTCTCAACTATGTTCCAACCAATTCTGTCACAGTATCTACCATCTCACAAAAGCAAGTATAGGCAAACTTCCTTAGCAACGTTGTTTTGACAGGTACTGTCAATCAGCTGACTCTGTTCATTCAAACCTCTTCCTAGTATGCAGTTTACACTACAGAAGCCAGATGCTAGAGTTTATAACTCAGTTTATGGATATATTTGAAGTTTCACCTATCAAATTCATCTGCAAAATATTTAGAAAGCAGAAATAGAACACTGTGAGGTGGAAGTCTGCCCAACATCTGCTACTTTTACTGTCTTCTCTGGCAATTGCATCAGTGACAGCATTTGCTTCCCTTCCTCCCTTCCCTATCCTGCCCAGTAACTATTTCAGAGGTCTCAGACCCCATTCTCTGGTTTTAAGGACATCAGGAGGCACTGAGTGAGCATTTATTTTGCTGCTGCATATTAGAGAAGAAGAAGCATAGATCTAAAACTGGTAGCTGTACCATCATTTTCCCATGTTAGCACAACACTTCCTGGTAATGGCAGGAGTAACACACTGCTCTGGTGAGAACTGTGTGATTCTACCATTCCCTGGTAATTCAAGTGGTAGCTAAAATCTTGGCAGCACAGAACTATCATGTATCTTTCTCAGAAGATTAGCTTGGAGTGTGTTTTTGAGTATACCCATATATTTTCACAAGCTGTATAATACCATTCTAATAAATCATATGTCGTTCAAAGTGGGATGGATTCTCTAAAATTGTGCCTAATGCACTTGTGTATTGCCATATAATAAATATGTCATGGAATATTCAGAGATTTCTTATCCTTTTATATGCTTTTAGATTCAGGAGAACACAGAGAAAAACAGACAGATACCTATTTAGGATGATTATTAGCTCAACTCACCTTCAATAAATCTTTAGGTACAAATAAATCTGTAACAAATATCCAGCTGATTAATAGCCAGGATACAATACTTGAATTCATGTTTTAGTCTTAGCCTCATTGTGCAGGCTATCAGTACAGTTCAGTTCAGTCACTCGGTCATGTCCAAATCTTTGCGACCCCATGGACTACAGCACACCAAATCTCCCTGTCCATCACCAACTCCCGGGACTTGCTCAACTCATGTCCATCAGGTCAGTGATGCCATCCAACCATCTCATCCTCTGTCGTCCCCTTCTCCTTCTGCCATCAATTGTTCCCAGCATCAGGGACTTTTCCAAGGAGTCAGTTCTGCGCATCAGGTTGACAAAACGTTGGAGTTTCATGAATATTCAGGACTGATTTCCTTTAGGATGGACTGGTTGAATCTTCTTGCTGTCCAAGGGACTCTCAAGTGTCTTCTCCAACACTACAATTCAAAAGCATCAATTATTTGGCACTTAGCTCTCTTTATAGTCCAACTCTAACATCCACACATGACTACTGGAAAAACCATAGCTTTGATTAGACAGGAGAAGCACTATACAGTCAGCAAAAACAAGACCTGTAGCTGACTGTGGTGCAGATCATGAAATCCTTATTGCAAAATTCAGACTTAAACTGAAGAAAGTAAGGAAAACCACTAGACCATTCAGGTATGATCTAAATAAAGTCCCTTATGATTACACAGTGGAAGTGACAAATACATTCAAGGGATTAGACCTGATAGAGTGCCTGAAGAACTGTGGACAGAGGTTCACGACATTGTATGGGAGGAAGTGATCAACACCATCCCCAACAAAAAGAAATACAAAAAGGCAAAATGGTTGTCTGAGGAGTCCTTACAAATAGCTGAGAAAGGAAGAGAAGCTGAAGGCAAAGGAGAAAAGGAAAGATATATCCATTTGAATGCAGAGTTCCAAAGCATAGCAAGGAGAGATAAGAAAGCTTTCCTCAGTGATCAATGCAAAGAAATACAGGAAAACAATAGAATGAGAAAGACTAGAGATCTTTTCTAGAAAATTAGAGATATCAAGGGAACATTTCATGCAATAAAGGACAGAAATGGTATGGACCTAACAGAAGCAGAAGATATTAAGAAGAGGTGGCAAGAATACACAAAAGAACTATACAAAAAAGATTTTCATGACCCAGATAACCACAATGGTGTGATCACTCACCAAGAGCGAGACATCCTGGAATGTGAAGTCAAATGGGTGTTAGGAAGCATCACTATGAACAAAGCATAGTGATGGAATTCCAGTTGAGCTATTTCAAATCCTAAAAGATGATGCAGTTAAATTGCTGCACTTAATATGCCAGTATATCTGGAAAACTAAGTGGTCACTGGACTGGAAAAGGCCAGTTTTCATTCCAATCCCAAAGAAAAGCAAAGCCAAAGAGTGGTCAAACTACTTCACAATTGTACTGATCTCACACGCTAGTAAAATAATACTCAAAATTCTCTATGACAGGCTTCAACGACATGTGAACTGTATACTTTCACATGTTCAAGTTGGACTTAGAAAAGGCAGAGGAACCAGAGATCAAATTGCCAACATCCATTGGATCATTGAAACAGCAAGAGAATACCAGAAAAAACATCTACTTCTGCTTTATTGATTATGCCAAAGCTTTTGACTGTGTAGATCACAAAAAACTGAAAAATTCTTCAAGAGTTGGGAATATCAGACTACCTGAATTTCCTCTTGAGGAATTTGTATACAGGTCAAGAAGCAATAGTTAGAACTGGACATGGAATAACAGTTTTCAGTTCAGTTCAGTTCAGTTAGGTTGCTCAGTTGTGTCCGACACTTTGCGACCCCATGAACCATAGCACGACAGGCCTCCCTGTTCATCACCAACTCCCAGAGTCCACCCAAACACACATCCATCAGGTCGGTGATGCATTCCAACCATCTCATCCTCTGTCATCACCTTACCTGCCTTCAATCTTTCCCAGAATTAGGGTCTTTTCAAATGAGTCAGCTCTTTGCATCAGGTGGCCAAAGTATTGGAGTTTCAGCTTCAACATCAGTGCTTCCAATGAATATCCAGGACTGATCTCATTTAGGATGGACTGAGAAAGACTCCTTGGATCTCCTTGCAGTCCAAGGGACTCTCAAAAGTCTTCTCCAACACCACAGCTCAAAAGCATCAATTCTTCAGCATTCAGCTTTCTTTATAGTCCAACTCTTACATTCATACATAACCACTGGAAAAACCATAGCCTTGACTAGACGGATCTTTGTTGGCAAAGTAATGTCTCTGCTTTTTAATATGCTGTCTAGGTTGCTCATAACTTTCCTTCCAAGGAGTAAGCATCTTTTAATTTCATGGCTGAAATCACCATCTGCAGTAATTTTGGAGCTCAAAAAAATAAAGCCAGCCATTGTTTCCCCATGTATTTCCCATGAAGTAATGGGACCAGAACCATGATCTTTGTTTTCTCAATGTTGATCTTTAAGCCAAATTTTACTCTCCTCTTTCACTTTCATCAAGAGGCTTTTTAGTTCTTCTTCACTTTCTGACATAAGGGTGGTGTCATCTACATATCTGAGATTATTGATATTTCTCCTGGCAATCTTGATTCCAGCTTGTGCTTCCTCCAGCCCAGCGTTTCTCATGATGTACTCTGCATATAAGTTAAATAATCAAGGTGACAATATACAGCCTTGATGTATTCCTTTTCCTATTTGGAACCAGTCTGTTGTTCCATGTCCAGTTCTAACTGTTGCTTCCTGACCTGCATACAGGTTTCTCAAGAGGTAGGTCAGGTGGTCTGGTATTCCCATCTCTTTCAGAATTTTCCACAGTTTATTGTGATCCACACAGTCAAAGGCTTTGGCATAGTCAATAAAGCAGAAATAGATGTTTTTCTGGAGCTCTCTTGCTTTTTTGATGACCCAATGGATGTTGGCAATTTGATCTCTGGTTTCTCTGTCTTTTCTATAACCAGCTTGAACATCTGGAAGTTCACAGTTTACATATTGCTAACTCCTGGCTTGGAGGATTTTGAGCATTACTTTACTAGCATGTAAGATGAGTGTAATTGTGCAGCAATTTGAGCATTCTTTGGCATTGCCTTTCTTTTGGACTGGAATGAAAACTGACCTCTTCCAGTCTTGTGGCCACTGCTGAGTTTTCCAAATTTGCTGGCATATTGAGTGCAGCACTTTCACAGCATCACCTTTCAGGATTTGAACTAGCTCAACTGAAATTCCATCACTCCACTAGCTTTGTTCATAGTGATGGTTCCAAATTGGGAAAGGAGTATATCAAGTCTGTATATTGTCACACTGCTTATTCAATTTATATGCAGACTACATCATAAAAAATGCTGGGCTGGATGAAGCACAAGCTCAAATCAAGACTGCCAGGAGAAATATCAATAGACACAAACATAACACCACCCTTATGGCAGAAAGTGAAAAGAACTAAAGAGTCTCTTGATGAAAGTGATAGAGAGTGAAAAAATCTAGCTTAAAACTCAACATTCAAAAAAGAATCACTGCATACAGTCTCATCACTTCATGGAAATAGATGGGGAAATGGTGGAAACAGTGCAGGGCATGGTTCTCCTCCAACCAGAAAATCTTCATTGCATCCATGCTACGTCTCACTGCTCATTTTAAGTCAGTTATTTAACATTTCCTTGAACTTATACTCTCAAATTTAGAAAACAAAGATAATAATATTTAACTCACATGTTTTGGGGCAACATTTATGGAACTTAAACATGTACTGATTTTGGTAATAGCTGCCTTGTGGTACTGATGGTACTGGTCATGGTGGTTGTAATTCTTGGAGCTGCAGCTGTTGAAAATTTTATAAATATTAATTACAGCAAGAGTCCAAGTGAGTTCAAATACTGCAGAAAACATTTTATTAGAAATTTCAATAAATAATGTTTCACAGCATGATATTATATAGGTTCTGCTAAGTCATTTCAGTTGTGTCCGACTCTGTGCGACCCCATAGACAGCAGCCCACCAGGCTTCCCCTCCCTGGGATTCTCCAGGCAAGAACACTGGAGTGGGTTGCCATTTCCTTCTCCAATGCATGAAAGTGAAAAGTGAAAGTGAGTCGCTCAGTCGTGTCTGACTCTTAACGACCCCATGGACTGCTGCCCACCAGGCTCCTCTGTCCATGGGATTTTTCAGGCAAGAGTACTGGAGTGGGGTGCCATTGCCTTCTCTGAATCTAACACATAATTCTTTCTTATTATGTTTATTATTAATACATATTATACAATCCATTTTCTTAACAAATTAAGTGGATAAGATAATGTTAGCTATAAGGACGATGCTGTACAGGAGATTTCTAGAATTTATTCTTCTTTCATAAATGCAATTTTATACCTGTTGAACAGCAGCTCCCTGCTTCCCTCTCCCCTCAACCCTAACAATCAACAAACGTCTCTCTAATTCTAGGTGTTTGACTATTTTAGATACTTTATATAAATGGAATCATTCAGTATTTGTTCGGTGACTGGCTTATTTCACTAAGCTTAATGTCTTCAAGTTTCATCCATTTTGTAACAGAAGAAATGATTTACTTTGTGTTTTTTTTTTTTTAATTTTATTTTATTTTTAAACTTTACATAATTGTATTAGTTTTGCCAAATATCAAAATGAATCCGCCACGGGTATACATGTGTTCCCCATCCTGAACCCTCCTCCTCCCTCCTCCCTCCCCATACCATCCCTCTGGGTCGTCCCAGTACTTTGTTTTTAAGGTTGAATACTATTCTATTTTTTTGTATATGTCACTTTTTCTTTATCCACTTATCCATCAATGGACATTCGTGTTGTTTCCACATTGTGGCTATTGTGAATAATGCTGGAAACATCACCTTTTTTAAATAGAAAGATTTTAGGAAAATACAGAATCCTTGAGTTAATAAGGATAACTTTTAATGCTGGATATTCACATGGAAAACAAACTAGAAATATATAAACAAGACCATGGTGTTGTATTTTCATTATTTAACAATTTGTTTTAAATGGATTTTATACTTTGATATGCTTTAATTTTACTTAACATCTTTGCTGAACTAAGAAAGTACAAAGTGGAAAATATGTGTGATTTAAATAATTTTTAAAGTTTTATATTGTAATAATGACAGTGATATCATTTGCTATGTCAAAATTCATTTCAGTTCAGTTCAGTTCAGTCGCTCAGTTGTGTGCAACTTTTTGTGACCCCATGGACTACAGCACACCAGGCCTCCCTGTCTATCACCAATTCCCGGAGTTTACCCAAACTTATATCCATTGAGTCAGTGATGCCATCCAACCATCTCATCTTATGTCATCCCCTTCTTCTCCTACCTTCAATCTTTCCCAGCATCAGGGTCTCTTCTAATGAGTCAGCTCTTCTCATGAGGTGGCCAAAGTATTGGAGTTTCAGCTTCAACATCAGTCTTTCCAATGAACACTCAGGACTGATCTCCTTTAGGATGGACTGGTTGGATCTTCTTGCAGTCCAAGGGACTCTCAAAAGTCTTCTCCAACACCACAGTTCAAAAGCATCAATTCTTCGGCACTCAGCTTTCTTTGTAGTCCAACTCTCACATCCATACATGACTACTGGAAAAACCATAGCCTTGACTAGATGGTTCTTTGTTGGCAAAGTAATGTCTCTGCTTTTTAATATGTTGTCTAGTATTACTTAATTTTCTTGTTAAATTTTAGACCACGTATATTAATCACAAAATAAATTGTTATCACTATTTCAATGAAACAATACTTAACCATTTAAAATCCATACTATATCAAAATATTAATAAATATTTTAAAATAATTTAAAACACATTATTTTTTAAACTTAAAACACTTATTTCTAGTTTCATACACTGCCACTCAATCTTAATCTATATACATGCTCAGTTAAAGGTATTTAAGCTCATTTTATGCATATCTTTTTTTTTTTTTCCTGCAGTGCAGAAGATCTGGATTTGATCCCTGGGTCAAGAAGATCCCCTGGAGAAGGGATTGGGTATCCATTCAAGTATTCTTGCCTGGAGAATCCCATAGACTGGTGGGCTAAAGTCTTTGGGGTTGCAAAGAGTTGGACACAACTGAGAACTGATGCTTGACTTTTCACTTCACGTTGTTTTTGATTCAGTTTCATTTCAGTTGCTCAGTCCTGTCCAACTCTTCATGACCCCATGAACTGCAGCAGGCCAGGCCTCCCTGTCCATCACCAACTCCCAGAGTTTACCCAAACTCATGTCCATTGAGTTGGTGATGCCATCCAACCATCTCATCCTCTATTGTCCCCTTCTCCTCCCACCTTCAATCTTTCCCAGCATCAGGGTCTTTTCAAATGAGTCAGCTCTTCGCATGAGGTGGCCAAAGTATTGGAGTTTCAGCTGCAACATCAGTCTTTCCAATGAACACCCGGGACTGATCTTCTTTAGGATGGACTGGTTGGATCTCCTTTCAGTCCAAGGGACTCTCAAGATGCTTTTTCTTTAATACCATAATATTAAAGGACTACTGCTACAATATAGCTTAAATAATCACAAACTTTAATGGTTTACCAGCAGCATCTCACAGGTATCTCAATTTAATAAACTACTTCCTTTTCCCATTTTTTAATCAATAGAAAAAATGCCACATGTATATTTTAATAAGTGAAATTTTTGTTTCTATTTTTCTTTTTGATTTGACTTTCATTCAATTGTCTTTTAACCTGCATTTCTGAGAGTGCGATTACTTCAGCAAAGATAAGGTTATATCTATGAATTTCATATTGCTTTTCTGTTTATGCAATGCTTTCTAAAGTCATCAACAGTATAAGAATGTATCAATAGAAGAACGGCAAGACATACATTTTTAGTTATCACTTTCTCTTCCTGATTTAGTGGACAATGAGATGGACATAATCATTTTTTTAATCTCTTAAAATATACCTACTTTAGCCAAATACTCCATTCTAATATCTATCTTTTTCTTAGCAAGAAAATTTTGCTGCATTTTGATGGTGTCAGCATTTGCATTTAAATAACATGATAGCATTAGACTGAATTTAATAGAGCAGTATTTTCATTGCATTATTGAAAATGCTTACCCTGTAAAAGTAGATGTTCTTCACAGAAAAAAAAAAAAAGTCAGTACGAAGAAAAACTAATGAAGTCTGCCAAAATTAAACACTGACCATATATGTCTGCAAACAAAAACCTGGGAAATTTGAACATATGCTGAAAAGATCAGCATATGGAAAGGAAAAAGCACACTGAAATTGTCCCATGGTTGCTGGACAATATTTCACATCAACAAAACATTCAGGGGAATATTAAATAATTACAATGGCAAGGAAAAGAAGAAAATGTTGAAATAACTATCCCTCAAATATACTATTATATTTGATCCTATAAAATCTATAAACATATTAAGAGGACAACAGAATTTTGAGCATTAACAGCATGAGGTTTATTAAGAATAGACATGCCACAGAAGCTTAATCGTGTCTTTTGATTCATTGTTAATTACAAAATTAAGGCATGCTGTGAATAGTCTCTAACTTCAATGTTTGGACTCTAATAAGTATTTCAGAACACTGTGTTTAAAGAAAGGTTTATCATTGTGCCTTCTAATATATTATGGGTATGAAGTATGTTTGAGGCTAGATATTGTCATTAACCTACTTTATTGAACAGAGAATGAGATCAAGGTTAAGTAACCTTTTGTGATACTGGCCAGCAATTTACACAGGACAGATACTAGCAAAGTTTTGAGTCCATTATAGAATGTTTTTCAATTTGATTACTGCGTATCAGCAGTTTAATTTCATTTAAATAATTTTATTTAAATTGAAATAATTGTTTTGAGCAAAAATGAATAAAATTTGCTAAATGGAAATTATTGATATCTGAGTAGGCATCCATATGTACAGAAAGAACAATATATATCAATACTACAAAAAATTGAGAGAAGTAAAACATACATATTAATAGAAAGTATTTTTAATTTAATCTTTCAGATAAATTATAAGAAATTAGACAAATTTTAACTATGACTATAGCAAAGAACATACTGATTTTACAAGCAAGCTAAATCACTTTGTGCTTTGTTAACAAAGTAGGCATTAGGGACTTTCAGTACTATTTCAAAGGACAAAACATCATCATATTTAATTTTTTTTAACAAAATAACATTGTTAGTATTATGATCCACATATTTAGGCTTGATAAATTTTATCATTATATTTAAAAGGAGAGGTGAAATTTTACAGAGCTCTTCGGGTTAAACGCAAGACTTCTAAATCAAATTATTTTACTTGCTCACAGCTCTCTGGGGGTTTCCCCTATACAACCTACACCACTTATAGTACATGGCCAAAGCTTATGTCTCTAAATTCATTCCTTAAAACTTTCCATATAGCATAGCTTCCTCCACTATGGCTCATGGCTCTCTTGCCCATTCTTGAACCTATCAAACTATTTATTCCTCTGGAGTATTTTGATATAGGGTCCTTTCTGTTTCCAATCCTTGTTCAGTCATTTGCATGACTTACATTATCATTTCTTTGGAGTTACTGTTAATATATTTCTTCCTTTTAAAGTTTTCCCCTGAGCACCATTTCTACAATAGCACCTTCACTACTTCTCTTTATCCCTATTAGCATGAAGTGAGCAACCCATGGATACCTCTTGAATGAGTGTATCAGTGTTTCAGTTTTTTGGCTACACAATGAATGTGTTACAGTAAGTGATTTCTAGAGTTCTACTTAGGCTTCCTTGGTGACTCAGATGATAAAGAATCCACCTGCAATGTGGGAGACCTGTGTTCGATCCCTGGGTTGGGAAGATCCCCTGGAGGAGGGCACGGCAACCCTTTCCACTATTCTTGCCTGGGGAATCCTCATTGACAGGCTATAGTCCATGTGGTTGCAAAGAGTCAGATATGACTGAGCAACTAAGCACATAGTGTTCTACTATTTACACCTTATCATAAAAATAATGTTGTTACCATTCACACTGTTGGTACCACATGCTATACAAATTCTTATTTTAAAATGATAATATAATTGCAAGTAACTTTCACTGTCTCCCTTTTATATATGAGCAGACTAAAATTTGACAGGGGAAATTATATGACTCAGTAGCACAACACTAATACATTAAAAAAAGGGGAGGGGGTTCAAACTTAGGCTTCCTATATTCCAAAGCTAATAACCATTTTGCTACTGAGCACTTTAAATATAGTCTTGCTTCAAAAGACTTACCTAGAAGCTGAGGTGTGAAAGCCACTCTAATAAAATCAAGATAGTTCTAATTGTGGCAAAAGAAGGAGGTTCACAATAGCATATCTACAAGTTATTTCCTTCTTTCTTCAGAGGAAGCACCCAAAAGCACAATTTGAAGAACAATGTGCTACTTAACACTGCCTCTCAAATATTAAATAGGAAATACTGGTGACTACTAATATCCTTAGGGTTTACTTAGGTCATCTTATATTTTTCCGAGAATAATCCAGAAATGTAAATGTAAAAATGTAAACAATCCAGAAATATATCTATCAAATAAATATAGGGAGAATTTGAAGAGTTCCCAAATAACTGGAACAGTAAAATGGGTACATGGATTGAAAAACTCAATAATCAAAAAATCTAAATATGTTATCCTAAACTAATCTATATATTCAATAAGGTCTTAATCAAAATACTATTTCACATGTAATTAAGAACTAATTACAAACTATTCATGGAAAGGTAGAGTCAAATAGAGCCTGATAAAATAACATTGAACAAAAGACAAGGTAGGCAGTCTTAATTTACAAGTTATCAAAACAGTAATAAAAAGAGTTCGTTGTTTTGATAGAAGCATAGGCAAAGGAATCAGTGGAATAGAACAAAATGTCTAGAAATAGGTTTGAACATTTAGGGACCTTTTTTCCATAGCAAAAGTAGAACTTCTTATTTAGTAGTCTTCTTAAGTAACAGTGCCAGCAGAAAGATATGGAAATAATCATGACCCTACTTCACCACAATATTCATAAAAACAAATTCCAGGTGGACTGTTGATCTGAATGTAAATAGCAAAAACAATAATTCTTTGAGAAGATTCCATATGATAATTCCATGATTATACTGTTGCAGAAAATAATTTCCCAAAACACAAACAAGGGCACTAAACATAAATAAAACTGTTGACATAAATTGTACCACATTAAAATCAAGAATGTCCTACCACCAAACAATATCATATGAAAACAAAAGCAATGTGTTAACACAAAAGAAATAGCAGAGCTCTTAAATTTATCAATAGATAAGATTATATTTTTTTTCTTAAGACAGACAACTCCTAACAATATATGATAGAAAAAAGAACTTCCAAATAAAGCATATCCAAGTAACCAACAAATATATTACAAACAAATTAACTATATAACTAATTTAATAAAATGTAAAAACACAATGAAATAAAATTCTGCTTCCAGCTATAATGCAGTAAATGAAAATTAATTTTTCACAAAGAGTCAGGAATGACAGAATGACTATCACACACAGTATTTATACAAAGGAGTTGAAAACTTATGTCCACACAAGACCTGCACAACGATGTTTATAGCAGCATTATTCCTAACTAATCATACTTGGAAGCAGCCAAGATCCCTTCAGTAAGTGAATGGATAAATAAACTGTGGTTTCTTCAATCTAGATAATAGAATATTGCTGTTGTTCAGTCACCCTGTTGTGTCTGACTCTTTGCAACCCCATGGACTGCAGCATGACAGACCTCCTTTTCCTTCACCATCTCCCAAAGTTTGCCCAAGTTCATGTCCATTGTATCGATGATGCCATCCAGCTATCTCATCTTCTGACACCCTCTTCCCCTTCTGCCCTCAGTCTTTCCCAACATCAGGCACTTTTCTAGTAAGTCAGCTGTTTGCATCAGATAACCAAAATACTGGGGCTTCAGCTTTAGTATCAGTCCTTCCAATGAGTATTCAGTGTTGATTTCCCTTAAGATTGACTGGTTTGATCTCTTTGCTGTCCAGGGGAATCTCAGGAGTCCTCCAGCACCACAGTTCCAAGGCATCAATTTTTTAGCACTCTGCCTTCTTTACGGTCCAGGTCTCACAACCTTAGGTGGCCCCTGGGAAGACCATAACTTTGACTATAAGGACTTTTGTCAGGAATGTTTCTAGTTTTCAACACACTGTCTAGGTTTGTCAGAGTTTTCCTTCTGAGAAGGAATCATCTTCTGATTTCCTGGCTGCAGTCACCATCTGCAGTGATTTTAGAAGCCAAGAAGAGAAAATCTGTCATGACTTCCACTTTTTCCCCTTTTATTTGCCATGAAGTAATGGGGTCAGATGCCATGATCTTAGATTTTTAATGTTTAGTTTTAAGCTGGCTCTTTCACTCTTCTCCTACACTCTCATCAAGAGGCTCTTTAGTTCCTCTTAAATTTCTGCCATTAGAGTGGTATCATCCACATATCTAAGGTTGGTGATGTTTCTCCTGCCTATTTTAATTCCAGCTTTTAACTCATCCAGCTCCACATTTCTCATGATGTGCTCAGTGTACCGGTTAAATAAATAGCGTGACAACAGACAGCATTGTCATACTCCTTTCTCAATCCGGAAGTAATGGAATATTCAGTTCAGTTCAGTCTCTCAGTCGTGTCCAACACATTGCGACCCCATGGACTGCAGCACACCAGGCTCCCTGTCCATCACCAACTCCCAAAGCCTACTAAAACTCACGTCCATCGAGTCAGTGATGCCATCCAACCATCTCATCCTCTGTCATCCCCTTCTTCTCCTGCCTTCAATCTTTCCCAGCATCAGGGTCTTTTCAAATGAGCCAGTTCTTCACATCAGGTGGCCAAAATATTGGCACTTCAGCTTCAGCATCAGTACTTTCAATGAACATTCAGGACTGATTTCCTTTAGGATGGACTGGTTGGATCTCCTTGCAGTCCAAGGGACTCTCAAGAGTCTTCTCCAACACCATAGTTCAAAAGCATCAATTTTTTGGCACTCAGATTTCTTCATAGTCCAACTCTCACATCCATACACGACTACTGGAAAAACTATAGCTTTGACTAGACAGACCTTTGATAGCAAAGTAATGTCTTTGCTTTTTAATATGCTGTCTAGTTCATAGTTTTTCTTCCAAGGAGCTAAGCATCTTTTCTTTTCATGGCTGCAGTCACCATCTGCAGTGATTTTGGAGCCCAAAAAAATAAAGTTTGACACTGTTTCCACTGTTTCCCAATCTATTTGCCATGAAGTGATGGGACCAGACGCCATGATCTTTGTTTTCTGAATGTTGAGTTTTAAGCCAACTTTTTCATTCTCCTCATTCACTTTCATCAAGAGGTTCTTTAGTTCTTCACTTTCTGCCATAAGGGTGGTGTCATCTGCATATGTTATGTTATTGATATTTCTCCCAGCAATCTTGACTCCAGTTTGTGCTTCATCCAGTCCAGCATTTCTCATGATGTACTCTGTATATAAGTTAGATAATCAGGGTGACAATATACAGCCTTGATGTACTCCTTTCCCGATTTGGAACCAGTCTGTTGTTCCAAGCCCAGTTCTAACTGTTGCTTCTTGACCTGCATACAGATTTCTTAGGAGGCAGTTCAGGTGGTCTGGTATTCCCACCTCTTTACCCAAGGACTGAACCCAGGTCTCCCACATTGATTCCTGTTAGCTTAAAGAATCTGCCTGCAGTGCAAGAGATCCTGCTTCAATTCCTCAGTTGGGAAGATCCCCTGGAGAAGGGAAAGGCTATCCACTCCAGTATTCTGGCCTGGAGAATTCCATGGACTGTGTAGTCCATGGAGTCACAAAGAATTGGACACGACTGAGTGACTTTCACTTTCTCCTACATTGCAGGTGGATTCTTTACCAGCTGAGCCATCAAGGAAGACCAAAAATACTGGAGTGGGTAGCCTAAACCTTCTCCACAGCAGATCCCAACCCAGGAATCAAACCAGGGTCTCCTGCATTGTAGGCAGATTCTTTACCAGCTGAGGTACCAGGGAAACCTTAAGTGAAGATTTAAACCCAATTAAATAACTGCATTAAGTAGAAATGATCTAAAAATCCAATTAAAACAGAAGCTTTACACTTTGTCACTAATCCAGTCTTTTAAAGCCTTTTTTTTTTAGTTGGAGGCTAATTACTTTACAATATTGTAGTGGTTTTTGCCATACATTGACATAAATCAGCCATGGGGGTGGGGTCATTTGAGAGAACAGCACTGAAACATGTGTATTACCATATATGAAATAGATCACCGCCCAAGTTCAATGCATGAAACAGGGCACTCAAAGGTGGTGCACTGGGACAATGCTGAGGGATGGGATGGGGAGGGAAGTGAGAAGGGGGCTCAGGATGGGGGACATATGTACACCCATGGCTGATTCATGTCAATGTATGGCAAAAACCACTACTATATTGTAAATAATTAGCCTCCAATTGAAATGAATAAATTAAAAAAAAGAACAGAAGCTTTAAAAGACTAGATAAGTAACAAGATGTAACTGGATGTTGTCTATATAAAAGCTAAGACTTTAAATATGAATAAGCATAGAATTTAAAAGAGTGAAGAAAGTTATAGTGTGTAAACACTAATTCTAAAATGGCAGGAATGACTATACTGTATCAAGATATTTAGATTTCAAAATAAGGAATGTTTTCAGGAATGAAGACAGATATTTCATATTCATAAAGGGACAGTTCATCAAGAAGAAATAACAGTCTTAAACATATTCATCTGAAAAAGCATACACTGAGACAAGTGAAAAGAGACAAACATACAGATAATGTCAATACTTGTCTTGTTAATCATAAAAATTAGATAGAAAATTAATGAGATATAGAAGATAAACTGAAACTAAATAACATCTGTAAAACACACTACCACAAAATAACACTTTTTTTCATGCTGAAATGGAACATTCACCAAGAAAGATCATTTGATTTGTTAGATCAGTAAATGTCAGAATATATTTAAAATGTCTGAAATAATGCAGAATATCTTCTCCCAAAAGAAATTAGATGATAAATCCCAGTAATTCAAAATAATTATTTTAAAATACATTTTCAACAACACATGGCTTAAAAACTCAAAAGAGAACTAGAAATCAGTTCAGTTCAGTTCGGTCACTTAGTCAAGTCCAGCTCTTTGCCACCCCATGGACTGCAGAACACCAGGCTTCCCTGTCCATCATCAACTCCTGAAGCCTACTCAAACTCATGTCCATTGAGTCAGTGATGCCATCCAACCATCTCAGCCTCTGTTGCCCCCTTCTCCTCTCATCTTCAGTCTTTCCAAGAATCAGGGTCTTTTCAAATGAGTCAGCTCTTCTCATCAGGTGGCCAAAGTATTGGAGTTTCAGCTTCAACATCAGTCCTTCCAATGAATACTCGGGACTGATCTTCTTTAGGATGGACTGGTTGGATCTCCTTGCTGTCCAAGGGTCTCTCAAGAGTCTTCTCCAACACCACAGTTCAAAAGCAGCAATTCTTTGGTGCTCAGCTTCCTTATAGTCCAACTTTCACAACCATACATGACTACTGGAAAAACCATAGCTTTGACTAGACAGACCTTTGTTGACAAAGTAATGTCCCTGCTTTTTAATATGCTGTGTAGGTTGGTCATGACTCTTGTTCCAAAGAGCAAGTTTCTTTTGATTTCATGGCTGCAATCACCATCTGCAGTGATTTTGGAGCCCAAAATATAAAGTCTGTCACTGTTTCCACTGTTCCCCCACTATTTGCCATGAAGTGATGGCACCAGATGTCATGATTGTAGTTTTCTGAATATTGAGTTTTAAGCCAACTTTTTTCAATCTCCTCTTTCACTTTCATCAAGGGGCTCGTTTGTTCTTCTTTGCTTTCTGCCATCAGTATAGTGTCATCTGCATATCTGAGGTTATTGATATTTCTCCTGGAAATCTTGATTCCAGCTTGTGCTTCATCCAGTCTGACATTTTGCATATGTACTGTGCATTTAAGTTAAATAAGCAGGGTGATAAAATACAGCCTTGACGTACTCCCTTTCCTGATTTGGAACCAGTCTGTTGTTCCATATCCAGTTCTAACTGTTTCTTTCTGACCTGCACACAGATTTCTCAGGAGACAGGTCAGATGATCTGGTATTCCCATCTCTTTCAGAATTTTCCACAGTTTGTAGTGATCCACACAGTCAAAGGCTTTGGCATAGTCAATAAATCAGAAGTAAAAAATATTAAATTGCAAATAAAAACAAAATATCCCATTTTTATTAAAGCTGTATTAAAGGGGAAATTATAGCTTAAAATATTTATATGAGAAAAGAAAATAGGAGCTATCAGTTACCACAACACATCAACTGGGAAAATTGAAATTAAAAATTAAAAACTGGAAATTCTAATTTTGGTGAGATTTTCAAGTTACAGAATACCTAATGCATTGCTGGTGGGGTAGTAAAATTTTAAAACAATTTTCTAAAACATTTTGATAGTTTATTATAATTAATAACATATATACAAATACCATGAATCATCAGTTTCAATCCCTTAGTTGCATTTATCCTACCAAAGTAAAGGCATGTTCTCATAAAACTGTTAAGAAAAATGTTTATAGCAGCTTTATTCATAACAAAAGATGATCAACAAAAGGACCTGGAATAGTATATTTAATGATAAATCAGAGAGGATAATGCAAAAACCAAAAAGATATTCTCAGAGAGAATGAAAAACAAGGGCGTATGCTGAGCTCACAGAGAGAAAAAAAATAAGCAGAATTTCAACAGTGGAATAATATTAATAATTGTACAGAGATCAAGTAAGATAAGGCATGGAAAGTGATCATTTGGCTTTGTAACTAGGTGTCACTGATAACCTTGGCAAGGGAATTTTATTACATTGGTCAATTCAAAGCAGACTGCAGGTTTTGAGGAGTGGATGTTAGTAACACAGAAAGAATATGTGACTTGGCTTTTAATGAAATGCTGGAGACATGAGGATTGGAGCACAGTTTTTTACAGCAAGGTTTCTGTTGTGAATGAGATGGAAAATACTAGTGTTGAAATGGTTTCTTGTTTAAAATCAATGCTTTCCAACTACATATGGAACATGAATAAATACTGAGAAGAAAATAAGGCTTAGTTCTAAATCTTACTATCACAATTTTGAATACATTTCTCTCTTCAACATTTTATATAACATCTAATCACATGGAAATACAAATTATTTTGTAATCTGAAAATTGATCTCATGATATCCATCTCTTTGGACAAACATTAATATTTGAAGTATGTTTTTTAAATTATAACCAGGATGTGAAGAATTGACTCATTGTAAAAACCCCAATGCTGGGAAAGATTGAAGGCAGGAGGAGAAGGGGATGACAGAGGATGAGATAGTTGGATGGCATCACTGACTCAATGGACATGAGTTTGAGCAAGCCCCAGGAGTTGGTGATGGACAGGGTAGCCTGGTATGCTACAGTCCATGGGGCCACAAAGAGTCGGACATGACTGAGCAACTAAACTGAACTGAAATGAGTACTAATTTCAGGATGGCATCATGCCACTGTACATCTCTTCCTTAAAAGCATAACTTACAATTACATATATTCATATCCTTCAGTGTTAATGAGCATAAACTTAGGCACAGATAAGTTTCTAGGAAATTTTGAAAAATAGAACCATTATATGAATCAAGCAAATGTCACAATTCATCTGTTTCTGGCATGGTTTTAGCTTGTCAATAGTGAAACTGACATAGATAGTAGTTTCATGCTTCTGCTAAAGTGATGATCTGAATACCGATTTTGGATTTTGACTGCAGATGTTAGAAGCAAACCATTTCTAACAGATGTATAATCTGATTAAATATGCAATGCAATGATACTGTCAAAACCTATTAATCACTCTTTCAGGACACATTAGGGTAGGCTTTACTGACAGCTGTGAGGATTGGAACGTCTCTGCAGTTGCAGGTACTGTTTTTCCACACCACTCATTGGATCTTAAAAGGAGAAAATAACTACAATAGGCAAGTACACAGTAAACTTAAAATGGTGTGTCATTTTTTCCCCACCATTACAGAGAAGAGATACATGTATTTCTTTTCCTTTCCTCCAAGAATATTTACCAAACCTGCATTTATTTGCTTCTTACCCCAAAATTGCAGGGATTGCTTTCTATCATGCTGGGATTAATTCAAAAATTCAGATAGAGCTGAGCCTCCCACATGCATATATTAGAATGCAGTCCTATGACTGATGATTGTACAATATGTGTTCACAGATGAATAGTAGCAAAGTTTTTTCCCCCACTGAGAATGCTAACAAGTATTGATTTCTCAGCTATTGGCACACACAGGTGCTGTAATTTATTTTGGAAAGGATAGCACCTTAATTTTATGATCATCAGTCCCCAGATCTTATTTTTGTCCTTGGTTCACCCATACAGATTTGATTCCTAACAGTATTAATGATCTTTAGTAAAACTAAACAACTGTTTGCCAATATGTAATCCAAATGTTCTCACTGAATTATTCTGAGTTCCAGAATTTTTATACCCTAGTTTGTTACAAATAGATGACTCAATTATAATCAAAGTTCACTCTTGTTCCAAATCTCTATACTCATTTAAGGATATACATTAGGAATTACCAAATCTTCAAAGATCAGACTGTTCAAGTGTTAATGAGATGAACAAATGTGGCAGTGAATCTCAATAGCTAGAAAAATAAGGGAAAAGAACAAAAATGTACTTCAGTTCTCAAACCACTCATTGAAGCTTGAATTGACCAGTTGTTATATTAAATAGATAGGAAATAGCAGTAGTAGTAGCAAGAGTAACAACCATCCCTTCTAGGTCTCTCAAAGAAAGGAAGCTCTTACTTTCTACTCTTCTAAACACTATTTTTGCAAAGCTTTCTATACCCTGACTTGGTTATGCTGGATCCTTACCAAAGTGTTTTTATTATGTGGAAATCTACAGCATTATATTAGGCCTTAAAATGCCTCCCTTAGCTGTAGAATATGTCATAACCACTGCATGCTGCTGACCAACATTTAATATCTTCATTTTGGTTTCTCCTCAACTAATGATGAGGGATTCCCTGGCTCAGATGTTAAAGAATCTACCTGTAATGTGGGAGACCCAAGTTCAATCACAGGGTCAGGAAGATCTTCTGAAGAAAGGAATGGCAACCCACTCCAGCAGTCTTGCCTGGAGAACTCCATGGACAGAGGAGCCTGGTCGGCTACAGTCCATGGGGTTGCCAAGAGTCAGAAACGAATGGGTGCCTAGCACTCTCAGCTGATGATTAGAGAGTAACCTTGTGCTTCACAGATTTGTATCCTTCAAGATCATCACAGTGAAAAAAGAGATCATGTTTAACTGATAAATTAATACTTAGAAATAAGCACTTCATCATGAATGTGTTGATGATCTACTTTGGTTATGGAAAAGTTTTAATACAAATATAAACTAAATTTTCTGTGGTCTATTAAGCAAAAATATAGGAGTTGTTAATACTTTAAAGACTTTGATATTGAGAACAAATTTATTAATCATTTCTTCCTTAATTCCCGAGTAAAGGTAATCAAAATAAGAAATCTTAATCACTAAATAGTAGCTTAGTTGAGAATAGCTCTTTTTCCAAAATTTTCACAATAATTTCTCCAGTCTTGCAAAATTTAAGGTACTGTAATATTTAGGCCCTCAATTACATAAATTAATTTAGGCATCTTAATAAGTCCTTAGATCACAATCACTATCGTAATGCCACTTTGTATGGTGGGTATTGCAAATAACTCGAATAATTAGGTATGGAAAGACTAGAGATCACCTCAAGAAAATTAGAGAAACCAAGGGAACATTTCATGCAAAGATGGGCACAATAAAGGACTGAAAAGGTATGGACCTAACAGAAGCAAAAGGTATTAACAAGAGGTGGCAATAATACACAGAAGTACTACACAAAACAGAACTTAATGACCCAGATAACCACAAGGCTATGATCATTTAACTAGAACCAGATATCCTGGAGTGTGAAGCCAAGTGGGCCTTAGGAAGCTTCACTACAAACAAACCTAGTGAATATTATGAGGTGAGGTAGATTCCAGGTGATCTATTTCAAATTCTAAAATAATACTTTATTAAAGTGTTGAACTCAATCTGCCAGCAAATTTGGAAAACTCAGCAGTGGCCACAGGACTGGAAAAGGTCAGTTTTTATTCCAATCCCCAAAAAAAGGCAATGACAAAGAATGTTCAAGCTACCACACAATTGCACTCATTTCACATGCAAGCAACGTAATGCTCAAAATTCTCCAAACAAGGTTTCAACATGACGTGAACCAAGAACTTTCAGAAGTTCAAGCTGGATTTAGAAAAGTCAGAGAAACCAGAGATCAAATTGCCAACATTTTGTTGGATCATAGAAAGAGCCAGAGAATTCGAGAAAACAAGTACTTCTGCTTCGTTAATTATGCTAAAGCCACTGACCATGTAGATCACAACAAACTGGAAACTTCTTCAAGAGATGAGAATACCAGACCATGTTACCTGCCTCCTGAGAATCCTGTATGCAGGTCAAGAAGCAACAGTTAGAACCAGACATGGAATAACAGACTGGTTCCAAACTGGAAAAGCAGTATGTCAAGGCTATATAATGTCACCTTGCTTTTTAATTTATATGCAGTGTACATCATGTGAAATGCTGGGATAGATGAAGGACAAGTTGGAATCAAGATTGCCAGGAGAAGTATCAATAACCTCAGATAAGCTAATGACTCTACCCTTATGGCAAAAAGTGAAGAGGAACAAAAGAGCCTCTTGATGAAAGTGAAAGAGGGGAGTGAAAAAGTTGGCTTAAAACTCAACGTTCAGAAAACTAAGATCATGCCATCCGCTCCAACAACTTCATGGCAAATTGATGGGGAAACAATGGAAATGGACAGACTTTATTTTCTTGGGCTCCAAAATCACTGTAGATGGTGACTGCAGCCATGAAATTAAAAGAGAAGAAAAGCTATGACAAAACTAGACAGCATATTAAAAAGCAAAGACATTATGTGCCAACAAAGGTCTGTCTAGTCAAAGCTGTGTTTTTTCCAGCAGTCATGTATGGATGTGAGAGTTGGACTATAATGAAGGCTGAGCATGAAAGAATTGGTGCTTTTGAGCTCTGGTGTTGGAGAAGACTCTCGAGAGTTCCTTGGACTGAAAGGAGATCAAACCAGTCAGTCCTAAAGGAAATCAACCCTGAATATTCATTGGAAGGACTGAGGCTGAAGCTGAAATGCCAATACTTTGACCACATACTCCGAAGAGCCAACTCATTGGAAAAGACCCCAGTGCTGGAAAAGACTGAAGGCAAGAGGAGAAGGAGATGACAGAGGATGAGATGGTTGCATGGCGTCACCGACCAAGTGGACATGAGTTTGAGCAAGCTCCAGGAGACGGTGAAGGACAGGGAAGATTGGTGTGCTACAGTCCATGAGGTGGCAAAGAGTTGGAGATGACTGAATGACTGAACAACATCATTTAGGCATCAAAAACTTTAGAAAATGAAAGGAATATACCCTATTTTCCTTTGCTGTTTACTTTGTTTCAAATCCTCTCAACAGGAAAAATAATACCATATATTATGCTTCTTTAGTGTTAGAATTGATTCAAAAAAATTCAGTTCAGTTCAGTCACTCAGTCGTGTCCGACTCTTTGCAACCCCATGAATCGCAGCACGCCAGGCCTCTCTGTCCATCACCAACTCCCAGAGTTCATTCAAACTCGTGTCCATTAGTTGGTGATGCCATCCAGCCATCTCATCCTCTGTCATCCCCTTCTCCTCCTACCCCCAATCCCTGCCAGCATCAGGGCCTTTCTAATGAGTCAGTTCTTCACATGAGGTGGCCAAAGTATTGGAGTTTCAGTTTTAGCATCACTCCTTCCAATGAACACCCAGGACGGATCTCCTTTAGAATAGCCTGGTTGGATAATGCCATACAAATATGAGACTCTATGAATTTAAATAAAATACTCATTTACAAAATGAAAAGTAAACCTGTTAATTAATTTCTCTCTGGAAAATTTGGAAGTTTTATTTTGGGTTGCATCAATGTTCAATATTTTAGAACTTTATTTTGTCCTAAAAATTGAAGAAAGAATGGACTAGGTTTTAAATATCCAAATTAAATTAAAAGTAGAAAAATGACTGTATTTGGTGGTTAAAAATTATATTTTTACAATACTTGTATAAAATTCAAGAATAATATTTTGAAAAGCTAAAATGCACAGGAAACTGTGTAAATACCTAACTTCACTAGTTGTATCAGTTGAGTTCAGTCGCTTAGTCGTGTCTGACTCTTTGCGACCCCATGAATCACAGCACACCAGGCCTCCCTGTCCATCACCATCACCCAGAGTTCACTTAGACTCACGTCCATCGAGTCAGTGATGCCATCCAGCCATCTCATCCTCTGTTGTCCCCTTCTCTTTCTGCCCCCAATACTTCCCATCATCAGACTCTTTTCCAATGAGTCAACCCTTCCCATGAAGTAGCCAAAGTATTGGCATTTCTTTCAGCTTTAGCATCATTCCTTCCAAAGAAATTCCAGGGCTGATCTCCTTCAGAATGGACTGGTTGGATCTTCTTGCAGTCCAAGGGACTCTCAGGAGTCTTCTCCAACACCACAATTCAAAAGCATCAATACTTCGGCACTCAGCCTTCTTCACAGTCCAACTCTCACATCCACACATGACCACAGGAAAAACCATAGCCTTGACTAGACCTTTGTTGGCAAAGTAATGTCTCTGCTTTTCAATATGCTATCTAGGTTGGTGATAACTTTACTTCCAAGGAGTAAGTGTCTTTTAATTTCATGTTTGCAATCACCATCTCCAGTGATACTGGAGATTGCCCCAAAAGATAAAGTCTGACACTGTTTCCACTGTATCCCCATCTATTTCCCATGAAGTGATAGGACCGGATGCCATGGTCTTTATTTTCTGAATGTTGAGCTTTAAGCCAACTTTTTCACTCTCCACTTTTGTTTCATCAAGACGCTTTTTAGTTCCTCTTCAATTTCTGCAATAAGGGTGGTGTCATCTGCATATCTGAGGTTATTGATATTTCTCCCAGCAATCTTGATTCTAGCTTGTGCTTCTTTCAGCCCAGCGTTTCTCATGATGTACTCTGCATAGAAGTTAAATAAGCAGGGTGACAATATACAGCCTTGACATACTCCTTTTCCTATTTGGAACCAGTCTGTTGTTCCATGTCCAGTTCTAACTGTTGCTTCCTGATCTGCATAAAAATTTCTCAAGAGGCAGGTCAGGTGGTCTGGTATTCCCATCTCTTTCAGAATTTCCCACAGTTTATTGTGATCCACACAGTCAAAGGCTTTGGCATAGTCAATAAAGCAGAAATAGATGTTTTTCTGGAACTCTCTTCTTTTTCGATGATCCAGCGGATGTTGGCAATTTGATCTCTGGTTCCTCTGCCTTTTCTAAAACCAGCTTGAACATTTGGAAGTTCACAGTTCACATATTGCTGAAGGCTGGCTTGGAGAATTTCGAACATTATTTTACTAGCGTGTGCGATGAGTGCAATTATGCGGTAGTTTGAGCATTCTTTGGCATTGTATTTCTTTGGGATTGGAATGAAAACTGACCTTTTCCAGTCCTGTGGCCACTGCTGAATTTTCCAAATTTGCTGGCATATTGATTGCAGCACTTTCACAGTATCATCTTTCAGGATTTGAAATAGCTCCACTGGAATTCCATCATCTCCACTAGCTTTGTTCATAATAATGCTTTCTAAGGCCCACTTGACTTCACATTCCAGGATGTCTTGCTCTAGGTGAATGATCACACCGTCGTGCTTATCTGGGTCGTGAGGCTCTTTTTTGTACAGTTCTTCTGTGTATTCTTGCCACCTCTTCTTAATATATTTTGCTTCTGTAAGATCCATACTATTTCTGTCCTTTATCGAGCCCATCTTTGCATGAAATGTTCCTTTGGTATCTCTAATTTTCATGAAGAGATGTCTAGTCTTTCCCATTCTACTGTTTTCCTCTATTTCTTTGCATTGATCACTGAGGAAGTCTTTCTTATCTCTTCTTGCTATTCTTTGGAACTCTGCATTCAGATGCTTATATCTTTCCTTTTCCCCTTTGCTTTTCGCTTCTCTTCTTTTCACAGCTATTTGTAAGGCCTCCTCAGACTGCCATTTTGCTTTTTTACATTTCTTTTCCATGGGGATGGTCCCTGTCTCCTGTAAAATGTCACAAACTTCCATCCATAGTTCATCAGGCAATCTATCTATCAGATCTAGGCCCTTAAATCTATTTCTGACTTCCACTGTATACTCATAAGGGATTTGATTTTGGTCATACCTGAATGGTCTAGTGGTTTTCCCTACTTTCTTCAATTTAAGTCTGAATTTGAAAATAAGTATTCATGATCTGAGCCACAGTCAGCTCCTAGTCTTGTTTTTGTTGACTGTATAGAGCTTCTCCATCTTTGGCTGCAAAGAATATAATCCATCTGATTTCGGTGTTGGCCATCTGGTGATGTCCACGTGTAGAGTCTTCTCTTGTATTGTTGGAAGAGGGTGTTTGCTATGACCAGTGCATTTTCTTGGCAAAACTCTATTAGTCCTTGCCCTGCTTCATTCCATATTCCACAGCCAAATTTGCCTGTTACTCCAGGTGTTTCTTCACTTCCTACTTTTGCATTCAAGTCCCCTATAATGAAAAGGACATCTTTTGGGGGGTGTTAGTTCTATTACGTCTTGTAGGTCTTCATAGAACCATTCAACTTCAGCTTCTTCAGCATTACTGGTTGGGGCATAGACTTGGATTACTGTGATATTGAATGGTTTGCCTTGGAAACGAACAGAGATCATTCTGTCATTTTTGAGATTGCATCCAAGTACTGCATTTTGGACTCTTTTGTTGACCATGATGGCCACTCCATTTCTTCTGAGGGATTCCTGACCTCGGTAGTAGATATAATGGTCATCTGAATTAAATTCACCCATTCCAGTCCATTTTAGTTGGCTGATTCCTAGAATGTCGACATTCACTCTTGCCATCTCTTGTTTGACCACTTCCAATTTGCCTTGATTTATGGACCCCAGGTTCCTATGCAATATTCCTTTTACAGCATCGGACCTTGCTTCTATTACCAGTCACATCCACAGCTGGATATTGTTTTTGTTTTGGCTCCATCCCTTCATTCTTTCTGGAGTTATTTCTCCACTGATATCCAGTAGCATATTGGGCATCTACCGATCTGGGGAGTTCCCCTTTCAGTATCCTATCATTTTGCCTTTCATACTGTTCATGGGGTTCTCAAAACAAGAATACTGAAGTGGTTTGCCATTCCCTTCTCCAGTGGACGACATTCTGTCAGACCTCTCCACCATGACCCACCAGTCCCCGGTGGCCTCATGGGCATGGCTTAGTTTCATTGTGTTAGACAAGGCTGTGGTCCTAGTGTGATTAGAATGACTAGTTTCTGTGAGTATGGTTTCAGTGTGTCTGCCCTCTGATGCCCTCTTACAACACCTACCGTCTTACTTGGGTTTCTCTTACCTTGAACGTAGGGTATCTCTTACCTTGAACGCAGCCGCTGCTCCTTACCTTGGACAAGGGTATCTCCTCACTGCCGCCCCTCCTGAGCTTGAATGTGGAATAGCTCCTCTAGGCCCTCCTGCGCCCGCGCAGCCACCACTCTTTGCACATGGGGTTTCTCCTCCCAGCCCCAAAAGTTGTATATGTAGATGCATATGCTAAAATAATTTTATGTTTTTATTTCACTGCAACTCAGGCAAACCACCATCACTGATTTTAATTTATAGTTAAAAGTCATATTTAAACAGCAAGTGGCAACATCAGGCCTACTTTTGCAGGCAAGATCATAGAACAAATAATAACCACTTTTTCAGATTTAAAAATCAGAAAAATATGGAGAAATATTAATGCCAAATTAAATTGAATTGTTACTTTTATCAAGCAATGCATGCACATATTTTAAAATGTCAAATGATTTACAAGGCTTAATTAAAAACATTTTCTGTTCCCAACGACTCAAACTCCCAGTTCCCCAAACTCTCAAAGTCACAATTTTGGAGTATATAAATAGACAGCATATATTATCATAACAAAGCAGATGATTATCTACTCTGTAGTTTAGAGTTCCCATATTTACCTTTCTGAACAATTTTTACCTCTCTTGTATTACTAAGTTTCTTTGTCTTAATTGCTAGCAGAGTTATATTAATTCCTCCCATATATTTACAGAATATGTAACTCATCAACTATTTGATCAGCTTCTTTTACATGCTTATTGATAACCCTCTCAAAGCACTTATCTTGCGCATCTAAGTATAGAAGGTTGACTGCTTAGCTCTCTTCTGGAAAGTTTCACTGCAGTCTTAGGGATTCCCATTACATCAGCCACAGTGAATCTTATTTCCTAGGTACCATGATTTTTACTTCCTTGTCTTTCTTCCTCATTTAGTGAAGCATACCATTCAGCAGGTCTTGAGATTTTATGGTACCGGCATAAAAACAAATGGCCAAATGGAACAGAATCAACTGCCCAGAAATAAACCCAAGCAAATATGGTCAACTAATATTTGACAAGGGAGCCAAGAATACTCGGTTTAGAAAAGACAATCTCTTCAATAAATGATGCTTGGGGTAACTGGATATTCATATATAAAAAAATGAAACTGAACCCATATTTTATACCACTCACAAAAAAAAAAATAACTCAAAATGGATTGTATATTGCTGGTGAGAATGAAAACTGGTACATTTGCTGTAGAAAATGGAATGGTGGCTTATCAAAAGTTTAACATAGAATTATCATATGACTCAGCAACTTTACTTCTCTCTACATCCTTTTCACTTGTTAATTTGCATCTGTATTCTTTTGCTGTAATAAGCAATAACCATGTATATAACAGTTTTTCTGAACTGACCAAATCACTGAAACTGACAATGGTATTGAGACCAGCAACACATAGCCTGATAAAGCATCATTCCAAGTCCACCATTCCATACAAAAAGAAGAACAATTTGTTTAAAACAATGGGAAGGCATCCAGAGACAAGGCAAAAGCAAGTTCGCAAAACCAGTAAAATTAGAATACTCTTGCTGGAGTGATTTCTAGAGGAATATTAACAGTGTGCTTGAGTACTGCTCTATTGGTAGAGAAAACCCAATGGAATTAAATTTAAGATTTTTGACAAACCAAATCTGTTCTGATCATGAACAGGAGATCTGATTTTCCTGTTGTGTAGGGCTTAATGGGTGAGTGAAGACCTTGACTCGGGTTGCTCCAGCTCTGATTCAAGATTCTTCAATTACTGTCTGGGTATCCTTCAACAACTCACTTCGACTCACTTTCTGAGTATATCAGCTCCCTACACGTACCACAGTGAGACCGATCATACCATCATCATAATTTATGGGCATTATGTAAGTTAATACATGTAAATGCTTAACCAGAGCCTAGAAAAACCTTAATAAATAATTTTTATAATCATCCTAGAAGGTTTTACAGAGGGATGAATTATTGTTTTGGTCTTAAAAAAAATCCTATGATGAAGTATCAACTTGAGTTATTCAAATATATAAAAAGATATAATTTTTCTTTTTAAACATAATGACTTCTATCATTTTATTTTGCATCTTTGAATCATTATTGTTAATGATTTTAAAAGCATTAATTTAGAATCCATGGTAAATGTTATCACATGGTTTTTTCAGCCCTTTATTCATTAATATGAATAATTGAATATTCCATACTTATTTGCAAAGTACTTTTTAAAATCTATTTATGCCATGCAAAGATAATTCTCTATTTGTAAAGTGTTATATGACTTTCTTCCCTCCCATCTCACAAATAGGTAGTGATCCTAGACCACTGACATCTTTATGTCCTGGCTTAGGAAACAAAGAGAAAAAAAAAAAAATGATGAGACCGTGCTACTAAAATATGACTAAAGAAGGGAAAACAAGAAGGTCTCTGAGCACCGAAGAATTGATGCTTTTGAACTGTGGTGTTGGAGAAGACTCTTGAGAGTCCCTTGGACTGCAAGGAGATCCAACCAGTCCATTCTAAAGGAGATCAGCCCTGGGATTTCTTTGGAAGGAATGATGCTACAGCTGAAACTCCAGTACTTTGGCCACCTCATGCAAAGAGTTGCCTCATTGGAAAAGACTCTGATGCTGGGAGGGATTGGGGACAAGAGGAGAAGGGGACGACAGAGGATGAGATGGCTGGATGGCATCACGGACTCGATGGACATGAGTCTGGGTGAACTCCGGGAGTTGGTGATGGACAGGGAGGCCTGGCATGCTGCGATTCATGGGGTCGCAAAGAGTCGGACATGACTGAGCGACTGATCTGATCTGATCTGATTACTATCTGTCACTGCCATGACTCAAAGGACCCCATTCCAACTAAGGACAACACTCTTTGTAAAGTGATGTGGTTTGGCTAGTGGAGTAGAGATGATCGTCCATACTACAGTGACTCTCTGCTACAGACCCACAGAAACAGGGTCATATTCTCTATTAAAAGGAAGTTCAGCATGTGTATGTAAAAGGAAAAATCCAGATAGTGAGGGCACTTTGTTTTATATCTAAGAGAAAGGAAACAACTCCTGCTTCAGTGTTATGAATTCAGTAACTAGCATTAGACATTGGCTCATATCAACAATCTCCCTGTTGTTCACCCCCCACTGCTTGACTCAAACCACAAGTTCTAGTCAACTGTATCATTTACACATTTCTCAAATACATATATATTAACCAGAATATATATATATATATACATATATATATATATATATATACACACACACACATACATATACTCTTGCTTTCATTAGCACCAACACCTGATATCACTTTATTTCCCCCAAATAAATAAGTCTCTTAATATTCACCTTTTGGCATATTTTTAGGAAAAATACACACATAGAAAGTTTTTAAATAGGAAATATTGTATACAAAGAACTCTTAAAACTAAAAAAATTAAATAAGAGAAGACAAAACTTAATTTAAAAAGGGCCAAAAACTTTAATACACACCTCACCAAGCAAGACATGCAAATAGCAAAAAAGCATGTGAAAACAGGCTCGGTGTCAAATTGTCACGTGCATGCAAGCTCAGTTGCTCAGTGGTGCCCAACTGTTTGTGACCCCATGGACTATAGTTCACCAGGTTTCTCTGTCCATGGAATTTTCCTAGCAAGAATACTGGAGTGTGTGGTCATTTCCTACTCCAGATCCAGAGATCAAACCCACATCTCCTGTGATTCCTACATTGGCAGAAGAATTCTTTACCACTGAGCCACCTAGGAAGTTCATCATATTATTAGAGTATGGCATGTTATTAGAGTATTGTAAAGTAAATAAATACATAAAACAGAAAAAAATAAAGCAAAACAATGAGATATCACTACACGCCAATTACAATGGACAAAACCTGGAACACTGACAACATCAAATACTGGCAAGGATGTCGAATAAGAGAAGCCCTCAGTTGATAATGAGAATGCAATGATAGAACCACTTTGAAAAATAGTCTGTCAATTTCTTACTAAACTAAATATAAGGTCATCATATGATCAGTGAATCATATTCTTTGATATTTACCCAAAAGAACTGAAGTTTTACTTCCACACAAAGTCTGGAACTAGGACATTTACAAAAACTTTATTTATAAATTGACAAAGCCTGGAAGCAACCAGAATATTTCTCAGTAGGAAGGCAAACAAACCATGGTACACCCAGACAATGAAATATAATGCAGCACTATAGCACTATAAAGAAGCTGATTGAATCCCTTTAATGGATACCTATTTTCATTAGTTGAAAATCAACATGACAGCACCAACATTAATTAACTGCCATTTAAAATTTTAGCCTTACTTTCTAACACTCTCATTCTGTATAATCATGCTATAGCCACATTAACCTTCTTACATTACCTGAACTATGACAGATTTTCTTTACCATAGGTTCTTTACATTATGTTCTTCCCTCTGTTTGAAATGTTGTTCACAAAATCTCTCAACTATTAATACCTAATTCCTGATCATTTTTCAGATCTTGGTAGAAAACAAATTTACTTAGAAGTTTTCCTTTGCTGATAAAAAACTGGTTCCTAGTGTTATGCTTTTATTATATGATATTTTCCTTCAGCCTATGCACATTCAGATTTATTTGTTTAAAATTTGTCTGACTGGTAGATTGTAATCTCTGTGAGTTCACAGAATCTACCTATATTATAAGAGCACAACATATAGCACATGGTAGGTTCTCAAGTAATATTAAACTGCATGATTGAACAAATAAGTTAATCAATCTGGATAGGAGAAAACTCAATAAGGGAAAACTGTCAGCCAATAATAAAATATGTGTCTATGAATATTTAACTCTCTTCTTCTAATCCAGACTGGAATCAAATAATTGATCACTGTTGAGAAATCTTTCGTTTAAAAAAAATTCACCCAAATGAAGGGTAGAAGGATGTTAAACAGGTTTTTAAAATACATGGATAAAAAATTATAAAATGATTTTTATGAGATAAATATTGTAACCAAAACACACAAAGGATTTTTAGTCTAAAATATTAACAGTATTCTACTTATAATTTACTGCTCACTTTTTCCCAAACTTTTCCTAAAATAAAAACATATAAAAATAAAATTCACATTCATATCAAAAATCAAGTCAGTCACCCATATATAATATATATAATATCTGTATGAAATATACTCTAATTACAATATTAATGGTAACATAATGGGAAATACATTTGACAGATGACTTTTGCTTCCTACTTGAAATTATGTTTGGCAGAATTAAAATTATACCAACTTGAAAACTGGTTAGCTTTCTCTAATACACACATATTATTTCCTAAGATGATGAAAAGATTTTCTGTCTCAGAATGTTCAATAACACACATTTTGAGATTTTAACTCCCATAATTTAACACTGCAAGTATATAGATGTACACTTTGGGACACATTCCATTTAGGAAGATAGAAATTTCCAAGGTGAGATGTGACAGAAAAAATATTGATAAGAGTGCATTTAAGTGAACTGTAATTTTCTTAATATTCAACAGCCATACTGGATGAAATTCTCACATATCTATACTATGAGTCATAAGTTGTAAATCTCAATCTACATCAGATTAGATTAAATTTTTACAGAGGAATTCTACAAATATTTAAAATAAGACTACTCAGAATTCCATATTTACTTGATTCAAGTTATGTGTGCAGTTCATTGCAAGTGTAAGAGAATGCTATTATGCAACAATTTTGCTTTTATTTTCAATTTCTATATTTTAGTTAAATCAAAATTGAGCAAACTATAGTTTATAATCCAGTGTAAAAAGTTTTAAGGGAAAATAGCTATGGTCACTTATTTATCTATTGTCTATTACAAGTTTAGCTACAATGGCACAGTTGAGAGGTGGTGACAGAGACTTTATGACCTACAAAGCCTAAAATATCTACCCTCTTACAGCAAAATAGAAAGATTTGCTGATACTGCTATGTCACTGCACGTATCTATTCCTTGAATATGGGAATGTTAGCCTTAATTGTTTTAGTTTGTATTGAGATTACCAATAAGCCTTGAACAACTAGATAGTCACTAAGTCAAAGGTAGAAATTTGACACCAAGAACCACTAAATCTAAGGAAAAGCTACATAACCAGAAATTGAAGAAATGGAACTAGATAAGTTTTTCCTCATTCCAGTATATGTAAGTTAAACAAGAAATTAATACACAAAACATCTATCTAAAACAACTTCATAATTGTAGTTTCCCACAGGAAGTTAAAGGTTCAAAGGTTCAAATTTGAACAATAAGTCCCATTTTGGTAGATATTTTATACATACAGCTCCCCTAAAATCTTTATGGATCTTCTGTTGTGATTATGTCTCACCCATGCTCTAAAAGTCATACAAACAGCAGTTTTTCATAAATGCCTCTCACTAGAAGGCTAGCCCATATTTCAGATTTTTAAAAATTTTTATGTATTTATTTATTTTAATTGGAGGCTGATTACTTTACATAACTGTGGTGGGTTTTGCCATACATTCACATGAATCAGCCAAGGGGGTACATGTATTCCCCATCCTGAACCTCCCTTCCATCTCCCTCCCCATCCCATCCCTCATGGTCATCCCAGTGCACCAGCCCTAAGCACCCTGTCTCATGCATCGAACCTGGACTGACGATCTATTTCACATACGATAGTATACATATTTCAATGCTATTCTCTCAAATCATCCCACCCTCGCCTTCTCCCACAGAGTCCAAAAGTCTGTTCTTTACATCAGTGTCTCTTTTGCTGTCTCGTGTATATGGTCATCATTACCATCTTTCTAAATTCCATATATATGCATTAATATATGGTATTGGTGTTTTTCTTTCTGACTTACTTCGCTCTGTATAATAGGCTCCAGTTTCATCCACCTCATTAGAAGTGATTCAAATGCATTCTTTTTAATAGCTGAGTAATATTCCATTGCATATATGTACCACTGCTTTCTTATCCATTTATATGCCAATGGACATCTAGTTTGCTTGCATGTCCTGGCTATTGTAAACAGTGCTGCAATGGACATTGGGGTACACGTCTCTCTTTCAATTCTGGTTTCCTTGGTGTGTATGCCCAGCAGTGGGATTGCTAGGTCCTATGGCAGTACTATTTCCAGTTTTTTTTAAGGAATCTCCATAGCCACTCTTCTCCATAGTGGCTGTACTAGTTTGCATTCCCACCAACAGAGTAAGAGTGTTCCTTTTTCTCTGCACCCTCTCCAGCATTTATTGCAAACCAAAAGAAAGCAGGAGTAGCAATACTCATATCAGATAGAATAGACTTTGAAACAAAGGCTGTGAAAAGAGGCAAAGAAGGACACTACATAGTGATCAAAGGATCAATCCAAGAAGATGATATAACAATTTTAAATATATATGCAACCAACATAGGAGCACCACAATATGTAAGACAAATACTAACAAGTATGAAAGGGGAAATTAACAGTAACACAATAATAGTGGGAGAGTTTAATACCCCACTCACACCTATGGATAAATCAACTAAACAGAAAATTAGCAAGGAAACACAAACTTTAAATGATACAATGGACCAGTTAGACCTAATTGACATCTATAGGACATTTCACCCTAAAACAATGAAATTCACCTTTTTCTCAAGTGCATATGGAATTTTCTCCAAGATAGATCACACCCAGGCCATAAATCTAGCCTGGATAAATTCAGAAAAGTTGAAATCATCTCAAGCATCTTTTCTGATCACAATGCAGTAAGATTAGATGTCAACTACAGGAAAAAAACTATTAAAAATAGAAACATATGGAGGCTAAACAACACATTTTTGAATAACCAGCAAATCACAGAAGAAATAAAAAAAGAAATCAAACTATGCATAGAAACGAATGAAAATGAAAACAAAACAACCTAAAACCTATGGGATTCAGTAAAAGCAGTGCTAAGGGGAAGGTTCATATCAATACAAGCCAACATCAAGAAATAGGAGAAAAATCAAATAAATAACCTAACTCTACACCTAAAGCAAGTTGCCGGGAGAAATATAAATAACCTCAGATATGCAGATGATACCACCCTTATGGCAGAAAGTGAGGAAGAACTAAAGAGCACTTGATGAAAGTGAAAGAGGAGACTGAAAAAGTTGGCTTAAAGCTCAACATTCAGAAAACGAAGATCATGGCATCTGGTCCCATCACTTCATGGGAAATACATGGGGAAACAGTGGAAACAGTGGCTGACTTTATTTTTCTGGGCTCCAGAATCACTGCAGATGGTGATTGCAGCCATGAAAAAAAAGATGCTTACTCTTTGGAAGGAAAGTTATGACCAACCTAGACAGCATATTAAAAAGCAGATACATTACTTTGAAATAAAGATCCATCTAGTCAAGCTATGGTTTTCCAGTGGTCATGTATGGATGTGAGATTTGGACTATAAAGAAAGCTGAGTGCAGAAGAATTGATGCTTTTGAACTGTGGTGTTGGAGAAGACTCTTGAGAGTAACTGTGGTGTTGGAGAAGACTCTTGAGAGTCCCTTGGACTGCGAGATCCAACCAGTCTGTCCTAAAGGAAATCAGTCCTGGGTGTTCATTGGAAGGACTGATGTTGAAGCTGAAACTCCAATAGTTTGGCCACCTGATGTGAAGAGATGGTTCATTTGAAAAGACCCTGATGCTGGGAAAGATTGAGGGCAGGAGGAGAAGAGGGTGATAGAGCATGAGAGGGTTTTGAAACGTTGTTGCTGAATGAAAAGACGCCAGGATTCTTGTCTCTGAAGGAGAAGAATTCAATCCGGTGCCAGAGACGAGGCTTGATCACTCAGAGCTTTTGTGTAATAAAGTTTTATTAAAGTATAAAGGAGATAGAGAAAGCTTCTGACATAGGCATCAGAGGGGGGCAGAAAGAGTACCCCCTTGCTAGTCTTCAGCTGGATATAATATAGTCACTAGCAGTCTGTTAATGAAAGAAAGGAATGTCTTAAAACTCATAATGGCACCAGGCCCCTCACTCATAAGATGCATTTTGGGATAATCTAAGCACCAGGATTCATCCCCGGTCATAAAATGATTAATTTGAATCTTTATGAATGGCAGATTACCATACAAATAGTTTTGTTTACATAGATTAGGGGGAAAATATTTGAATATAACATACTGGTTTGTCAGGTAGGTTCTGAGCCATTAGGCAAACTGACTGGAAGACAGAGTCTGGGGTAAACGCATAATACATTAACATAGCTTAAGAAAAACATTTCCATAAGAAAAATGCATTGGTTAACTCAAGGTTTGAGAATAGTTAACTTCAGGTGAAACCAGGTGTCATTATGGCAACACAGTATTTTAGAGAAACATTCTTTTAAATTTTTATAAAGAAGAAAAAAATATCCCTAGTTTGTTTCCTCCTGCCGCTTAAGAGAGATTAAAAACGTCTGACACTTGCAGGCTATTTCCTCCGTTTGGAGACCCCTGGCCTTCCTGCCTGTTACCCTCTCGGTTGGATGGCATCACCAACTCAACGGACTTGGGTTTGGGTGGACTCCAGGAGTTGGTCATGGACAGGGAGGCCTGGCGTTGTGCGGTTTATGGGGTCGCAAAGAGTCAGACACAACTGAGCGACTGAACTGAACACCTAAATCAACTAGAAAAAGAAGAATGAAGCACCTCAGGGTTGGCAGAAGGAAAGAATTCATAAAAGTTACAGCAGAAGTAAATGCAAAAGCAACAAAGGAGACCATAGCCAAAATCAGCAAAGCTAAAAGCTGGTTCTTGGAGAAGATAAATAAAACAGACAAACCATTAGCCAGACTAATCAAGAAAAAAAGGGTGAAGAATCAAATTAACAAAATTAGAAATGAAAATGGAGACATCACAACAAACAACACAAATACAAAGGATCATAAGATACTGCTATCAGCGACTATATGCCAATAAAATGGACAACTTGGAAGAAATGGACAAATTCTTAGAAAAGTATAACTTTCCAAAACAGAACCAGGAAGAAATAGAAAATCTTAAAAGACCCATCACAAGCACGGAAATCTAAAATGCAATCAGAAATCTTCCAACAAACAAAAGCCCAGGACCAGATGGCTTCACAGCTGAATTCTACCAAAAATTTAGAGAAGAGCTAACACCTATGCTACTCAAACTCTTCAGGAAAATTTCAGAGAAAGTAAACTTCCAAACTCAGTTTATGATGCCAAACTCATTTTATGACTTTATTATCATGCTAATACAAAAACCAGACAAAGATGCCACCAATAAACAAAACCACAGGCCAATATCACTGATGAACATAGATGCAAAAATCCTTAACAAAATTCTAGCAAACAGAATCCAACAAAATATTTAAAAGATCATACATCATGACCAAGTAGGCTTTATCCCACGATGCAAGAATTCTTCAATATTCGCAAATCAATCAATGTGATACACCACATTAACAAATTGAAAGATATTTCAGACTTTTTAAAGGTCAAGACTTTGAATTCCCTAAAAGCACTTTTATGGATCTGAAACATTTGCTAGGTACCACCTTAATTCATTGAGAGGTCTTATCAAAGGATCTCATAACAACACTATTAATCTGATCTCTATTGTAAAACTATCTTTCTTTTAGAATCTTTGGCTCACTGGATATGAGAAATAGCTTTGTTTCCCAACTTAGCATGTTCTGATATCTCAGTATTCTCTTATAAATTTGATTCCAAAGTGTCTTGTTATTTTTGTTTCATACATTTGTTCACAAACAGCTAAAATAAATAAATACATGTTTTCAATATTTTATTTAGACAACTCTTCCTAAATCAAAAAGAACTTAAGGACAATTAAAAATCCAACTTTACCTGAGACAACATTTTTACCAAATGATAACAAAGATACAACACAAGTGGCCATTTTTCTCAGACCCCTTTAGAGATTTCTTTGCTATTTTTCCCAGGCTTTTCTAACAATTTTCTCACCATTTTCCCCGTTTCTATTACCACTTCTTTTCTGCTGTCATTCAGCCCCAAACTAATGCCACCTATCCTAGGTTTCTGTTATGGCAACACTCTAGTCCTGAAACCAATTTCTGCATCAGTGATCTACTGCCTCAATAATGCTGCACAGCAAACCATCAAAAAGTGACATGAACCAATGAGCACTGATTTATTTCATGAAACTGTGTTTCAGTGTTCAGGTTGGGCGGCTCTTCTGGCTTTAATTGTGCTCACTGACATTTCTGGATTTCAGTAGACTGTCAACTGGGACAACAAGTGTTCCTGGGCCACTGGATCTCATCTTATTGCACATTAGCTCATTCCTATGATAATAATTGGAGAAGGCAATGGCACCCCACTCCAGTACTCTTGCCTGGAAAATCCCATGGACAGAGGAGCCTAGTGGGCTGCAGTCCATGGGGGCACTAGGAGTCGGACACAACTAAGCAACTTCACTTTCACTTTTCACTTGCATGCATTGGAGAAGGAAATGGCAACCCACTCCAGTGTTCTTGCCTGGAGAATCCAGGGATGGAGGAGCCTGATGGGCTGCCATCTATGGGATCACACAGAGTCGGACACGACTGAAGTGACTTAGCAGTAGCAGCAGCATGGTAATAATGGTGAGAAGAGAACATGAGTAAAACTGGAAACATATTTTTTCAAGCCTATAGATGGATCACATCTGTTAACATCACTTTTATCAAAGCACATCACTTGTTTGAACTCAAACTCTAAGGGCTAGAAAATACACTCTGCCCCACTGGTGAAAGGAGCTACAAAGTCACATGGTGAAGGGTGTAGCTGGAGGGAGAAATGAAGAATAAGCCCATTAATGTGGTCTACACAAGAGTTGTAGGCTTCAGTGGGAACCCTGGCTTCTCCTACTTAGGAAATCATTTTACCCTTCTATGCTTACCACATAAATACTCTGACAGCAGACAGTTCAGGGAGAAAGTCACATATGTCCATTTTATTTTCCCACGATCCTGAAGATAGAAACCTTTACACAAATAGTCACTGAGTCCAAAGGTAGAGAGACCAAGAACATTAATCTGATACATAAAAAATACTAAATACATGCTCTTCTATTTGAAATAATATCAGTGCTTTTTTTTTTTTCCCCCCCCCACAGGTCACAGGACTTTGGGTATCTTAGCCACTCTCTATCATTGCCTGTTTCTCCATAAGGCACTGTCTTTGTTTTGTCTTTGTATTTCTCCTTTCTCCTTAATCTGAGGAAAGTTTTTCCATCTTCGACTTTCTATGATTTAATAGAGTGAAGGGAATATAAAAGTTATGGTTAATAAATGTATTAACTACTATTCTGATATAACGAAGAATATATTTGAAACATAGTAGTTCTCTATAATAACAGAAAAAAATCCTAAAAATGAGACTCACAGATAAATTTTCGGTTGATTTGAGATGAGTTCACTTAGCTTGGGTTCCCTTAGAGAGCAGAGCCACGGGTGTGGGGCTTGTGTGCACTGTTTTATTAGACACTGCAGTCCCATGACTGAAGGGTAAGGAAAATGAACAGAGAACGGAGAGATGGTCTATGAAAAGATATATTAGCAAGCTGTCCTCTGTTGGGACAGAGGTGACTCACCTCCACTAAGGTGACTGGCTGCCTGTTCTGTGGGACCATGTCCATGAAGGTCCATATAAGTTGTGTTACAAGTATCTGTTAGGGATAGAAAAGGGGAAGAATTTATCTACTGACTCTTAGCACTCTAGTAAAAGTTCACTCCTGGAGTTTTAAATTTCCTGCCATTTCAAGGTTGTGCATGTTAGCATTACACACACATGGGCAACCCCTCTATGAGTAAGAAAACAGAGCATCATGGACAACATCACTAGCACAGTCCCCACCCAGTAGGTGAGAGTTATCTGCTGGAGCCAGAAGCCCAGGTAAGATCAGTCAGTTCTCTCTTCTAGCTAGAGCAAGAAAAAGCTAGAGCTGAGATGATCAGCAGTAGTCCTATAAAGAGTTTTTTGTTTTTTCCCAATCAAGTTATTAAAGACAACTGAAAGATTAAACTTCACCTAATTTGTCTTTTTATGAGCTAACATCCATTTATTTGTCAGTTTACTGATTGAACAAACATCCAATGGCTAACCATACTATGCCAGACAGGATAATGGAAACCAGGTAGATGTGTTGATAAGAGGCACATCAAGTATTTTAATATTTTCTGAAGAAGGAACTATGTTTTATAGAGTGACAAACAGATCACTTATAAACAGTGTTGGACTTTAGAGGAAGATAAAACAACATATTTCCATATGGAGAATGAGTTCCAGTGTACCTTTTAGAATGAGCATCAAGAATAGTTTTAAAATTAATATTCCAAATAAACTGGAGACACTAAAAAATTCTTTGGAAAATAGAAGTGGAGGAAATGTAAGTGATCCAACTGAAAGAACCAGAGAATGTGTGGGCTTTGCATGTGTAGGTGTCAAAATAAAAAGTCAAAGGAATGAAATCAGACATTTCACCCCTTTGCAATAAAATCTCTAGCAATAAAACAGTGGTCATTAATTCTAAGTAAGAACCAAATATGGCAAATCATAGGGGCTAGTACATTAAATAAACCGTGCATTGAAAACCATTTTATAAGAGATTTGTCATATCAAATAACTTGCTTTTAATTTTCTTCTGGCTGGCCTGGCCTATAACCAATTTTCATAACTGCATTTATGTAATATTAACTTATGAAGAAGAAAATTATTTAACCATATCTATTTGGATAAGGGAGAAACAAAACAAGGTCTCTGTTATATATACATGTGGAAAAAGCATCAGGACTTTAAAAACTTTCTCTGCAGGAAGCCAGTGTTAAACAGCAGAAGTACAAAAATAGATTTGGCATACCGAGGGCATGGAATTCATCTAAATCATTCAGCTGATAGAGTCTGAGGATAAAGCTGAAGTGGTAAAAATCAGTCTATAAATTGTACTATTGACATGGGAAAAAAGTAAGTGTGTACCTATTTGTTTCAAAGAATTTCTTACATTCCTAAATATACTGTGTGTGAACAGACTATTAGGTATTTCTCCCAACTCATCACATATACAATTTCAGTAAGAGCTATATATAAAGCAAGCAAATATGCTCATATACATGAAGACTTGTTTTTCTGATTCCCTGCATCACTCTATTTTATTTTTTCCTTTGCTAAATATCTGGATAAGATAATGAGGACAATACAAGCAATATATCTGCAAGAAGGTGATTATTTTTATATGTTTCTCCATTGTCCAATTGAAATCCTTTCTTATGTGAAATGCATGCAGTGTTCCCTGTTCAATTTCAGTAAAAGAGATCCTATCACGTATGTACCACACACTACTTCAGCGGCTTCATTTGACAGATGGTCACTGTTCAGGAACACATTTTTCCTAGTTCTGACAGTACCTAGGAGTTGAATTTCCCCTTATATGTTAGATTTAGCATCAGTAAGCTTTTAAATACATGTAGCCACATATGCAGCACAGTAATGGAACGTCTGTTCAAGACTCAAGAGCATAGTATGGCAAAAATGATTAATTAAATGCATATTGACACTCTGGGGGAATGTAAATATATTTTTATTTCTATCATGTGAAAAGTGTAAGTTTCATTAAAGAAGATCTATTTCAGTTATTCATAAATTGGCTACTGGTCATAACAATTCAGATTGTAGTGCAACACATAGCAATCATATAATCTATAATCATAAATGTGATATCATGTTTTACAAAATAAAAATATATATTCAGCAAATAGAAACAAAGATACCTAGAAAACCAAGGTTTATAAAGAAATACCACTATTCGTTACTTCTACTAAATGAAATATTTAACTCATCAGCATCTCTTCTGCTACAAATAAGAGAGCATATTTTTCACCCTTAATTTATTGTTATCTTCAAATAAAAGCATGCTACATATAATTATAAAACCATTTTGTTAGCACAAATATATCAGAGCATTCCTTAATAGATTTTCCTTACCACAGATGAAAGTAAAAAAAAAAAAAAAAAGCCATAAATCTCTTGTCAATACAGTATTTTTTCCTCTACTTTTCAATTATTATACAAAGGAAATCTTGTTATAATCCGCTCTTTGTTCTCCACAAAGTTGAGCATGGGTATTACCACTGGTTTCAGTATTTAGAATTGGAGTGCACAAAGGACTGGCAGTTCAAAAGACTTTCAACTAGTACACAGCAATTCTACTGGAGAGAAGATGAAGTGTTATAGCATTAATAAGTCTTTCAGAGCAAACAGATATATCATTTTTAAAGAGTAAAAGCAGGCTTTCTCAACTTATATAATATTTAAATGTTTGAAAATATAGCATGGTGATTGCATATTATTACTGGAAAACAGCAGGGATTTCTCTTGTCACTCTAGAGATATTTGGTAAGAATATCTTTTGTATATGTACAGACCTTTTAAGTTATATATTTGTGCTTATTTTCTTCAGTTATTTTTGAAAACATAAAAAAGAAAATGAATGGGAATGTCTTGTAGATGACTCTCTACAATCACTGAAGTATCCTAACTATTGCAAATAATAACCAAAACCCAGGCATTTCTCCATGGGGCATGACAATAATAGTATTCTCTCTCAAGCCTCCAATATCAACTTTCATAACTTTCTTAAATTAGACTACATAAGTTAGTAAATTTTCTTTTTTCTTTCTACTTTATATACCCTGGACTTGGAGTTGAAGAAATCAACAAACTTGAAATGCTAAGAAGCACTATTACTCAGTCATTAAAAAGAATACATTTGAATCAGTTCTAATGAGATGGATGAAACTGGAACCTATTATACAGAGGGAAGTAAGCCAGAAAGAAAAACACCAATACAGTATACTAATGCATATATATGGAATTTAGAAAGATGGTAACAATAACCCTATGTATGAGACAGCAAAAGAGGCACTGATGTATAGATCAGTCTTATGGACTCTGTGGGAGAGGGAGAGGGTGGGGAGATTTGGGAGAATGGCATTGAAACATGTATAATATCATGTATGAAATGAGTCGCCAGTCCAGGTTCGATGCATGATACTGGATGCTTGGGGCTGCTGCACTGGGACAACCCAGAGGGAGGGTATGGGGAGGGAGGGGGGAGGAGGGTTCAGGATGGGGAACACAGGTATACCTGTGGCGGATTCATTTCGATATTTGGCAATACTAATACAATATTGTAAAGTTTAAAAATAAAATTAAATTAAAAAAAAAAAAAGAAGCACAGATGCAAAAAGTCCCAAAGGACCAGGAATGTACAGCCTAGTAAAAGAGAAAACACTTAGATAATAGCTGGTCTATGTGAAACTAACCTCACAGAAAAATACTGTGGTCCCATTCCAAGTCAACCAGCAGAGACTGAGGAGCATAGACTTTCACACTACCAGAGAGAAAGGGATCACCCCACCAACTTGTCATTCAAGTAGAAATTACATGGAAGACTAAACTTTCAGGTCAATCAAGAAGCAACACAGTCACCATCCCATTCCCACTGGAGTGGTGTCAATGGAAGCCTAGTGGAGAGTCATGAACTTCATCATTACCCAGAGTTAATGCATTTCTCCTACTTCCAAGATGTCAGTAGAGTTCTAGAGAGCTATAACTAGGTACTCCCATTGTTACAGCCAGGGTGCTATTGCTGGGTGTGTAGTGGACATTCAGAAATTCCATCCCCACCTAGAAATAATAAAAAGTCCTTACTCCCCTCAAGTGATAACAGAGACTTAGTGGAAAACTTGGACTTCTACCTAAAGATACAAAGAATAGTGAAATGGACATTTCAGAACTGAAAAACACAATAACATCAAAACTCAATGGATAAGATCAAGAGCAGAATGAAAGGGAACAAAGAAAGGATTAGTGAACTTGCAAATAGAATAAGAAATTTCCCAAACTGAACAACAGAGAGAAAGTACATTGGAAAGAAAGAAATGAAAGAGTGAAGAAAAGTAGAAAAAATATTTATAAATCTTATTTATATTTATATCTTTAAGATGTCTGTTTAAGGTAAGGTTTCAAAACTTAACCTGAAAAGGAAAAATGCTACTAGTAGACCAAGGTAAGTCTTATATCTATAATGTAAAACCTAGAGTGACCATTATAAAATCTATACAATGATGTATACTCCAAAACACTCTTAAGTAAAGCAAAATAGAATACTAAAAATATTCAAAAGACCAGAAGAAAGGCTTGGAAAAAAAAAAAAAGAGAGAGAAACAAAAAATACAAGACCACTCAGAACACAAAAAATAAACTGGGAAATTTAAGCCCTAACTTACCAATAATTATATTAATTATAAATCATTTAAATAAATCAATGAAGAGGAAGACAATGACATTTAAATTTAAAAAACCATTTAGATTTTAAAAACATACACAGTTTACAGGAAATTCGTTTCAAATTCATTTTTCATTTCAAATTCATTTCATAGCTACATTGAGCATAAAAGATAAAAAACTTACATCATGAAATATTAATCAAAATAAAGCAAGATTATCTATACTAATGAAAGATAAAGTATACTTCACAGCAAAGAAATTACCAGAGGCAGAAAGGGACACTACATTATAATAAAATCATTAACTTACCTTGAAGACATAGCCATCATAAATGTGCATGCAGCAAGCAAGAGTTGCATAACATGTAAACCATAAACTGATATAATTGAAGGGAGAAATAGACAAATCCACAATTGTACTTGGATGTTTCAGTATCCCTCCCTCAAAAACTGATTGACCAAGTACACAGAAAATAAGCATGACGTATCCAACAGGATGTAACTGATGTGTGTAGAACACCTCCATCTGACAACAGCAGAATGGCATTCTTGTCAATAACTCATCACATACATATACATACTATATATTACATTTTTAAAATGACAATGTTATAGAAATAGAGAAGAGATTAGAAGTTCTCTAATCTCTAACAGAGAACAGATTAGAAATTCATGATATGGGAGAGGGCCAATGGGTGTGGCCATAAAAAGGCAACATGAGAGAGTCTATGGTAATGGGAATCACGTGTATCTTGACAGTATAACAGTCAATATCCTGGCCATGATGTACTATGATTTTGCAAGATGTTACCATGGAAGAAACTGGAAAAAGAATAGACAACATATCTCTGTATTATTTCTTACAACAAATAATTTTAAGAATTACATCAGTTCAATTATTTTTAACATTTCTTCTTATTTAAAACTTTTATCTTTTTGTGATATAACAATAATCTGTCTCACTTATTTGCATTAGTTGAAATGATCAAAAGCATGAATAAACTCCAAAGGCAGATTCTGGAAATTTTTTAAAAGTGTGTTTGAGTCTAGAATTTTATGAACCATTTTAGAATCAAATGTACTTTTAAAAAATTTCCAGTATCTGCCTTTGGAGTTTATTCATGCATAGGTTAGAAGTATGAAGTATAGTTTCCTCACTGTGTTGGATGGTAAAAATTATCTAACTTTGAATTAAAATTTACTTTGAACCATTTGTAGTGAAGTGTGCATATGTTAAGAACTTAAGAATTTATCATTAAAGTAGTTCTTGTATTCTTGCTTTTGAAGTTACCTTCAAGGTAGGAACTTTGCTAATAACAAACACCCAAGGATGAATCATCAACTGTTTAGCAACTTAGATAAAATGAATAAAATCAGGGAAGAACTGTTCAAGAAAATGTCTTAAATTTCAGCTTTATGGATGCATTCATCTAAGTACAATACTGAATTTTGCAAGCTTACTCTTTAAGAGGGTTTAATTCACACCTAAAAGCTTTCAAAAATCTTGATCATTACAGGCTAACTGTATTTAGTATAATTTTCTTAGAAACATTTCTTTTTCTCTCCATTTGAGCAGCATAGCATGCTGCATCTTTTAGCTCTCTTAAGAGCTGCATTTTTGTAAGTATTGAGCTCTGAATTTGGAATGCTGTTACACTGGGAACAAAACTGGGCACAAAAACAAGGAACCAGAATATTCTGTAGTATGCAAGTGTTGAGATCTTTCACAGTGTAGACCTTTGATAGCTGTAAGGTTAAGTGCCTCAAGCACACAACTAAACGGGAATGCGATCACCTTCAATTTTAGTTTTGAAAGGTGTTAATAATAGCACTCATTCACTTTTCACATAGTAACGTTATCTGCTTTGGTTTCCTCTGCTCTAGCTTCCTCCCTTTCCTCACCCAATACTCCACTACATACACATTTTCTATTTGAATTAGCAAAATATTCATTAAATCAATTAAAAGTGACCAATACCATGAAAGAAGAAAAAAGCAATTAAGAATGTTTAAAAGAGTGGAGGCTCAATTCACCACAGTTTGCTTTCATCCATTGTAAAAATTCACAGACATTCATTATTTCATAAATGAAACTCTTCTATTTATAATTGTTTCCAATAAATGATACTTCTCATGTAATTCCTTTAGTATTAATATTCTGTAAATACTTTTCATGCTTGCATACCTTTCCTTTCCTGCTACCAGTTTTAAGGAATCAACTACAAAGTTTTTAAATAAAAACTAAACCAAAAAAAAATTAGTAATTTCTGTGCAGGAACTGCAATCTCTCAGCATATTTTCCCCTTAAGTGGCACAAATTTCATACCAGATTTAGATAATTGACAGATTTATGTATGTGTAGAGTGTCTTGGTGCCTTTTCTATCATGTGAAGAAGAGTTTATAAAATACCTTAAGGCTCAGCCAGACGCTTTGGCACATTTTCTAAGCAGGAAGTTGGACTCATAATCTTAATGCAAGCCTGCTGGTGTATGAAGTCATAGTTCTGAAGAAGTGAGGCCACTGCAGGTTAAAGAAAGAACAAAAGGTCTATTGCTTTGAGGTTGACAAGCTGTAGGTCATAAACACATTGTTTAAAAACAAAGAAATCAACAGCTCAACATATAGAAATAAAAAAGGTAATCCTTATGTTTCCAGAAACTATTCAAATTCATAGTGTGCTTGCTTTTTGGATTTCACAGGAAAATTAAATTGTTATTGTCCCTTTCAACTATATCTTAGCAAAGTTAAAAAAAAGTGATCAGTGATCAACCAAATGAGTTACATTTTGCCACCTTTAATTCAAAATAAATCAGAAGAGCTAACAACTTAGCATTTTACATTGATTGGATAAATGCAGACTTGACTCTGATTCTTTCCTATGCAACATTTCACTGTACATAACTTGAATTAACATATCATTCAATAAATTAGCATTCAATCACTAATAAGATAAATATACTATATTAATAATAAATTGGTTAAAGTACTTTCATAATTATATTCATTATAATGTTTTATTTACTTTTAGCCATTCTAAGTTCATTTATGTCATATGATCTCAATAATGTTAAATTAGCTTGAAAATAACAGGGGGACTTTGATTCTGCATCAGATAGGCTTTCTTATGTCCTAAATAAAATCACAATCATCAAAGAAATTGAGTAAATTCACAATATTTATTGGGCATCTATTATATGTTCAATAATGTGCTACAAACTTGAGTGGATCCAAATACATAATATATTTTCTGATTTTAGAAAGCTCACAACATATCAAAATAGTTAAATAAGTGGTAAATAATATATTTAAAGAAGAGTAGAAGAAACTCAGAACAAAAAATAAAATTTTCAGGAAAAAGTAAATTAATTCTAATATTTATAATTTTTCCACTGTGCTAGTTAAATTAAAGGAATAACACATTGCCTTTGTTATTGCATGCAGTGTACTAGAAAATAGGTATGCATATAAGTAATTTGACTATTATAACATTGTATAATTTACATATGTATCATATTATTGTGATTCATGAGATAGAGAACAATTTTGGTTAAGGAAACTATTAACCTTTAAAATAAACGATAAAGAATCCACTTGCCAATTTAGGAAATGTGGATTTGATCCCTGGTTCAGGAGGATGCTATAGGGCAACTAAGCCTGTGTGCCACAACTACTGAGCCTGTGTGGCTAGAGCCTGGGAGCCACAACTGATGAAGTCCCTGTGCCTAGACCTTGTGCTCTGAAACAAATGAAGTCACCACAATAAGAACCCTGTGCACCTCAACTTGAGAGTAGCCCCTACTCACTGCAACTAGAGAAAAGCCTGTGCAGCAACAAAGATCCAACACAGTCAAAAGTAAATAAATAAATAAAATTTAAAATCTGAGGCAGAAGCTGAAACATGGCAGAAAAAAGGAACTAAAGTGGAGGAAGACATGGCAGTAAAACCCATAAAGGCAAGCTCCACCCATATATAGCAAAGAATAACGAGTTGAATTTAGCTAGGGTACGCTTTGCTAATACAGGAAAGGCAAGAGATGTGGGCTCAACCTCTAAGTTGAGAAGATCCCCTGGAGTAGGAAATGGCAATCCACTGCAATACTCTTGCCTGGAGAATCCCATGGACAGAGGAGCTTGGTGGCCTTGTACTGCTTAGGGTTACAAAGAGTAGGACATGACTGAAGCAACTAAGCACAGGCAGAGGATACACTACACATTATATGATAGTGGGAGAAAATTTTCCTAGGCATTTACTTGGGTTGTAACAAATAATACTTACATTCCTGGTGGTAGTTTAGTCGCTAAGTTGTGTCCAACTCTTTGGACCCCATGAATTGTAGCCTGTCAGGCTCCTCTGTCCATGAGATTCTCCAAGTAAGAATACTGGAGTGGGTTGCCATTTCCTTCTCCAGGGGGTCTTCCTGACCGAGGAACCAAACCCGGGTCTCCTGCTTTGCAGGCAGGTTCTTTACCAACTAAGCAGTTCCTGGATGAGGAGACTAATGAAGATTGTTCTGTGTCATTCAGCTCTGGTAATGAAATTATCAAAATAAATTTACAACTAGAATGTGTGTGTGCTAAAATTGCTTCAGTCATGTACGACTCTATGTGACCCCATGGACCATAGCCTGACAGGATCCTCTGTTCATGGGATTCTCCAGGCAAGAATACTGGAGTGGGTTGCCATGCCCTCCTCCAGGGGATCTTCCTGACCCAAGGATCGAACCAGAGGCTCTTATGTCTCCTGCATTGGCAGGCAGGTTCTTTACAACTAGCACCACCTGGGAAGCCCTCACAACTACAATGTACTGCAATAAAAAAAATCTTAAAAATGCAAACAAGTGTATTGTTTAAAACCCATTCACACAGAAGTCCTGAAATAATTTTAAATTATATAAGACTCCAATCTAATGCATTCAAGCAATTCAACTCAGGAAATAGTGCCTAATTAATTTTCAAAATCTGGGAAGAAAAAAATTGACATTTTTCATATCTCTTACCACTTATGTACACTAGGTACAGATTTTATTTGGAGTTCACTCACAGCATGATTAAAATGTCAAATTTTAATGTAAACCAAACATATGGAAGAAAAGAAAGAAAACAAGAGCCAATTTAATTGAAACGTTCAGTCCTAGACCTTCATTTCAAACTTTTTTCCCAAGGCACAAGTTTCTTTTTCCAGTCATGAAGCCTTGGGCTTTTTCTCATTGTCTAATTCATAGATGACTATAACGTGCTCAGAAACAACCAACAATAGAAAATATGAACTCCATAAATCACATCTGATTACTACAGCTAGAATGACCCAATTGGAGAACATGAGGTTTTTTGTTTGTTTTTAATTTCTTTTTTTAAGTTGTTTTTTTTTTTTTTTTTTTTTAACGTGGACCATTAGAAAAAAAAACAACTTTATTGGATTTGTTACAATTCTGCCTCTGTTTTATGTTTTCATTTTTTGGCCCCAAGGCATGTGAGATTTTAGCTCTCTGACCAGGCATCGAACCTGCATCCCCTGTATTGGAAAGCAGATTCTCAACCACTGGACCACGAGGCAACTCCCAGCACTTAAATTCTTTATTTTATCAAAGAATGAGTAGCTTGATACATACACTACGTGAATTGAGTGAAGCAATTAATGTCATTTTCTATTACCATTCACATCTTTTCCATATTCTTGATCTTAGACATCTTGACCAGCAACTGTCTTTTCAGACTGAAAAGGTAAGACAGAGAGAGTATAAAATAACACAGGGAAGAATGGAAGGAGGGCAGAATATCAGCATGTGCTTAATGGAAACTGTAAATTTAATTGTATGTGTAATTTACATTAATGACATTGCTAATAATCATTCACTTGTGACCCTAATCTAATGCTCCATAATAACATTTTGAGATATACTCCAAATTGAGAAGTCAGCTGCAGACTTCTGAATTGTTATTATGCAGCAAAATATGTTTCAAAGCTTTTTGTCCAATCCACAAGATCAAGAATATGGGGGGAATGGTTCAGCGGGTAAAAAATCTGCCTGCAATTCAGGAGACACAGGAGACCTGGGTTTGATCCCTGGATCAGGAAGATCCTCTGGAGAAGGAAATAGCAACCCATTCCACTATTCTTGCCTGGCAAATCCCATGGACAGAGGAGCCTGGAGGGGTACAGGGCAAAGGGTTGTGATCAGTTGAACATGACTGAGCTACTAAACACACATACAAAAGTTTAGTAAAATTGATCAGATATCACAAAGCACATATTTTCACATAAAATGGTCTCTAATCAGGTTCAAACAGTAGGTGAAACCATGTGAATTAACCTTGAGCTATTTATCCATTGCCACATAGAATTTTTTTTCACATAAAATAGTTTCTAATATGGGTCACACACTAGGTCAGAAGCTGTGATTTACCCCTAAGCTATCAGGCATATAAAACCAAAAAAAGAAAAAAAAAAAAAATAAGACCTTTCCTTTCTCCTTCATCAGCTCACTCAACAGATGCTAAAATTTTCATAATATTACCTCAAATGAATATTTTATTTATTTTTTAATTGAAGGATAATTGCTTTACAGAATTTTATTGTTTTCTGTCAAACCTCAACATGAATCAGCCACAGATATATATATATATCCTCTCCCTTTTTAACCTCCCTCCTATCTCCCTCCCCATCCCACCCCTCTAGGTTGATTTTTGAGTTTGAGTTTCCTGAGACATACTGCAAATTTCCGTTGGCCATCTACTTTACATATGGTAATGTATGTTTCCATGTTACTCTCAACATTTCATCCTCTCCTCTCCTCTCCCCAAGTCCATAAGTCTATTCTCTATGTCTGTTTCTCCATTTCTGAACTGCAAATAAATTCTTTAGAATCATTTTTCTAGATTCTGTATATATGCATTCCGTTCAGTTTAGTTGCTCAGTCGTGTCTGACTCTTTGCAACCCCATGAACTGCAGCATGTCAGGCCTCCCTGTCCATCACCAACTCCCAGATTTACCCAAACTCATGTCCATTGAGTCGGTGATGCCATCCAACCATCTCATCCTCTGTCGTCCCCTTCTCCCGCCTTCAATCTTTCCCAGCATCAGGGTCTTTACAAATGAGCCAGTTCTTCGCATCAGGTGGTAAAGTATTAGAGTTTCAGCTTCAACATCAGTCCTTCAGTGAATATTCAGGACTGAATATATGTGTTAACATACGATATTTATCTTTCTCTTTCTGACTTACTTCACTCTGATAACAGGCTCTAGGTTCATCCATTTCATTAGAACTGACTCAAATGTGTTCATTTTTTATGGCTGAGTAATATTCCATTGTGTATATGGACCACAACTTCTTTATCCATTCATCTGTCGATGGACATCTAGATTGCTTCCATGTTCTAGTTATTATAAATAGTGCTGAAATGAATAATGGGATACATGTTGTCTTTTTGAATTTTTGTTTCCTCAGGGTATATGCTTAGGAGTGGGATTGCTGGGTCATATGGTGACCTAGTTCTTCCTAGATTTTTTAAGGACTCTCCATACCGTCTTTCCATAGTGGGTGTATCAATGTACATTCCTACCAACAGTGCAAGAACTTTCCCTTTTCTCCACACCCTCTTCAGCATTTATTGTTTGTAGACTTTTTGATGATGGCCATTCTGACCAGTGTCAGGTGATATATCATTGTAGTTTTGATTTGCATTTCTCTAATAATGAGCGATGTTGAGCATCTTTTCATGTGTTTGTTAGCCTTCTGTATGTCTTCTTCTGAGAAATTTCTGTTTAGGTCTTACTCCTAAATTTTGATTGGGTTGCTTGCTTTTCTGGTATTAAGTTGTATAAGCTGCTTGCATATTTTGGAACATAATCCTTTGTCAGTTGTTTCATTTGCTTTTATTTTCTCCCATTCTGAGGGTTGTCTTTTCACCTTGCTTATAGTTTCCTTTGCTGTGCCAATGGTTTTAAGTTTAATCAGGTCCCACTTGTTTACTTTTGTTTTTATTGCCATTACTCTGGGAGGTGGATCACAGAGGATCTTGCTTTGATTTATGTCATCGAGTACTCTGCCTATGTTTTCCTCTAAGAGTTTTATAGTTTCTGGTTTTACATTTAGGTCTTTAACCCATTTTGGGTTTATATTTGTGTATGGTGTTAGGAAGTGTTCTAATTTCATTCAAAAGAATGTAGCTGTCCAGTTTTCCCAGCACCATTTTTCAAAGAAGCTGTCTTTGCCCCATTGTATATTTTTTCCTCCTTTGTCAAAAATAAGGTACCCATAGGTGCATGGATTTATTTCTGGGTTTTCTATCTTGTTCCATTGGTCTATATTTCTGTGTTTGTGCCAGTACCATACTGTCTTGATAATGTAGCTTTGTAGTATAATTTGAAGTCAGGAAGGTTGTTTTCTCCAGCTCCATTCTTCTTTCTTAAGACTGCACTGGCTATTTGGGGTCTTTTGTGTTTCAATATGAATTTTGAATTTTTTGTGTTCTAGTTCTGTGAAAAATGCCATTGATAATTTGATAAGGATTGCATTGAATCTGTAGATTGTGTTTGGTAGTATAGTCATTTTCACAACATTGATTCTTCCTACCCAGGAACATGAAATCTCTCTCCATCTGTTTATGTCATCTTTGATTTCTTTCATCAGTGTGTTATAATTGTCTGTGTAGGGGTTCTTTTGTCTCCTTAGATAAGCTTATTCCTAGATATTTTATTCTTTTTGTTGCAATGGTGAATGGGATTGATTCCTTAATTTCTCTTTCTGATTTTTCAGTTAATATATACAAATGCAAATGATTTCTATGTATTGATTGTGTATCCTACAAGTTTGCTAAATTCATTGATTAGCTCTAGTAATTTTCTGATACTATCTTTAGGGTTTTCTACGTACAGTATCATGTTATCTGCAAACAGTGAGAGTTTTACTTCTTCTTTTCCAATCTGGATACCTTTTATATATATCTTCTCTGATTGCTGTAGCTAAGACTTCCCAAAACTATCTTGAATAACAGTGGTAAAAGTGCACAGCCTTGTCTCATTCCTGATCTTAAGGGGAATGCTTTCAGTTTTTCACCATTGAGAATAATGTTTGCTATAAGCTTATCATATATGGCCTTTACTATGTTAAGGTAGGTTCCTTCTATGCCCATTTTTTGAAGAATTTTAATCATAAATGGGTGCTGAATTTTGTCAAAGGCTTTTTCTGCATTTAGTGAGATTGTCATATGGTTTTTATCTTTTCATTTGTTAATATGATATATCACATTGATTGATTTGCCTATATTGAAGAATCCTTGCATCCCTGGAATAGACCCAGTTTGATCATAGTGTATGAGCTTTTGGATGTGTTGCTGAATTCTGTTTGCTAAAATTCTGTTGAGGATTTTTGCATCTATGTTCATCAGTGATACTGGCCTGGAATCAAATGATTCCAAATTTTCATCCCCTGCCTACAGTCACAGATCGGGTTTTGGGTTTGTTTTTTTTTTTTTTTTTAATCACTTATTATTTAACTTCCATAATAATCTAATTTCAGTTCTTCCCATCACTTAGAAAATTTGTCTCAAAGTTATAACTTGAACCCATAGAATCAGAAAATTTGCTTATATAAATGGAAGTTTCAGAATAAATGACAGAAAGAAAAATCAATGACCTAAAAAGTCCAAATTTCTTAGTAATTGTTTTACTAGCCTTTCTGATTTGGCCTTACCTATGTCTCCTGTTTTTACCTTGTCAATCCACACAGGCATGCTCTACTGGAAACAATTCTTTGTGTATTGCATTCTCTTATACTTTGATTTTTCACATATGACCATTTCCTATCACCCCACATTGTTTTGACAGTTTTCTACTTTGATACTGATATTTTCCCCCAAAAGTGCTTATATGACCCTCTATTACAGCACTTATTTGCTTTTCTACATACTTTTTCCCTTTGACTTTTAGATAATGACATAGTTCAGGAAAGTACTAGAAAACTACCTTGTTTATTTGTGTATCCCAACAGACAAGGACAGAATGTCACGTCAGTAGATCTTCAATATTTTTGTGAAAACAAAGAGTAAAACCTTCCACTTTTTACTCTTCTAGTAAAATCCACCCAGCCAGATCACAGAGACAGTATTTGTATTTTCATACCACTAGGCCTACTTTTATTGTAGAAAATGTTTCTAAAGTGACATAATTTTATTGTTAAATATGCATGTCCCAGACTAGACAGTGAGGTTTTTTGTGAAATAACTATTTTATTTATCTATTTTTACCCATTACCTAAAATAGTACTTAGCTTTAAATAGTAATAGTCAGTGATTATTGAATGATTTCTCAAATTCTCTGATTATTACATCTAGGCCAATGATAAAATTATTTTGACATGTTTTTAACTGAGTTATACAAAAAGGCTTTCTTCTTCTTTGCCTATGTAAATGGATTCTGAATTGGACATCTTTTATTCTGCACATCTCCATTATAATACCTTGTGTGCTATGTGGTCAATCACTCAGTCATGTCTGACTCTTTGCGACACCATGAACTGTAGCCCACCAGGATCCTCTGTCCATGGGATTCTCCAGGCAAGAATACTATAGTGGGTTGCCATGCCCTCCTCCAGGGGATCTTCTTAACCTGGAGATTAAACCCAGGTCAACCAAATTGCAGACAGATTCTTTTCCATCTGAGCCACTAGGAAAGCTCTACAGTACTTTAAGTTGATTAATTTGCTTATATGATCTACATATATGTCATGTTGCCTAGTTTCAGTTATATGCAGTATAATGTTCATGTTTATATAGCACAACTGTAGCCAAGTACCTCTTAAAAAGACCTAAATTCCTTCCAAATACAATGTAATCACTTGAAGGAAAGAGGCCACTAAAATGTAAAATGGATGATAGCCAGAATAAAAGATAATATCCAGAAATATATATATATATATATATATATATTTGTATCTCTATATTTATTTAGTCAAAGTATAGTTCTCTCACTTTCTACAGCTCTGTGACTTTGGGCATATTATTTACCATTCTGTGACTCAGTATCCTCAACTACAAAATGGAGATAATTATGATTTCTGAAATTCAGTGATTATCATAGCCAGGCCAATGATAAAATTACGTTGACATGTTTTTAACTGAGTTATATATGTATTTGTATATACATTTATTATATTTGTGGCAGGTCATGGTGTCTCCACATTTCTTTAATGGAGGTACTCCCCACTATGCTGTTGTTTTAGTATCCAAAAGACTAGGACCCAGAAAGTGTATTGAATTGCACGCAAGAAAATTGAGAGTGCACTCAGAATCTACACCTAAAACAAAATAAGTGAAGCAAGATTAAGCTGAAGGAGATGTTGAAATGTGAAATGTTTCGATAGAAAACTCAGATAATTTAAGGGTGAGCTCTGGAACTAGAATGGTCCACAGAACTGCTTGAAAATGATGTTATGATCAGGCTTTATACCTTCTTTGCTGACCAGTCATGGGATATAGACTGCCTCAGGAAGAGGTCATAACCTTCCTGGAGGCAGTTTTGTTTTGTTTTGTTTTTCTATAAGGGCAATCCAGAGAGAGATGTGATACTGCTATGTAGTCAACTGAGACTTTCAGCAGCTGGGGGATGGTGTGCCTCAGTCCTATAGGGGATATCTGTTGAAGCATCTCTGTCTCCATTAATCCCCTGAAGTTTGAGTTTTGTAGTAACTATAAGGGAATTGCCAAGTTATAGGTGCTAGAACACTGGTTTAACTATTTGTATGCCATGTGAGAAGAAGCTCACTGAGAGTTACACACTTTCCATTACTTATTGTATCATCTGTTTTACAGATGGTCTACCTAAGGCCTATAGCAGATTATATTTTATTTAGAGTAATTTAAAACCTGAAAAATGTATCATTAAAGGGTGTCACCTTTTGTTTGTGTTTGTCACCTCACTAATTTAAGGTGTGTTTGAGGTGTTTGTCACCTCACTAATTTAAGTTAGTTCAGGAGAAATTCATTTATATATTCAAAAGGTAGTCAATTTGAAGAGAGTAAAAAATAGGAAGATTTTCCATTTTGACTTTTCCATTTAATCTTTTCCAGTAAAGATATTAATTGTCCCACTACATTCCATGCTAGACAAGTTACTTAAACAGGATTAAGCCAATTTCTACTCTTAGAAAATCACACAGAACTCTACTAGAACTATAACTGATTTCTATAGAACTTTTGTATAAATATCAGTAGATAGAATTTAGCTCATTTTCTCATCTACTTATGGTTGAATTTAAAGCTTAACAGTAACTTCAATGAAGAGTGTAATCAAAAAACATCTTAAATGGACTTGAGTAAAAGTTTTATCTTTCATGCCTGTGATGCAAAACCATGGGTCAATCTAATGTATGACAGGTGCTATTCAAATATAAAATTTATAGCATTAATGACAAATTTATTAGGCAGAATTTTACTAAATAGTCCAAGGAGGTTAGAGTGTTTAGAAATCACTAGGAGAACTGTATAGCACAGGGAACTCTACTTATTGCACTGTGGTGACCCGAATTGGAAGGAAGTCCAAAGGGAAAGGTATATGTACATGTATAGCTGACTGATTCATTTTGTGGCAGAATAAAAACTAACATATTTTAAAGCAACTATATACAATAAAAATTATTTTTTAAATAAATGACTAGGAGAGCATGTAAAGGAGTAAACTGCCCAGTAATAATAAACCTATTTAGTTTGTTTCAATATTCAGTTTATATACATCACTTTAAAACACAAAGAAGAAATAATAAATGCAATTTTGTAAGGCAGGAATAAATACAATACACCATTCCTTCATTTTCTCTGAGGTTAAAGATGAACTCTTTTCTCATTTCTGTTTAAATGGTAGCTTGACTACCATACCCTCATACGAATTATGAAAACCTGGACTAGGTTCATAACAGAGTATTAAACCTGTAAGTTGATGTACTTATAAAAAACAATTTTAAAATTTTTAATTTTTAAAATTGAACTTGAAACTCTAAGATGATAAGTCAAAATGAAAGTGGTCATGAGAGAGTCAATTCCTAGGTAGCTTGATAAGAAATCCAGGGTTCCTGAGTAGGAGAAGGGGGTCCGGAGCCCTCAAAAAGGAGAAAGACATCTAGGGATTTCAAGGAGAAAAGGAAAAACATTCTTTTCTACATTGCTTTGTCTTAGTCAATATAACAATGTATCTTGCTTGAGGAGACGTTTCTCCTTAAGCAGAACCTTCTGACTAATCCTGTCATCTTAAAATGTATATTAAGTGGGTCTGGTAAGATCTTTCTATTGTTCATTCTAATCTTTTTAATTTAAGATGTATGTTGTGGGAGTGGGTCTGAAAAAAGTGTAGAAGGCCTTGATAAGACTAGTTAGGGGGGCATTCTCTGTCCCCTTTCTGATGTCTGTGTCAGAAGCTTTCTCTGTCCCTTTTCTTACTTTAATAAAACTCTGCTACACAAAAGCTCTTGAGTGTTCAAGCCTGGTCCCTGGTCTCGAAGTTAAACCTTCCTCAGAGATCACAAATAAGCTATCATTCACCATAAGCTATCAGTCATCCATTGACTTCACATAAATATGCAGGCTACAGCACTCTAAAAATTGTAGTGAATACAAAATAAGCAGGAGGAATGACAGTCAGCATAGGAAACTAATATTATTTAAGTACTTAGAATCAGGCACAATGTGATAGGCAATCACACAGATTCATTTTCAAATGATCAAATAGACTGAAAAAACTTTGATGAAAGCATGAACACATTTTATTTTGCTACTTCTGTGTTGAACTTAGGACATACCTAAGCTCAAGATTTTCCAGAAATCTGAGTGTTGTGTAATAAATAATCATGATTTAAAATACATAAAGTGTAAGAATTTTAATAACAAAAATTATTTCTGTATTAGTTTTGAGTGATTAGTGTCCTCAAATATGCCTACAAGTAGACCTGCTGATAAATAAAAACTTTTAAAAACCTCCCAGTAAAATTTCCTGAAGATATTCTTTCCCTTAATATTGTCACTAACACTTTACTACCTGCAGATACCAACAACATATTTGGTACATCCTCAACTTTTATCTCATTTAATCATTACAATCACAGAGTATAGATTATTATCCCAATTACTTTCTAGACGAGAAAACTAAGATTTAGTTAGATTAATTAATGAACCCCAAATCATACACCAAATTTGATCAAGAAGTCCACACATGTTCTTTCTTCTACATGAAAAAATTTAACATCTTGATAAAATTTGGAAGGGCCAATATGTAGAATCACTTGTCTAGAAGTTGTTATTTCTATCTTCCAAAGTTTCAGAAATATTAATTAAGCATGCTATCTCATTAGGACAGTAATTGAGAAGAGTCCAATGTAGAACTCCATAAAAATTCCATAAAGACTTTCTATACAATAGCTCTTTACCCAGTCTCAACCTATTTATTCTAACAGTAACTAGGAAGGCTACTAAATGTCTGCTAAATGCTGGGCAATGTGTCAAATGTTATGTGTTCATTACTCTATATTTTTATGATAACTCTGAAAAAAAAATTTTTTATATATTTGAAAAAGTCAGGCTCAAAAAGCTAAGTTGGGATTCCCTGGTGGCTCAGTGGTAAAGAATTTGCCTGCCAACACAGAAGATGCAGGTTGGATCTCTGAGTCAGAAAGATCCCCTAGAGAAGGAAATGGCAACCCATTCTAGTATTCTTACCTGAGAAAGCCCCTAGGACAGAGGAGCCTGATGGGCTAGAGTCCATGGAGTCGCAAAAGAGTTGAACATGACTTAGTGACTAAACAACAGGAGCTAAATTTAAATTGAGGAGCTGGCATTTGAATCTATAAATTATATACAGTTCTTAACATCACAAAGATACATATACATATGTGTGTGTGTGTGTGTGTAAATTAATATGGTAGCTTGAACTAGGACAACAAAAAGAGGAAATAGGAAAGAAACTAATAGAAAGGAGGCAAGTGTAGATTCATAGTGAAGTGAGTATGGGGAAAGACAGAAACTTTTATAAGCTCTTTTGAAAAATTTGAGGAGTTTTGAAAACTAGCTGAGTGATTGTATGGCCAAGTTACTATTTGGAAGCTACAAAAGTAAAATATCAAAGCATCCCACATGTGCTGTGAGAACTAATTAGATAATGTTAGAGATGCACACTGAGTTCCTTAGAGAAAGGTCTTGGAATGCAACATATTAAAAGCAAGTGCACTGAGGCTTATTTGGTCCCTAACACGATTGATGGGAATATAGAATATCTCACATTTGCAAAGCAAGGATGGTAAAGAGGCACTAGAAAAAAATGGAGTCTAATACAGAGAACATTTTCTTTTATGGACAGTCTACATTTGTAGCTAGATCTATAAATCTCACAGATAAAACCCAGAATAAAAAATGGAAAATCAGTTCTTGTGAACTAACCCAGCTAACAAGATTAAGAAAAGAGGACCTAAAATATGGTATACAAAAAGTGAAGGAAGAAAGAAATTGAAAGTCAAGACTTGGTAGCTGATGGGAATCTGAGCCTTCCAGATCAGTGAGCTTAGTTTGAGTCAGAGTTGTGCACTGGAAGAAAATTTATTTCTCACTTTGCACTTACTTTTGAAAGGAAAGGATTCTTAAACTAAAATAGTCAGAGAAAGTGGGATTTGGTCAAGGGAAGTGTGTGCTGTTTATGTTTAGATTTGGGGCAGTATACATTTTCAAAAAGAGAAATATGTTATCAAATTATATAGCTCAGAAAAAAATATATAAAACACACTTGCTTCAACATGGATGATATTTTAATACCTAAATTGCCTAAAACCATTACTGTGTATGTGTATAATACATACACATGTGCATTTATATATACCTATGTTTGTATAGCTATATGAGTTATATATATATATATGAATACATAGGGTAGTTTGCTACTGAAATAAATCAGGTCCATAATACTACCCTATTCCTCATATAATTATTATTGTTTTTTTAGACTAGGGGTGCCAGGTTTAACAAATACAAATATAAGACATTCATTTATATTTGAATTCATGCTATGTAACAACTTTTAGTGTATCTTAACTATTACATGGGATATTCTTACAGTAAGACATTATTTTTGTTTATCAAAATTTGAATTTAACTGTTATCCTGCATTATCTGACACCCCACGATAAACATTTGACTGACACAAATGCGGGGGAAGGGTATTTTTCAGTGTTCACAAATAAAAAGAAAAAAAAAAAACTTTCAGAAAAAAACATGTTGCATCTGTTCATTTCTAATTGATATAAATGTGCCTAAAAAAAAAAAAGAGAGAGAGACACCAAAAAAGGCCCTTTTCTCAAAAATCGTCAACTGAAATTAGTTCAGATCCTCAGGTAAAAATATAAAATAGGAATATTTCTCAGGAATCTGATTCAACATAGGTCCTCTTTAAAAACTATGACTCAACCAAATTGTGTGTAGGTCAATATCTTACTAAGTAAATACTAAACCACAAATCACATAGGATTTACAGTATAGTGCTCATGTTTTTTTCTTACATGTACAAATATTAACTTATACTAAGTCTGTCTTAATGGTTTGATCATGCCTGTACCTATACAGAAAACTTGCTGAAATGGTAATTTTTAAATGGTTTGAATGTGTACAGTGGAGCTAAGGAAAGGAGATAGGCTTTGTCCCCTTGGAGATGCAGATATAACTGAATGTACATCGGGGCATATATGTGTGGACTGGGCCACCTCTGCTTACTTTACAGGGATGCTGCAGAATCTCCTTCAGGAGGATTTATTCTAGGAGAATAAGAAAATATGTGGGACAAGCGAGATCCAGCAACACAGCTTTCAAGAGATTTTAAGCAATGCTTGTTAGCTGTTACCTTGTGCAGACTGACCTGAGCCATTTCCAACAGTAACAGTTATTAAAATTCTTGCTGGAAATATGGTTAACCTTGAACAGTAAGAAGTAAATAAGAACCATATATGGAGTCTCCCTATTTCTCCCTTTCCCCTCCTTTCCAACTATGTGGAGTGGAACTAAGTCACAGATTGAATTTTGCTACCCATACAAACATCTATTAGCAAGTAGGCACAGAAATACCTGAACATTTTCTGTAATCTCAATTTTCTGTCCTTTTATGTGTTATGAGTACCTAAATGAAAGTTACACCAGAGGCAGGTACATTAACATGCTTCAGGCACAATACACCTAAACTTATAGCCAGAGTCAGGCAGCAGAATTCTCTAGTAAATATCTTTACATCGAGTTGGACTGAACCCTAATTTAGGAGATTCATTCCTAAGAGCATTGGCCGTCACCTTCCCATGAAAAGGACAATAGTTATAGCCAAGCTTTACATTTTGAATATTCTGTTTAAATCTACAAAAAATAATTTGTAAAATCAATTATGCTGATGACTAAAGTTTCTTCTTGGTCAGAAACAGAAAGATTGCTGAAGCTCTTTTGTAGCACTTTCTGAAATGTGAGCACCCAGTTCGTTTATAGTTGAGCTTTTATCCAACTACTAAAAAGATTTAGATGAAAAATATGTCTGAAGATGTCTACTGAGGAATTTTGAAGCAAATTTCAGTCACTGTAATACACCTGATCTAGTCTTGAACACTGAAATGGGCAAAATCACATAGTCTGAACAGCATGCCACTAACATAACGTGCTGCTGCTGCTAAGTCACTTCAGTCGTGTCCGACTCTGTGTGACCCCATAGACGGCAGCCCACCAGGCTCTACCGTCCCTGGGATTCTCCAGGCAAGAAAACTGAAGTGGGTTGCCATTTCCTTCTCCACTATATGAAAGTGAAAAGTGAAAGGGAACTCGCTCAGTCGTGTCCGACTCTTCACAACCCCATGGACTGCAGCCTACTGGTCTCATCCGCCCATGGGATTTTCCAGGCAAGAGTACTGGAATGGGTTGCCATTGCCTTCTCTGAACATAACGTGAGGAGGACCATTTTCTGACTTTCAGGCCAGTGTTCAGGTTCTCCACTTTGTGGATCTTGGAAGAGAACTAATCTGCACAGAGGAGCAAAATAATATTCCTTAATAATTAGAGGACTGTTGGGACTTCCCTGGAGGTCTAGTGGTTAAGATTTCAAGCTCCCAATGGAGCAAAAACTTTTCACCTGCCAGTAATTTGCTAATTATTGTAGACTGAACAAAAATAAGAAAATTTAAATTATTATAATGCTCTCCATGGGAGAAGTATGCATATATTTTTTAATACCATTTGATCATAAGGATCATCAAATGCTAGAAATAGGATAAACTTTTTGATTATTACTGGTTGCAATCATTCTAATTATGGAGATATCCTATGATGATTTCCATTCCTATACATATATTAATAACAAAGTCAACAAAGGAAATTTACAAATAAATTAAATATAATTATCTTTTAGATAATTGTTTTTACATTTGATATATCTCCCAAGCAGGAACATACTCTTAAGTGGTTCTTTGATTTAAAAACACACAGTCCAAATTCTGAGAAAACCAGACAACTCCTGAATGCAGGGAACATTAATCAATAAGAGTTCATCAAACACCTACATACCTACACTGAAACCAAGCACCACCCAAGAGCCAACAAGCTCCAGAGCAAGACATACCACGCAAATTCTCCAGCAACACAGGAACATAACCCTGAGCCTCAATATACAGGCTGACCAAAGTCACACCAAACCCATCGACATCTCAAAACATATTACTGGACACTTCATTGCACTCCAGAATGAAGAAATCCAGCCCCACCCACCAGAACACCATCACAAGCTTCCCTAACCAGAAAACCTGGACAAGCCACCCATCCAACCAAACCCGCAGCAAGGAACCTCCACAATAAAGAGGAACTACCAACTGCCAGAATACAGAAAGGCCACCCCAAACACAGCAATATAAACAAGATGAAAAGGCAAAGAAATACCCAGCAGGTAAAGGAACAGGATACACGAACACCAAACCAAACAAAAGAGGAAGAGATAGGGAATCTACCTGATAAAGAATTCCAAATAATGATAGTGAAAATGATCCACAATCTTGAAAACAAATTGGAGTTACAGATAAGTAGCCTGGAGACAAGGATCAAGAAGATGCAAGAAAGGTTTAACAAGGACCTAGAAGAAATAAAAGAGTCAATATATAATGAATAATGCAATAATTGAGATCAAAAACACTCTGGAGGGAACCAACAATAACTGAGGCAGAAGATAGGTTAAGTGAGGTAGAAGACAGAATGGTAGAAATAAATGAAACAGAGAGGAAAAATGATAAAAGAATTAAAAGAAATGAGGACAACCTCAGAGACCTCTGGAACAATGTTAAATGCCCTGACATTCGAATCATAGGAGTCCCAGAAGAAGACAAAAAGAAAGACTGTGAGAAATTACTTTAGGAGATAATAGCTGAAAACTTCCCTAAAATGGGGAAGGAAATAATCACTCAAGTCCAAGAAACCCAGAGAGTCCCAAACAGGATAAAGCCAAGGCGAAACACCCCAAGACACATATAAATCAAATTAACGAAGATCAAACACAAAGAACAAATATTAAAAGCAGCAAGGGAAAAACAACACACACAAGGGGATTTCCATAAGGATAACAGCTGATCTTTCAATAGAAACTCTTCGGGCCAGGAGGGAATGGCAGGACATACTTAAAGTGATGAAAGAAAATAACCTACAGCCCAGAGTATTGTACCCAGCCAGGATCACATTCAAATATGAAGGAGAAATTAAAAGCTTTACAGACAAGCAAAGGCTGAGAGAATTCAGCACCACCAAAGTCTCCAACAAATGCTAAAGGATCTTCTCTAGAGAGGAAACACAGAAAAGGTGTATAAACTCTAACCCAAAACAATAAAGTAAATGGCAATGGTATCATTCAGTTCAGTTCAGTCGCTCAGGAGTGTCTGACCCCATGAATTACAGCATGCCAGGCCTCCCTGTCCATCACCATCTCCCAAAGTTCACTCAAACTCACGTCCATTGAGTCAGTGATGCCATCCAGCCATCTCATCCTCTGTCGTCCCCTTCTCCTCCTGCCCCCAATCCCTCCCAGCATCAGAGTCTTTTCCAAAGAGTCAACTCTTTGCATCAGGTGGCCAACGTATTGGAGTTTCAGCTTTAGCATCATTCCTTCCAAAAAACACCCAGGACTGATCTCCTTCAGAATGGACTGGTTGGATCTCCTTGCAGTCCAAGGGACTCTCAAGAGTCTTCTCCAATACAACAGTTCAAAAGCATCAAATCTTCGGCACTCAGCTTTCTTCACAGTCCAACTCTAACATCCATACATGACTACTGGAAAAACCATAGCCTTGACTAGATAGACCTTTGCTGGCAAAGTAATATCTCTGCTTTTCAATATGCTATCTAGGTTGGTCATAACTTTCCTTCCAAGGAGTAAGCGTCTTTTAATTTCATGGCTGCAGTCACCATCTGCAGTGATTTTGGAGCTCCCCAAAATAAAGTCTGATGCTGTTTCCACTGTTTCCCCATCTATTTGCCATGAAATGATGGGACCAGATGCAAGATCTTCGTTTTCTGAATGTTGAGCTTTAAACCAACCTTTTCACTCTACTCTTTCACTTTCATCAAGAGGCTTTTTAGTCCCTCTTCACTTTCTGCCATAAGGGTGGTGTCATCTGCATATGTGAGGTTATTGATATTTCTCCTGGCAATCTTGATTCCAGCTTGTGCTTCTTCCAGCCCAGCGTTTCTCATGATATACTCTGCATATAAGTTAAATAAGCAGAGTGACAATATATAGCCTTGACATACTGCTTTTCCTATTTGGAACCAGTCTGTTGTTCCATGACCAGTTCTAACTGTTGCTTCCTGACCTGCATACAGGTTTCTCAAGAGGCAGGTCAGGTGGTCTGGTATTCCCATCTCTTTCAGAATTTACCACTGTGTATTGTGATCCAAACAGTTAAATGTTTTGGCATGGTCAATAAAGCAGAAATAGATGTTTTTCTGGAACTCTCTTGTTTTTTCTATGATCCAGCAGATGTTGACAATTTGATCTCTGGTTCCTCTGCCTTTTCTAAAACCAGCTTGAACATCTGAAAGTTCACAGTTCATGTATTGCTGAAGCCTGGCTTGGAGAATTTTGAGCATTACTTTACTAGTGTGTGAGATGAGTACAACTGTGTGGTAGTATGACCATTCTTTGGCATTGCCTTTCTATGTGATTGGAATGAAAACTGACCTTTTTCAGTCCTGTGGCCACTGCTGAGTTTTCCAAATTTGCTGGCATATTGAGTGCAGCACTTTCACAGCATCATCTTTCAGGATTTGGAATAGCTCAACTGGAATTCCATCACCTCCATTAGCTTTGTTTGCAGTGATGCTTTCTAAGGCCCACTTGACTTCACATTCCAGGATGTTCGGCTCTAGGTGAGTGATCATACCATCATGGTTATCTTGGTCATGAAGTTCTTTTTTGTACGGTTCTGTGTATTCTTGCCGTCTCTTCTTAATATCTTCTGCTTCTGTTAGGTCCATACCATTTCTGCCCTTTATCGAGCCCATCTTTGCATGAAACATTCCCTTGGTATCTCTGATTTTCTTGAAGAGATCTCTAGTCCTTCCCTTTCTGTTGTTTTCCTCTATTTCTTTGCATTGATCGCCGAGGAAGGCTTTCTTATCTCTCCTTGCTATTCTTTGGAACTCTGCATTCAGATGCTTTATCTTTCCTTTTCTCCTTTGCTTTTTGCTTCCCTTCTTTTCACAGCTATTTGTAAGGCCTCCCAAGACAGCCATTTTGTTTTGCATTTCTTTTCCATGGGGATGGTCTTGATCTCTATCTACCGTACAATGTCACTAACCTCCGTCCATAGTTCATCAGGCACTCTGTCTACCAGATCTAGTCCCTTAAATCTATTTCTCACTTCCACTGTATAATCATAAGGGATTTGATTTAGGTCATACCTGAATGGTCTAGTGATTTTCCCTACTTTCTTCAACTTAAGTCTGAATTTGGCAATAAGAAGTTCATGATCTGAGTGACAGTCAGCTCCCAGTCTTGTTTTTGCTGACTGTATAGAGCTTCTCCATTTTTGGCTGCAAAGAATATTATCAATCTGATTTCGTTGTTGACCATCTGATGATGTCCATGTGTAGAGTCTTCTCTTGTGTTGTTGGAAGAGGGTGTTTGCTATGACCAGTGTGTTCTCTTCACAAAACTCTATTAGCGTTTGCCCTGCTTCATTCCTTATTCCAAGGCCAAATTTGCCTGTTACTTGAGGTGTTTCTTGACTTCCTACTTTTGTATTCCAGTCCCCTATAATAAAAAGGACATCATTTATGGGTGTTAGTTCTAAAAGGTCTTGTAGGTCTTCATAGAACTGTTCAGCTTCCTCAGCGATACTGGTTGCGGCCTAGACTTGGATTACTGTGATATTGAATGGTTTGCCTTGGAAATGAACAGAGATCATTCTGTCGTTTTTGAGACTGCATCCAAGTACTGCCATTTTGGACTCTTTTATTGACCATGATGGCTACTCCATTTCTTCTAAGGGATTCCTGCCCACAGTCATAGATATAATGGTCATCTGAGTTCAATTCACCTATTCCAGTCCATTTTAGTTTGCTGATTCCTAGAATTTTGACGTTCACTCTTGCCATCTCCATACTTATCAGTAATTACCTCAAATGTAAATGAGTTGAATGCCCCAACCAAAAGACAAAGACTGTCTGAATAGATACAAAAGCAAGACCCCTATCTATGTGTTCTGAAAGAGACCCACCTCGAAACAAGGGATACATACAGACTGAAAGTGAAGGGCTGGAAAAGGATATTTCATGAAAATAGAGACCAAAAGGAAGCAAGAGTAGCAATACTCATATCAGATAAAATAGACTTTAAAACAAAGGCTGTGAAAAGAGAGAGAGATGGACACTACATAATGATTAAAGGATCAATCCAATAAGAAGATGTAACAATCATAAATATATACACACCAAACATACGAGCACCACAATATGTAAGACAAATGCTAACAAATATGAAAGTGGAAATTAGCAACAATGCAATAATAGTCGGAGACTTTAATACCCCACTCACACCTTTGGATAGATCAACTAGACAGAAAATTAACAAGGAAACACAACTTTAAATGATACAATAGACCAGTTAGACCTAATTGATATCTATAGGACACTTCACCTCAAATAAATGAATTTCACCTTTTTCTCAAGCACACATGGAACCTTCTCCAGGATATATCACATGGGGGGCCATAAACCTAGCCTTGGTAAATTAAACAATCTTGAAATCATTCCAAGCATCTTTTCTGGGCACAATGCACTAAGATTAGATGTTAATTACAGGAGAAAAAATATTAAAAATCCCAACATATAGAGGCTGAAAAACACGCTGCTGAATAATCAACAAATCACAGAAGAAATCAAAAAAAATCAAATATGCATAGAAACGAATCAAAATCAAAACACAACAACTCAAAACCTATGGGACCCTGTAAAAGCAGTACTAAGGGAAAGCTTCAGAGCAATACAGGCTTACCTCAAGAAACAAGTAAAAAGTCAAATAAATAACCTAATTATACATCTAAAGCAACTTGAAAAGGAAGAAATTCTGAGTCCCAGGGTTAGCGGAAGGAAATAAATGTTTTTTTGGTTTGTTTGTTTTTAATTGCAGGCTAATTAGTTTACAATATTGTATTGGTTTTGCCATACATCAACATGAATCTGCCACGGGTATACACGTGTTCCCCCTCCTGAACCCCCCTCCCACCTCCTTCCCCATACCATCCCTCTGGGTCATCCAGGTGCACTAGCCCCAAGCATCCTGTATCCTGCATTGAACCTGGACTAGCGATTTGTTTCTTATATGATATTATACATGTTTCAATGCCATTCTCACAAATCATCCCACCCTCTCCCTCTCCCTCTCCCACAGAGTCCAAAAGACTATTCTATACATCTGTGTCTCTTTTGCTGTCTTGCATACAGGGTTATCGTTACCATCTTTCTAAATCCCATATATATGCGTTAGTATACTGTATTGGTGTTTTTCTTTCTGGCTTACTTCACTCTGTATAATTGGCTCCAGTTTCATCCACCTCATTAGAACTGATTCAAATATATTCTTTTAATGGCTGAGTAATACTCCATTGTGCATATGTACCAAGCTTATTATCCATTCAGCTTAAGATGGACATCTAGATTGCTTCCACCTTATCTTTGATAAAAGAGGCAAGAATATACAATGGATTAAAGACAATCTCTTTAACAAGTGGTGCTGGGAAATCTGGTCAACCACTTGTAAAAGAATGAAACTAGAACACTTTCTAACACCATACACAAAAATAAACTAAAAATGGATTAAAGATCTCAACGTAAGACCAGAAACTATAAAACTCCTAGAGGAGAACATAGGCAAAACACTCTCTGACATAAACCACAGCAGGATCCTCTATGACCCACCTCCCAGAATATTGGAAATAAAAGCAAAAATACACAAATGGGGCCTAATTAAAATTAAAAGCTTCTGCACAACAACGGGAACTCTAAGCAAGGTGAAAAGACAGCCTTCAGAATGGGAGAAAATAATAACAAATGAAGCAATGGACAAAGAATTAATCTCAAAAATATACAAGCAACTCCTGCAGCTCAATTCCAGAAAAATAAACAACCCCATCAAAAAGTGGGCCAAAGAACTAAACAGACATTTCTCCAGATAAGACATACAGATAGCTAACAAACACATGAAAAGATGCTCAACATCACTCATTATCAGAGAAACGCAAATCAAAACCACAATGAGATACCATTTCATGTCGGTCAGAATGGCTGTGATCCAAAAGTCTACAAGCAATAAATGCTGGAGAGGGTGTGGAGAAAAGGGAACCCTCTTACACTGTTGGTGGGAATGCAAACTAGTACAGTCACTATGGAGAACAGTGTGGAGATTCCTTTAAAAACTGGAAATAGAACTGCCTTATGACCCAGCAATCCCACTGCTGGGCATACACACCGAGGAAACCAGAATTGAAATAGACACGTGTACCCCAATGTTCATCACAGCACAGTTTATAATAGCCAGGACGTGGAAGCAACCTAGATGTCCATCAGCAGATGAATGGTCAAGAAAGCTGTGGTACATATACACAATGGAATATTACTCAGCCATTAAAAAGAATATATTTGAATCAGTTCTAATGAGGTGGATGAAACTGGAGCCGATTATACAGAGTGAAGTATGTCGGAAAGAAAAACACCAATACAGTGAAAAGTAAAGGAGAAAAGGAACGATATAAGCATCTGACTGCAGAGTTCCAAAGAATAGCAAGGAGAGATAAGAAAGCCTTCCTCAGTGATCAATGCAAAGAAATAGAGGAAAACAACAGAATGGGAAAGACTAGACATCTCTTTAAGAAAATTAGAGGTACCAAGGGAACATTTCATGCAAAGATGGGTTCTAAAAAGGACAGAAATTATATAGACCGAACAGAAGCAGAAGATATTAAGAAAAGTGGCAAGAATACACAGAAGAACTGTACAAAAAAGAGCTTCATGACCAAGATAATCACAATGGTATGATCACTCACCTAGGGAAAGACATCCTGGAATGTGAAGTTAAGTGGGCCTTAGAAAGCATCACTATGAACAAAGCTAGTGGAGGTGATGGCATTCCAGTTGAGCTATTTTAAATCCTGAAAGATGATGCTGTGAAAGTGCTGCAGTCAATATGCCAGCAAATTTGGAAAACTCAGCAGTAGCCACAGGACTGTAAAAGATCAGTTTTCATTCCAATCCCAAAGAAAGGCAATCCCAAAGAATCCTCAAACTACTGCTCAATTGCACTCATCTCACACACTAGTAAAGTAATCCTCAAAATTCTCCAAGCCAGGATTCAGCAGTACATGAACCATGAACTTCTAGATGTTCAAGCCGGTTTTAGAAAAGGCAGAGGAACCAGAGATCAAATTGCCAACATTTGCTGGATCATGTAAAAGGCAAGATATTTCCAGAAAAACATCTATTTCTGCTTTATTGACTATGCCAAAGCCTTTGTGTGGATCACAATAAACTGTGGAAAATCTTGCAAGAGATGAGAATACCAGAGCACCTGACCTGCCTCTTGAGAAACCTGTATGCAGGTCAGGAAACAACAGTTAGAACTGGACATGAAACAACAGACTTGTTCCAAATACGAATAGGAGTGCATCAAGGCTGTATATTGTCACCCTGCTTATTCAACTTATTTGCAGGGTACATCATGAGAAACGCTGGTCTGGAGGAAGCACAAGCTGGAATCAAGATTGCCAGGAGAAACACCAATAACCTCAGATATGCAGATGACACCACCCTTATTGCAGAAAGTGAAGAGGAACTAAAAAGCCTCTTGATGAAAGTGAAAGAGTAGATTGAAAATGTTGGCTTAAAGCTCAACATTCAGAAAACGAAGATCGTGGCATCTGGTCCCATCACTTCATGGGAAATACATGGGGAAACAGTGTCAGACTTTATTTCTTGGGGCTCCAAAATCACTGCAGATGGTGACTGCAGCCATGACATTAAAAGATGCTTACTTCTTGGAAGGAAAATTATGACCAACCTAGATAGCATATTCAAAAGCAGAGACATTACTTTGCCAACAAAGGTCCATTTAGTCAAGGCTATGGTTTTTCCAGTGGGCATGTATGGATGTAAGAGTTGGACTGTGAAGAAAGCTGAGTACTGAAGAGTTGATGCTTTTGAACTGTGGTGTTGGAGAAGACTCTTGAGAGTCCCTTGAACTGCAAGGAGATCCAACCAGTCCATCCTAAAGGAGATCAGTCCTGGGTGTTCCCTGTAAAGACTGATGCTGAAGCTGAAACTCCAGTACTTTGGCCACCTCATGCGAAGAGTTGACTTATTGGAAAAGACCCTGATGCTGGTAGGGATTGAAGGCAGGAGGAGAAGGGGATGACAGAGGATGAGATGACTGGATGGCATCACCGACTCGATGGACGTGAGTTTGAGTGAACTCCAGGAGTTGATGATGGACAGGGAGGCCTGGCATGCTGTGATTCATGGGGCCCAAAGAGTCAGTCTCAACTGAGCGACCTAACTGAACTGAACTGAACTTAAGGCATATATATGGAATTTAGAAAGAAGGTAACGATAACCCTATATGCGAGACAGCAAAAGAGACACAGATGTATTGAACAGTCTTTTGGACTCTGTGGGAGACGTAGAGGGTGGGATGATATGGGAGAATGGCATTGAAACATGTAAAAGATCATACGTGAAATGAATTGCCAGTCCAGATTTGATGCCTGATACAGGGTTCTCAGTGCTGGTGCATTGGCATGACCCATAGTGATGGGATGGGGAGGGAGGTTGGAGGGAGGTTCAGGATGGGAAACACAGGTACACTCATGGCAGATTCAAGTCAATGTGTGGCAAAATCAATACAATATTGTAAACTAAAATAATCAAATTAATTAAATTTAAAAAAAAACTGAAGAAAAAAAAACAGAAGGAAAAAAATAAAAACACACACACAGCATATTTCCTTTTTTAAACAATATTTTTGAAGAATTATACTTTAACCTGGCCGTGTGTGTGTGTGTGTATGTAAAACAGATTGTAATTCTATACTGTACTGAACTACTTTTAATAGAATACTGGTCTATGTGGAAAGTAACCAAAGACCAGGTAACAAAGTTCCAAGATTATTTCGTTTTGAAACAGTCTAAACTTAAGTTGTATGATGTCCTTTTAATGGAGTAGTTTCATATGGGTATCTATCAGGTCAGTTCAGTCTCTCAGTCATGTCTGACTCTTTGCGACCCCATGAACCACAGCACATCAGCCCTCCCTGTCCTTCACCAACTCCTGGAGTCCACCCAAACTCATGTCCATTGAGTCGGTGATCCCATCCAACCATCTCCCTCTGTCATCCTCCTCTCCTCACGCCCTCAGTCTTTCCCAGCATCAGGGTCTTTTCAAATGAGTGAGCTCTTTGCATCAGGTGGCCAAAAGATTATACTTTCAGCTTCAACATCAGTCCTTCCAATGAACACTCAGGACTGATTTCCTTTAGGATGGACTGGTTGGATCTCCTTGAAGTCCGAGGGACTCTTAAGAGTCTTCCCCAGCACAGAATTTCAAAAGCATCAATTCTTCGGTGCTCAGCTTTCTTCACAGTCCAACTCGCACATCCATATATGACCACTGGAAAACCATAGCCTTGACTAGATGGACCTTTGTTGACTAAGTAACATCTCTGCTTTTTAATATGCTGTCTAGGTTGCTCATAACTTTCCTTTCAAGGAGTAAGTGTCTTTTAATTTCATGGCTGCAATCACTATCTGCAGTGATTTTGGAGCCCCCAAAAATAAAGTCAGCCACTGTTTCCCCTGTTTCCCCATGTATTTCCCATGTGATGGGACCAAATGCCATTATCTTCGTTTTCTGAATGTTCAGCTGTAAGCCAACTTTTTCACTCTCCTCTTTCACCTTCATCACTTCATGGGAAATACACTTTTTTGATGATCCAGCAAACGTTGGCAATTTGATCTCTGGCACCTCTGCCTTTTCTAAATCCAGCTTGAACATCTGGAAGTTCACAGTTCACATATTGCTGAAGCCTGACTTGGAGAACTTTTTGCATTACTTTACTAGTGTGTGAGATGAGTGCAATTGAGCAGTAGTTTGAGCATTCTTTGGGATTGCCTTTCTTTGGGATTGGAATGAAAACTGACCTTTTCCAGTCCTGTGGCCACTGCTGAGTTTTCCAAATTTACTGGCATACTGAGTGCAGCAGTTTCACAGCATCATATTTAGGATATAAAATAGCTCAACTGGAATTCCATTACCTCCAGTAGCTTTGTCCATAGTGATACTTCTTAGGGCCACTTGCCTTCACATTCGAGGATGTCTGGCTCTAGATCAAATTAGAGATACAAAGGGAAAATTTCATGAAAAAAAAATGGGCTCAATAAAAGATAGAAATGGTGTGGACCTAACAGAAGCAGAAGATATTAAGAAGAGGTGGCAAGAATACACAGAGGAACTATACAGAAAAGATCTTCATGACCCAGATAATCACAATGATGTGATCACTCACCTAGAGCCAGACATCCTGGAATATGAGTATCTATAATATCTCTCTCTATATATATATAGACTTAGTCACTCAGTCATGTCCAACTCTTTGAGACCCCATGAACTGTATCTCACTAGGCTCCTCTGTTCTTGGGTATTATCCAGGCAAGAATTCTGAAGTGAGTTGCCATGCCATCCTCCAGGGGATCTTCCCAATCCAGGGATCGAACCATGTCTCCCCCAGTGCACGTGGACTCTTTACCATCTGACCCACCAGGGAAGGCCCCCGATCTAGTCTTTACTACGTAACATGTTAACAGTATCAGAAACTGCTAATAGAATGAGATTTTATTTTTTTCTCCTAGAAACAAATGAAACTATAAAGACCAGCATTAATCATGTAGGAAACACACACAGAGAAACTTATTATTGGCATTTGTGCAGAAAATATTAATACCTGAGGCTAGTAAGAAGTTATTAAATTTGAAGATAAACTTAACTTATTAGTAAGGACTTACTAATGAGATCAAATACACAGAGTGAAAGAAAAGGAAGTCAGCAAAGTATTTTTGACCAGGAGGGGAATTCCAGAGGCATTCCTTCAGAGAGGAATTCCTAATAAATCTAGCATCTTTTAGGGGAAAAGGGTATTTTATTTCCCATTTTGTTAAGGAGAGGAGATGACACACCACCCATCTTTCATTTAGATGTACCTATGATTCTTCATCATCAGCTCTGAGATTTATCTTACAGTTTACAATACTGAAATCCATCAAAACTAATATAGATATTGCTGAGGCTTTTTTAAATAAAAAATTAGTATTGACTTTAAAATAAATCTACTTTTGGAGAAAATATGCCAAGTAATCAAAAATATCTTAAGCTTTTGATTCCAAATTACACAAAGATATTCCTTCAAGGAATCATTCTGAAAAAGTAATTTTTAAGCTTGTCAAATGGCATCACTATTTTTTTACTATTGATACTATCAGCTATACATGGTTTAGAATCTTAGATAACTGCCCTGCAGATAGTGTTAACTAAGTGGAGGCAGAATATAAAGACTACCTCTCAATAGAGCACATTACCTAGTGGACAAGAGAAAGCAAAAGAATGCTCAAGAGTAAGCAGTATTTAGTACTCCAATACCTACAGTAGGAGAACATCACGTTTTAGTCTTAACAGCAAACTTTGCAGACATTCAGTTGCCTTATGTTACAGCCCCATGTAAATAAAGTGTCTGTGACCAAGATTTCTGTGGGTAAACTTTCTGAATATGTCCATCTCTTGCCCTCAGAAAATTTATGCTCATAGAGACATGATGTTTTTAATAATGGGGGGGGGAATAAAATTATTTAAACCTAAGAACATCACTTATTTTTTCCATTTAGGGGATGGACATTTTTAGCCTCCATTTTTTTTCTTTAAACAAGATATTATCTTTTCTTCACATTTCTATCTCCAATACAAGGCACAAATTTATATTTTTGGAAAATAGTAACCATGTGACATGCCATGTGGACTATATCTTGAAATATGAAAGATAGCTTAAGTGTATTTTAAGCACAATGATAATCTGAATTTTTTAAAGTAGCAGAAGTGTATTTTATGTTTAGCTGTGATTTTATGCACATGTCATTGTAAAGACAGTCCTGAGGGAGCCAATGAGATCGTTATTTTTTGTATTGTGTTTTGTTTTGTTGTTACTTCAAGCTTCCAGCACTTGGCTATCTATTTTTTTATGCAATAATTAGAATAAGTAATCCTTTCACAAATTGTTATCCTTTTTGTCTTTTTTCCCCTTGTTCCTGTATCTGACATGAATCCAATTCACACATATATTGAGCCATTAGTATGTGTTATACAGGGGTCTAGCTTCTGGAGTCACAAAACTGGAGGAGCCAAGCTTGGGCTTCAAGGACGGCCCCTATTGAAGAGGGCAATGAGAGACCCAAGAAAGAGGCAGCCACTAAAGACTGATAGTTGGCAGGTTTAAGAAGCAAAGGAACTTATATAGTAGCCTTGTCTTGTACAGCCAAAAGACAAACAGATTTCTGTACCCTTCCCACTTCTGCCTTGAATCTTAAAACTTTATATAGAGGCCTTAATGGATTCATTCATATATACTATCCAGATGGTCTCAACAACACATTGTTCTCTTAAGGCTGCATCCTTGAAAATGACTCCCACTGAGGGAACAGTGGGCAGAAGTACATTTCAAGGATGAGGAAGGGAGTGAAGAATCTGTGATTTCCCTGGTCCAGCTCTTGGGTCAACCTGTTCTCTCCATGCCTCCTTCCAACACATGGTCTGTTTAACAAGATGTTCATCATCAAATTTACTAAGTAAAATCAAATTTATCTCAGAGAGGTTATGTACTTACTGATTCACAAGCAATGCATGTGAGTTCATTGTTCTACAGATATTGGTAACATCATTTACTATGAAATACCTTGGATTTGCATTGCTTTTGTTAAGTCACTGAGTCATGTTCAACTCTTTGTAACCCTATGGATGGCAACAGGCCAGGACTCCCTGTCCTCCACAATCTCCCAGAGTCCACCCAATTTCATGGCCGTTGAGTCAGTGATGCCATCTAACCATCTCTTCCTCTGCCACCTTCTTCTTTTGCCTTCAATCATTCCCAGCATCAGAGTCTTTTCCAATGAGTCAGCTCTTCGCATCAGGGAGCCAAGGAGATCAAACCAGTCAATCCTAAAGGGAATCAACACTGAATAGTCATTGGAGGGACTGATGAAGTGGCCACCTGATGCAAAGAGCTGGTTCACTGAATTTGCATTACCATTACTTTTTTATAGACTGTCATTTTCTCATATATTTTTATGCTGAATGCTTATCTCATTTATTTTTATCTTTCATTTTTAAGATATGCAGTCACCTATAGGATTTCAAACAATACCCATAATTCCATAAAGATTTGGATTCTAAAACACAGCTCCACTCTCCAACACTACTTGTGACATAAAGTTTCATAGTCACATAATTCTTCCTATTGTCAGGTTTCTTTCTTTCTCACTTTTCATCTCAATCTCTCTCTTTCTCTCTCTCTCCCTACTCCTCTCTCTTTTTTTCCTCTCCTTCAATTAATAAATTAATATGCTCTACATGCCGTACAACCACCTTGCGATTATAGCTTCCACCCTTGCACTTCCAATAGCTGCACTACTTCCCTTTCAATGCCAAATGTCCCATTCTTAAACTGTTATTTTCAATCTTTCTAATATATTATTTACAGTAATTCTTCAGTGGAACTATTCTTCAGTGCATTCATGCTCAGTCGCTCAGTCGTGTCCGTCTCTTTGCGACCTCATGGACTGTAACCCACCAGGCTCTTCTATCCATGGAATTCTCCAGGCAAGAATAGTGGAGTGGGTTGCCATTTCTTCCTCCAGGGGATCTTCCTACCCAGGAAGCAAACCTGCATTTGCCAGCATCTCCTGCATTGCAGATGGGTTCTTTAATGACAGAGCCACCTGGGAAGCCCAGAACTAGTCTTATTACCCATTTTTCTTTCCACTTACTTTTTTCTATTTCTAATCACCATCATGCCCTAGTTTTACTTTGTCCCCAATGCTGATGCCATCGCTGCAAGCACTAACATTCCTTTGATCCTCTTTTCTCACATCATACACCCACAGTGTTAACCACTGTCAAATCTAATTCTCCACTAACCCTGCAACCATAGAGCTGACCATGTTGCTGAGGTATCTAAAAGCATGTTTAATCCTCTCTCCTTAAATCAATCACCACTAAAATCAATGAGTTCTTAGTCATCTAGCCTTACTCCATTTTCTCTTCTATACATCTAGATAGTAGGGTGGTATCATCTGCATATCTGAGGTTACTGATATTTTGCCCTGCAAACTTAATACCAGGTTGTGTTTCATCCAGCCTGACATTTTGCATGATGTATTCTGCATATAAGTTAAATAAGCAGGGTGATAATATACAGCCTTGATGTGCTCCTTTACCAATTTGGATGCAGTCCATTGTTCCATCCCCAGTTCTAACGGTTGCTTCCTGACCTGCACACAGATTTCTCAGAAGGCAGGTAAGGTGGTCTGGTATTCCCATCTTTTTAAGAATTTTCCACAGTCTGTTGTCATCCACAGAGACAAAGGCCTTAGTGTAGTCAATGAAGCAGAAGTAAATGGTTTTCTGGAATTCTCTGGCTTTTTCTATGATCCAGCAGATGCAGCCAATTTCATTTCTGGTTCCTCTGCCTTTTCTAAATCCAGATTGAACATATGGAAGTTCTCGGTTCATATACTGTTGAAGCTTGGATTGGAGAATTTTCAGCATTACTTTGCTAGTGTGTGAGAAGAGTGCAATTGTATGGTAGTTTGAACATTCTTCAATATTGCCTTTCTTTGGAATTGAAATGAAAACTGACCTTTCCCAGTTCTGTGGCCACTGCTGAGTTTTCCAAATTTGCTGGCATATGGAGTGCAGCACTTTCACAGTATCAACTTTTAAGATTTTAAATGGCTCCACTAGAATTCCCTCACCTCCATTAGCTTTGTCCTTAGTTATGCTTCTTAAGGCCCACTTGACTTCACATGCCAAGATGTCTGGCTCTAGGTAAGTTATCACACCTTTGTGGTTATCTGGGTCCTTAAGATCTTTTTTGGATAGTTCTGTATATTCTTGCCACCTCTTCTTAATATCTTCTGCTTCTGTTAGGTCCATACCATTTCTGTCCTTTATTGTGTCCATCTTTGTATGAAATGCTTCCTCCCATGTCTCTAATTTTCTTGAAGAGATCTCTAATATTCCCCATTCTATTGTTTTCCTTTATTTCTTTGCACTGATCACTTAGGAAGGCTTTGTTATTTCTCCTTGCTGTTCTTTGGAACTCTGCATTCAAATGGGTACATCTTTCCTTTTCTCCTTTGCCTTTCACTTCTCTTTTCTCAGCTATTTGTAAGGCCTCCTCAGACAGCCATTTTGCCTTTTTGCATTTCTTTTTCTTGGGGATGGTTTTGACCATGGCCTACTGTACAATGTTATGAACCTCCGTCTAGTTCTTCAGGCCCTCTTTTTATCAGATATAATACCTTGAGTCTATTTGTCACTTCCACTGTATGGTTGTAAAGGGTTTGATTTAGGTCATACCTGAATGGTCTAGTGGTTTTCCCTACTTTCTTCAATTTAAGTCTGAATTTGGCAATAAGGAGTTCATGATTTGAGCCACAGTCAGCTCCCGGTCTTGTTTTTGCTGACTGCATAGAGCTTCTCCATCTTCATCTGCAAAGAATATAATCATTTTGATTTCAGTATTGACCACCTGATGATGTCTATGTGTAGAGTTGTCTCTTGTGTTATTGGAAGAGGGTGTTTGCTCTGACCAGTGAATTCTTTTGGTAAAACTCTGTTTGTCTTTGCCCTGCTTTATTGTACTCCAAGGCCAAACTTGCCCATTACTCCCGGTATCTCTTGTCTTCCTCCTTTTGCATTCCAGTCCCCTATGATGAAAAGTGCATCTTTTTTGGTGCTACTTCCAGAAGGTCTGGTAGGTTATCATAGAACCATTCAACTTCAGCTTCTTTGGCATTAGTGGTTAGGACATTGACTTGGCTTACTGTGATATTGAATGGTTTGCCTTGAAAATGAACAGAGATCCTTCTGTTGTTAATTTTTTGGTCACCTGATGTGAAGAACTGACTTACTGGAAAAGCCCTGATGCTGGGAAACATTGAACCAGGAGGAGAAGGGGATGACAGAGGATGAGATGGTTGGATGGCATCACCAACTCGATGGACATGAGTTTGAGCAAACTCCAGGAGTTGGTGATGGACAGGAAAGCCTGGCATGCTACAGTCCATGGGGTCACAAAGAGTCAGACATGACTGAGAGACTGAACTGATCTGAACCTTTGTCCTAATTATCAGACCTATCCAAAAAAATAACTCGAGCTATTATTGTCAGTTTTTTTTTTTCTTTCCTGAATCATCAGGGTTTATTTCCCCATAATTATGGATCATTCAGAGAAGGCAATGGCACCCCACTCCAGTACTCTTGCCTGGAAAATCCCATGGATGGAGGAGACTGGTAGGCTACAGTCCATGAGGTCGCTAAGAATCAGACACGACTGAGCAACTTCACTTTCACTTTTCACTTTCATGCATTGGAGAAAGAAATGGCAACCCACTCCAGTGTTCTTGCCTGGAGAATCCCAGGGACAGAGGAGCCTGGTAGGAGGCTGTCTATGGAGTTGCACAGAGTTGGACACCACCGAAGTGACTTAGCAGCAGTAGCAGCAGCATGGATCATTCATATCTGCTGCAAAAATATCTCTTCTTTAAAACAAACTATAAGAATCTCAAACTTAGTTTTCAAAACCAAACTCTTCTTTCTCATATGTGCCCTTCTGTAGTCTCTCCTCTTTGAATGCTAACTCCTTTCAGTTGCTTTTGGCAAAAACTGTGGTGTAAATACTTCACCTTTTCTTTACTTCACATCTCAAATATACAAGCAAGCATATCTCAGTTGTCAATCTGATTTCAACTCTCTCCTGATGTAGTTGGGTAGTTTCCCTGTAACTTTAGCTCTCTGGCAAGTCCAAGAAATGTTACTTTTCACTTTATTCAGCTTTTTGTTTTTGTAAGGATAGAAGTGATAAGTCCTAAGCTCTTTATGTGCCAGAGCTGACACCAGAATTTTTTCAATAATATTTGGATTCTGGGGTCAGATCATCTGGATTCAAGCACAAAGTTTTTTCTTCCTGTATTTCCCTTCTCTCTTCTATCCTCTTCCCTTCTCTCTCTCTCTTTCTTTTTTCTTTTTTTCTTGTCTTTCTCTCTTTCTCCCTCTCTCTCTTTCACATACCTCAAATCTAACTTCCATTTTCTGGTAGATCAGATCAGATCAGATCAGTCACTCAGTCATGTCCGACTCTTTGCAATCCCATGAATCGCAGCACGCCAGGCCTCCCTGTCCACCACCAACTCCCGGAGTTCATTCAGACTCACGTCCATCAAGTCAGTGATGCCATCCAGCCATCTCATCCTCTGTTGTCCCCTTCTCCTCCTGCCCCCAATCCCTCCCAGCATCAGAGTCTTTTCCAATGAGTCAACTCTTCGCATGAGTTGGCCAAAGTACTGGAGTTTCAGCTTTAGCATCATTCCTTCCAAAGAAATCCCAGGGCTGATCTCCTTCAGAATGGACTGGTTGGATCTCCTTGTAGTCCAAGGGACTCTCAAGAGTCTTCTCCAACACCACAGTTCAAAAGAATCAGTTCTTCAGCGCTCAGCCTTCTTCACAGTTCAACTCTCACATCCATACACGACCACAGGAAAAACCATAGCCTTGACTAGACGAACCTTTGTTGGCAAAGTAATGTCTCTGCTTTTGAATATGCTGTCTAGGTTGGTCATAACTTTCCTTCCAAGGAGTAAGCGTCTTTGAATTTCATGGCTGCAGTCACCATCTGCAGTGATTTTGGAGCACAGAAAAACAAAGTCTGACACTGTTTCCCCATCTATTTGCCATGAAGTGATGGGACCAGATGCCATGATCTTCGTTTTCTGAATGTTGAGCTTTAAGCCAACTTTTTCACTCTCCACTTTCACTTTCATCAAGAGGCTTTTGAGTTCCTCTTCACTTTCTGCCATAAGGGTGGTGTCATCTGCATATCTGAGGTGATTGATATTTCTCCCAGCAATCTTGATTCCAGCTTGTGTTTCTTCCAGCCCAGCATTTCTCATGATGTACTCTGCATATAACTTAAATAAACAGGGTGACAATACACAGCCTTGACGTACTCCTTTTCCTATTTGGAACCAGTCTGTTGTTCCATGTCCAGTTCTAACTGTTGCTTCCTGACCTGCATACAAATTTCTCAAGAGGTAAAATGAAGATAAAAAAATAACAACATTCTCCTTACCTTACAGTTAAGATTAAATTTTTCAAGTACCAAAGACAATTAATTTGTTAATAATTACATCATTTTACAAAATGATTACTAAAAGATTATGACAGATTCTATTTATTTAGCATCTTCTGCAATAAGACAATGCAATAACTGAATCACAAGCATTATCTCATTTAATTGTCAAAAAATCTTTACATGTGTATGTATTTGTCCTCCAGTGTGTTGTAAAAGTTCACATCCTACAAACATGTCCAAACTTAAAACTAACCACATTATTCTAACTCCATGTGGGTACTGTTTAACTTTATACTATTACATTAGTCTTTAAGTCTGATAAATGGCTACAGTTTTTTTTTTTTATCCAAATGAATATTAAGATGACATCCTAGCACAAAATGAGGAACAAGAGGAACATTCTCTATCCCAGCATTATCAAAATAGTGGCTAGAAAATGGAATTTGCACTGAAGATATCATTGTTTCCTTTTCCTTTCTTTTGTTCATTTTTATTCTTCTCAAATATTTTGACAATATTTTAATTCATGAATTCTTTTTGAAAATTTTAAAAACTCCAAATATATTTGTATCAATGTTCAAATTCTTGCTTTCTCTGCAAAAGTTTGGTGGTCTGGCAAATCTGGATCCACATTACTTTCTAGGAAAAATCAGTTGAAACTAATATGTGGCTGCTCTATTTAGACAGGTCATTTGCACTCTAGCTCACCATAGCCTCTTTACCATTTCTCACATTAACATTCAAGTTTGCCTCAATATGTTGCTTTATCTTCCTATTCCAGGTAAACAAGGGAGTTTTTGTCCTAACATTTCAGCTCTTTGAAATGAAGTTTCAATCTAAACATTCATGCTTATTTGAGTTGTCAATCAGTATTGCAATGAAAACCATATGCTGATGCATGAAATAAAGACAAAAGTTGACTTTTTGCCCCTTCCTGTTTAAGATCAACTGGAGCATCAATCATATAACATATTTAATGTGACAAATGAGCAATTGACTGATGGTTTTCCAATTCTTCAGAAACTGCAGAGACAACCCAAATCTCAGGAAGTCACCCAGATTAGAGACTGTGTATCTGCTCTCACCTCATATTCAGAGTCCTAGTTTCTGGGTCCCATCCCTCTGGAAATAAGAAGTCAGATCAAGACTGTGCAACATGGTTAAAGAGGGTGTGAATGGTGAGAGCCTTGTGGTTGGCTGAGGCCACTTAAAATGGTGTTCTTAGCTGATGTGTATTGCATTCATTAGATTTTTTTTAAATTTTATTTTATTTTTAAACTTTACAATATTGTATTAGTTTTGCCAAATATCGAAATGAATCCGCCACAGGTATACCCGCATTCCCCATCCTGAACCCTCCTCCCTCCTCCCTCCCCTACCCTCCCTCTGGGTAGTCCCAGTGCACCAGCCCCAAGCATCCAGTACCGTGCATCGAACCTGGACTGGTGACTCGTTTCCTACATGATATTATACATGTTTCAATGCTATTCTCCCAAATCTCCCCTCCCTCTCCCTCTCCCACAGAGTCCATAAGATTCTTTCAGTGAAATATAACAAATCTTACTTTCTAATTGATGAGTATTGGAACAATTATTTTTTGTGTGTCCCCAAACACACACACAAAAAGAAGCCAACAGGACACGGATTAAAATTAGGACCTAATCTTTCATTAGGTTGTCAGGAACCAAGAAAAGAAGCCCATGCTGGACAAAGCCTTCCACTACCCCAACCTTATCCAGGAATGGTTAATAATGGTATAAATACTGCATTTTATAGATGTGTAACCCTGGGCTCACAGAAGTTGAGTTTTCCAAAGTTATACAGTGGTGGTAGTGAGTACACTGTGGCCTTTAGATAAGTCATGAGTTCATAGTGTGGTGCTATCTATAATTTTTCAGCTGTGCACACTTGGAAAAGTTATTTTAATTCTATCAGGCTCTCTCACTTCTGAAATAAAAACATCAATATCCACACTTTAGGGTTGTCCTCATTATTAAATAAGGCCTGTTTAACTTAACCTAGAGTTCCTGGCACATTAATAAAAGTCAAAAGAAATCATACAGCTATTAGATTTAATGTATTTCACTTATCTTTGTTAGATATTTGTTAATTTACCAATATTTTTCAGTTTTTATTCAGATCTATATTTCTTAAGTATTTAAATAAACGTAAGAAGTTTTACTTTGCATATAGACTACATAGTGATATTTATGCATGTGTGTATAGAATACAAAGTCAAATAAAACTAAAACTAAAATCAAGTGGACAAACAAGAAACCACCAACTTCAAATGTTTTGCTTTCAGGCTCATAAAGCAGCACAGAGCTCATTTGGAGACATATTGTCCAGATGCCAACTCAGAGGCTCCTACATAAAGCTGTTAAGTGAAAATGAGAGAAATTCTTCAGTGGCCTGGTGCACTGCTGTACCCTCTGTCAGCTAACTTAACACAACACAACAGATGGAAGAATTAGGAAATTCCACAGTGTGAGTATGTGCCTGTATGCTTATGTTAGTGTGGGAAGCTTACATGTATCACCGGATTGACTGTGCTGTTGGCATAAAATAATCAGTGGGAAACATAGAGTGAACCAAGTTGACCAAATCAATATTTTAAAACTTTAGTTTATAGTAAAGGTAAATAAGTGTCAACCTGCCTTCATGGCAGATCAGAAGGGAAATATAGCTTTGCACTTTGCTAATTCAATTAAAGCCTGAGTCAATAATCACTAATTTTAGAGTTATTTATTACTGATTATTAAAATGAGATGCATGGAAAAGCTGGCTTAAAACTCAACATTCAAAAAACTAAGATCATGGCTTCCAGTAACATCACCTCATGGAAAATAGATGGGGGAAAAGTGGAAATAGTGACAGATTTTATTCTGCTGGGCTCCAAAATCACTGCAGACGGTGACTGCAAAAGATGCTTGCTCTTTGGAAAGAAAGTTATGATAACCCTAGACAACATGTTAAATAGCAGAGAAATCACTTTATCAAAGGTCCATGTAGTCAAAGCCATGATTTTTCCAGTAGTCATGTACAGATAGGTGAGCTGAACCATTAAGAAGTCTGAGTGCCAAAGAATTGGTGCTTTTGAACTGAGGAGATCAAAACAGTCAATCCTTAAAGAAATCAACCCTGAATATTCATTGTAAAAATTGATGCTGAAGCTGAAGCTCCACACTTTGGCCACTTGATGTGAAAAGCTGACTCATTGGAAAAGACTGTGATGCTGGGAAAGATAGGGTACAGAAGGAGAAGGGGGCATTAGAGCATGAGATGGTTGTATGGCATCACTGACAATAGACATGAGTTTGAGCAAACTCCAGGAGATAGTGAAGGACAGGATGTGCCGCAGTCCATGAGGTGGCAAAGAGTTGGACAAGAGTTAGTGACTGAACAACAACATCAAAATGAGATGCAACTCTATTTTTATATATATTATGAATTAGATGTCAAAGGAAAAAAATGAAAATCTATGTAAAATATAATGAAATTGGGACAGCTAGCTAGTTTTTATATCACATATCATTTATTTAGCCAATAGTCATTGATCTATTCCTTTGGGAAATATAAATTGTTAACCTATTATTTGCCTATTTTAGTCTCAGGAGATAAATTAGTGAAAACAGTCTCCACTCAAGTGGACTTACATTCTGGTAGAATCATTCAGACAATTAACAACTAAACATTTACATAGTGATACATAGCACTATTTAAAGAGATAAAGACTAATAGGAAGAACTATTTTGACAGAGCAGTTTTAGAAAAGATGGTGTCTAAGGGGAGCTAAATAATGTGAGAGGAAGAGCAATGTAAACATCCAGGTTAAGAATATTCTAGGGAGTGTAAAGAGAAAGAACATGGAGAAAGAGATTGGTGTCCTTAAAGTGCATTAAGCTGCCTTTAGTCATGTAAGTAATGGAGAGAATATTAGATGAGGTTAAGAATTTAGACAAGAGGATTGAACCTGCTCATCAATCACAGCTGATCTTATATTTCACTGTAATGAAACAGGAAGCAGTTGGAGGTTTGTAAGCAAAACAAGCAATATGAAGTGACTTATTTTAAAAAATATTATTAAATCATTATATGGAGAATGGCCTGAAGAAGGCAGCATTGGATTCGAATACACCAGTCAAGAGGCCATTGCCACATCCATATGACAACTGGAGTTCCTCTGCTTCCAGTAGTACTCTTACTGATGAAGACCAGTTTCTACTGTTAATAACTTCTGTGCCTTTGTGGAGTGCATTTCATTTTTTTCAAAAGTTTCACATCATAGAAGTTAGTAGGACTGGCATTATTGCTTTATTTTACAAATTTGGAGACTAAAATAGGATCATAAATGCCTTATCCAAGACTAAGTATAGGAACTGTGACACAAAATGTTATTTTGCTTCCTAATCCTAAATATATACCTAACTATAACAAGTCCTAGGCTACCTATAATAACTAGCTTAAGCTGTCCTCAATCTAAACCCTATTATTTTCAAATATTTAATTCAAAATATTTGCTGACTTCTGTTTAAAATATCTGGTTAGCTTGACCTAATACTGTGCCACTGAATGTTTTCTAGAACACTTATAAAAGCCATTAAAAAGTTAAAAATTTATAATAAACCAAACAATTAAACATCGAATTTATTGCAAAAATCTGAGAAGTACATCCTCATTCTGCATCTTCCATTATTAAAAATTTCAGTTGGTGACTGATGATTCTCAGTCAGCCTAATAATTTCAACCTCCTCTCATTCAGACATGGATAACCAGTGTTCCAATAACACAAAGCAAACAAACAAAAATGAGAAATTAAGCACCTCTCTCTTCAGCACAAGCTCAACTATGTCCATTTTCTTTCTTTCATTTCTTTCTTCTGCATATCTTGTAATGTATACTTTCACTCCAACATTTTAAGTTCATGATAACAAATACACACACACACACATTCATCTAAATAGTATTAAAATGTGGAAAGTGAAAAGTACAGTTCTTGCTCCCAACCTTCCAACTCCTACTGTCCAGATGTAACAACTGTTAATATTTCCTGAGTATTTTTTAGAAGCTGTTCCATTTGTCTTATATTAAAATTGTGACTTCTTAAGATGATACATTAACATCATTGCATGTATATATCTATATATGTATATTTGTATTTTATTGAATAACAGGCAAGCTAAGCCTTAGAGTACAAAATGAACCAGGACAAAGGCTAACAGATCTTGTTCAAGAGAACATGCTGGTTATAGCAAAAACCCTTTTCCAACAAACCAAGAGACGACTCTACACATGGACATCACCAGATGGTCAATACCAAAATTAAATTGATTATGTTCTTTGCAGTTAATGATGGAGAAGATCTATACAGTCAGTAAAATTAGACCTTGAACTGACTGTGGCTCATATCATGAGCAAAATTCAGGCTAAACTGAAGAAAGTAGGGAAAACCACTACACCATTCAGGTATGACCTAAATCAAATCCTTTATGATTATACAGTAGAGGTAGTGAATATTAATAGATTCAAGGGATTAGATCTGGAAGACAGAGTGCCTGAGGAACTATTGATGGTGGCTTTTAATACTGTACACAGAGGTAGTGACCAAAACCATGCCAAAGTAAAAGAATTGCAAGAAGGCAAAGTGGTAATATAAGTAGATTATAAAAAGAGCTGAGGAAAGAAGAAAAGTGAAAGGTAAGGGAGAAAAGGAAAGATATACCCAACTGAATGCAGTATTCCAGAGAATAGCAAGGAGAGATAAGAAGGCCTTCCTAAATGAAAAGTGCAAAGAAGTAGAGAGAGGAAAAAAAAAAAAAACAATAGAATGGGAAAAACTAGATATCTCTTAAAGAAAATTGGAGATATCAAGGAAACATTTCATGCAAAGATGGGCACAATAAAAGACAAAAACAGTAAGGGCCTAAAAGAAGCAGAAGAGATTAAGAAGAGGTGACAATAATACATAGAAGAAATACACAAAAAAGGTCTTAATGACTCGGATAACCATGATGGTGTGGTCACTCACCTAGAGCTGGACATTCTGCAATATGAAGTCAAGTGGGCCTTAGGAGGAAATACTATAAACAAAGCTAGTGGAGGTGATGGAATTTCAGCTGAGCTATTTCAATCCACTCAATAAGTCAGCAAAATTGAAAAACTCAGCAGTGGCCCCAGGATTAGAAAATGTCACTTTTCATTCCAACCCCAAAGAAAGGCAATTCCAGAAAATGTTCAAACTACCATACAGCTGCATTCATTTCATATGCTAGCAAGGTTATATCCAAAATCTTTCAAGCTAGTCTTAAGCAGTATGTGAACTGAGAACCTCCAGATGTACAAGCTGGATTTCAAAGAGGAAGAGGAGCCAGAGACCAAATTGCCAACGTTCACTAGATCATGGAGAAAGCAACAGAAGTCCAGAAAAAAATATATATATACTTCTGCTTCATTGACCATGCTGAAGCCCTGAACTGTGTGGATCACCAAAAAACTGAAGAAAATTCTTAAAGAGATGTGAGTACCAGTTCACCTTACCTGTTTCCTGAGAAACTTCAATGAAGATCAAGAAGAAAAAGTTAGAATCAGATATGGAACAACTGACTGGTTCAAGTTTGGGAAAGGAGTACGACAAGGCTGTATATTGTCACTATGCTTATTTATCTTGTATGCAGTGTACATCATGCAAAATGCCAGGCTGGATGAATCATAAGCTGAAATCAAGACTGATAGGAGAAACATCAACAATCACAGAAACGCAGATGATACCACTCTAATGGCAGAAATTGAAAAGGAACTAAAATGACTCTCCATGAGGGTAAAATAGGAGAGAGAGAAAGCTGGCTTGAAACTCCACATTAAAAACAACCAAACAAGCAACAACAACAAAAACCTAAGATATTGGCATCCAGTCCCACCACTTCATGACAAATAGAAGTGGAAAAGTGAAAAAAGTGACAGATTTTATTTTCCTGGCCTCCAATATCACTGTGACCATGACTGTAGCCTATGAAATAAAAGATTCTTGCTCATTGGAAGGAAAACTACGACAAAACTAGACAGTATATTAAAAAGCAGAGACATCACTTAGCCAACAAAGGTCTATATAGTCAGAGCTATGGTTGGTCCTGTAGTTATGTATGGATGTGAGCATAGGACCATAAGGAAGGCTGAGCACTGAAGAATTGATGCTTTTGAACTGTGGTACTGGAGAAGACTCTTGAGAGTCCTTTGGGACTGGAAGGATATCAACTCAGTCAATCCTAAAGCAAATCAACCCTGAATATTCATTGGAAGGACTGCTGCTTAAGCTGAAGCTCCAAGATTTTGGCCACCTGATGCCAAGAGCCATTTCATTGTAAAAGACCCTGATGCAGAAAAGATCAAAGGCAAAATGAGTAAGGGTGGCAGAGATGTTTAGAGAGCATCACCAGCTCAGTGAACTTGAATTTGAGCAAAGTGAGGGAGACAATGGAAGAGAGAGGAGCCTTCTGTGCTACAATCCATGGGGTTGCAAAGGTCCGAAAATGACTTAACTGAACCATGGCAATAAATTTTATTGAATGGACCTGAAGCAAAAACTTTTTATATGATAATTGTGGGTCAAAAAATACCTTTGCATTGTGCATTTTTCAGATAATGAAAATTTGTATATCCCTTTCCAAAATATTACACTTCTAAAATGTGGATATAATAGTTTCTTTTTCTCAAGATTAACAGTTGCTATATGAAAGACATAAACAAAGGACTGGACAGCAAAGTCAAGAGGGAAAGTATGCAACCCCATGCAGTTTAAAATTTAAATTGTTAGTCTACAAATGCAAATAGTGCCATGTATATTGCTTTCTCTTGTATATCTTTTATTGACTTCCTATATGATGAGCAACAATTCTTTTAGAATTGTTCTTCTGACACTTTGTTTAGTTTTCTATTAGGTTCATTTGCCTTTCGCTCCTTGATTTGTGAGAATTCATTTTATATTAATAAAATAAAAATTTGGTTTTTATTCTTTTATTTTATGAGTAAGGCAAAGAACTGTCTCCTTTTTTTTTTCATTTATTTTAATTCATCCATTCAGAGATTGAAATAGCTAATAAAATTAGCAAGAAAACTTGGAGTGTCACTTCTTTTCAGAGTGGGAGATTTCCAAAAGTAAACTTCCCTTGGGGGAGCAATATTGGGAAGAGCCCTTATAGATTCTGGGAAATACAGAATGTTTTACTTGAACAAATTTCAGGGGGAAAAAAAAAACAGCAATGAGATAAAACCTGGCCAATCAGAATTGTACTTGATGAATGTCTTCTGAACCTGGAAATTAGTGTAAGAGCTCTGTATTTCAGCAGAGCTTTCAGGCTGTGGAACTGATGAGAAATTCCAAAGTAACCAAAATGATGAATCCAGGACACACATATGAAACTATAGATAAATACTGTATTTACATGTATCTCTCCTCATTCTAGAAAGAACAAAAGAAAACACCAAAATTTTAGGTCTATTGGAAAAACAAATCCCACAGATACTGGGAAAAATAACACATTCTACTGAGTTGGCAGAAAATTATTCACTGAAATTAATTTTAAGGAAAACAGCTTGGCATCTCCAATAACACAAAAGAAATGTGGCCTTTCTGAAATAAGAGATGATTTTTCACAAAATAATTTATTGAATGTCTACAATATGTGTAGGTCTCTTACTGGTGGGCACCTGACTACAAGAGTGAACCAAAGTGGAAAGGGGGCTCTCGCTTTCATGGATGAAGAAAAACAGTGCAGGAAGAAAAACAGTGACCAAGTCATCACAAAAATGAATATTAAATTAAACTTCTAATCAGTAGATGATGCTATGAATTGTGTGTAACAGACTGCTTCCTAAAGAAACCAACAATTGAGTTTCAGAAACACTTAATGTAAGAGCTAGAATGAATTAGGTAAAGTTTTTAAAAAATGACATATGCAAAGATACCATTTGCAAGATTTTCATGAAGTGTTTAAGAAAGCCAGTGAATTGAGTGCAGCAAATTTGGGGTAGAGTGAAGAAAGCATTATATAAGACTACTATGAAAAACTAGATAAGGATAGATCATGAGAGATATTAAAAAGCACATTAATGATGTTAATTATTATCTCATGAGCAAAAGGATGCCATTTAACTTAAATGCAAGAAAGGCATGCTGAGATTTATTTTGAAAATAATCACTCCATAATAAGAATAGAAAGGAAAAGGGTGAATGAGTGATGAAGCTAGATTCATCAAAAGTCATTTCAAGATCTTGCATGAGGATTTAGCAGTGAAGCTGTGGATAAATAGAAAGAATAAGACACATTCAGAATGACGAATTCACCAGAAGTTATAGCTGATTAGATGTTAGTTAAAAGAGAGCAAATTACCTGTTTTGAATTTTAGATAACTGGCTTGTACAAATGGATCAATGATGTCACCATTTATTGACAAGGGAAACAGGCTGGGAATCATATTTTAATGTGGAAAAAATCTTTAGTTTGTTACAGGACATAATATTCTGATCTATCTGTAAGACAGTCAAGTGCAAATGTCAGGTGGGTTTTTAAATGTACAGTTTTAGAGCTCAGAGGAAATACCTAGGCTAGAAGTATAAATTTACATATAATCAGCATATATAAGATCATTAACAGTGTGAAATGGATGAGATAATCTATGGAAAGACATTGAAGGAGAAGAGAATAAAATATGATAATAGGAATTGATAATCCCTAGAATTAAATGACTAAGTAGAAAAAGTGAAAGAAAGAAGAAAATGCTTGCCAAAAAGGTCAGAGAAAGTCTATGAGAGTACAGCATCATAAAACCTAAAATTAAGGTTTACAAAAGTAGGAACTTGTGAACAAAATTGATGACTGTTAAAAGGACATGCAATTTGTGGATTGAAAAATGACTTTTGATTTAGCAACATGGAGGTTATTGAAGAATTTTGCAAGAGTTACAGACAGTGATGAAGAGATAAACTTGATTAGAATGACTTTGGTAGTAAACAAGGGCTATGAGAGTTAAGGAACAGAAAGAAAGAACATCAAAAAAAAAATATTTAAAGGAATAAATGGGGAGAAAATGAGGGATAGCCTAATTAAGGATAGAGATAGGAGGAATCCTCTCTTTATTTAAATTATTTTCATTTATCATTCAATATAGAAATTTTAGATTTTATTAAACCAGTAGAAAGTACCCAATTGACAAAAGGCAAATACAAGAGTATGTATCTTATAATAAACTATAATGGAAGAGAATCAGAGAAGAATACATATATAAATGTATAAATTTTTTTTTGCTCTACTACTGAAACTAACACAGTATTTCAAATATTATAATTATTGTGACATGTATAGAATATTTTAAACATATATTTAAAATATATAGGGAGAGAAGAGAGAGAAATTGTTCAGGGGAGGGAGAGAGATCAAGAGAGAGAAGTAAAAATGGTAGTGTAAGCTTTCCGAAAACAATAACGGGACAGAATGGTGTCCTCAAACATATGGCTGGACTGGAGGGCTCAAGAGTTATTCTATTTACGGGAGAACAGACAGGAGGAATAAAATTAGTTCAGACATACATAGAATAAATGAACTGGGGGCTTTATTCCATCTTTAATTTATAGAGGTCATTGGGTTAAAAAAAAAAAAGTATTTGTAGAACAGCTGAAGCAAACTATAGGAATAGGATCCCGTGGTAACAATGTGAAATACCTCTTTTAATGATTTTGGTGCTGTCAAACTGCAACAAATTCCAGTGTGTATTTTGGAAACCAGTAATCATAAGGTAAAACTAGTATAATTTGTTTGGTGCAAGAAGATCAATCAAGAAATTGAGAAGCTCTTATAGTGAATGGATTGTCCACATCGATGATGAAATCACACACTGTGATATAGAGGAGGACAAGGAGCCAGGGTAAGACTACAAGTAATAAGTAAACAAGTGCATGGGAGAATCAAAAAGAGAGGCCATTAAAAAAAAACATAATTTACAAATGAGTAGATGAACAATAGACTGAAGAAATATGATAGACAAAAGGAAACACCACTCCTAATTCCTTTAACCTAAAATCACAATAGATGAAGAACTAAATACTTTTTTTTTTCTAAATACTTCTTGAAAGTAGATTTTAGATCAATGTAAGCCAAGGAAGTGAATGATTTTATATATATATATATATATATATATATATATATGTATGTAATGGAAGATGAGGAAAAGGGGAGTTTTGCTGATTACTGACTGCAAGTAGCAGAAGGCACTGAAATGCCTGCAAGTTTGGAGGAGAAAAAAGCTATTCGTTGTTAAAAGGTAAATTATGTTAAACAGTAAGAGGATACAGAACAATATGGAATGAAAGAGGTTAGATGGCTGAATGTGGAACAGGGCTGATAATGTGTGTATGCTTGTGTGTGCTAATTGGTAAAAACCTTGATGAAATACAGGGCAGATTTTGTCTTGTTAAAGAGGACGGTATTGGGCCTAATGACCAGAAAAGCTCTCTTCTTTGGAAGGATGATAGTAGATCCAGAAACTGCAAACCTCATAAACACCAATAAAAGAGAAAAACAGAGTACATAAATAGAAACAAGACAATATACTCTGAGAAGAAAACAAACCTGGGAGATATTCGAATATAGGATATCTATAGCCATGAAGTTAAAGAAGACAGATTAGAATATTCACAAAACAGAAAACGAAGAAAGGGAAAGGCTTATGCAAATATTTTTCAAACTCCCCTGTAACAAAATGTGTCAAAATTATAGCAAATAAAATTTCTTTACTTAGCTGTACATTCTTAAAATAATGAAAAAGAAATCAGAGTTCAAAAACAGACAAGACAGATTTCCACACTACTTATGTAAGAGTAATCCTAAAGAGCACCTCAGAGGTAATCCTAAAGAGCACCTCTTTGATTTTAAGAAATCAAAATTATTAGCATTTTAGGTAATAATGAATAGTATGTATTTTTTTTCCACTGAGGTGTAATTGATATATTAACAAGGAAGAAAACATATAAAAATTTTCAAAAGGTATCTCAATAATGGAAAGGATTTTTAGATGTCTTATTTCATCTATTTGTGTATTTTCTCAAAATTTCATTATGAGGAAAAGCTCTTAAATCAAAAATATATTATATGTGCATGTTTATGTGTATGTATATGTGCCTATGGGTGTTTTTGTGTGTTTAGGGGGAGAGAGAGATTTTATATAATTTTACCTCATAAGTAAATTCCCCACATCCTCATTCTAACAAGATGATACATCTGTGTAATAATAAAATAAGCAATTTAAAGAGATATAAAATGTTGCATATGGTTGTCAGCATCCTCTGTGACCTGTGGAGCCCACTGAGAGGTTGTAACAATTCATATTGTGTTAATATTTGTGTCCTTTCCAGGTAGAGGACAGTTACAGCCAAATTCATTCATTACTGCTTGTTAACACACTGCCACCTGGACTCTGGTGCTTCCTAGTTAAGCAGGTCACTCAAGGCTTGCCCAAGTGACAGATGCTCTCTCTCAAATATGTTCCCTATTTAATGGTTGAAAAAATAAAATAATAAAAGTAAAGATTATAACAGACATTGGACCATTCCAAGTAAATTAATATGTAGACTTAGAGAAAGGTATACTGATTCTACATGATTAAAGCTATTTACTAAATCTGATATATATTGGGTTGACCCAAAAGTTTGTTCAAGATTTTCTGTAACATCAGACAAAAACCCAAATGAAGTTTTGAGCCAACCCAATAGATTTATGCATATTTATATTTGCACTGCAATATACATATATGGTACACAAGCAAATACAATAGTCATAGGTATAGATTATGTGTATACATATATGTGTATATACACATACAAACACATATGCACATGCATTCAGGCACACTAATTTATGTGTTGCATGTCTATTCATATGAACATGCACAGATATGTTTCTATATACCTAAAATGCTTAGAAAATACGCACAATATACTAACTTTTTATTCCCTATGTACGGCATTTGGGAGTGAGAATCAACTTCTGTTTCACTTATTATATAAAATTTAATGTGTAATTGGAACTTTCCACCATGGGACCATGACACACTTAGTATGAAATTCTAAACAAGGGATCCAAGTATTCAAAGCAATTATCAGGCTGGGGTGACTTTTTCAAAGTTCAGCAGAGAGATTTTGTTTGATGTTAACTGCCCAGAACTAGCAGCAGCCTCTGGAAATTTACAACTGTGCAACTTCAACTGGGGAGCCTCTAAAGAATCCAACAAAATATCCATGGGAATGAATAATCTACTTTCAGCACAGCCAAGTCAAGACAGTGGATACCTAACTTGGGAATCAGAACCCTACCACTCAAGGAAGAGTTTTATATTCCCTTGATTCTGCTAAGTCAAAAATATGGAGCTATTAAATGAGAGAAGAGGTAAACCAAGTGCAAAGATGAAGGCTGTGAGGAGGCTCTATGTGGGAGACAAGAGGAGAAACCTTACCATGGAATGAAAATAGAAATATTAATGATATATTGAAATGGATGCTCTAAGGTCTGAATTGAGGCCGAATTGAGATCATGCTGTACCACTTCAACTCTTTGACTTTCTATTACATAAGTATAACTAGAGCAGATGAACATTCTCTCAGAGATTAATCCACTGGAAGCATTTACACCAGTGAGAAGTTTGAAAAGACAAGTGGGAGACCAAATTGTCATAGTTTGATTACTTTTAGGATTTTTAAAATTACTTGTACAATGCACCACTTACTTTTACTTCTATGATTTTAAAAATATATGTATTTTACAGAAGCAACCATTCCTCACAATTAAAAGATAGATAAAACTTAATGAAACATTAGCAGAATATGTATTCTTTATAAAGTTATATAGTAGGTAAATGGAAGCATTTGGGGTTCAATGTGTCTAATAACAAAATAAGCAAAATAAAATGTGGTAAAGTTCATCGTGAAGTCAAGTGGGCCTTAGGAAGCATCACTATGAACAAAGCTAGTGGAGGTAATGGAATTCCAGTTGAGCTATTTCAAATCCTGAAAGATGATGCTGTGAAAGTCTGCACTCAATATGCCAGCAAATATGGAAAACTCAGCAGTGGCCACAGGACTGGAAAAGGTCAGTTTTCATTCTAATCCCAAAGAAAGGCAATGCCAAAGAATGCTCAAGCTACCACACAATTGCACTCATCTCACAAGCTAGTAAAGTGATGCTTAAAATTCTCCAAGCCAGGCTTCAGCAATACGTGAACAGAGAACTTCCAAATGTTCAAGCTGGTTTTAGAAAAGGTAGAGGAACCAGAAATCAAGTTGCCAGCATCCACTGGATCATAGAAAAAGTGAGAGAGTTCCAGTAAAACATCTATTTCTGCTTTATTGACTATTCAAAAGCCTTTGACTGTGTGGATCACAATAAACTGTGGAAAATTCTGAAAGAGATGGGAATACTAGGCCACCTGACCTGCCTCTTGAGAAACCTGTATGCAGGTTAGGAAGCAACAGTTAGAACTGGACATGGAATGACAGACTGGTTCCAAACAGGAAAAGGAGCACATCAAGGCTGTACATTGTCACCCTGCTTATTTAACTTATATGCAGAGAACATCATCATGAGAAACGCTGGGCTAGAGGAAGCACAAGCTGGAATCAATATCAATATTGATATTGAAATATCAATAACCTCAGATATTTAGATGGCACCACCCTTATGGCAGAAAGTGAAGAGGAACTCAAAAGCCTCTTGATGAAAGTGAAAGAGGAGAGTGGAAAAGTTGGCTTAAAGCTCAACATTCAGAAAACTAAGATCATGGCATCTGGTCCCATCATTTCATGGCAAATAGATGGGGAAACAGTGGAAACAGTGTCAGACTTTATTTTTCTGGGCTCCAAAATCACTACAGATGGTGATTGCAGCCATGAAAGTAAAAGACGCTTACTCCTTGGAAGGAAAGTTATGACCAACCTAGACAGCATATTAAAAAGCAGAGAAATTACTTTGTCAAAAAAGGTCTGTCTAGTCAAAGCTATGGTTTTTCCAGTGGTCATGTATGGATGTGGGAGTTGGACTGTGAAGAAAGCTGAGCACTGAAGAATTGATGCTTTTGAACTGTGGTGTTGGAGAAAACTCTTGAGAGTCCCTTGGACTGCAAGGAGATCCAACCAGTCCATCCTAAAGGAGATCAGTGCTGGGTGTTCATTTGAAGGACTGAATTTGAAGCTGAAACTCCAAGGCTAAGATATGATATATGCAAAGGTACAGGAGATATCATAATATAAGAATAGCCATAGTAATTTAATTGGCATATAAAAACAAGGCAGATAAGGGAATCAATAGGATATGACACTGACCTGCTTGGTTGATGAAAGAGTGTGGATCTGTTGGTGTCATGCTAAAGAATGTAGATATAATTGCATGACTAATGTTGAATCAAAATCATTTTAACTTAAAATCACAAAGTTAGGTTAATAAGAGTTAAAGTTTCCTCCTCAGTATATTTTTTGTACTATCTAAGCAAAGAGCTGACTCATAGGAAAAGACCCTGATGCTGGGAAAGATTGAGGGCAGGAGAAGGGGATGGCAGAGCATGAGATGGTTGGATGACATCACTGACTGGATGGACATGGGTTTGGGTGGACTCCAGGAGTTGGTGATGGAGGGAGGTCTGGCCTGCTGTGATTCATGGGGTCGCAAAGAGCTGGACACGACTGAGCGACTGAACTAAACTGAACTGAGTTTACTTTTACCTCCATTTCTCATAGTACTTATAAAGTTTTATACAAATTATCAAGCTTCTTTCTCTCCCTGCTGCTAAGTCGCTTCAGTCGTGTCCGACTCTGTGCAACCCCATAGATGGCAGCCCACCAGACCCCAAAGGGATGGGATAGGGAGGGAGGTGGGAGGGGGGTTCAGGATGGGGAACACATGTGCACCGTGGCGGATTCATATCAATGCATGGCAAAATCAATACAATATTGTAAAGTAATTAGCCTCCAAAAATAAATAAATAAATAAATAGAAAAAAATTGATACAGATGAACTAATTTACAAAACAGAAACAGAGAAAGTCTGTAAAAAATAGAAAACAAATTTATGATTAACAAAACAGAAAGGACAGGGGAAGGATAAATTAGGAGTTTGGGGTTAATAGATACATGTTAGTATACATAAAATGGATAAACCACACAGACTATCTATATTCAATATCTTGTAATAACCTATAATGGAAAAGAGTAAAATATATATATGTGTTGTGTGTGTGTGTGTGTGTATGTCTCTCTCCCTATGTATGTATGTATATGTATATGTATATATATGACTGATCACTTTGTTCTACACCTAAAACTAACACATCATGAATCAACTGTATTCAATTTTTTTAAAAGAACAGAATTTTTGTTTTTATTTTTTTGGATGAATCACTACACTAATCTTCTCCAGGATAATGGATAAAATCCAGGAGCTGAGAAGATTCTTTACAATATCTGGGTGGAGAGGAATCTGGCTATTCAAACCAGGGAGTATTAACTGCATAAGAGATACATTGATAGAGCAAGTTCAGCATGCTAAGAAGTAGTACATAATCTTATTTATTGCAACATACAACAATCAATTTTCATATTAAACAGCACTATTATTTATTCTTATTTTAGGCATTATTATTTCCTATTACCTCTTTCAAGCTCTTATTTGTTCCTTTGCTTTCTGCTTGTAGTTACATTTATTCACATATATTATGCATATAAAGGTGTCTATTTTCAAATCAACTTATTTTTTAAATGGGCTTGTTGATATGATCTTTTATTTATGCTCAAAGGAAGCTGTGATGTTTCTCCACTTTAAAATAAAAGTCCTATTAATCTCTGGGGAAACTCAATCCTATTTCTTTTTTTAAAATGCTGCGACTTCTAAAATTATTCTACCTTTACCTTTATTCTATCCTAAAATTATTTTACCTTTACCCAAAACACAAAGAAAATAGACTACTGCATCCTACAGTTTTAAAGTGTTAAAAAAAAACATATAAAATTAAGCAGCATTTTTACTTTTATCATTAAACATTTGGAACAAAACTTTTTAAAGTTTATTTAGTATTGTTCCATGGTAATTGCATGTTAAATCCTACTCAGGATTCAGTGTTTTCTTGAAGAGTTGTAAAATTTGTTTCAAATTCAAAGTAAAAACTTAGATTTACTTACTTTCAGTTACCTGAGCAAAACTTCCATAACTTCTGCAAATTTATAAAAGAATACACATCTAAGAAAAAAAGGAAGGAGGAAAAATAAATATAGGGTCTGATCAGATCAGATCAGATCAGTCGCTCAGTCGTGTCCGACTCCATGCGACCCCATGAATCGCAGCACGCCAGGCCTCCCTGTCCATCACCAACTCCCAGAGTTCACTCAGACCCACGTCCATTGAGTCAGTGATGCCATCCAGCCATCTCATCCTCTGTCGTCCCTTCTCCTCCTGCCCCCAATCCCTCCCAGCATCAGAGTCTTTCTAATGAGTAAACTCTTCGCATGAGGTGGCCAAAGTACTGGAGTTTCAGCTTTAGCATCATTCCTTCCAAAGAAATCCCAGGGCTGATCTCCTTCAGAATGGACTGGTTGGATCTCCTTGTAGTCCAAGGGACTCTCAAGAGTCTTCTCCAACACCACAGTTCAAAAGCATCAATTCTTCGGTGCTCAGCCTTCTTCACAGTCCAACTCTCACATCCGTACATGATCACAGGAAAAACCATAGCCTTGACTAGACGAACCTTTGTTGGCAAAGTAATGTGTCTCTGCTTTTGAATATGCTGTCTAGGTTGGTCATAACTTTCCTTCCAAGGAGTAAGCGTCTTTTAATTTCATGGCTGCGGTCACCACCTGTAGTGATTTTGGAGCCCAGAAAAATAAAGTCTGACACTGTTTCCACTGTTTCCCCATCTATTTCCCAATCTATTTCCCATGAAGTGGTGGGACCAGATGCCATGATCTTCATTTTCTGAATGTTGAGCTTAAGCCAACTTTTCCACTCTCCACTTTCACTTTCATCAAGAGGCTTTTGAGTTCCTCTTCACTTTCTGCCATAAGGGTGGTGTCAACTGCATATCTGAGGTTATTGATATTTCTCCTGGCAATCTTGATTCCAGCTTGTGTTTCTTCCAGTCCAGTGTTTCTCATGATGTACTCTGCATATAAGTTAAATAAACAGGGTGACAATATACAGCCTTTTAGCCCAAAATGGAATTAAGACTGAAGATTGTACATGGGGTTAAAATTTTGTATCAGCAGTTGGAATATATCCTCAGTTGTATTCAGGTTTTCATTGCTGGGGTGAAAATACAAGTTATATACAAGAAGAAGAAAAAAAAAATACATGTACAATATAGTTTTTATTAAGACTTTTGAAAATCTGTACTCAAATTAAAAAAAAAATTAAATTAGAAGAAAAATGAAGGTAAGAAAAAAGCCACTTCATTTTCCTGGTTTCAGCATTGCTCAGACAACTATTTAGAAATTATCTTGGCTCTCTTGTAACTTGGAAATTGTAGTGGATTATTTGAATAAAGAAATTAATGTTTTGGTTTATATGTCCTTTCATTTCCCACTTATTTTTCTTAGTAAAGGAAACATAAAAATTAGGACCAAATGGTGATCGACCTCTTGACATATTAACACTTTTACATGTGTTCAGTGAAGCTGTAGCAGTGACAGACCCATGTTAGGGCAAAGAATGGAGATGACTTAGGCCACCTCTTCCTTTATCTCTTGGTAGCTTTTGTGGGTCTTTACTATGTCAGGAATGAATTGGGGAGAAAGACTAAAAACAGACATGACATTTTCTCTTGTACTATTGACATTTTAAAAAAACATATCCAAATGCTTCCTTAGAAAGATCTATTCTAAAATTAAAGCATGAAATGCCACTTTCTAACTGACTATATCCCTGGAGAAGGAAACAGCAACCCACTCCAATATTCTTGCCTAGGAAATCCCATGAACAGAGTAGCTTGATCATGGGGCCGCAAAGAGTCAGACATTATTTAGTGACTAAACGACAACCGACTATATAAAGATTAAAGGGTCTGGTTTTCTTCCTATGTAAAATATCATTTAATGTTGTATATAAATTACTTCAGTTTTAACTTTCATTCTTTTCACAAAACTACCTCCTCAAAGATGGTTTTCCATAATAAGATGCATGTTTTTAACATTTTGAAACTATTAAGTATAATTTCTATTAATTCACGTTGAGTATCTTTTATTTACCAGGAATTATGTTACTTGTTGGGGACACTTAACACATAATACATAATTCCTCTCTTCAAAAGTCTCATTATTAATGTTGGAGAGAGTAAAAATAAAAAATGAATGTATTAAAATGAGATAAGCATTAATAGATTAGTTGATTTTTAAAAAGATGAAAATTTGAGAAATTATTTCACCTCTTTATTTACTTTATTGAGCTATTCATAGTTTAGTGAGTATAGAAGGAAGAATTTAAGATGGTCCCTAAGATTCATATTGGGTACAAACTTTTTCCTAGTTATTCAGTCAAGTGTTAATCAAGGTGTAGCTTGAAGGAATTTTGTAGAAAATTAATGTTCTAAAACAGCTGACCTTTTAAGACAGGGAAATTACCTGAGTTGGCCTGAGTGGCCTGACGTAATTAGATGGAGCTCCTTAAAGGCAGTTTTCTCTGGCCAGGCACAGTGATATGTGTGTTAGTGATATCTGTGCTTAGTCACTAAGTCATGCCCGACTGTTTGCAACTCCATGGACTGTAGCCTACCAGGCTCGTCTGTCCATGGGGTTTTTTTTTCAGGCAAGAATACTGGAGTGGTTTGCCATTTCCTTCTCCAGAGGATCTGACTTACCCAGGGATCAAAACCACATCTCCTGTGTCTCCTGCTTTGCAGGAAGTTCTTTACCTGCTGCCCCATCCAAGAAGGCCAGGCACAGTAGTGGATCTCAAAAATCGGACTCTGGCTGACATGAGAGAAAACATTCATGTTGTGAACTGCCTATAGGATCACATGGTAAGGAATTAAAGATTGTTTCTTGATGCTGAGAGTGATCCCTAACTTAGAGCTAGCAGAAAAATAGAAATGTGAGTCCTACAACCACAAGGAAGTTAATTCTATGAATACCCATTAAGGTTGGAAGAGGACCAAAAGCCCCAAATGATAACTATAGCCTTGTCCTTGATTTCAAACACTGAGGTTATCAAGAGGATGTGACTGCCAGTTGACCCCAAAACTGCCAGTTGCACCAAAGGAGGGCAATCAAAGTATTCTCACCTCTTCCCCTACCCTGCTCACCAAAGAAAGAACTGTTTTCACAGATACAGCCTTGAGAGAACCATGTATTGTTAAGATCATCTAGAATGAATACACGACTGAACTCAGTTAAGGTTCTATATAGGCTAGGCTAAGTCACTTCAGTTGTGTCCAACTCTGTGTGACCCCATAGATGGCAGCCTATCAGGCTCCCCTGTCCCTGGGATTCTCCAGGCAAGAACACTGGAGTGGGTTGGCCATTTCCTTCTCCAATGCATGAAAGTGAAAAGTGAAAGTGAAGTCGCTCAGTCGTGTCCAACCCTCAGCAATCCCATGGACTGCAGCCTTCCAGGCCCCTCCATCCATGGGATTTTCCAGGCAAGAGTACTGGAGTGGGGTGCCGCCTTCTCCAAGGTTCTATATAAACCTTTTAAAATTCTGGTAGGTGGGGAAAGAGATCTATTCACCTTGGAGCCATACAAGACAAGCCTCAGATGTAAATTCCCTTGCTCACATGTAAATTCCCTCACATATAAATACCTTCAGATGCAAATTCCAGTGTTACCTATTAATTTGGACTGGTCTGCCCCTTTCTTAGGCCTGTTCTTGCCCTCCATAGATGGGGTTCAGTTTCAGATTTGACCCAAGGAAGTGCCCAGTGTTTTAAATCAACAGACATTTGAGCAGAGAATTCAGCCACCCTATACTTAGATTAGTACCCTGCAGAAATCATGAGGTAAAGCTGCACTGCTTTAAAGTCATGATGTAGAGTCAATTCCTTCTCTTTCCATGGCATATCTCTATCCTGAATTTTCTTACTCTTATGTGAACTAATTGATCAAAAAATAGATGAGTCCTCATTTTAGGGACTTAAATGAAAAAGTCATGAGTTTTGGTTTTAGGAGAATTGAAATTGAAATAATTAAATTTATATGAGTTCCAGTTTTCTTATATTAAAAAAAAAACACAAAACTACTAAGATATTTGTTTTTATTCCTAAAACTCTACCTGTTAATGAACATGGGATTACTCAAAAGATAACACTTTAACTAAACATATATTGAATTAGCTTTAAATTTTTTTTTATTTAATCAGTTCTGTTCAGTTGCTTAGTCGTGTCCGACTCTATTCGTGTTCTCCCTATTTTCTTCAATTTAAGTCTGAATTTGGCAATAAAGAGTTCATTTATTTAATAAATAATACTAAAAACATATTCCTGTGGATTCTTCCTTCTTGAATCTGAGATTCATTCATTGTTTTACATTCTTACCTTCACTATCTTAATAGCTCACTTATCAGTTCATACCTACATTGCTGCAGTACTTCATACCTCATATCTAATCTCTAGTTCACACCACATATACTCTATCTATAAATTTATTATTAACTTGAATTCTAAGTGCCCATGAACACCTGCAATATAGTAGGAAAGGAAATGTTGCATAAATGCATACAATTGTTTTGAGGAAAAATGTTTCTGAACCTTCAAGGAAAACATAGAATTTCAAATGAGTTCTTAACCTAAAACTTAACTGCAAGTTCTACCTTCCTAAAATATTATTTATAATGCCATTTCTCTGATCTAAAACATGGGCAGTTCCTCATTGCTAACAGGTTAAAGATTTGGGGCTAGCCTTCTTTTCAGCTTTACTATGACTTCTCATGACATATATGTTCTTAGGTCTCATTTCCCTCCAGCTTGGAACCATGTATGATTTCAGACTTACTGCTTTCCACAGCTTTCTATGGATACTATAATGTGATTAACCTCTTGAGCCTGCTACTAAATTCTTACTGATAAATGTTTATTGAGCTTTTATTATGTTCCATGAATTGTGAGAATTTTATTCCTCACTTCTGTTCAGTTTCTCTCTCCATACTTACCCATATGTCCAATGTCAGTGTCTGTCTTAGGGCCTTGCTTTTCATATACTTAATAATAAAAATTCTTCAAAATTAATCAAAATTATTTTTCTTCAGTCTTCTTTATTAATTTCAAACTCACACATTATTCAGGGTTCAATTAATATAGTTGATTTATTTATGTTCTATTATTTTGTTGTAACATTATCTTCCTCTAAATTTATAGAATATTTATAGTTAATTCTGTCTTTTAACATGATAGAATCTTATTTTGCACTGTTGCTTTTTTTATATGTATTTTTCTTGCTTCAATGACACAGAAACTAACTTGAACTTGGGTCATGTATATCTAGTACAATTTTATACACATAGAAGGGGTTTAGCATTTTTAGATTTGCCTGAGAATATTAAAACCAATATTCTTTCTGCTTAATCCTTATACTTGTTTAAACACAGTTTCTTTCATCATAAAATAAAAAGAATCCTTATGTCCCACTGTTTATTTATCTTTTATTTCTTCAGATATCACTAGATAGATATCATTAAAGTTAGTTCCTTCTTTCTCCATACGTTAAAACAGTCAATAAGAAATCTATTTGACTAAACTTAACTCATGAACTATAGAGATAGTATTCAGAGTGACTAACTGCATGAACTTTTGTATGAGACAACTTGGGTTTAAATACTTTCTCCTAATTTGGGGGGTTTTGAGCTTGAACAAGCTTCTTAATAAATAGATGTATTAATTTGTTCATTTATAGAGTTTAAGAATAAAAACTAGTTTTATTATATAATTTATAAAGTTAGTGTCTATAAAGCATTCTGTAAGCATCACTCTGCATATGGCCCAACAATGATTTTACAGAGTTCAGTTTGTTAGTTTGTGTAGAAACCGCTCTCAGAGAGTTCAGTTAAGTTCAGTCACTCAGTTGTGTCTGACTATTAGTAATCCCATGGACTGCAGCACACCAGGCCTCCCTGTCCATCACCAACTCCAGGACTGTGCTCAAACTCATGTCCATCAAGTTCGTGATGCCATCCAACCATCTCATCCTCTATTGTCCCCTTCTCCTCCCACCTTCGATCTTTCCCAGAATCAGGGTCTTTTCCACTGAGTCAGTTCTTCACATCAGGTGGCCAAAGTATTGGAGTTCAGCTTCAGTATTGATCCTTCCAATGAATATTCAAGACTGATTTCCTTTTGGATTGACTGGTTGAATCTCCTTGCAGTCCAGGGGACTCTCAAGAGTCCTCTCCAACACCATAGTTCAAAAGCATCACTTCTTGGGTGCTCAGCTTTCCTTATAGTCCAACTCTAACATCCATACATGACTACTGGAAAAACCATACCTTTGACTAGATGGGACCTTTGTTGGCAAAGTAATGTGTCTGCTTTTTAATATGCTGTCTAGGTTTGTCACAGCTTTTCTTCCAAGGTGTAAGTGTCTTTTAATTTCATGGCTGCAGTCACCATCTACAGTGATTTTGGAGCCCCCCAAAATAAAATCTGTCACTGTTTCCACTGTACCCCCATCTATTTGCCATGAAGTGATGGGACCAAATGCCACAATCTTAGTTTTCTGAATTTTGAGTTTTAAACCAAGTTTTTCACTCTCCTCTTTCACTTTCATCAAGAGGCTCTTTAGTTCTTCTTAGATTTCTGTCATAAGGGTGGTGTCACTGCATATCTGTGGTTATGGGTATTTCTCCCAGCAATCTTGATTCCAGCTTGTGCTTCATACAGTCCAGAATTTCTCATGACATACTCTGCACATAAGTTAAATAAGCAGGGTGACAATATACAGCCTTGACATACTCCTTTCCTGATTTGGAACCAGTCTGTTGTTCCATGTTCAATTCTAACTCTTGCTTCTTGACCTCCATACAGATTTCTCAGGAGGCAGGTCAGGTGGTCTGGTTTTCCCATCTCTTTCAGAAGTTTCCACAGTTTGTTATGATACACATAGTCAAAGGCTTTGGCATAGTCAATAAAGTAGAAATAGATGTTTTTCTGGAACTCTCTTGCTTTTAGGAGGATTCAATGGGTGTTTGTAATTTGATCTCTGGTTCCTCTGCTTTTTCTAAATCCAGCTTGAACATGTGGAAGTTCATGGTGCATATACTGTTGAAGCCTGGCTTGGAGAATTTTGAACATTATTTTGCTGGTGTGTGAGATGAGTGCAAATCACTATGAAAAGAAGAGAAGTGAAAGGCAAAGGAGAAAAGGGAAAGATATGCCCATTTCAATGCAGAGTTCCTAAGAATAGCAAGGAGATATAAGAAAGCCTTCCTCAGTGATCAGTGCAAAAAAATAGAGGAAAACAATAGAATGGGAAAGATTAGAGATCCTTTCAAGAATATTAGAGATGCCATCTTCATGCGAAGATGGGCTCAATAAAGGAAAGAAATGGTATGGACTTAACAGAAGCAGAAGATATTAAGAAGAGGTGACAAGGATACACAGAAGAACTATACCAAAAAATCTTTATGACCCAGATAATCACAGCGGTGTGATCACTGACCTAGAGCCAGACATCCTGGAATGTGATGTCAAGTGGGCCTTAGGAAGCATCACTGCAAACAAAGTTAATGGAGGTGATGACATTCCATTTGAGCTATTTCAAATCCTAAAAGATGATGCTGTGAAAATGCTGCACTCAATATGCCAGCAAATTTGGAAAACAGCGAGTGGCCACAGGACTGGAAAAGGTCTGTTTTTGTTCCAATCCCAAAGAAAGGCAATGCCAAAGAATGCTCCAACTACCACACAATTGCACTCTTCTCATACTCTAGCAAGGTAATTCTCAAAATTCTCCAAGCCAGGCTCCTTGCTGACAACACTTCTAATAAAGAACACTCTGTCTAACAAGAACAGCCATTCTGATTGCCTTCTAAATCCAGGAGGCTGAGAATCTGAATCACAGCTTTCATTATTTGTACATAGAGTGTTCTCATTTTAGTTATTACCATGTTTGAAAGATACTGTTGATTCCCCTTAATCCCTCTGCATTTTCCATTTATGTTCATTAGTTTTGGAGTACATCTAAGATTGTAGCCAACCTGGTTTAAGTTTGGAGGAGATCTTGTAAACCAAATACAGGATAGCTGTTTTGCTTTAATATACTCCTTTTTGACAGATTACATTTCTACTAGTTCTACCAACACTTATTTTTCCAGGTTCTGTTTTTACACACTGTATGAAATCTATACCCCTAAAGAAGAAATTATTTAATCATTTGAAATGAGTCTGGATTTTGCTAAATACATACTCATATACCCACATCATCACCAGGAACACAGTTCGGTTCAGTTCAGTCAATCAGTTATGTCGACTCTTTGCACCCCATGGACTGCAGCACACCAGGCCTCCCTGTCCATCACCAACTTCTGGATTGTTCTTAAACTCATGTCTATCGAGTCGATGATGTCATCCAACCATCTCAACCTCTGTCGTCCCCTTCTCTTCCTACCTTCAATCTTTTCCAGCATCAGTGTCTTTTCCAATGAGTCAGTTCTTCACATCAGGTGGCCAAAGTATTGGAATTTTAGCTTCAGCATCAGTCTTTCCAGTGAATATGCAGGACTGATTTCCTTTACAATTGACTGGTTTGATCTCTTTGCAGTCCAAGGGATTCTCAAGAGTCTTCTCCAACACCACACTTCAAAAGCATCAATTCTTCAGCACTCAGCTTTCTTTATAGTTCAACTCTCACATCCATGCGTGACTACTGCAAAACCATAGCCTTGACTAGACAGACCTTGTCAGCAAAGTAATGTTTCTGCTTTTCAATATGCTGTCTAGGTTGGCCATAACGTTTCTTCCAAGAAGCAAGTGTGTTTTAATTTCATGGCTGCAGTCTCCATCTGCAGTGATTTTGAAATCCAAAAAAAATAAAATCTCTCACTGTTTCCATTGTTTCCCCATCTACTGGTCATGAAGTCATCAGGAACACATTTAGTATTAAATATTTCTTTGATAAAATGTAAGAAGAAAATGAGCATTACTTTTATTTTGGAAAGTATAAATCTAGGAATAAACTGCCATATAATTTCTGCTTTCAGATTAAATATGACTTATAAATAAATATTAATACAGTACTTTGTTGTCATTCAGAACTAAGAATTTTTAATGGTCAAAACCACAAAATCCATTTGTGTTAGTGTATTGAAAACCACCTTGTACTGAATAGGCAGAGTTGAATAAAAAAGGATTAAAAATTCACTGCCATTTTTTAGTCTTTTGAGTCCTATAACTTATATTAACTTTTTTAATGTTTTAAAGGTGCTATGAGGAAGCTATTTTAGATGATCTACCAAGTGGAGAAGTATCAACCATATATTCAAAGTGAGATATACAGTAAGTACTAGAGTTCCCACATGAACTTAGTACATGTCACTTGAAGTCTTTAAGGAAAAGACCTGTGCTGAACAATATATAGTTAGATTCCTCTTTGGTTGAAGAATCACCTTCATTTTTATCACATTATATTGAATAAGTTATTGCCTAAAATGTACCTTGTATGCACAACCTTAAATAGCATATTGCATACACAAAATGCAGGCACAATAATACACTTTAGTTGGAGCTTTAATTCATTATAGCTCCACTAAATAAGAAAATTTTGTAATACCTATTTAAAGACCAAAGTAGTCTAGTCTATTGGATTTCAATTTGTCCCTATCACCTTGTAAAACATGAACATATATATATATAGAGAGAGAGAGAGAGAGAGAGAGATACAGATTTTTGAACATAATTTTAACAGATTAGAATGAAATCTTATTGATCTTAAGGTGTATGTAATTAGGCCCCCCAAAATAATACTGCTTGATTGGTTGTGACATACTTGCATTCTTTCTTATCTTTGTTAACTCACTGCATCTACCTTTCTGTTGGAATGAATATTTGAAAGTGTGGTTCAAACAAAATGTTGAAATTATATCAAATTTAGACACATTTTTCATTATCAAATTTTGAATGGATGCTACTTTCTGCTGATACTCCATTTTCTCCAATATTTGAAGTTGCCTTAACTGAAACCTATATGATCCCTGTGCATGCTTCATTTTTGGCTTCATGGTTGATTAATTTCATCTGTGCATCTTCTACATCTTTCAAGAGAGTTTTGGGTACAGGAAATTTTGAGAAAATTAACTGTTAACCCCCCCAAATTATGAGACTTTTAATTCTACTAAACATCACCTTGTTCAATGCCTAAGAAACTTACAAATAAAAATCAGTGGTTTCTGACACGTTTTTGAAAGTTTACCCTTCTCTGAAAAGAACATTAAGAAAACAAACAAAAACTATCAAAGCTTGCGGAAATGTCAGCTATATAAAACCACAGCTATTTTTTCCAGTGAATGCCTGCTATTCAAAACATATCCTTGAAATCCTTGTTTTGAGATTTGATGTCAGTGAAAATCATTTTTTTCTACTGATTCAGCAAAAAAATAAAATATATTGTTATTGAATCATTAAACTAAAAAAAAGAGAGAGAGAGAGGGAGAAACAGGAATATAACTAAAAACAAACGAGAGAGATAAAGAATTAGAAACTTAGCATTATAAACAGTGCTGCGATGAACATTGGGGTACACGTGTCTCTTTCCCTTCTGGTTTCCTCAGTGTGTATGCCCAGCAGTGGGGTGGGAAAGGAGTAGCCAGTCCAGGTTCGATGCACGATGCTGGATGCTTGGGGCTGGTGCACTGGGATGGCCCAGGGGGATGGTATGGGGAGGGAGGAGGGAGGAGGGTTCAGGATGGGGAACACATGTATACCTGTGGCGGATTCATTTTGATATTTGGCAAAACTAATACAATTATGTAAAGTTTAAAAATAAAATAAAATTAGGAGAAAAAAAAAAGAAACTTAGCATTAATTTCTGAAGATCTTACCCTTTTCAAGTTCAACTTGCTATAAATACTATATATTTTTAAAGAGGTGATTTTGATGTTTTAAGTTTTAATTATGCCAAGTAGTGGGTGGGAATACTCAATAAAAAGAAAACACTATAAAAAAAGATTAGAAAAAACAAACTACAGTAATTTTCTTTCAGTATTTCCTAATGGCTTGAATTTTTTATCTAAGACAAAAGAAAAAATAATAAATTTTGAAAATGAGGCAGAAGCCTTTTTAAAATCTGAACTAGTAGGAGAAAATGTCCTTCTTCCATTCTAACTTCTACGATGAGGGCAGGAAGTTGTGGATACTGTTGAGGAAGACCTTAAAGACAAGATTCCCAAACCTGCTGCTGCTGCTAAGTCGCTTCAGTCATGTCCGACTCTTAGCGACCCCATGAACTGCAGCCCACCAGGCTCCTCCATGAGATTTTCCAGGTAAGAGTAATGGAATGGGGTGTCATTGCCTTCTCCATCCCAAACCTGAGTCCTAATGAGATTTACTATGCAGCTTGGTAATGAGGAAGGTGACTGAAATCAGCTGGGAGTTCAAGCACTCCTTTATATTCCTCTTCTCCTTGATTTCTTAGAGAGGGCTTTTGCAAAATGATATTTTTTTTTTGTAGTGTGGAGTAGCATTAGTTTGGGATTCACTGAAACTTGATAGATTTACAGACTCTTTATCTCATCGTTTTTTATCTGTAAGGAAGGGATAAAGTAATAACCTCTTAAGACAACCGGGAAGATATTTTTAATCTGGTGTGTAAGTCAATTCCATCTAAGGAAACAGCAACTTCTCTCAAAATGTTTTAATAGAAGCTTGTCACACTGGTAATGGAAGAGATTAATCCCTGGACCAGGAAGATCCCCTGGAGTAGGAAGTGGCAAGTCACTCCAATATTCTTGACTGGAAAATCCCATGGGCAGAGGAACCTGGTGGGCTCTAGTCCAAGGTGTCACAAAAAGTTGGATATGACTGAACGACTGAGCACATACACATACATCAGTCAGGTTCCATCTAAGGGAACAGAAATTGCTCTCAAAATATCTGAAATAGAAGGAGTTTGTCACACTGGTAATGGAAGAGCTATGAGATCAAACTGGGGATGGTGAAACATTAGCAACAGCAGGAGACACTACAAGCTCCACGCGTATTATAAAGTCAAGAAGTTCACTGGCACCCAGAAAACCAGTGAACTGTAAGCTGCTGGAACCATTTAGAGACCATTTTGTCAGAGCTGAAGGGGGAATATGGGGTCTTCCAGAGAAAGGAGGAGAAATATCCTGACTTCTCCCTTAGATCCACCCTCTAATCCAGCACCACTGCTTCCTGATTGATTTAACTTCTACAGGAACTTGAACAAAGCAGCCTATAACGTCAGCCCCAAGTTATACAATGCCAAGCAACAAAACAGGTAAGAAATGGATCTGAGAAAAAATCTTGGTTCATGTTTCACACATGCACTTGGTAAATGGTGCATCTCTGATATGTCATTCATTTTTAATGTTAAGAAAAAGTAAAGATATTTTTGCTAATAGAAGTGAGCTTAATTTTGATGGAATGGGATCTTTGACTCCACACCTATAAACTCTATTACATTTCTACAATTTTTATCTTTTGCTTCATTGATGTTACTCTTGGGAGAGACCACAGTTAACAATAATGAAAAGAAATGCCAGGATAATGAACTAATTTAGCATTTTGTTCTGATTCCAAATTATTAAAATATTAACTGATATTCAATGGCAACTGTTTGAAAACAAATGATAAACATACATAAATTGTCCAGGAATCACCATTGGCACCAGATTGTCAGATCTTGGAGTAGACTAATTCTACAAAGGCAAATTTAAGTTGAAACTGAGCCCAACATCATTTTCCCATCTCCATGACTTGCTATTTCCCAGGACTCCTCCAGACCTTCCTCTTATCTTCATCCTCACCATTACCCAAGGATTTCCCCTGACCCAGTATTTTGCCTGCAGTGCTCCCTTTGTTGAAATCTTTAGGCACCTTTTTATACCTGCCAAAAGTCAAGCAGTGCTTCAAAATTTTCAATTCAAGTGTTAACAGGGTTTGTAAAATCTACCCAGATGTCCCTCCATACAAAATGAATCATTTTTTCCATTTAGTTATAATTGTACTTGCTATATTTCTATTATGCTACTTATCACATTTCATTGTAGTTATCTAGATACTTGTCTGTCTCCTCTGATATGATATAAATCCTAAAGTTAGAGATAACATTTCATGCTTGCCTATATCCTCAGCCCTCTGCATAGTAACTGGATTTTTGTACTCACTCAATGAATACTTATTAAAATGACTATTTTTAAATTTTAACTTTGGCCCATAAAAGTACACAAAAGCAAAACATAGTTTCAGTTCAGTTCAGTTCAGTTCAGTCGCTCAGTAGTGTCCAACTCCTTGAGACCCCATGGACTGAAGCACGCCAGGCCTCCCTGTCCATCACCAACTCCCAGAGTTCACCTGAACCCATGTCCCTTGGGTTGGTGATGCCATCCAACCATCTCATCCTCTGTCATCCCCCTTCTCCTCCTACTGTCAATCTTTCCCAGCATCAAGGTCTTTTCAAATGAGTCAGCTCTTCGCATCAGGTGGCTAAGTATTGGAGCTTCAGCTTCAGCATCAGTCCTTCCACTGAACACCCAGGACTGATCTCCTTTATTTATTATTATTATTTTTTTGTGTGTGATGACCCCAGTTAACTAGTTTTTTTTTTTTTTTTTAATTTTATTTTATTTGTAAACTCTACATAATTGTACTAGTTTTGCCAAATATCAAAATGAATCCGCCACAGGTATACATGTGTTCCCCATCCTGAACCTTCCTCCCTCCTCCCTCCCCATGGACTAGATGGATCTCCTTGCAGTCCAAGGGACTCTCAAGAGTCTTCTCCAACACCAAAGTTCAAAAGCATCAATTATTTGGTGCTCAGCTTTCTTTATAGTCTAACTCTCATATCCATACACGACTACTGGAAAAACCACAGCCTTGACTAGACAAAAATTACTATTTGCTAACAAGTCCATCCTAAAGGAGATCAGTCCTGAGCGTTCATTGGAAGGACTGATGTTGAAGCTGAAACTCCAATTCTTTGGCCACCTGATGCGAAGAGCTGACTCATTTGAAAAGACCCTGATGCTGGGAAAGATTGAAGGCAGAAGAAGGGGACAACAGAGCATGAGATGGTTGAATGGCATCACTGATTCAATGGACATGAGTTTGGGTAAACTTCTGGAGTTGTTGATGGACAGGGAGGCCTGGCATGCTGCGGTCTATGGGGTCGCAAAGAGTCGGACACAACTGAGTGACTGAAATGAACTGAACTGAACTGATACTGTCTGAGAAACTACCTGAATTAATTAATTAATATTGTATGTTAAGTTATGACCTTAATCTATACATCCTATTAAAATGTTATTCCATGGACCATCATTTAGCTCTCAATCTCCACTAAGCAAATTTGTTATGCACCCCAATACTTCTATTTTGGTATTCATCTAAGTACTTTCCCTCCTGTGTACAAATGGATAACCCTCTATTTTACCCCCAAGGCATATTCAAGCTTAAAAAAGGCTGTAGTAATCCAAAAAGAGAAGTGCATGCTGTTCATTCCAGCAAACCATGACTATCAAAGAGAATGCCAAAGGGCATTATTCATTAAAAAATGAATTAACAAGGCTTTCTGCAATTTTGCTGCAGATTTTTCTTTTACAAAAGACTAAAAGAATGCATGATGCAGTGGATCCAAAAGCAAAAAATACATTCTGTCAACTATTCAAATGCAAATTTGGCTATGCTGAGCGTTCAGGTGACAGCCAGGGTGTTTATATATTGTCTATCATTGTAACTGTGAAGCACTCAGACAATCTAATTAGGTTATTAAAATTACCTGTTTGAGAGAGACTAGATTCCCCTGAAAAGCTTCTATATAAAGCTATGTTGAATGGCAGAGAAAGTGCACCACGACCTTTTATATAAAAGGAAAATTTATGGAAAAAATCAAGAGACACATAAAACAAGTAAAATAAAAAACAAAACACAGTTTTTGTTTTTTAGGTCAAAATACACAATTTCTGTGAAATTATTTAATCAAATTGAGATTGTTTCACTTTAGCCCATATTCTGTTTCAAATTTGTGACTCTCTCTTACTGTGCATTAGTTGTTTGAACCATTATTGCATTACCAATTAGTGTTGTCTATCACAAATATTTTTACTATGTTCACATCACTCTCCTTTCAGGACTTATGGTTTTGCCACTGTCTGTAATCCTCTCTCCTACAAACATCTCTGGAAATGTTAAAAGTGTCAAGAAAAAGTGGAAGCACAAATTTAAGAGGATTTGGCATTGCCTGCTGCCTGAATAGCAGAAAGTAAGTCTTAGGATGCATCCTTAGCAAGCTAATACCTTATATAGGTTCATCCCAGAGATAGTTCTAATTACTTATTTCTATATTGCTCAGCTAAATGAACCTCAAATACAATTTTATTTCTAGTAAGATGGACTTCTAGTTCAATCACTCTTGAGGAAATTCTCCTCTCTTTGGTTAATACAACATAAACCATGAATGATATCCATCATCCATATTTTCTAGCTAATTACTATAACTGATTTATAGACACTGCACATGGTAGCATTCTAATATTTTAAAAAATTAATTCCTGTCTATCCATTTTTTTCTATTTTTCCAGTGTTAGTTTGTATATATGTTCAAATTTATTTTTATTAATTTTTTGGAGTTTAGTTGCTTTATGTTGCATTAGTTTCTGTTATTTTTTTTAATTGGAGAATAGTTGTTTTTTTATTGGAGTATTTTTACTTCCCTGGTAGTTCAGATGGTGGGGAAACTGCCCACAGTGCAGGAGACCCAGGTTTAATCCCTGGGTTGGGAAGATCCCCTAGAGAAGCAAATTGTGACCCATTCCAGTATTCTTGCCTGGAGAATCCCATGGACAGAGGAGCCTGGCAGGCTACAGTCCATAGGGTCGAAAAGAGTCAGACATGACTGAGCGATTAATACTTCACACTATAATTGAGATGGTTCCTTTCATGCCCAGTCTACATAAGGTGAAAATAAGGACTTGTCTGCTTAACCAGATTTAAAAAGTCAGCAACAAGTTGAAAAATAAAAGTATATATTGTGAAAAATAAAAGTACATATATAATTTGGATCATGGAATACCAACAATATGCTTCAGCCAACATGGGATACCTGCAATATTCAGCCAACATGGAATACCTGCAATATTCAGGACACAACATGGAGCTAATGATGTTTGCCATTTCAACCTTGCCATTTTCTCCACCTACAATGCCATCTTTGCTATGTGCTAGACACTACTGGATAGTTTTATATTTCAAGGTACTTTAAAAGTTATGCTTTTATTATTAAAAACATATCCAGAAAAGATGAAAAGTCAAACTCACCTCAGTATTCATGGCACAATATTTATAATATCCAAGACATAGGGGCAACATAAATTTCCATCAACAGATGAATGGATAAAGAAGATGTGGTATATATATACATATACAACAGAATATTATTCAACCATAGAAAGGATGAAATAATGCTATTTGCTGCAACATGGATGGACCTAGATATTATCATACTAAGTGAAGCAAGTCAGGCAAAAACAAATGTATGATATCACTTATATGTGGAATCTAAACAATAATATAAATAGCTTAATTACAAAGCAAATACAGACTAACAGACATAAACAACAAACTCATGGTTACCAAAGGAGAATGGGCAAGGGAGGAATAAATTAGGAGTCTGTGATTAACAGATGAACAGTACTATATAAAAATAGATAAACAAGGATTTATTGTATAGCAAAGGGAACCATATTTAATACCTTACAATAACCTACAATGAAAAAGAATATGAAAAGTAATATATATGTATATATAAAACTGAATCACTTTGCTATACACCTGAAACTGACACAACCTTAAATATCAACTATACTTTGATAAAAAAAAAATTTTTTTAAATGAAAGGGCACCCACAGTAATTAAAATCACAAAGCAAGTTTTTTTTTTTTTTAAATAAAGCTTCTATACCTTTTAAAATTATAAAACTACTATATAATTACAGTGACCAGCAGAGATGGAAGGCAAAAATATAAGCATTTTGCCATCTCAGAAACCCCAGGAAGAGATGAACCTCATAAATTAATGTTGTTTTAGCCTGGGTGTTCAGAGATTTTTGCATTGTTGATTGAAAAATCCCAAGGTCCTAGAATAGTGCCAAACATACATTTGGTTCTCAGATATTTGTGGAAAGAAAGAAAGGAAGGGAGGAAAGAAGGAAGGGGGAGAGAATGAAGGGAAGAAGGGAGAAATTTGACTGCACTATTTTATATATTTACATATATATATTTTTTATTTTATAATCTAAAAGGCTTTGTAACTCTTTATTCTTGATGGTATTATCTCAAACATCTATTCCTTTCTTTCCCCAGTTATGACCCTATAGCCCTACCTATAATAAAGCCTTGTCAAGCAGTAAGTTTTAAAATGTTAAGGGCAATAAAATGTGTCAGTTTTTTTAATCAAAACGTAATAACAATTTATATGTTCTTCAAACTGAAAACTTATAAGATATCCTATAATAATAAAAAATATGTTTTTAGAATTAAACTGAATAAATAAGACATAGGAATCAATGTGAATAAATCTCAAAATCATAATGTTGAGAAAATACAGATCTATGTGTGTATTATATAATATCAAACATTCAAATGTTTTAAAATCTTAATAAAGCAATAGAACATAGGACTTTTAGATCTATATCAGTACTTTGGCCACCTCATGTGAAGAGTTGACTCATTGGAAAAGACTGATGCTGGGAGGGATTGTGGGCAGGAGGAAAAGGGGACAACAGAGGATGAGATGGCTGGATGGCATCACCGACTCGATGGACGTGAGTTTGAGTGAACTCCAGGAGTTGGTGATGGACAGGGAGGCCTGGTGTGCTGCGATTCATGGGGTCGCAAAGAGTCAGACACGACTGAGCAATTGAACTGAACTGAACCGAAGGACACAAAACTGAGGGATACACCTAAATTCAACAGAATAGTTACTCTGGGTATGGACAGTCTTAGAACAGAAGGTGGGGCTCTAGTCTAATGTGCTGTGTTTTATATTGAGGGAAATACATACATGTGCAGAAAGAGCCATCTGAAAAAATTATGGAATAATTTTAATATCTAGTTAATCTTTATAATATGTTTACTATCTATAATATTATTTTCTGCCACTTTTTATAGTTCAAACCTAATGACAATGAGGAATATGTTTTAGAATATACCACAATATACATTTTTACTCCCATGTAAGACGAACATTCAACTATTGATAAGGTACAGTTACAATACCTTCAATAAATTTCTAGTAAGTGCCAAATGTGTTATTTATCCATATTAGGAAGATAAACACCAAACAAGTAAAAAACATATAAGAATCTTTTTACTGTAAACAGAAGCTGTTTTATAGTTCATTAACTATTTTCAGCAGTTAAAAAAAAGAATCTGAAGAACTAGTCAAGAAATGTTACAATAAAATGTAAGCAAGAGATTCAGTTCAGTTCAGTTCAGTCGCTCAGTCGTGTCCGACTTTGCGACCCCATGAATCGCAGCTCGCCAGGCTTCCCTGTCTTTCACCAACTCCCGGAGTTCACCCAGACTCACGTCCATCGAGTCAGTGATGCCATCCAGCCATCTCATCCTCTGTCGTCCCCTTCTCCTCCTGCACCCAATCCCTCCCAGCATCAGAGTCTTTTCCAATGAGTCAACTCTTCGCATGAGGTGGCCAAAGTACTGAAGTCTCAGCTTTAGCATCAGTCCTTCCAGAGAAATCCCAGGGCTGATCTCCTTTAGAATGGACTGGTTGGATCTCCTTGCAGTCCAAGGGACTCTCAAGAGTCTTCTCCAACACCACAGTTTAAAAGCATCAATTCTTTAGCGCTCAGCCTTCTTCACAGTCCAACTCTCACATCCATACATGACCACTGGAAAAATCATAGCCTTGACTAGACGGACCTTTGTTGGCAAAATAATGTCTCTGCTTTTCAATATGCTATCTAAGTTGGTCATAACTTTTCTTCCAAGGAGTAAGCATCTTTTAATTTCATGGCTGCAGTCACCATCTGCAGTGATTTTGGAGCCCCCCAAAAATAAAGTCTGACACTGTTTCCACTGTTTCCCCATGTATTTCCCATGAAGTGATGGGACCAGATGCCATGATCTTTGTTTTCTGAATGTTGAGTTTTAAGCCAACGTTTTCACTCTCCTCTTTCATCTTCATCAAGAGGCTTTTTTGTTCCTCTTCACTTTCTGCCATAAGGGTCGTGTCATGTATATATCTGAGGTTACTGATATTTTTCGCAGTGTGGGCGGCTGCCCCACATCCGAGGTCAGGGGCAGCGGCCGAGAGTGCCAGGCTGCAATGGTGCATGAGGGCCAAGAGGAGCTACGCCACGTCAGAGCCAGGGGCATCAGCCGGAGGAGCAACCCCACCTCCAAGGAGCGGTGGCTGCGGGGGCGCAGGAGGGCCTAGAGGAGCTATTCCACATTGAAGATCAGAAGGGGTGGCGGTGAGGAGATACCCCTCGTCTAAGATAAGGAGCAGCGGCTGCACTTTGCTGGAGCAGCCATATACCCCACGTCCAAGGTAAGAGAAACCCAAGTAAGACGGTAGGTGTTGCAAGAGGGCATCAGAGGGCAGACACACTGAAACCATACTCACAGAAAACTAGTCATTCTAATCACACTAGGACCACAGCCTTGTCTAACTCAATGAAACTATGCCATGCCCGTAAGGCCACCCAAGACGGGCGGGTCATGGTGGAGAGGTCTGACAGAATGTGGTCCACTGGAGAAGGGAATGGCAAACCACTTCAGTATTCTTGCCTTGAGAACCCCATGAACAGTATGAAAAGGCAAAATGATAGGATACTAAAAGGGGAACTCCCCAGGTCAGTAGGTGCCCAATATGCTACTGGAGATCAGCGGAGAAATAACTCCAGAAAGAATGAAGGGATGGAGCCAAAGCAAAAACAATACCCAGTTGTAGATGTGACTGGTGATAGAAGCAAGGTCCGATGCTGTAAAGAGCAAGAGATTATACACTAATAATTAAATATTAAATAGTTAGGGGGTTTCCTCACACCTCAGATAGTAAAGAATATGCTTGCAATGCAGGAGGCCTGGGTTTGATCCCTGGGTCAGAAAGATCCCCTAGAGAAGGAAATGGCAACATACTCTAGTATTCCTGCCTGGACAATGCCATGGACAGAGGAGCCTGGTGTGCTACAGTCCATGGGGTAACAAAGAGTCGGACGTGACTGAGCAACTAACACGTTCTGTTCACGTACAGAATTCAGTTACGGCCAACTCTCAGTGTCTTACTTTTTTCCAACTGATAGGAATGTTGCTTATGTGCTATAATTAACCCCTTAAGTTATTTCCTAAAATATCTGACTGCAGAGAAATACTGACTTATTTTGGATTTTTTAAAAATTCTGATAAAATAATGTCTTCAATACATCAAAAAGGCTAAGGCCATTAGTAAAGGAACTTCTTTGTGAATAAACTGAATGTCTGGGCATCTCCAATGGTAGAATCCTAATCAGTAGTCATTACTTTACTTTGTTATTTTATAACATTCTGATCTTAAAGTGTAGGTATTCTGGTAAGCAAAATTTCATTCTTAAAAACAGACTCCATGGCACAAGCTTGTGAGTGTGACTATGAAAGAAATTAGGTTGTTCAAGATCACAGAGTGAGTGATCTCTATCCTCAGAAAAGGTCAAAAGGCATTGAGCTTTATGGCCCCTTATATTATGAGATAATAAAAGCCATATAAATTCTCCAGGTGATGGGACCTTCATATATTCAAGCATTGTGTAGTTAAGACTCCAGAAAAAAACTCTAGTTCAAAAAAAGTCCATTTCTATAGTTCTGAAATATCCTGGGAAAGAGAATATCCTGCCAAATCAGACATTCCAAGCATCCCACTTTTTACTCCTAATTTCCTGGTATAATGAATAACAAAAACACTGAGGATTATACACTATAAAATGTGTATTTCCTTTCCAAATTATGATGAGTAAGATTGCAGTCTTTATTTATAAAGTCACTGTAATGTTAAGATTGTGAACATATTGCCTTAAGAATCCACTGAAAAATGATCCCTATCAACCACATATTTCACTAGACATATAGCTTCATTTATGTGATGGGATTAATAATAGGACCTACCTCAAAATTCTTTTTGTATTGAGGACTACACAGTTAGTATTTATAAAGTACTTGGAAAAGTGTAAGGCACATAGTCAAGTCTAAATTACTGTGTGCCAAATTTAAAAGGTGAGAAGGAACAATGGCCATGTTATCAACTGCTCCAGCAAATAAATGATGTTTTTTGTCTTAACTTTTTAAGAAACATAGTAGAAAGCTGAAGCACAGCAACATTTTTAAGGTTAAAATCAATGATCACTTTTAAAAGTTGGTGATTATTCAGTAGGGATAAGAGACAAATATTGCAATATTCCACTCCATAAGACAATCTAGTAGATTGACATATTAGCCAGTAGCCTCCTGACACTAATATCTGATGTTTTAACACTTACATGAAATTTTTCTTCATCTAGCCCTTTGTGAATGTACACATATAACTTAGATAAGCATCATTAATTATCAGTTCTCAACATAAATGAATTATCTGATTTTTTTCCCCAAAAAATGTGGGAAACCATCATTTGTAAGATATGGATTGCAGAGAAAAATAGAGATAATGGTTCTAAATGAAAAGCCTGGAATTACAAAATGAAAGATTTATTATTCTCTCAAGGATTTGTTTTATCTTTCAAAATGGGTATTCAGGCAAGTTGACAAAAGTGAGGAACAATTTTCCAAGGTCTGTGATGTATTGAATCATTTCCCTGGGAAAGCTCCATGAAAAATATTGAGACAAATGCTTGAGTAGGGGTCAATGCATGAAAAATAGGGCTTCATTCCCATCACTGGCCAAATTTGGCTTTTGGCAGCAATAATGTAGATAACATGTATGCCTTCCTCTTTATAAATCAATCTCTAATTTATAATATGTTTTTATTGAATGATTACACAACACTGATTTGTGCTGAAAAATAGGAATGCTGGTAAAATGATGAACTAATTGATTTACTATGATGTGCAGAATAAGTATTTTAGCAACTAAATAAATATGTGTTGAGCAAATTAGAGTTTCTTGTAGACTTAGTTTCCTAATACAGAAAATGGAAGTACGGGAATAAAATCTTGCAGTACATGTGTGAGTTTCAAAATATCTCCATTCTATGATATATCTTGATTTTAGCCTTTAAAGCACAGTGCACACTGGCTTTAGAGATGGTCTAAAGGGTCAGGTCTTTCTTTCAAAAACCAGAGGTCACTATCATTGACACAACATAAATTGCCTGTGTCCTTTAAGCCTACATTGCTCAAATATCATATCTTGTGAATTATTCCAAGAATAGAAGGAACAGTTTGACGTGAACAAGAGGGTAAATGCTAGTGCCATAATTCTGAGATGCCTGTCAAAAAAATTGGAGACAGAGCTTATTGCAATCAGTGATGATTTCTGTAAAGGAATAATAAAGAGAAAAGCTGTCACTAAAAGTGTTTTTGAATAAGGGAGAAATCCAGAAGAAAGAAAGTATTATTTTGAAATCTGACATCTCTTTACCTCCTGAAAACCCAGTTTGTATTGGCTGACTTTGTAGTTTACACTGCTACATGTAGTCAGAATAATGAAAGCTATAATATCAAGGACTAAAGACAAGTACATATAAGACTGTCACAGCATCATCATCATCAATTATATTGTTGAAAGCCTACAGGATATACAACACTGTACTATGAATGAGTTTCCTTCTCCCAGTTTAGGTTAGAATATATTTCCCTGACTATGTCAGGGAAAGGGAAAACTTCCATCTCATACATCTCTACTCCTGAGACTTTATTCCCTCAGATTATGGGAAATATAGCCTAAAAGTGACCTATCATCCTGAAAAATGTAAGTACAGAAGTACACTTCTTTCCTCCCCATGGTTATCATTTTGTTTTGTTATATATGATTTTTCTCCATCCCTGTGTTTTTTTTAATACAAACTAGGACAAAAATTAAAACTACATATACACAGAATTTCTTCTTCTCCTTCATACCTAAGAAGTCCTAAAACAAACTGGCAAATTTTAAAAGTTATATCTATGGAAACACAACAAAAGCAATAGTCAACAGGTAATAGACCAAATGTAGAATTGGTAAAAGACATGATGTCTTATTAAATTTTATCAAGCAGAATAAACACAAAGAAATTCATAACTAAATACAAAGAAATTAATAAATTTTCCTATAGTAAAACTGCAGGGAAAAGGTAAATAAAATTCATAAAAAATAGTCAGAAAAAAAAAGACAGATGGTCTACAAATAAAAATATTTAGACTGACATCCAAATTCTTGATGCAAGAATAAAAGCCAGAAGTCAGTGAAATACCTTTAAAGTGCTTGAGAGAGTGAGTGAGTGCAAGTTGCTCAAGTCGTGTCTGTCTCTTTGCGACCCCATGGACTATACAGTCCATGGAATTCTCCAGGCCAGAATACTGGAGTGGGTAGCCTTTCCCTTCTCCAGGTGTAGCCTTTCCCTTCTCCAGGTGATCTTCCCAACCCATGGATCAAACCCAGCTTTCCCTCATTGCAGGTGGATTCTTTACCAGCTGAGCCACAACGGAAGACCAAGAATACTGGAGTGGGTAGCCTAACCCTTCTCCAGTGGATCTTCCTGACCCAGAAATTGAACCAGGGTTTCCTGCATTGCAGGCAGATTCTTTATCAACTGAGCTATCAGGGAAGCTTGAAAGAAGCCAAATATAAACCTTGAATTGTATACTAGTGAAGTTATATTTCACCTGGGCATCCCAGGTGGCTCTAGTGGTAAAGAACCCACCTGCCAATGTGGGAGACACAGAGATGCAGGTTTGATCCCTGGGTAGGGAATATCACCTGGAGGAGGGCATGGCAACCCATTCCAGTATTATTGCCTGGACAATTCCTATGGACAGAGGGGCCTGCAGGGCTACAGTCCACAGGGTCACAAAGAGTCACAACATGACCAAAACGACTTAGCATACAAAGTTATATTTTGAAAATGATGAATGAATAAAAAAATATTTCAAACAAATACAACCTGTATTTCTTTTCAACAAACTCATGAAAAGGAGTACAGTTTCTAAAGGTGGTCTAAGATGCAAGAAAAAATATTAAGCAGGGAGGTGGGAGGGGGGTTCAGGATCGGGAACACGTGTACACCCATGGAGGATTCATGTTGATGTATGGCAAAACCAATACAATATTGTAAAGTAATTAGCCTCTAATTAAAATAAATAAATTTAAATTTAAAAAATTAAGCATATGCAATGGTAAATTTTCTTTTCAGGGAATATAAATAAAGAAAACTTACAATAGAAATAGAAAAAAATCTCTAACTTTCGGACCCAGGAAAAGACAGATATATAAAATTAATAATAATAGCAATAAACTAAGACTAGCAGAAAACATTTAGAGGTAAAACACTCTAACATCTTTGCATTGTTTATGAGATATAAGATATTGATTGAGAGAAACCCGTTCTGCCTAGGATATAGATTGCCAGAAATAGCAACACTCTAATCCTAACAAGAAAAAGCTCTCTGAAGATATCAGAGATCTAAGGTCATCGGACAACCAAGTACCCTAAAATTTAAGATCCTCCAAGAAGATACAGGGCCTGCATCCTGGTTGACATGTGGCAGTGTATAGAAAAAAAAAAAAAAACAGAAATCATATGAAGATGAAAAGTACCAACTAATCTTTCCTTTTTTTTTTTTACATATTGCTAGAGGTTAAACATGGTGGGCTGCCGTCTATGAGGTCGCACAGAGTTGGACACGACTGAAGCGACTTAGCAGCAGCAGAGGTTAAATATGGACTAGAATGAAAACATAGAAACTATGGCACCATAGACATAGGAAAAGTTAATATTTATTTGTAAGACTTCTTCCACAAACTTCTACAAAGGTCATGTAGGAGACTGGCTATTTATATAGGCAGGAGACTGAAGAAGTCTTCTCTTGGTGATTTCATTCTGAAAGATGGATGAAGCCATTGATTCGAGCAATGGATGAGCCCCTGCCCAATGTCATCATTCCTAAAGAGTGAAAGTGTTCCAGTACTGGGGAGTGGCTGCAAACCTTATTGTGAACTATGGACTTTTGATGATGAAAAAAGAAAAAGAAAAATGCTTATCAGTACTGTAACTGCATCATGTATCCACTCAAAATTCCTGCATGAAAGAGATCATGGATAGTTTCACACAAAGGATAACTCTCTTAAAGATGTTGTTTGTCATGCACACAGACACAAACATTCTCACTTACCAAGCCCAAGTGGACTGTGCTCAACTGTACATGCAAAGAAGAAAATACAAGGAATAAGAAAAATACAAAGTCACTGTCTGTGCTGGTGTTATAATTTTTATCAAGTACTCCTAGATTTTGATACATTCTAGAACTGAACTTTTATAGTGAGAACATATGTTTATGGCTACCAGGAATAATTATTGTTATTTAGTCACTCAGCTGTGTCTGACTCTTTTGAGACTCCATGGAATGTAACCTGAGAGCCTCCTCTGTTCACTGGATTTCTCAGGCAAGAGTACTGGTATGGGTTGCCATTTCCTTCTTCAGATGATCTTCCTGACTCAGGGATCAAACTTGTATCTACTGCAATGGCAGGTGGATTCTTTACCAATGAGCCACCAAGGGAGCTCATCTGGAATAATAAGCATATTTTTGGTTTCCTATTCATGAAGTTTTGGAAAAGGAAGGACTAGGATAATGGAAGAGGAAGGTCATCTCCCAGTTCCCAATGCAAAAAGTTCTTTTCTTTGTTCTTATGGTCAAACCCAGGTCTCCTGCATTGCAGGCAGATTCTTTACCATCTGATCCACCAGGGAAACCTATAACCATATTACCATTTATATATCCTCTGAAATAGATCTTCCAAATACCTTTGCATCTCTTATTAGTAATTGTATATGTGATAATACACAACAGGGTACTTGCAAGCACAAGGCACTTATGAAGTATTTTTGAATTGGGCACTAGATAAAATAAAAAATGAATTAATGGCATAAGAAATTACACATTATCTATGGAAGACAAAGTAATTTTTGTCTATTTTCAAATAGTTGAGATAGTTTTGCTGCTCTTTTCATTCATTTGTAGTTTTTCCCTACTTTTTAATTGACTAATTCAATATTCCCTTCCCAGTCTGATTAAAATTTTGCTAGTAAAAATGGATAAAATAATATATTGAAACATATTATTTCCATAAAAGGAAATGTAGTAGTTTCTCTTAATAACTGAATTTTTCTTACAATTCATATTCATTGAATAGGGCCACAGAAGTTTTACTGACTCAGTCAAGTTGCCAGAAAACAAATGGTCACTGAAAATGTCAGTCAAATCAGTTGCTGTTTAAATTGATGAGTCAATTCTGCTAAAATGAACATTCTATTGTATAATTATTCATAGGACTACCTTTGTAGCCATAAAAGAACTAACTTAAAGCCAAAAAAAAAAAAATTCTAACTCTAATAACGAATGGCTTTTCCTATATGAATGTGATGTTCTGTTTACAATCAAATCTGTTAAGATGTTAATTAGTTCCTTGTTTTATTTCTCAGCTAGTCGATGCATAACAGAGTACAACTTAATTCTCCTGCTTCTTTCAAGATAACTGTCAATGTTATTCTAAGAAATTTGACTGAAGTAATAAGTAATACATGGAATTTGAAATTAAAGTGTTTTTTTTTTTTTAATCTACATAACAAATACAGTTACTATGCCTTGGTTAAATCAGTATTGTAGGAACGGAAATCTACACTTGTGTAGACTGATGATTCTTCAGAGAAATGACCTAAGATGTCAAGAGAAACATTAGAGAATTCAAATCCTCAAGGAAAATGTCCCTGTGATTGCTCTCCCACTGAGGTCCTTGCTCAACTTTCTCACTTGAAGCAGCTTGTAAAAAATGCTGACAGGAAAAAAGTTATAGATTCTGGAATTTGGACCATCTAAAGAATTTGTTTTTGATACAACCATGACGAAGAGAAAGTCCATGGTATGAGTGGGTGAGTAGACACTAGCAGTGAGTGTGTGACTTACCAGACCTTTCATGGTGCTCCTCCAAGTTTTCTCATAAAACAAATTATGACGGCTTTACCCCAGTGGAAGAAGAGAAAATTGTGGAATGAAGACTTGCTTTATCTGTAACCAGGCATCAACTTTTCACCTATAATTCAAAGTGACAGGATAGAATTTGTGGAATCTCCTGACCGCTCTAGCTCCCTAAGAGAGTGCAGAAAGAAACACTCCTCCTTCCAACCAATAATATCCATTATAATTCAGGGCAAATTTAAAAACTCCTAGCTCTAGAGCCTCAATTTTCCATATGTTATCTCTGTTTTGTTTTAATGTTCCTTATATATCACTTTCCATTATGCTGATTAGAAATGTAAAAAAAAAAGTGTATATCAGAAATAGTTAAATATTTTAGACAGGACTCCCCAGCTTGGTTTTTAGCACATCTTCTTAAGGCATAGTCTTTCTTGAGATACTTTGTAAAATGTGCTTTACTTTTAGCATGTTAGATGCTATATGTTTAAAGAACTTTATTTTTATGGAAAAAAATGTTTTGCTGATTTCTATAAGCAATTTAGGTCAAAACTTTAATTTTATTTGTTTAGCCAACAAATACTTATTAAACGTGAACAATGAACCACACAGTACTCTAATTTAGAACAGTGTTCTGTCCCAAGGAACTATATTACCATATAAAAAATAAGTAAAGACACAATTATAACACAGTGTAATAAAAGCTATTATCCTTACAGTAAAATACTATTCAGAGTAAAATATAGATAACTATTTCAATGAAATATGAAAAATTAAAATTAAAATATGAAAAATTAAATCATGGGTGTTGAGTAAATGTACTCACATAAGAATTCAATTAAATCTTAAAGGATAAATGATAATTCACATTAAGAAAACTTAGAAATATCACAGAGAAAAACAACTATAAGGACAGTAAATATATTATTGATAAATAGATATGTGGAAGGGACAGCACAAAGAGCTAGATGTGCAACTCTAAGGTCATGTAGTGAACAGTACACTGGTTACTCACTAAGTGGTTTTGTTTAGTTGAAGGCCCATGCACTTCTCATTGAGCCCTTGGATTCCTGCTTTTGAATGTATTTTTTATGCAAATATAAGAGAAGAAATAGGTATGATGCTGGATATAAAAGTTCATATTAGAAAAAATGGTTTGCATTTATTTTGTATAAAATATGAATTAATGATCATTTTCATGCAATAAAATGACATAACTGGGGTCTGATAAGTTATTGCTATAAATATTTAAGATAGATGAAGAGGGAGCAAATGAGGAAAAGTGGAAACGGTGACACATTTTATTTTCTTGGGCTCCAAAATCACTATGTATAGTAACTGCAGCCACAAAATTAAAAGACACTTGCTCCTTGGAAAAAAAGCTATGAGAAACCTAGACAGTGTATTAAAAAGCAGAGATATCACTTTGCCAAAAAGGTCTGTATAGTCAAATCTATGTATTGTCCAGTAGTCATGTAGAGATGTGAGAGTTGGACCATAAAGAAGACTGATGCCACAAAATTGATGTTTTTGAATCGTGGTGCTGGAGAAGACTCTTGAGAGTCCCTTGGAATGCAAGGAGATCAAACCAGTCAATTGTAAAGGAAATCAATCCTGAATATTCATTGGAAGGACTGAGACTGAAGGTCCAATGCTTTGGCGACCTGAAGCAAAGAGCCAACTCATTGGAAAAGATGGTGATGCTGGGGAAGACTGAGAGAAGAAAGAGAAGGGGATGGCGAGGATGATATGGTTGGATGGCATCACTGATTCAATGGACATGAGTTTGAGCAAACTCTGGGAAATAGTGAAGGACAGGGAAGCCTGGAATGCTGCAACCCATGGGGTTGCAAAGAGTTAGAAACAACTTAGCAAGTGAACAACAACAACAGTAAATATTTAAGACAGAGGAAAAGTGAACAAAATCAGAATTTAAAAGATAAGATGCTGACATCTATACAGAGGACTGTGTTCCTTACAGAAAGCAGATATTGAATTTTCCTGGTTTCAGAGGTGCAACTGAAAGGACTTAGACATTTACTGACTTTAAGAAGGTCAAATAATGTAAAATATTTTACACAAGTCTTTGTTTTTGCCTATACTGTTTTTTTTCTTTTATTTTTTGTTTACTTTTTATTTTATTTTTTAATATAAATTTATTTATTTTAATTGTATGTCAAAGCCTATACTCTTTTATCACATGGGGAATTCAGCATTCAAATTGTACCTCTTCTCTAAAGCTGTTGATGATCACTTAGGTCCCAATAATAAGTAATGGGGAGTTGCTTTACAAAGAAACATTTCTCCTTCACAGTACTTTTGCCAGTGCTCTGATTCCTTAAAGATGGATATTTTTGTGGTGTTTGCTTTTTAGTCCTATAATTGAGCATACTGCATAGAAAATACAGTATATCAAATTTTGTCATAGATGAAATTTATTTCAGTAAATGAAAAATTTCAAGAATGAATGACTCTAAAAATTGAATGTGTGATGATGGTGTTACCTAAGATATGAGGAAAAGTATGTTGTGGGGGACAGAGGTATTTTCTTTTGCCTTTCATGAATATTTTGGAATACTAAGTAAAGATTTCAAATAGGCAGTTGTGATACCACTGAGGATGTTTAGAAATGTTCAGAATGAAACTACATATTTAGAAATCACAAACCCAAAGATAATATTTAAAGCCATGATGATTAAATGAAATAACTAAGGAAGAATATATAAATAAACAAAAATAGAAGAGCTTTAGGAGAAACATCATCAAAATCAATACAATGAGATGGACACAATAGAAATCCAGTGACTTAGAATAATGAATAGTAGTAACTAAAGAAAAAAGAGGAATATATTGTCTAAGAATATTGACACAGAAAACAGGAGGGAAAAGGGATTCAAAAAGAGAACATCAGATCAGATCAGATCAGTCGCTCAGTCGTGTCCAACTCTTTGTGACCCCATGAATCGCAGCACGCCAGGCCTCCCAGTCCATCACCAACCCCCGGAGTTCACTGAGACTCACGTCCATTGAGTCAGTGATGCCATCCAGCCACCTCATCCTCTGTTGTCCCCTTCTCCTCCTGCCCCCAATCCCTCCCAGCATCAGAGTCTTTTCCAGTGAGTCAACCCTTCGCATCAGGTGGCCAACGTACTGGAGTTTCAGCTTCAGCATCATTCCTTCCAAAGAAATCCCAGTGCTGATCTCCTTCAGAATGGACTGGTTGGATCTTCTTGCAGTCCAAGGGACTCTCAAGAGTCTTCTCCAACACCACAGTTCAAAAGCATCAATTCTTCGGCGCTCAGCCTTCTTCACAGTCCAACTCTCACATCGATACATGACCACAGGAAAAACCATAGCCTTGACTAGACGAACCTTTGTTGGCAAAGTAATGTCTCTGCCTTTTAATATGCTACCTAGGTTGGTCATAACTTTCCTTCCAAGGAGTAAGCGTCTTTTAATTTCATGGCTGCAGTCACCATCTGTAGTGATTTTGGAGCCCAGAAAAATAAAGTCTGACACTGTTTCAACTGTTTCCCCACCTATTTCCCATGAAGTGATGGGACCAGATGCCATGATCTTCGTTTTCTGAATGTTGAGCTTTAAGCCAACTTTTTCACTCTCCACTTTCACTTTCATCAAAAGGCATTTGAGTTCCTCTACACTTTCTGCCATAAGGGTGGTGTCATCTACACATCTGAGATTATTGATACTTCTCCTGGCAATCTTGATTCCAGTTTGTGTTTCTTCCAGTCCAGCGTTTCTCATGATGTACTCTGCATAGAAGTTAAATAAGCAGGGTGACAATATACAGCCCTGACGAACTCCTTTTCCTATTTGGAACCAGTCTGTTGTTCCATGTCCAGTTCTAACTGTTGCTTCCTGACCTGCATACAAATTTCTCAAGAGGCAGGTCAGGTGCTCTGGTATTCTCATCTCTTGAATTTTCCATAGTTTATTGTGATCCACACAGTCAAAGGCTTTGGCATAGTCAATAAAGCAGAAATAGATGTTTTTCTGGAACTCTCTTACTTTTTCTATGATCCAGCGGATGTTGGCAATTTGATCTCTATTTCCTCTGCCTTTTCTAAAACCAGCTTGAACATCTGAAGTTCACGGTTCACATATTGCTGAAGCCTGGCTTGGAGAATTTTGAGCATTACTTTACTAGCATGTGAGATGAGTGCAATTGTCGGTAGTTTGAGCATTCTTCGGCATTGCCTTTCTTTGGGATTGGAATGAAAACTGACCATTTCCAGTCATGTGGCCACTGCTGAGTTTTCCAAATTTGCTGACATATTGAGTGCAGCACTTTCACAGCATCATCTTTCAGGATTTGGAATAGCTCAACTGGAATTCCATCACCTCCACTAGCTTTGTTCGTAGTGATGCTTTCTAAGGCCTACTTGACTTCACATTCCAGGATGTCTGGCTCTAGGTCAGTGATCACACCATCGTGATTATCTGGGTCGTGAAGATCTTTTTTGTACAGTTCTTCTATGTATTCTTGCCATCTCTTCTTAATATCTTCTGCTTCTGTTAGGTTCATACCATTTCTGTCCTTTATCGAGCTCATCTTTGCATGAAATGTTCCTTTGGTATCTGATTTTCTTGAAGAGATCCCTAGTCTTTCCCATTCTGTTGTTTTCCTCTATTTCTTTGCATTGATCGCTGAAGAAGGCTTTCTTATCTCTTCTTGCTATTCCTTGGAACTCTCCATTCAGATGTTTATATCTTTCCTTTTCTCCTTTGCTTTTTGCTTCTCTTCTTTTCACAGCTATTTGTAAGGCCTCCCCAGACAGCCATTTTGCTTTTTTGCATTTCTTTTCTATGGGAATAGTCTTGATCCCTGTCTCCTGTACAATGTCACAAACCTCATTCCTTAGTTCATCAGGCACTCTATCTATCAGATCTAGGCCCTTAAATCTATTTCTCACTTCCACTGTATAATCATAAGGGATTTGATTTAGGTCATACCTGAATGGTCTAGTGGTTTCCCCTACTTTCTTCAATTTAAGTCTGAATTTGGCAATAAGGAGTTCATGGTCTGAGCCACAGTCAGCTCCTGGTCTTGTTTTTGCTGACTGTATAGAGCTTCTCCATCTTTGGCTGCAAAGAATATAATCAATCTGATTTTGGAGTTGACCATCTGGTGATGTCATGTATAGAGTCTTCTCTTATGTTGTTGGAAGAGGGTGTTTGTTATGACCAGTGCATTTTCTTGGCAAAACTCTATTTGTCTTTGCCCTGCTTCATTCCATATTCCAAGGGCAAATTTGCCTGTTACTCCAGGTGTTTCTTGACTTCCTACTTTTGCATTCCAGTCCCCTATAATGAAAAGGCATCTTTTTTGGGTGTTAGTTCTAAAAGGTCTTGTAGGTCTTCATAGAACCGTTCAACTTCAGCTTCTTCAGCATTACTGGCTGGGGCATAGATGTGGATTACTGTGATATTGAATGGTTTGCCTTGGAAACAAACAGAGATCATTCTGTCGTTTTATGCTTTGTTATACTAAGCCTTAGGACAGTGTATATATATATAAAATTACATATTTTTTGCAGTTATCAAAGATGAGTGGAAGATACAAGAAAATAGGATTAAAGCACAATCAGATCAGTTCAGTCACTCAGTTAGGTGTGTCTCTTTGTGACCTTATTTACTGCAGCACACCAGGCTTTGTCCATCACCAACTCCCAGAGCATGATCAGACTCATGTCCATCAAGTTGGTGATGCCATCCAGCCATCTCATTTTCCGTTGTCCCCTTCTCCTCCCGCGTTCAACCTTTCCCAGCATCAGGGTCTTTTCCAGTGATTCAGTTCTTCACATCAGGTAGCCAAAGTATTGGATTTTCAGCTTCATTATCAGTCCTTCCAATGAATATTCAGGACTGATTTCCCTGAGGATTGACTGGTTTGATCTCCTTGCAATCCAAGGGACTTTCAAGAATCTTCTCCAAACCACAGTTCAAAAGCATCAGTTCTTTTGCAGTCAGCTTTCTATTTGGTCCAACGCTCACATCCATACGTGACTACTGGAAAAACCATAGCTTTGACTAAATAGACTTTTGTCAGCAAAGTTATGTCTCTGTTTTTAAAGCACGATAAGATGTAATAAATTTTAAATGGTGATAGCCAAAAAATTAGAAGACAATTTTTTCCAATTAGATGGATCATAAAAGCTATTGCCCTAAAGATATATTAGTAGGATTATTGTGTGAGATAACCAAGAGTTGTCCAACTAAAGCTGGAGGTTTAAGCTGTGAGAGCACCTGAAGGAAAAAACAGGTGTAAGAAAGAGTGTGTTTCAGAACTTACAATTGTTCAAAATAAATGGATCATTGACTCTAAGAGAGGAAGCTGAAAATGAAATGGAAGCCCTACTATGAACAACTCTCTATTCTATGTAAGGAGTTTTGACTTAGTCCTAAGAGTTTTAAGGAAACATTGACAGATTTTAAGCAGAGAAGGTACACAGTCAGATTTTCATTTTATAAATACCACTATGACATAAGCATGACAACTGAAAAAATGGAAGGCAGGAAGCATCTTTAGGAAACTGACTTTTCTCCCAAGATATGAAATCATGAAGTTTAGAACTAAGATTGTCAGCATATGGAAACAATGCCAGCCCATGGAGCTGCAAATGAGAAAGAAAACTGAGATTTTAGAGGTCTGTATAGAGCCTCTGGCATGTCTCAATACCTCAGAGCTCTAGGATTTCGAATAAAACTGTGAGTCTTCTGCAAGTAACTCTTCTACTTTTAAGAAATAGGTTTTGGGTTGCTGTTCATCCTGGGTAGGAATCTAAAATTTTGCAAACTGGTCTGTTCTTTATGAAATGGGTATTATCTGATCAAGAAAGTCATAAATATGGAATGTGCAGCAACATTCCACTAAGTGGAAACAATATATACAAACAGTCTTCACTCTGCATAGCTCCAATATGCACAAAATTTAGTTGCTATGGTTTAGTTAAGTACTGGTCTCCCAAAACCATAGCTCATAGTGGTATATTAGCTTTGAGTAATTGTATGAAATACAATCTTCACTGCCATCTCTGCAACCCACAAATCACTATGTAAATAATGTGTGCATTACGATCAGTGACCAATCATGTCACTTTTTTAAAAGTTCGATGACTGGTTACTGTGTGTCTGTTACTCAGTTCATGTTCATTCATGAAAGAAAGTAGTCTCCTTGACACCAGTAACAAAGCTATGTGATCACAGACAAAAATTGGTCATTAAAAAGATAGTTTCCCAACAAAGATGAAAGTGCCACAAAGTAAAGGAAAATTATATTGCTAAAAATAAAGTCAGAGTGGGACATAGATGGAGCTGTAAAAAATATCGAATGTTGACACTGCTGGCATTGGAAAAACTCTACATATCTGGAAATTGGAGAAAGTGAAATCACAGACATAAATGAAAAAGTGATGAAAAGGATGATGATGTCCATGGGGAAGCTCCACATTAAAGGGATTTTCATAGATAACTCATGATACTGAAAGTGCACAGGTGCTTGAGGAACATTTGAGCTGACTACCAGTGCTCCCACATAAGAAGTGGCCCTTGATGCAATGTGAGCAATCAATGAACTTTGATATGTGGTACTCTATATAGCAAAACCTAGACACTCCACACAAAACTACTAGAACTGATAAATGAATTCAACAAAATTGAGCAAGATACAAGATGAATATACAGAAATCTGTTGCATTTCTTTAACAATGAAATAGAGAAAATTTAAAAATCTGTTGTATTTCTTTAAAAATAAAATATTTGAAGATTTTAAAAACACCTTGTTTAAAATTGCATCAAAAAATATCAAGGAATAATCCTAATGCATGAGGTGAAGACTTTTACTCTGAGAAGTATAAAACATTAATAAAGGAAATCAAAGATGATTTAGGAAGTGGAAAGATATCCTATATTCTTGCATTGGGAGAATGGATCTTGTTAAAATGGTCATACTATGCAAAGCACTTTACAGATTTAATACAATTTTTTTCAAATTACCCATGGCATTCTTCAGAGAACTAAAACAAGTAATCCTAAACTTTATAAGGAACCAAAAAAGACCTAGAATTGCCAAGGCAATCCTGAGGAAAAAGAACACATCTGAAGGCATAACCCTTCCAAACTTCAGACAATACTACAAAGCAACAGTAATCAAAACAGCAAGGCATTGACAGGACATATAGATCAACTGAACAGCATAGAGAACACAGAAATAAACCTATACACTTATGGTCAATTAATCTTTGGCAAAGGCAAAAATATACAATGGAGAAAAGATAGCCTGTCTCTTCAGGAGGTAGTGTTGGGAAAGCTGGATGGCTCTATGCAAATCAATAAAGTTAGAACACTCCCTCACATCATACAAAACTGTCGGGAGCCACGTTAGGCATTACCAACAAAATGGAGGCACGGCGCCAACTTCCTCTCCTTGTCCCACAGGCATGGACCTGGGATGAAGGAGTTAGGCCTTGTGATTCTGACTTGTTTTTTCCTGTCCTCGGCTGAGTTGACTGAAAAGAATATTAAGGTGCTTATTGTTCTTGAGAGGAGCATGAGAAGGCACAAGGCCTTCTGCAGCTGTGCTCAGAGAATAATTCATAAAGTTTATCACTGACATTCGTTCAAGGACCTTTACAAAAGAGTGTTCCAGGGTGAGCATGTAAGCCACAGCTTGAGGCCATTGGAGGGATTGCTATCTGAAACCTATTTGTGATGGAAATGTTTATGGCAAAGGAGTTTGCTGAATTTAGGGCTTAGGTAAAATAGCTAGAAGCTAAAGATTTAAGGAATGTTGTAATGTTAGCATATTTTACTATAGCTTATAGAGATTAGGAATTTTGGAGATATTCGTGATTAGCAGCCTTTTTAGAGAAAGGGAGCTCAGGATACTAGGGGCAAACAGGATTTAGAAAGATAATAAATAAACTGAGGAATGTGGTATGCAGCCCAGACATTAGCATGAGTCACTATATGTTCACAAAGACACATGAGAAGAAGTAGATAAGAGAATCACTGAGGCAAGAACTCCTTTTGAGGGGCAACAATGATTTATGGAGACAACAAATCTGGGTCAGGGGGAACTGAAAATGTCAAACCTCCTAATGCTTTTGTAAAAGTATAAAAGAGAATCTTAAGCTTGAAATATATATGCAGTCCAAGAAAACTGAGAGGCTGCATTGTTTCTCGCCGACACTGCCCATCCCTTCAGGCTGATTCCCTGGCTACTGGAGCTGGATTCCAACACAAAGCAATAAACTCAAAATGGCTTAAATACCTAAACATAAGATATGATATCATAAAACTTCTAGAAGACTACACAGGCAAAACACTCTCTGACATAAATTGTAGTAATATTTTCTTAGCTCAGACACTCAAGGATAGAGAAACAAAAGCAAAAACAAACAAATGAGATCTAATAAAACATAAAATTTTGCACAGTAAAGGAAATCATAAACAAAATGAAAAGACAACCCATGGCTTGGGAGAAAATACTTGCAGACTATGTGACTGGCAAAGGATTAATTTCCAAAATATACAAAAAGCTTGGAATTTTAAAAAGTCAAAAAATGGCAGAAGACCTAAATAGACTTTCCTCCAAAAAACATACAGATAGCCAACAGACACATGAGAAGATGCTAAACATTGTTAATTATTACAGAAATGAAAATCAAAACCACAAGGAAGTATCACCTCACATCAGTCAGCAAGGCCATCATCAAAAAGTCTACAAATAATAAAAGCTGGAGAAGATTCAGAAGAAAAGGAAACTCCCCTACATTGTTAGTGGGAGTGTAAGTTGATGCAGTTCCTATGAAAAACAGTATAAGTTTCCTTAAAAACTAAAAATAGTTTTGATAAATGATCAAGCAATCCTACTCCTGGGCATAAGTCCAGAAAAGATGATAACTTCAATTTGAAACAACATTTGCATCCCAATATTCAAAGCATTACTATTTATAATAACCAAGACATGGAAGCAACTTCAGTGACAATCAACAAATGAATGGATAGATAAGATGTAATGAAACTGGACTGTTGGTGGGAATGTAAACTGGAACAGCCACCATGGAGAATAGAATGGAGGTTCCTTAAAAAACTAAAAATTGAGTTACCACATGATCCAGGAGTCCCATTCCTGGACATATATCTGGAGAAAAGACTAGTATGCAAAGATACATGCACTCTAAAGTTTATAGCAGTATTATTTTAAATAGCTTAAACATGGAAGCAACCTAAATGTCCATTGACAGATGAATGTATAAAGAGGTGGAGCATGTATACAATGGAATACTACTCAATCATAAAATGAATGAACTAATGCTATTTGCAACAGCATGGATGGACCTGGAGATTATCATACTATGTGACATAAGTCAGAGAAAGACAAATATTGTATGATATCATATATATATATATGGAATTTTAAAAAATAATATAAATGAATTTATTTGCAAAACAGAAACAGACTCACAGACATAGAAAACAAACTTAGTATTACCAGAAGGGGAAAGGGAGGGAAGGATAATTTAGAAGTTTAGGATCAACAGATACATGCTACTATATATAGAATAGACAGCAGCAAGGACCACTTGTACTTTGCTGTACATCTGAAACTAAACTAGTACTGTAGATTAACTACAACTCAGTAAAGATTTTTAAATTTCAAAATGTGCACAGGATAAAGTTTTGGGAGCTCATACAAATTCAAAAAGAAGTATGACAATTCACCCATGTATTACAAAGATCCTCACTCTATATTTGAAGTTACACAGCATTAAGGAGAATTTCAAACGTTTTTGGTGAGATTTTGTAAAGAAATAAAACACTCTAATTTTCAATGCTTCTAATGTTTTAAACTATCAATACACTGTATTAATTACATATTAGTTTTACAACTTTTTTAGGTGCCTGCACTTTTCTAATCAACAATAGAGAGTTTACCATATTCTGACAAAAAATTAAAGGTCACAGGATAATCAAAACTTCAAGTTGATAATATCTGCTTGAAAAGTTATGATGATGTGACCTTTATATTTCTTCATTTAAATTTTTAAAATAAATAAAATAAAATAAAATTTTAAAACATTAAATTAAAATTTTTAAAATTTTAGCTTGTAGTCATTTTTATAAGCTTTCACTACCATGTAAAGATAGCTAAGGACACAGAGCTTTCAGAAGTAAAGATTTTGTCACCCCCACCACATAAATAATTCTGAGCAGCTGAACTATTGACTGAAGGCAAAAGAATCATGGATAGAAAGTGGAAATACAAATAGCAATTATGGCTTCATGTTGAGTTCAGAAATGGGAACTGTAGGTAGCATATGTATGCATTAACCAATTATTCCTTCTACTTCCTTCCCCTATTTTTTATTTTCATAAAGTAAGTATTGTTGTTGGTTATCTTTACACAGTGGCATTACAAAATAGATGGAACTGAAAGAAAAATTAACATCAATCAGAGCTGAATGTGGAGGTAAATGAATTTTGTGTTTAGCCTTGTATAAGATACCGTCTTATACAAGTATTAAATGGAAAAATGATGTCATTGTTACTTCATGACATCTTGAATATGAAGAGAAAAAAGTGATATGATTAATAAAAGTAACATTAACAGATGCTGAGTTCAGTTCAGTTCAGTCGCTCAGTCATGTCCGACTCTTTGCAACCTCATGAACCGCAGCATGCCAGGCCTCCTGTCCATCACCAACTCCCGGAGTCTACACAAACATATGTCCATTGAGTTGGTGATGCCATCCAACCATCTCATCCTCTGTTATCCCCTTCTCCTCCCGCCCTCAATTATTCCTAGCATCAGAGTCTTTTCAAATGAGTTAGCTCTTTACATCAGGTGGCCAAAAGATTATAGTTTCAGCTTCAACATCAGTCCTTCCAATGAACACCCAGGACTGATCTCCTTTAGGATGGACTGGTTGGATCTCCTTACAGTCCAAGGGACTCTCAAGAGTCTTCTTCAACACCACAGTTCAAAAGCATCAATTCTTCAGTGCTCAGCTTTCTTCACAGTCCAACTCTCATATCCAAACATGACCACTGGAAAAACCATAGCCTTGACTAGATGGACCTTTGTTGACAAAGTAATGTCTCTGCTTTTTAATATGCTGTCTGGGTTGGTCATAACTTTCCTTCCAAGGAGTAATTGTCTTTTAATTTCATGGCTGCAATCACCATCTGCAGTGATTTTGGAGCCCAAAAAATAAAGTATGACACTGTTTCCCCATCTATTTCCCATGAAGTGATGGGACCAGATGCCATGATCTTAGTTTTCTGAATGTTGAGCTTTAAGCCAACTTTTTCACCCTCCTCTTTCACTTTCATCAAGAGGCTCTGTAGTTCTTCTTCACTTTCCACCATAAGGGTGGTGTTATCTGCATATCTGAGGTTATTGATATTTTTCCCGGCAATCTTGATTCCAGCTTGTGCTTCATCCAGCCCAGCGTTTCTCATGATGTACTCTGCATATAATATAGATGCTGAGTAACTGTGGGTAATTGTGTGGGTAATCTGCCTCTCTGTTACCAACTTTCTGATCCTGGCTATTCTATGAAAATATTTGCCTGGGATAGGAATGCACAGTACTATTTTTCTCCTTAAACATCTAAGTGACTACATCTTCCTTTTACCCACCCAACTTTTCCAAACAATTAAGATTCTGTCTTCCCAACTTCTCTGAATCCCGGTCCTCCAGACATCAGTCAGAATCCTGGGGGTGGCACAGGGCAGTCTGAATGTTTGGCTAAAGCCTTAAGCCACCAGGGGCTTCCTAGGTTGTGCTAGTGGTAAAGAACCCAACATGTCCGCAAATGCAGGAGACTTAAAAGACGCGGGTTCAATTTGTGGTCTGGAAGGTCCCCTGGAGGAAGGCAAGGTAACCCACTCTAGTAATCTTGCCTGAAGAATCCCATGGACAGAGGAGGCTGAGGGCTACAATCCATAGGGTCACGAAGAGTTGGACACAACTGAAGCGACTTTGCATGCACTCATGAAGCCACCAAAGACAGCCAGGGTCAGGGCAGCCAACTCCATACCTCACCCACCCCTGTCACAGTGAGTTGGCCCACCACTTCCCTTCTGAGGCTCTGGGCATGGATATCTCACACACCATGGGGAAGCCGGTACCTACCAGTCTGGGAACCGTAAAACCTGCCTGTGCACCCGCTGGCCCACCTGCCCTCTGGCCACCAGGCACCTATAATCACTGCACTCACCACTTCTGCACAGCCCTCCCCACGGCCCCTGGCACATTCCGCTGACACCTGCTAGTCTGTCAGACAAGCACGCTGGTCGCTGGGAGAGGAAGGGAGGAAGTGCTCCCCAGAAAGTGCACTATCAGGTTCCTTGGCCCCCAAGGTACTGGTCTGAGGGGTGGAGCCAGCCCCATTCCCAGCAAGTCGGTGTAAGTGTGCCCCAGCTGTCCTGACCCTCACTGTTCTCAGACAATTTCCTAACCTGCTGACACCTGACATCAGGGGAGAACAGCACCTCCACACTATTCATCTAACAGGAGTGAAGACCAGAATTTTGTGGCAACCTGGGTCTTGGCTCAGAGAACCTAGAGTTGAGTGCAGCTGACCCAGGCCCGGCCCACAGAATTCAGACAAGCTCCAAGAAGCCTGACATGGTGCATGGCTGACAACACTTCAGGCTGTGTATCATGTTGTTCAGTTTTGCACCTGCACATTAAAGGGACTATAATATAACAAGGAATGGAGTAGCTGTTAGAATCACCACTCTTTCCTCTTTCTCCTGCCTTCCTGAACTGCCCCCAAAGAAACAAAAAACATTATTGCCTTTCAATAATGAATCTGAAAATAGTCCCCTCCATATTATGTGAAGAATTTCCAATATAATTGGAATAAATGTTTAGAAATTTGAAAGGCTTGACAAGACCATAGCAGAGGAGGGAAAAATAGGGTTGTCCTTCCAGAAAAAATGACTGCTCCATATGATAGTCGATCTTGGAAATTTGTACAGCTGCCTGTCTATCAGCTTTTGAATACTTCCCATTTAATAATAGTAATAATAATTAAGATATTCACCATGTTTCAAGCACATAATTTAATCAACATTTAATCATGTAACAACAGGACAAAAGTATAATTATTATCATTAGTATTATTACTATTATTGCTATTTGCCTTCTACACATGAAGCAACTGAAGCCAGAGAGATGAGGAAACTTGCCCAAGACCAATACCACATGCTGTAGGTGACAGAGTCAGAAGTGTAACACTTGTAGTCTTGCTTCAGCACCTCCTTCCTAACAGCCCCTCTGTAGTTGCATAAGTAGCAGCATTAGGGAAGATTACACAGCATCCAATCTTAATTTTGATTTATGATTCTAACCTGCAAACTCCATTCCCTAGTCTTGACAGTTAAATAGAGTATAGAATATAAAACCTTGCTCTTTTGCACATTATTAGTAAACCAAAGGACAGAATTTGACTGTGAAATCTTTGGTTATCCTCAATTGTCTAAACGACTTCAGAATAAACCAAGCACATATTGACTCACTGGAAGAGATCAATAGCGACTGTACAGTGGAAATTACACCATTCAACAACCCATGTAACATCAATATCTGCAAAAGAGTTAAACAATGCTGTAAACTGCCTCAGAAATGTCCTGCTGCCACCCTAGAACTGCTCTTTAGCCAAATCAACTGGGAACACAGAGTCAGCAGAAATGGCAAACAGCTCCAGTGGTCTCTGTCAGCAGATGATTTCATTAGATGATGTGCTAATGACACATTCAGTACACGTAAGAAAACGAATATCTGGCTAAAATACTAATCTCATAAAATTAGATTAGTAAATATAACCCAAATAAATGCCTTATCTGTGTAAATTTGGAGAATTGAGCACAAGAGTTTGTTTCTAAAAGTTCTTAAAGACCCACAAAAATATGTAATTAAGAATAAAATATTTAAACACGCTGGGTCAAGGAGGATACAAAAGAAGTATATCAGTAATATCAGTAACATTTTTCAGGAAGGAAGTAACTGATTATCAGTACTTGTCAAAGCTGAAATATAAGAGTGTGGATTTGGGAGCAGTGGGAATCTTCTAAGAATTCAATCCACAGAGTCTTGAGAAAATTTAGCAATTGCAGTCAACAAGTACTTCTGAGAGTGAAACTGAAGGGGTAAACTTGACAAAAGTGAATTGGTTAACTATCTTCACAATAAGAAGTTAGATATTATTGTATTCTCTCCCTCCCTACATCAAGAGTTAATTGCTCCATCTGCACTCTGGTAGAGAATAAGGAGTTTCTTCCTTAAAAGCTTGAATCAGTGAAATTAAGAATTTTGTCAGGGATATGAGGTCAGAGGTAAAGTACTACAATGAAAACAGATAAAATGGAAGCCTACAGAGTAAACAGGGAGACCTGATTTCCTGGCCTACAAGACTTCAAGCATATTGTTAGCCAAGCTAATATCCTTCCAGGAAGAAGATGAAGAATTCTTTTCCTAGGAAAATTGATTGGCCTACGGAAAAAAACTCTAGAAATAAAGACACCATGCAGAGGTCTGTTTGCCAGTGAAATGGTCGCTATTAGGTGTGATGGAGATAAGTCATACTTTAAGTGTAGACCCTGCTGGTACATACAAACATAAATTGCTTAATCTATCTTGTGCATCTCCTTAAATATCAGTGAAAATCCAAGCATCCTGAGGTTATTAGCAAAATCCTCTAATGTAGAAGTCAAAGAACTAAAGATTAAGTTAAAAAAATAATAATAATGGGAAAACAGATCATACAATAGTCTCACACAAATATTCCTATATAAATCTCATATGTATTTATAATGTTGATATATAAAATATAGAGAGAATAACCTTAAACTGATTAGACAGCACACCTGACAAACTAAGCCCCTTGTATGAAGAGTTAGAGGAGCTACTCCATGTCCAAGGTCAGGAGGGTTGGCCATGAGGAGATACCCCTCATCCAAGGTAAGGAGCAGTGGCTGCACTTTGATAGAGCAGCCGTGAAGAGATACCCCACGTCAAGGTAAGAGAAACTCAGGCAAGATGGTAGGTGTTGCGAGAGGCATCAGAGGGCAGACACACAAACCATAATCACAGAAAACTAGTCAATCTAATCACACGGACCACAGCCTTGTCTAACTCAATGAAACTAAGCCATGCCATGTGGGGCCACCCAAGACGGGAGGGTCATGGTGGAGAGATCTGACAGAATGTGGTCCACTGGAGAAGGAAATGGCAAACCACTTCAGTATTCTTGCCTTGAGAACCCCATGAACAGTATGAAAAGGCAAAATCATAGGATACTGAAAGAAGAGCTTCCCAGGTTGGTAGATACCCAATATGCTACTGCAGATCGGTGGAGAAATAACTCCAGAAAGAATGAAGGGATGGAGCCAAAGCAAAAACAATACCATCTGTGGATGTGACTGGTGATCAACCAAGGTCCAATGCTGTAAAGAGCAATATTGCATAGGAACCTGGAATGTCAGGTCCATGAATCAAGGCAAATTGGAAGTGGTCAAACAGGAGATGGCAAGAGTGAACGTCAACATTCTAGGAATCAGCGAACTGAAATGTACTGGAATGGGTGAATTTAACTCAGATGACCCTTGTATCTACTACTGTGGGAAGGAATCCCTTAGAAGAAATGGAGTAGCCATCATGGTCAACAAAAGAATCCAAAATGCAGTACTTGAATGCAATCTCAAAAACGACATATTGATCTCTGTTTGTTTCCAAGACAAACCATTCAATATCACAGTAATCCAAGTCTATGCCCCAACCAGTAGCACTGAAAGAGCTGAAGTTGAACGGTTCTACAAAGACCTACAAGACCTTTTAGAATTAACACCCAAAAAAGATGTCCTTTTCATTATAGGGGACTGGAATGCAAAAATAGGAAGTCAAAAAACACCTGGAGTAACAGGCAAATTTGGGCTTGGAGTACGGAATGAAGCAGAGCAAAGGCTAATAGAGTTTTGCCAAGATAACGTACTGGTCATAGCAAACACCCTCTTCCAACAACAAAATAGAAGACTCTACACATGGACAGATGGTCAACACCAAAATCAGATTGATTCTTTGCAGCCAAAGATGGAGAAGCTCTATACAGTCAGCAAAAACAAGACAGGGAGCTGACTGTGGCTTAGATCATGAACTCCTTATTGCCAAATTCAGACTGAAATTGAAGAAAGTAGGGAAAACCTCTAGACCATTCAGGTATGATCTAAATCAAATTCCTTATGATTATACAGTGGAAGTGAGAAATATAATTAAGGGGCTAGTGATAGAGTGCCTGATGAACTATTAACAGAGATTCGTGACATTGCACAGGAGACAGGGATCAAGACCATCTTCATGGAAAAGAAATGCAAAAAATCAAAATGGCTATCTGAGGAGGCCTTACAAATAGCTATGAAAAGAAGAGAAGCAAAAAGCAAAAGAGAAAAGGAAAGATATAAGCATCTGAATGCAGAGTTTCAAAGAATAGCAAGGAGAGATAAGAAAGCCTTCCTCAGGGATCAATGCAAAGAAATAGAGGAAAACAACAGAATGGGAAAGACTAGAGATCTCTTCAAGAAAATTAGAGATACCAAGGGAACATTTCATGCAAAGATGGGTGTGATAAAGGACAGAAATGGTATGGACCTAACAGAAGCAGAAGATATTAAGAAGAGGTGGCAAGAATACACAGAACTGTACAAAAAAAGATCTTCATGACCCAGATAATCACGATGGTGTGATCACTCATCTAGAGCCAGACATCCTGGAATGTGAAGTTAAGTGGGCCTTAAAAAGCATCACTACGAACAAAGCTCGTGGAGGTCATGGAATTGCAGTTGAGCTATTTCAAATCCTGAAAGTTGATGCTGTGAAAGTGCTGCAGTCAATATGGCAGCAAATTTGGAAAACTCAACAGTGGCCACAGGACTGGAAAAGGTCAGTTTTGATTCTAATCCCAAGGAAAGGCAATGCCAAAGAATGCTCAAACTACTGCACAATTGCACTCATCTCACATGCTAGTAAAGTAATGCTGAAAATTCTCCAAGTCAGGCTTCAGCAATACGTGAACCATGAACTTCCAGATGTTCAAGCTGGTTTTAGAAGAGGCAGAGGAACCAGAGATCAAATTGCCAACATCTGCTGGATCACCGAAAAAGCAAGAGACTCATTGGAAAAGACTCTGATGCTGGGAGGGATTGGGGGCAGGAGGAGAAGGGGACGACAGAGGATGAGATGGCTGGATGGCATCACCGACCCAATGGACATGAGTTTGGGTGAACTCCAGGAGTTGGTGATGGACAGGCACTGACTTTCAGCAGTTTGACTATGGTGTGTATGTGTGAATTTCTTTGTGTGTATTCTGCTTGGATTCTGTTGAACTTGTTGGATGTGCATATCAATATTTTTCACCAAATTTGTTAAGTTTTTGGACACCATTTGTTCAGATTTTTTTTCTGTCATTTTCTCTCCCTCTTCTCCTGATTACGCATATGTTGGTACACATAATGGTTCCCTGCATTTCTCTGAGATTCTGTTCATTTAATTTCATTCTTACTATTTTCTATTTGTCACTCAGAATAATCTCAATTGAACAATTTTTAAGTTTGAATATTCTTAATTCTGTTTGCTCAAATCTTCTGGTGGGCCTCATAATGAATTTTTCATCTTGTATGTGGTAATTTTCAACTATATAGTTATATTTGGCTCTTTTTTATAATTTACGTATTTTTATTGATATCCTTTATTTGGTGGAACATTACTTCATACATTCCATTATTTCTTCATTCATCATTTCCTTTAGTTCTTTTAACTAATCTCATATATTGACATTCTTTGTCTACTTCAACATGTTGGCTTCCTCGGGATAGTTTAGGGATTTTCTTCCCTTACCCCCACGCATTCTTATTTCTTTGCAAGTTTTATATTATTTTATGTGAAAACTGAACACAGTTGATACAATGTATCAACTGAAAATTTTATTAAACCCCCATCTTCAGAGTTTCTTGTTATTGTTTTTTGTTTAGAGACTTTTACAAATCAATTCTATGAAGTCTATTTTTTTTTTCCACAGGTAACCAATTAAGTGTATATTCAGTTAATCTAGTGGTTCACTAAAGATTGAATAGAGATTTCCATAAACACCTGGAACCAATAAATATCCCAGTCTTCTGGGAGAGTTTCTGAGTTAAGTTAAGGCATATCTTCAACACTCAGCCATGCAGTTGAAACAGGTGCTTTAGCCTTTATTTCTTTCAATATAGAGTCTCAAGGTCAGCCAGAGGTGAGCTCAGGAAAACTCATGACACGTGCATTGCCCTATCCATGTGGGCAACTTTCTAGATTCCCAGGAATATACCAGAGTTTATCTCACTCTTCAGATTTTCCTTTTAACCTTTTTAGTTTAAATATTGTTTGCCCCCAACTATTACCCAGTGACTTGGCAGCTGTGACATTAAACTATTGCCTCTCCTTCCTTGCTTTTGACAACCAGGGCCCAAAGGCTATTTATATTGGATGAGCTCAAAGTCAGGTAAAAATAAAGACAGTCGTGCAGGTGGAATCTTCCAAGGAAACAACAGACAAATCAAATAATGAGAATTCTCTAGGAATAGGGCCACTGTGTAACTCTTACTTCATTTTGCCTTCTCCAGTGACTATAAGGCTGTTCATTTTTCCCTTGACTGAGGTATGTTGGTTCTCAAAACCTATTGAGAAGTTGATGGGGTAGGGGAATAGAGCAAGTTAGAGTACCATAAAACTCATGTTTTGGGTTTCTGTGTTTTGTTTTTTTTCTGAGATTCAGCTGCTTTTGTTGCATTAATGCTCTCCAGATTGCTGCAAGGCTTAGAATAATCTTCAGAGTTGTGAAAATGTTGATTCTGATTTTTGCAAGTATTCCCCTTGATTTTATGGAGGAGAGAATTTTTGGAGGCTTTTATTATACCATTTTCACTGATATCCTCTCTGTACAGAAATGTAATATTTTACTTTTAATATTAATGATTTTAAGGTACCTATGACAACAAATACCCAGGATCAGTTTGACATATATTCTAGCACCTCAACCTAAAAATCCTATGATTTTCAATCTAAACCATTCCATATAAAAATAAAGTTAGGATTTATAGCTGTTAAATTCCAATGATAATATTGTTTTTTAATAAAAAGAATTGGTGAAATATTGACTTGTTTTTATGGTGAAACTCCTGAGAAATTGAAAACAGATGAGTAATTGAAATAAAATATAATCTGAATTTTAAAAGAAGCAAAATAAATTTGTTTGCTCTTGTGTTAAGAGTATGGAGGTTGTGAGAAGGTAGTGAAATAAAAAACTAATGTAACTGTTGACTTGCCAAGTAAGTTATTTTGTGGGCTGCAATTGATTATAAAATAAATCAACAAGATAAGCCAAAGGGCAACAAGTTTATGTATATTAGCTATTAATGAGGAGAACAGCTTCTTGATTAGACTAGAATGATTTCTAGGGGGAAGATAGATTGTATAAACAGCTTGCATAGATTTTTTGCATTAGCTTGAATAAATAATATGTAATGAAAATATTTCTTGAAAACAGACTATGTATTAGCACAATGGTGGAGTTATAAAAATATGACCTATATGGTCCAGAAAAGAAGAATAGAAAAAAAAAATTCTTATGTGCATGTTTCTGTATTTTTAACAACTTTCTTTTTTGTGTCTTCTTTTTAATACTTTGGTATTTGGGGGTTTTGTTAATGCTGAAGGGAATGTCTCCTCTAAGGTTAACCAATTCCTGCTGCTGCTACTGCTGCTAAGTCACTTCAGCCGTGTCGGACTCTGTGCGACCCCATAGACGCCAGCCCACCAGGCTCACCCGTCCCTGGGATTCTCCAGGCAAGCACCCTGGAGTGCGTTGCCATTTCCTTCTCCAATGCATGAAAGTGAAAAGTGAAAGTGAAGTTGCTCAGTCGTATCCGACTCTTAGCGACCCCATGAACTGCAGCCCACCAGGCTCCTCCATCCATAGGACTTTCCAAGCAAGAGTACTGGAGTGGGGTGCCATTGCCTTCTCTGAACCAATTCCTAGAATAGTAAACAACTCACCTGGAAGGGTGCCTATTTGTAAGCCAACCAACCCAGGGCTGATGCCCCAACCACCTCCTTAATTGGGATTCTACACTTTGGGCTATTTTGCAAATACTGAAACCCACTCTAGGTGAGAGAAGTTACGGTATGCTTCCCACAAGCATGTAGACCCTAGACCAGTTAAACCTGAAGGTTGATGACGCTGACTCCTACTTAACTCACCACCAACCCATCAGAAGAATGTCCGTGAGCCAATCACTCCCTGTTTTACTATAAAACTTGTCACTATCTTTCCCATGTGGGAACACTTGATTTTGAGGGCATGAGCCTGCTGTGTCCATCTTTGCCTGGCAAAGCAATAAAGCTATCCTTTTCTACTTCACCCAAAACTATGTGTCCAAAATTTAATTTGGCACCGATGTACAGAGAAGATGAGCTTTTGGCATCAATAATTAGGAGAAAAGTATCTTTTCTGTAATTACTGTTCTAAGAATGATCAAACCTTACATTGTTAGATTGTTAAATTAGAAAAGTTGATGGTGTTCATAACTTCAATTCACCTTTCCCTAGAGCTATACCCTTTTTCATGTAATTTTGAAGTGTCGCAAGTTAGATTTCCATATAAACTCTAAGGTGGAGATTAGTGGCAGTAAGTGAATTAGGGAATGATCTTGGGCTTAGTAGTGGTGGAGTGGAATGGAAGAAGGCAGATTTGCACAGAAGGAGAAGTCAAACTGCAGCACACTCCCTATGGAAGCCACAGCTGACCCTACAAGGAGATGCGAAAATAGAATTACTATTCAGAATATTTTACAGCTGGGGTAAAAGGATCAGATTTTAACACTTTTATGTCAACCAATCACTGAATAGAGCTGCCCTGGAAGGAAGCATGGTTTTTGGTGAGGTGGTTCTCTTCAACTGAAGCCATTCCTAAACTGAGCTATTAACAGAATTTGAGAAGTCCCTTTCAGTGGTAATTGCATCAGCTGAGGTAGCTTATCCTTTATTCCCGAAGAGAAATCTGAGTAGCACACAGTTATTCACCAGAGGCCCTCCCACTCAGATAGGTGGCCACGTGATGTGTATGTAGTTCAGCCATGTGATTTGGCCAACATGTGTGTGTGTGTGTGTGCGTGTGCATGCACGTGCAGGCACACACACACACATGCTTAGGTGTAGCCAACTCTCCTACACCATGGACTGTAGCCAACCAGGCTCCTCTGCCCATGGGATTCTCTAGGCAAGAATACTGGTGTGGGTTGCCACCTCCTCCTCCAGGGGATCTTCCCAATCTGGAGATCGAATGCCTGTCTCCTACCTGGCAGGTGGATTCTTTACTATTAGCACCACCTGGGGCTTCCCTTGTGGCTCAGCTGGAAAAGAATCTGCCTGCAATGTGGGAGACCTGGGTTTGATCCCTGGGTTGGGAAAGGCTACCCACTCCAGTATTCTGGCCTGGAGAATTCCATGGACTGTATAGTCCATGAGATTGTAAAAAGTCGAACACAACTGAGTGACTTTCACACACAGCACCACCTGGGAAGCCCTATTTGGCCAATGAAAACTGAAAGTAGTGCTAGTCGCTCAGTAATGTCTGACTCTTTCAGACCCCATGGACTGAGGGCCGCCAGGCTCCTCTGTCCATGGGATTTTCCAGGCAAAGAATGCTAGAGTGGGTTGCCATTTCCTTCTCCAGGCAATCTTCCCGACCCAGGGCTGAAACCTGGTCTCCTGCATTGCTGGTTAATTCTTTACCATCTGAGCCGCCAGAGACAATAGATGTTAGTAAATCTGACAGAAGAATTCCTTGGAAAGCTCTTGGGTGATTGAGCTTGTCCTTTTGTTCCTCCTCAGTTAAGTTCAGTCCAGTCACTCAGTGATGTCTGACTCTCTGCGACCCCATGAATCGCAGCACACCAGGCCTCTCTGTCCATCACCAACTCCTGGAGTTCACCCAAACTCATGTCCATCTAGTCGATGATGCCATCCCGCCATCTCATCCTCTGTCGTCCCCTACTCCTCCTGCCCCCAGTCCCTCCCAGCATCAGGATCTTTTCCAATGAGTTGTTCCTCCTACTCTCCAATTAATATGAGAACATGTCTGGGCTTGCACGCTAAATCCAGAGGTAAATGAATGACTGATTCAAGTGCCCCAAACCATCCCTGCTGAGATCATCCTGTATTAGCAGTGAGCCCAGGCTTGTGTGCCAGCAGGGATCTACAGTTATCTATAAGACCTTCAACAGATGACTGCAGATTCTTAAGTGAGCCCAGATAAACCAGATGCACTATACAAATGTGTGAGCTAAATCAATGTTTATCATCATGTGCCATTAAGACTCTGGTTGTTTACTACTGAGCATTATCATTGAATTAAAAAGTAACATATTAGGTAAGTACAAATTATTATTAAAAATTATATTTACTTCTTTTGATATAAATACCTTCCCTGGTGGCTCATACAGTAAAGATTCTGACTGCAATGCGGGAGACCTGGGTTTGACCCCTGGATAGGCAAGATCCCCTGGAGAAGGACGTGGCAACCCACTCCAGTATTCTTGCTTGGGAAACCCCATGGACAGAGGACCCTGGTGGTGTTGCAAAGAGTCAGACAGGACTTAGCAACTAACACACAATTTGTATTAAGATTGCTTTATGGAATAAGTTTATTCATGTACTTCATTTCAGAGAGAGTCTCCTTTAAGCATGCTAAAGGATCTGCAGATATTTGACAATGACAGATAGGGACAGAAAGTACATGTTCAACCAGGAGGTATGTAGTGCAGCATTACACTGGCTTTATATTCCTTTCTTGACAAAATTTCAAGGAAATATAATTCAGAAGCAGTTAAATGTAAAGAATAGTATATAGGTTAAAAAAGGGTAAAAGAGGTTAAAAACAAAATGGTTTTTATTAAGTATTCTACATTTTAGCTTGATAAAGAAATAACATATTCAGTCAATTAATTCTCAGGTCATCACTTTATATTTTATGTAGAATATCCTTGGATCTTCTGAGACAGACTTAACATTTCTAGATATTTAATTGACTCAACTATTAAGTAAAAATATATATATTATTCTAGTTTTTCCTTTAATTAAAATGTCAGATGTGTTTATCCTAGAATGTTGAAAAGAGTCAAAGCTTGAAAAGAAATAAGTAAGTTATTTTCAAGCACCCTCAATATGGATCAATAAATTAAAGAACAGTCAGTCAATGCCTGAGGCTATCATCCTTTCATATTTGTATAATAAATAACTATTGGTTTGCCAATAATTTTATATTATTTTCCCTACTAAATTCTATTAGAAGGATAAATTTAATTATCTTGTCAATTTCAAAAGGGATTTGGTTAAAGAAAATTTTTAAAGAAAATTTTTAAAGAAAATGGGGTCTTGGAAAGGAGCATGTTGGTAATCAGATGACCTGTTCATTTATGAATCATTTTATAGAAATTAAAATTATAATATTCTGATTAATTATTTAGTTTTAGTGATTTTCACTGTCTAAATTAGCTAAGAGGCTTTAATCCAGGTGTGCTGTGCTGTGCTTAGTTGCTGAGTCATGTCCAACTCTTTGCGATCCCATGGATTGTAGCCCGCCAGGCTCCTCTGTCCATGAAGATTCTCCTAGCAAGAATACAGGACTGGGTTGCCATGCCCTCCTTCAGGGGATCTTCCCAACCCAGGGATCAAACCTAATACTTTATTTATTAATATGTACCTGGATTTAATGTTACAAGGTATTATTTCTATCATAAAAAGCAGAAGTTTCTTTACTCAAATGGAATGTGGGGTTTCTTTGCTAGAGTCCCTCCTAGAACTTTTTTTTATTCTACTAAACCCATTCAACCTCACATTAGTAGAAACAATTTCTTGGAATGACCATGTTCATGTAAGCTTCAGGAACCAATAGTAAGAGAAGAAAATCAAATTCTTTTAACCTAAAGATTCCATTTACCTTCAATTGTTTTTTTAAGTTTGATAGAGTCTAGTACTTTAAATTGGAGAAGGAAATGGCAACCCACTCCAGTATTCTTGCTTGGAGAATCCCAGGGACAGGGGAGCCTGGTGGGCTGCCGTCTATGGGGTCGCACAGAGTCGGACACGACTGAAGCGACTTAGCAGCAGCAGCAGCAGTACTTTAAATACTTAGGGGATTTTTTGGTAATGATGATAATGATTAAACTATCATGATATTTTAGCAGACTGCTTAATATAATTGACAGTTATGTCAAATGAGAAATTACTATTGCCCTATGTAAGAAAACAGAGAAGGCAATGGCACTCCACTCCTGCCTGGAAAATCCTATGGATGGAGGAGCCTGGAAGGCTGCAGTCCATGGGGTCGCTGAGGGTTGGACACAACTGAGAGACTTCACTTTCACTTTTCACTTTCATGCATTGGAGAAGGAAATGGCAACCCACTCCAGTGTTCTTGCCTGGAGAATCCCAGGAACGGAGGAGCCTGGTGGACTGCTGTCTATGGGGTCACACAGAGTCAGACGTGACTGAAATTACTTAGCAGCAGCATGTAAGAAAAAGAAATAGTCTGTTGCTACTATTTCTTTAAAAAAAAAAAGAAGAAGAAGAAGAAGGTCATTTGACTGAACGAATAGGGAGATATTAGTCAAAACACACATTTTCGGTTATAAGATGTAAAAGTTCTGGGGATCTAACATGCAACATAGTGATTGCAATTAAATATACTTCATTGTTTACTTGAAATTTGCAAAGACAGTAGATCTTAAGCTTCTCACTACAAGGGGAAGAAAGGTAATTATGTCAGGTATTAGATGTGTTAACTAATCATTTTACAATGTGTATATTTTATTAATATCAAATCATTACATTGTACTCTTTATATAAAATATAATTTTGTCAATTATACCTCAGTAAGCCTGGAAAGGGTTTTCTAGGTTGTGCTAGTGGTAAAGAACCTCCCTGCAAATGCAAGAGATGTAAGAGATGTGGGTTCAATCCCTAGGTAGGGAAGATCCCCTGGAGGAAGGCATGGCAACCCACTCCAGTATTCTTTCCTGGAGAATCCCATGGACAGAGGAGCCTGGCAGGCTACAGTCCATAGGGCCACAATCAGTTGGACATGACTGAAGTGACTTATCATGCAAGGCTGGAAAAGAAAAAGATAATCACTAACCCATTTGAATCTGTTCTTGTCTCTGCCTTTTCTTTTTTTGGTATTGGTGTATGTTAGGTTGCTCAGTCGTGTCTGACTCTTTGAGACCCCACAGACTATAGCTCACGAGTCTCCTTTGTCCATGGAATTCTCCAGGCAAGAATAGTGGAGTGGGTTGCCATTACCTTCTCCAGGGGATCTTCCTGATCCAAGGACTGAACCCTGGTCTCCTGCATTGCAGGCAGATTCTTTACCATCTGAGCTGCCAGGGAAGCCCAAACAATGGAGGTGCTGGGGATTGTATTGGTAATATTGGTCATGTTCTCTCTCTTCTGCTTCATCCATTTTCCTTCTCTTATAGAAACAGAATAAAAAATTCTCTATTTGTTATAATCATCCTTTATCTTCATATCCTCTCCAGATATTATCTCTACTCCCCTTCATAAGAAAAGTTAATAAAAGAGTTGTCCATGTCTATTGACTTTATTTTGTATGTCTGTCAGAATTCAACCAGGGGAGCAGAGCCAGTTATGTGTGAGTGTGTTGTGTATGTGTTATCTTGAACTCACTTACTCAATTCCATAAGCTGATTAAGTTGCTTCATTAAGGCTACCACTTCCTCCTTGCCTGGGCTGGAAATTGAAGTCCACAGAGAGAGGCAGTCAGGGAGGGAAGGTCATGATCAGGCTTAAATCCCCAAACATGAGCTAGAACTCTACAAAGTCATGTTGAAATCCATGTAGTTTCTTGGTTGCCTCTGTCCTTGCTGATAAGGATAACCTGAAGAAATCGGAGCCTATGTCACAAAGCTAAGCATACACAGCTGGTCAGAAAAGCTAAAGAATTTCAAGAAAGTAGAGCAACTATAGGCCTGACTGGTGCTTCACACCAGTGGGGTAAGTCAGCAGATCCATAATAAGTGTATGAGCTACAAAATAGGTGCAGCTTGCTATCTGGCTTTCAAATCTGCCCCCCTCCCCCACCAATCTCCCTACTTGCTCACTCTAATAGAAATACACAATAAAGGAAATTCTGGGAAATGTAGTTCAGGCTAGCTTGGCTGACACACTGCAAAGCCATCCCAATTCTCAATGCACATCATTCCAATTCTCAATACACTCAACTCCAACATACAAATTAGTTTTCTCTACTATCACTACTCTGAGATTGATTTCTGTTCTGATTTTCCAAGAGCTCTCAGCAGCTTTTCATATGGTTGTTGATGTAAGTAATTGATGAGAATTGAAATTTTGAAGAGGGACTAAAGATAAGGATTCTTTCTGATACTTATAAACTCCTTCAGCGTGCATGGAAAGAGAAATGACTGCCCAAGAGAAGTTTTCAACTAGTGGTGCCAGAAATTATACTTCTCATCCAAGATAAACTGAAAAGCAATGTGGACCTTTTATTATCTTCCCAGAAATATGCCAGAATGATGCATAAGCATATTCTAAAATATAAGACAATTAATATATAATACTCCCTTGTTGGAATTCAAATATAGGACAATCCTGAGAAATGTCTGTAATAGACTATGGGTTGTGTCTGAAGCTAGAATTGTATACCTCCCTTAAAGTTAATATATTGACAAGTTCAGGCTGAAATTGGTATTCAGATATTGCAGCAGTTGCCATAAAGTGTTACTTACCAAGAGTCTCTTACAATATACTTCAAAAATGAACTAAGAAAAATAATACATAATGAAAAGAAGAAGGTAAATTTAATTTGCCCAAAGAGGTCTGCACAAAGAAATAATTATTATTCCAAAACATTGTCTTTTAATGAAAAGCTAACAACTTTTGTGCCAAACAATACTTAACAAAAAGTGTATAAAATATCTCATTCATGTTATTTCTCTTTCATGAAATTGTCTCTTTACTCCATTTCCTTACATTACACTTTGTAAGTATACATTATGCTTGCATTTTTAAATGCATAATTAATCCCATTTTTAAGAAATATGGAGTTCAGAGGGAAACTGCTACTGCTGCTGCTACTGCTAAGTCATTTCAGTCGTGTCTGACTCTGTGGGACCCCAGAGACGGCAGCCCACCAGGCTCCACCGTCCCTGGGATTCTCCAGGCAAGAACACTGGAGTGGGTTGCCACTGCCTTCTCCAATGCATGAAAGTGAAAAAATAAAATGAAGTCGCTCAGTCGTGTCCGACTCCTAGCGACCCCATGGACTGCAGCCTACCAGGCTCCTCTGTCCATGGGATTTTCCAAGAAAGAATACTGGTGTGGGGTGCCATTGCCTTCTCCATCAGAGGGAAAATGAGCCATTAAAATAGACTAAATTATATTATATATAGGCTTCCCTCATAGCTCAGTTGGTAAAGAATCTAACTGCAATGCAGGAGACCTCGATTTGATTCCTGGGTGGGGCAGATCCCCTGGAGAAGGGGTAGGCTACCCACTACAGTATTCTTGGGTTTTCCTTGTGGCTCAGCTGGTAAAGAATGTGCTTGCAATATGGGAGACCTGGGCTTGATCCCTGGGTTAGGAAGATCCCCTAGAGAAGGAAAAGGCTACGCACTCCAGTATTCTGGCCTGGAGAATTTCATGGACTATATAGTCCATGGGATTGCAAAGAGTCGGACACAACTGAGCAACTTTTACTTTCACTTTCTTTTCATATTATATATGTGTGTATATATATATACATATATAATAATATATACACACCTAAGTATGTGAATGTGCATATGTAAGTACTTGCAATGAGTTATAATAATATAGTGAAGTATATAATATACTTCAGTTCAGTTCAATCCAGTTGCTCAGTCGTGTCCGACTCTGCGACCCCATGAATTGCAGCAGGCCAGGCCTCCCTGTCCATCACCAACTCCTGGAGTCTACTCAAACTCATGTCTATCGAGTCAGTGATGCCATCCAGCCATCTCATCCTCTGTCGTCCCCTTCTCCTCCTGCCCCCAATCATATATAATATAATATAGTGATCAATACTATATATATTATATAATATATAATGCTACATATATATATATATATATATTTGTGTTGGGTTTCCCTGGTGGCTCAGATGGTGAAGAATCTGCATGCAATGTTGGGAGACCTGGGTTCGAACCCTGGGTTAGGAAGATCCCCTGGAGAAGGGCATGGCAACCCACTCCAGTATTCTTGCATGGAGAATCCTCATGGACAGAGCAGCCTGGTGGGCTACAGTCCATGAGGTTGCAAATGGACAGACATGACTGAGAGACTAAGCACTACTTATGTTGTTGTTGCTTACTTGCCAACTCCTGTCTGACTCCTTTGCAACTGGATGGACTATAGACCTCCAGGTTCCTCTGTGCATGGGAAACCCATGCAAGAAGACTGGAGTGGATTCCCATTTCCTACTCCAAGGGATCTTCTTGACCCAGGGATTGAACCCACATCTCCTAATTTGTCAGGTTGATTCTTTACCATTGAGCCACCAGGGAAGCATAAAAGTCAGAAATGGTAAGGACCTGACAGAAGCAGAAAAGGTTAAGAACATGTAGGAAAAATACAGAGAAGAACCATACAAAAAAGGTTTTAATGACCTGGATAATCAGGAGGCTGTGATCACTCACTTAGAGCCATACACCCTGGAGTGTGAAGACAAGTTGGACTTAGGAAGCATTACTATGAACAAAGCTAATGGAGGTAATGGAATTCCAATTGAGCTATTTAAAATCCTAAAAGATGATGTTGCTAAATGATAAAAATATTGATGTTTTTGGCACTCAATATGCCAGCAAATTTGGAAAACTCAGCAGTGGCCACAGAACTGGAAAAGGTTAATTTTCTTTCCAATCCCAAAGAAAGGCAGGCCAAAGAATGTTCCAGTTACTATATAATTGTGCTCATTTTACATGCTAGAAAGATTATGCTCAAAATTCTTCAAGCTAGGCTTCATGAGTATGTGAACTGAGAACTTCCAGATGTACTATCTGGGTTTTGAAGAGACAAAGGAACCAGTGATCAAATTGCCAATATTCATTGGATCATGAGGAAAGAGAGTTTTAAAAATCACCTACTTCTGCTTAATTGACTACACTAAAACCTTGTGTGAATCATAACAAAATGTGGAAAATTCTTAAAGAGATGGGAATACCAGAATACATTACCTGTCTCTACTGTGAAATCTGTATGGGTTTTCAAGAAGCAATAGTTAGAACATTACATGGAACAACTGACTGGTTCAAAATTAGGAAAGGAGTATGTCAAGGCTGTATACTGTCACCCTGCTTATTTAACTTCTATGCAGAGTACATCATGTGAAATGCGGGGCTAAATGAATCACAAGCTGGAGTCAAGATTATGGGAATAAATAGTCTCAATCTCAGATAAGCAGATGGTATCACTTTAATGTCAGAACGTGAAGAGGAACTAAAGAGCCTTTGATGAGGGTAAAAGAGACTAAAAATGTTGGCTTGAAATTCAGCATTAAAAAAAAATGAAGATCATGTCATTCGGTCTCATCACTTCATGGCAAATAGAAGAGGAAAAAGTGAAAGTAGCGACAAATTTTATTTTCTTAGGCTCTACAATCACTGCAGACGGGGTCTGCAGCCATGAAATTAAGACACTTGCTCCTTAAAGGAAAGCTATGACAAACTTAGACAGTATATTAAAAAGCAGAGACAAAACTTTGCTGACAAAGGTCTGTATAGTCAAATCTATGTTTTTTTCCAGTAGTCAAATATGGATATGACAGGTGGACCATAAAGAAGGCTGAACACTGAAGAATTGATGCTTTTGAATTGTGGTGCTGGAGAAGATTCTTGAGAGTCCCTTGAACAGTAAGGATATCAAACAAGTCAGTCGTAAAGGCATTCAACCCTGAATATTCATTGGAAGGACTGCTGCTGAAGCTCAAATATTTTGGCCACCTGATGCAAAGAGCTGGTACATTGGAAAAGACCCTGATACTGGAAAAGAGTGAAGGCAAAAGAAGAAGAGGGTGGTAGAGGATGAACTATTTCAATAACATCACCAAGTCAATGGATATGAATTTGAGCACACTCCCAGAGATAGTGAGGACAGAAGAGCTTGGCATCTACAGTATATGGGGCCACAGAAAGTCAGACACGATTTAATGACTGAACAATGACAACAACCAGGGAAGCCCATATATTTACTTATACTAACTTAAAAATGCCATATAAGTAAATAAGTAAAGTATAAGTAAATAAGTAATATATTTGTAGGGGACAAAAAGTTTATTGCATTTTCCTATTTTTATATAAGAAATACATATTTGATTAAGTGTATATATATATATATATATATATATAAAGTATTAGCTGAAAGTACTAGAAATATTACTAAGAATAACTGAGGAGAACCATAGATTATAAGAGTAAGAGACAAAGCTCACAGCTTAATTCATATAATTTCATAATATAAACTTGATTTCTAATATTGAACCCAAGTAACCTGCATCACTTCTCTTCTTTTCACAGGTATTTGTAAGGCCTCCTTAGAGAGCCATTTTGCATTTCTTTTCCATGGGGATGGTCTTGATCCCTGTCTCCTGTACAACGTCATGAACCTCAGTCCATAGTTCATCAGGCACTCTTATCTATCAGATCTAGGCCCTTAAATCTATTTCTCACTTCCACTGTATAATCATAAGGGATTTGATTTAGGTCATAACTGAAAGTTCTAGTGTTTTTCCCTACTTTCTTCAGTTTAAGTCTGAATTTCACAATAAGGAGTTCATGATCTGAGCCATAGTCAGCTCCTGGTCTTGTTTTTGTTGACTGTATACAGCTTCTCCACCTTTGGCTGCAAAGAATATAATCAATGCAAAAAAGCAAAATGGCTGTCTAAGGAGACCTTAAAAATACTGTGAAAAGAAGAGAATCAAAAAGCAAAGGAGAAAAAGAAAGATACAAGCATCTGAATGCAGAGTTCCAAAGAATAGCAAGAAGAGATAAGAAAGCCTTCCTCAGCGATCAGTGCAAAGAAATAGAGGAAAACAACAGAACGGGAAAGACTAGAGATCTCTTCAAGAAAATTAGAGATACCAAGGGAATATTTCATGCAAAGACAGGTTTGATAAAGGACAGAAATGGTATGAACCTAACAGAAGCAGAATATATTAAGAAGAGGTGGCAAGAATACACAGAAGAACTGTACAAAAAAGATCTTCACGACCAAGATTATCACGATGGTGTGATCACTCACCTAGAGCCAGACACCCTGGAATGTGAAGTCAAGTGGGACTTAGAAAGCATCACTACAAACAAAGCTAGTGGAGGTTATGGAATTCCAGTTGAGCTATTTCAAATCCTGAAAGTTGATGCTGTGAAAGTGCTGCACTCAATATGCCAACAAATTTGGAAAACTCAGCAGTGGCCACAGGACTGGAAAAAGTCAGTTTTTATTCCAATCCCAAAGAAAGGCAATGCCAAAGAATGCTCAAACTACCGCACAATTGCACTCATCTCACATGCTAGTAAAGTAATGTTCAAAATTCTCCAAGCCAGGCTTCAGCAATATGTGATTTTGAAATTCCAGATGTTCAAGCTGGTTTTAGAAAAGGCAGAGGAACCAGAGATCAAATTGCCAACATCTGCTGGATCATGGAAAAAGCAAGAGAGTTCCAGAAAAACATATAATTCTACTTTACTGACTATGACAAAGCCTTTGACTGTGTGGATCACAATAAACTGGAAAATTCTGAAAGAGGTGGGAATACCAGACCACCTGACCTGCCTCTTGAGAAACCTATATGCAGGTCAGGAAGCAACAGTTAGAACTGGACATGGAACAATAGCCTGGTTCCAAATAAGAAAAGGAGTTCATCAAGGCTGTATATTGTCACCCTGCTTATTCAACTTATATGCAGAGTACATCATGAGAAATGCTGGGCTGGAAGAAGCACAAGCTGGAATCAAGATTGCTGGGAGAAATATCAATAACCTCAGATATGCAGATGACACCACCCTTATGGCAGAAAATGAAGAGGAACTCAAAAGCCTCTTGATGAAAGTGAAAGAGGAGAGTGAAAAAGTTGGCTTAAAGCTCAACATTCAGAAAACGAAGACCGTGGCATCTGGTCCCATCACTTCATGGGAAATAGACGGGGAAACAGTGGAAACAGTGTCAGATTTTATTTTGGGGGGCTCCAGAATCACTGCAGATGGTGACTGCAGCCATGAAATTAAAAGACACTTACTCCTTGGAAGGAAAGTTATGACCAACCTAGATAGCATATTGAAAAGCAGAGACATTACTTTGCCAACAAAGGTCCGTCTAGTCAAGGTTATGGTTTTTCCAGTGGTCATGTGTGGATGTGAGAGTTGAACTGTGAAGAAAGCTGAGCCCCGAAGAATTGATGCTTTTGAATTGTGGTGTTGGAGAAGACTCTTGAGAGTCCCTTGGACTGCAAGGAGATCCAACCAGTCCATTCTGAAAGAGATAAGCCCTGGCATTTCTTTGGAAGGAATGATATTGAAGCTGAAACTCCAGTACTTTGGTCACCTCATGCGAAGAGTTGACTCATTGGAAAAGAGTCTGATGCTGGGAGGGATTGGAGGCAGGAGGAGAAGGGGACAACAGAGGATGAGATGGCTGGATGGCATTACTGTCTCGATGGACATGAATCTGAGTGAACTCCGGGAGTTGATGCACAGGGAGGCCTGGCGTGCTGTGATTCATGGGGTTGCAAAGAGTCGGACACGACTGAGTGACTGAACTGAACTGAACTACTTGAACCTGCATCACAAGCAACTGAACCACCAAGATCTAATTATAAGTTCTAATTATAAATTAAATATAAAAAGACTAATGAAGTGTCCTCATATGTAAAAAACTCAGGAATTCTTTGAGAAATAACACATTTGTTTTCTACCCGGGTTAAGATGTACACCAACATACCTATATGATTCACTAAAGAGCCTCAAACAAAATCAGAAAGAGCTTTATCTGTGCCTCTGAGAGAAAATTACCCTCTGTACAGGAATTTGGTGGGATTTAACTTCAGAGTTTTATCTTTGAATTGCGCCTAGATGAAATATGTAGCCAGCATAAGTTTTCTTTCATTCATTTCCACTATTCCCACATCATCACATGTGAGGATTTCCATGAAGGAGGGCAGAAAAGTACCACTATGCTGTGGAATTCACTGATGACAATTAGAAGACATATATAGTTATCCAGAGGCTACCAGTTTTGTCATTTACTAATGACCTTCACTTTGGAGGTCATTAGTAAAAGTCACATCACAGCAGTTTTAAGCAATATATGTTTATTATCTCAGAGCAGTAGACTCCAGTCAATCAAGGTATTGGCTAGCCTCAATTCCTTTCTGGAGTTCAGGTTCTTCTTTCAAAAGCATGTGGCTGTTGGAAGAATTTAATTTCTTTCAGCTCCAAGATTTGGTGACCCTTCTTGCTGACAAGTATAATTACTCTCAGCTTCTAAAGGCCAATCATAGCTCCTACCATCTGACACTTTAATAGATATTTTCATACCATGGCAGCTTCCTTTTTCAAGACCCACAGAAGAATCTCCCCCTCATGTTTGCTAAGATGAAGTCTTATACAAGTTGACATAATCGTGATGGGAGTGACTATCATCTTTGTCATTTTCTGTTGCCTAGAAGCAGGTCACGTGTTCTGCAACACTTGGGATGGAGACTATATAGGACATGAGTCACTGGAGTTCACCTTTCAAACGGGTTCACCTTGTCCACAACAAGGGGTGACATCAGGAATCTTCAACAGAACATAAAGAGAACAGGATATCCAAGCAGGTGTTTTAATTATACGTTGGAGATGGCATCACGAGCCCCATACAAACACCTATACAACCAGTACTAGACCACATAATAGGAAAATTACCCTTTCTGCTATAGTCTGGAAATGTCTAGGTTTTATCAGATGACACATAAAAATAATCATTGGATTCCTGGAAATGTTTGAGAGGGAGAATCTAAAGCAAGACTGAACTGTATTTTATATATATGATATATAGACAAATGAGATTTGGTGAAATGGGCTGTCACTTTCACCTTCTGCTTTATAGGTTTAAGTATTATTTGAATATTTTCAGTAACCATGTTATTTTATAATAAAAATGACCCATACTTCATTTGTATTATGTATCAATATTTGTTAGATCATCTCTAACTGTCTGGCAGCTCCTAACTCTCTCCATCTAATGCTTTCTCCCTTTAAGTATCAGTGTAATATATTTTCCTTGCTGATATTATTTTTCCCCATTCTCTTCTGAGATAAATCACAAACTTCCAAAACTATATGGAATTTTATTTTATCATTTTAGACTCTATCCCCACATATCTTGAACCAACAAGGAACTATTCTATAGCACAGAGAACTCTGCTCAATATTCTGTAGTAACCTAAATGTGAAAAATTTGAAAAAAAAGATACATTTATATAGCTGAATAACTTTGCTGTATCTGAAACTGGCACAACATCGTTAATCAATGATACTCCAATAGAAAATAAATATTAAAAGAAAAAAGTAAAATAAAACAGTTACTTAGAGATTCTTAGAACTCTAAAAGTTAGGTTTGCTTGTTTCTTTTTATCCTATGAAAGAATCTGCTAGTAAAAACAGATTTTAAAAAGATCATTAGAGTGATGATTTAACTGTATTTATGCAAATGATAGTCCTTAAACATATGATGTCACTGAGTTGCTTAACTGAGTCATTTCCATGGGAAACTGACAACATTTTAAAATTTCTGCTGAATGGTAGGAAAGGATGTATACGTTCAAATGACTGTGAATTTTTGTCCTATGTTAATAATTGTAGCCACCAGTTATTAAGTACCATCTGTAAATCAAGCACAATGCCAAACACTTTATAAAATCTTAATCCTAAAAAAAACCACTTAAGACAGTATGCTTACACAGTTAAGTAAACTGTTCTCTGTTACTGGGTTAAAAACTGCAGAGCTTACCTTCAAACATGGGACTTTCTTACTTTTGAACCATTTATGAAAATTTTCCATGATTTACATTAATCTGCATGAGAAAATATGGAAACATTTCTATTTTTTAGTAACTTTCATATATTATTTGGACTCTTAGACAGATCCTCTGATATCACATGACACCAAACTCAGAAAACCAATATAATTCATGCATCAGTGAGATTCAAACTTGATAATATTTATTTCATTATTCATTAGGTAGCTGCATTGCATAAGTGATAAATCACCCAGTAAAAATGCAGCTTCAACTCATAAAGAACACATTACCTACACTGTAATAATTTCCACGGAAGTAGAGGTGTTATTGACTTCTTTGACATTTCCTTCCTGAGTATTTCTGTAGGACTCCAAGTTATATGGAGCAATTATTACTAATTTTGTGTTCCTCTTAGTGTGCATGTTTTACCTACAAATTTTATATCATTTTATGATGCTGCTGCTGCTGCTAAGTCACCTCAGTCATGTCCAACTCTGTGTGATCCCATAGACGACAGCCCACCAGGCTCCCCCGTCCCTGGGATTCTCCAGGCAAGAACACTGGAGTGGGTTGCCATTGCTTTCTCCAATGCATGAAAGTGAAAAGTGAAAGTGAAGTCACTCAGTCGTGTCCAACTCTTAGTGACCCCATGGACTGCAGCCCACCAGGCTCCTCGGTCCATGGAATTTTCCAGGCAAGAGTACTGGAGTGGTGTGCCATTGCTTTCTCTGATCATTTTATCGTAGTATAATATTAAAAATAATTATAATCTACTTAGATAAACAGAAATCCAGGACTGGCATTAATCACAAAGGTTATCTACATTTTTCCTTTGGCAGAAGAAAAGGAGAATGAGTGATAAATTAATTTGAGAAATTGATGACCTTAGGGAGAAAGGGATGGTTGGTATGCAATATTCATTTGTGAACATGACTGACTTTGGAATGAGAAAAGCCTGAGTTCAGGTCTCAGGTATTTGTGCAAACTAGGACAAACAGCCTCTTTTGTGGTTCCTTAGCTTCTTGTCTTGGAGAAGGCAATGGCACCCCACTCCAGTACTTTTGCCTGGAAAATCCCATGGATGGAGGAGCCTGGTAGGCTGCAGTCCATGGGGCCGTTAGGAGTCAAACACGACTGAGCGACTTACTTTCACTTTTCACTTTCATGCATTGGAGAAGGAATTGGCAACCCACTCCAGTGTTCTTGCCTGGAGAATCCCAGGGATGGAGGAGCCTGGTGGGCTGCCATCTGTGGGGTCGCACAGAGTCAGACATGACTGACACGACTTAGCAGCAGCAGCAGCAGCAGCTTCTTGTCTCACAGAGTTGCAAAGGATTTAGGATAATGCTTTGCACTGAGGGCACTCTTTAACTGATACCTATAGGAATACATTATTTGAATTAGTTACAGCTAATAGAAGAGAGATTGTATTAGATAATTTCCATTTGCCTCTTTGATACCCTCAGATGTCATCGTTTTCCGAGTCACTATGACAGGATATCTTGTAACAACCATAACTTCTTTGTTTGATGACATCCCAAGTCATTCGTCCACCCATTTTAAAAATACTTAACAAGGAATTACTATGTGCCAGGCATTTTCTAGATACTGTGGATATGTAAAGATAAACATATTGGAACTTCATGCCATTTAACTCTTTTCTGCCTCTTAAGAGGTGGAATTTTATAGAATGACGCAGGAGGTTTTCTTGACTTTTGGTTTCTAGCTGGGTTGGCCAGCAAGCCTTCTCATCAGTTTATCATGGACAGCTGGGGGGTGAAATTTTTTATTCTGTTAGCATTCTCCCTACTGAACACCAGGTTAGCTGCATGTAGACAGCTGCTCTCTCTTGTTATTCCTACATAGCTATGTATGGCAACAAGTACCCACTACGCTTAATCATTCTGCATTGATTTTCATTAACGGCACCCACACTTTCTATGGTACCTTACATTACCCTCTGGTATGTACAGTCTTACAGGCAATGAGAACATACTTGCTGTAGGTACACTGGGAACCAAGGCCTAGAGGGCCAGAAGAACTAAAACTGTAATTGAGGACATCTACTTTGTTACGTTCCCATAGCTACCTACATACACAGAGCTATAAGCTGAATGGGAAATTCTAGGGACAGAAGCATGCTTTATTTACTTTATATACCCACAGTGCTTTGTACCTCTAAGTTTATGTGCTAAAATCTGCTGTGTTAACCCATGCATCTCACAGTTAGCTTGCTAGTCTCCCTTTGTAATAGCCTTAAACACAATTTTCATAGCCACTCAAACAGGATGTTTTAGAGTAGATTTTAGTAAATTTACCAGTTCTATTGCAGTCATTTGGGCTTCCTGGATAGCTCAGTTGGTAAAGAATCCACCTGCAATGCAGGAGACCCTGGTTCGATTCCTGGGTCAGGAAGATCCACTGGAGAAGGGATAGGCTACCCACTCCAGTATTCTTGGGCTTCCCTTGTGGCTCAGCTGATAAAGAATCTGCCTGCAATGTGGGAGACTTGGGTTTAATCCCTGGCTTGGGAAGATTACTGGAGAATAGAAAGGCTACCCATTCCAGTATTCTGGCCTGGAGAACTCCATGCACAAAGAGTCAGACACAAATGAGCGACTTTCACTTTCATACATTGTAGTCATTTATCCACTAATTTTTAAAATACTTAGTGAAAAATTCCTATATACCAGGTAATTTTCTAGGTCCTTGGACGCAGATAAGAACAAAACAGGGGCACTAGATCCTAGAAGAATAAGTAACCAGTAATTAAATGCAGAAACAAGAGAGTTTTACATTGCTATCAGTTCAGTTCAGTTCAATCGCTCAGTTTTGTCCAACTCTTTGCGACCCCATGGACTGCAGCAGGCCAGGCCTCCCTACATTGCTATACTACTAAGAATTTAAAAAAAAAAAAAAAAAGTGATGTAGAAGACAATTGTGATAATTGCCATAAAGAATTTTAAGTTGATAAGATAGAAAATAAAATGATGGGGGTGGAGTGGCTACTTTAGGTAGAATCATCAGGGATGGTGACACTAAAGAGATGACATTTGGCTACTAAAGGATGAACAAGAGCCTTCAGTGCAGCAAAGCTAAAAAAAAAAAGTTGCATTTCAACCAGAAAGAAAAATGCAAAGTTGCAAAGTACGAAAAGTAGGAAAGGCTTGGAATATTCCAGAGCATTTGAAAAACAGCTATGGATAAAGTATAACAATTTGTAATATTATACGGGTCAGATCACGGTGGGCTTTTCACTTCATAGTTAGGAAATAGAACTTAATTGTTAGTATTGTGTCGAGTCCTTGATATATTTACAGTGGAGAATTATATTATTTAAATTAAGTTTTTAAAAAATACTCGCTGGCTGTTTAGGGGAGGTGAGCTGGGATGGAGCAATAGTGGAATCAGGAAAAACAGCAAGGAAACTAGGTGGTTTTGTTGGAGATGGAAAGTGGTAGAGAGAAAAATATCACAGGATATCATTTATATGAAGAATCAAAAGAAATGATACAACTAAACTTATTTACAAAACAGAAACAGACTCACAGTGTTGGATAATGAATTTATGATTACCACAGGGGAAAAAGTGGGAGGGGAGGAATATATTGGTATTTAGGGGTTGACATGTGCACACTGCTATACTTAAAATAGATAACCAAAAAGAATCTTTATGTATCACTTTAAAAAACCATTGTTCAGCTGCTAAGTCATGTTTGATTCTTTGTGACTCCAAGGATCCCAGTTTCCCTGTCCTTCACTATCTCCCAGAATTTGCTTAACTCATGTCCATTGAGTCTATGATGCCATCCAACCATTGCATCCTCTGCCGTCCCCTTCTCCTCCTGTCTTCAGTCTTTCCCAGCTTCAGGGTGTTTTCCAATGAGTCAGTTCTTCACATCAGGTGGCCAAAGTACTGGAGTTTCAGCTTCACCATCAGTCCATCCAATGAGTATTCAGGACTGATTTCCCTTAGGATTGACTGGTTTGATCTCCTTGCAGTCCAAGGGACTCTCAAGAATCTTCTCCAACACCACAGTTCAAAAGCATCAATTCCTCAGCTGTCAGCTTTCTTTATGGTCCAACTCTCACACCCATACACAACTACTAGAAAAACCATAAGGATGTATCATGGGATTAACTGGCTTTCCTGGTAGCTTAGGTAGTGAAGAATCCACCTACAATGCAGGAGACTCGGGTTTGATTCCTGGGTTGGGAAGATTCCCTGGAGAAGGAAATGGCAACCTACTCCAGTATTTTTTCCTGGAGAATCCCATGGACAGAGGAGCCTGGAGGGCTACAGTCCGTGGGGTCGCAAAGAGTCAGACATGACTGAGCAACTAACACTTTTCTTGGTCATGTCTGTAATGACTCCTGTGATTCCCTGGAGGATCAGAGGATAATCTGATCCCTGCAATGCGGGAGACCTGGGTTCAATCCCTGGGTCAGGAAGATCCCCTGGCGAAGGAAATGGCAAATCACTCTGGTACTCTTGCCTGGAAAATCCCACAGACGGAGAAGTCTGGGAGGCTACAGCCCATGGCGCTGCAAAGTGTCCAACAGGACTGAGAGACTTCACTTTCACTTTCACTTTCCTGTGATTCACCTTTTGTAATCATGAGAGCATTGGTGATATTAACAGAGAGAAACTGGGTGTTGCCTAATTCTATTTCTGAAATCTTTCAAACATGCACCCCATGCACCATAAGCTGTTTCTTAGCAATCTCCTTAATTCAAGTGAGCTCTTCAAAGGCTTTAACAACACTTTCCCAAATACTCTTAAGCAACATATTCAAGATAATTAAAAGTAGTTCTAGAAGTTCCTCTTCCCATCACCACACCCCTCAAAAAGAAAAAGAAAAAAACCTGCAAAGAATGCCTCTTGACCAATAAGATGGCTCCTAGAACTGACAGTCATGTTTTCTGAAACCTAAATCTCTTCTAATCTTGTAATTCAACAACTTTTCCTTTTCTTTTCTTCATGCACAGCATGTAAGAGCTTGGTGTTCTTCATATTCCCCATGTACCTTCCTGTATCCATTCTTCTCTGCCTTTTTACTCTGAATAGAGTGTATATTGCATCACAATGTAATCAATCCTTCCTATCATCTAGGGCCCAATGCAAATTCTATTTTTCTATCTATATCTCCTTTCCTTTATAAATGAAGAAATATCCCTCTCCTCCAAACATCCATAATACTTTATTTATTCCATTTCATACCCCTTCAATCTTCCTGCTTTATATTATCACTTGACATGATTATGGGATATTTATTATTTTATAATATATGTTTCTTATTATAATTCTGGTTAAGATACCTTTAAAAAGTGAAAGTGTTACTTTCAGTCAAGTCTGACTCTGCAACCCCATCGACTGTAGCCCACCAGGCTCCTCTGTCCATGGGATTATCCAGGCAAGAATACTGGAGTGGTTTACCATGCCCTCCTCCAGGGGATCTTCCCAACCCAGGGCTTGAACCCAGGTCTCCCTCGTTGTAGTCAGAGTCTTTACCATCAATCTGAGCCACTAGGGAAGCCCATCTCAGAGCACATATTCATATTACTCCCTTGAAAAACATTAAACTGCTAAATGAACAAATGATTAGAAAATATTTAACAAATTTAAATGTCCGTTAAATTGAAAGAAATTAACAGTGATGGGTCAAATTGATTCCCAAGATACACTGAATCAATCAGTGTTAGCCAGTGTTACTATATTTTTAGCAATTTAAACAAAATTGGATATATTCATCTACCTACTTCCTGCAGGTGACAGTCTCAACATTTCCATGAATTTGTAAAGAGTTCTGGTTAATACATCTACTTTTGATTCTGAGTTCCTGCTCTTGCCAAGAAACCAACTCCTTCTGCCCCCAGCCCTTTTTATTTCTGTCTTTTTTCTTCTGTTTCAGAAGTTAAAATGTGGAACTCAATTCTATTTCCATGATTAAAAGTAAACACTTCAACAAGCACAAGAACAAAACACTAAAACTGGACGAATATGTATGTAAAGCATCATTTGGTTAAAGAAGAATTTCTTTATCTAGGCTGCCGGTTTCCTTATCCACCTCTGAGTTCTCCCCAGTTTCCTGCAACCCTGTGCCCAAGACCCAGCACCCCCTCATATATGAGTCTCTTGCTGCTTTCATTCCCCATCAAAGAAAACAAAATTTAGACTCCCTCATTGTATATGCATACTGGATCAGTTCTCCATCCCCAGTTTAGCCCCAGACCTCATTCACATTTTAATTCCAATCAATTGTATTTTGAAGAAATTAAGAAATGAGGGGGGATTTTTGTTATATTTCTTTGTATATTTACCTGATTCAGTATTCACTATTCAAATAGATCTAATTTTTCTTGTAATACCATTTCCCATTGTAAGACAGCTTTACTGGTGACAAATTCTGGAAGTTTTTTTGTTTTGTTTTGTTTTAATCTGAAAGATATTTTATTCTACTTTTATTTTTAAAAGATTTTCATTGAGCATAAGATTCTAGATTAATTCATTTAATTTTTTTTCCCTTTAAAATGTCTCCATTGTATATATGTACCACAGCTTTCTTTTTTTTTTCCCTTAGTTCTTATTTTTGTACCACAGCTTTTTTTTTTTAATTTTATTTTATTTTTAAACTTTACATAATTGTATTAGTTTTGCCAAATATCAAAATGAATCCATCATAGGTATACATGTGCTCCCCATCCTGAACCCTCCTCCTTCCTCCCTCCCCATACCATCCCTCTGGGTCATCCCAGTGCACTAGCCCCAAGCATCCAGTATCGTGCACTGAACCTGGACTGGCATCTCGTTTCATACATGATATTTTACATGTTTCAGTGCCATTCTCCCAAATCTTCCCACCCTCTCCCTCTCCCACAGAGTCCATAAGACTGTTCCATACACACAGCTTTTTTTATCCATTCATCTGCTGATGGACATCTAGGTTGCTTCCATGTCCTGGCTATTATAAACAGTGCTGCGATGAACACTGGGGTACACGTGTCTCTTTCAATTCTGGTTTCCTCAGTGTGTATGCCCAGCAGTGGGATTGCTGGGTCATAAAGCAGTTCTATTTCCAGTTTTTTAAGGAATCTCCACACTGTTCTCCATAGTGGCTGTACTAGTTTGCATTCCCACCAACAGTGTAAGAGGGTTCTCTTTTCTCCACACCCTCTCCAGCATTTATTGCTTGTAGACTTTTGGATTGCAGCCACTCTGACTGGTGTGAAATGGTACCTCATAGTAGTTTTGATTTGCATTTCTCTGATAATGAGTGATGTTGAGCATCTTTTCATGTGTTTGTTAGCCAACAATGGAGTATTACTCAGACATTAAAAAGAATACATTTGAATCAGTTCTAATGAGATGGATGAAACTGGAGCCTATTATACAGAGTGAAGTAAGGCAGAAAGAAAAACACCAATACAGTATACTAATGCATATATATGGAATTTAGAAAGATGGTAACAATAACCCTGTATACGAGACAGCAAAAGAGACACTGATGTATAGAACAGTCTTTTGGACTCTGTGGGAGAGGGAGAGGGTGGGATGATTTGGGAGAATGGCATTGAAACATGTATAATATCATATATGAAATGAGTCACCAGTCCAGGTTCGATGCACGATACTGTATGCCTGGGGCTGGTGCACTGGGACGACCCAGAGGGATGGTACGGGGAGAGAGGAGAGAGGAGGGTTCAGGATGGGGAATACGTGTATACCTGTGGTGGATTCATGCTGATATACGGCAAAACCAATACAATATCATAAAGTTAAAAAATAAAATTAAATTACATTAAAAAATGTCATTCATTACTTTGTTGCTTATATTTTTCTGAAAAGAAGTCAAAAACCTTTCAATTTGTCACCATCCTATGTACAATCATTCTCCTCTAGTTGTCTTCAAATTTTTTAAAAATCTTTGTTTCAAAAATTTTATTGTCATGTGCTTAGTTGTGGGTATCATATATTTCTGATGTGGAAATCATTATTCTTTTGCAATCTGTATCAAAAAATTCCAAGTATGTTTTGTGTTCCCATTTCACTTCTCTGCTTTAAGCCTCAGATTGTATTTGTTAGACTTTGGATATTGTTCAACATGACACTGAAGCTCTATTCATGTCTGTTAAGGTATTTTTAAATATTTTGTGCTTTGGTTTACATATTACCTATTGACCTTTCTCCAGGATTAGTGATATTTTCTTACTGGTTCTCCTGATTATGATTCATGTTTACCTGAATCTTCAGATCTAGGAATATCTTCTTGCTTGCTGGATAGTATAGTTGCTATGTTTTGAGAATTTAAATTTTGCTGTTTTTACTAGTAATTATAAAATTTTATTTCTGGAAAGCAGTTAATCCTTGGTTTTTAAGCTTTGACTGGATGGGTCTTTAGTAACTCATACTCTCAGAAATAGCCCTGTCCCCTAGAAGTGGGTTTTCTGAGGTTGTAATGGAATTTTTGGATCTTTCTTCCTATGTTCTCCATTCTGGTAGGCCAGAAATCTAATATCTTCCAATAATATATGACCACCAGAATCACCATTACACTCAGAGTTCCCAAGCACTTCCTTCGATAATTAGAAGAATCTTGTATTGGGTATGTGAAGCTTAGTGTTTGGCCAAAGACTCAAAGAACCCTCTGTAAAAACTTATGTGGCTCATTTTCTATATAGATCTCTGTTAGCCACTCATAAATTCCATCAACTTCAGCTGCTGGGAACTCCAGCCTGTTTCCTCCACCCAGCAAGACCACTACTAAGCTTTAGTACTCTACTGTGGTTTCAAATGTGCCCCCATGCAAACAGCCTGGATAAATGTAGAGGTCACTTTGTTTCCCTTTTGAAAGGACCACAGTCCTATGTTGTCCAATGGTGTCCAATGCCAAAAAAGATTTTTTTCCAATTTTATAAATGATTGCAACAGAGTTACATTGTATATCCAACATGATAAGAACTAGAAAACTCAAATTCATGCTTTGAAAACATCTGAAATAAGTCCTTATTTATCCATAAAAAGAGAGAAAATTTTGAATGTGAAAAGATCATGTTCATTGTAATGAGCATTTTCACATTCAAAGTTTAGGCTCTTTTTGTACAAATGAAACAATTATAATTTATTCATTCAGTGAAATAATACTTTTAAGAAACTTTCAAGATATATTTCTAATACAAATACATTTTGTTACAATTTAATGATATCCTCCTTACTTTAACTTGTGGTAATTTTGTGCTAATAGATAGTACAATATAAGTGTCATATTGATCAACACTGTCATGGGTCTTAATACACATATAGTTATGTTTTAGAATTTTCTTATTGATTCTTTGAGGGCCAGAGGGAAATTTTAAATCAGTTATAATATCTCTTACTATTTGGGTACAATCAAGGCTTTTTTGCTATTGAATAATATTGACATATATTTTCTAGAGCAAGTTTCCTTGCTTTGATTTTTCCCCTCATATTCATTTCAGGTTGATTCTGTATAAAGATAAAGAATAAAGGAAAAGAAAACTAGTCTAAGAAAGGTAAAACAGTTATTTGATAAACATAATACCAAAGGTAAATTTTAAATTTAATTCTAATATGGTTAGGCATTTGTATAACATTGTATACAAATATTGCATTGGGCCAGTAGGTGCTTTGGGCTTTTCTTTAAGATCTTATGGGATAACTTGGGAGGGGCGGTCCTAAGATGGCAGAGGAATAGGATGGGGAGACCACTTTCTCCCCCACAAATTCATCAAAAGATCATTTGAATGCTGAGCAAATTCCACACAACAACTTCTGAACACTGGCAGAGAACACCAGGCACAATATAAAAGATAAAAAGAAAGACAAAAGAGTTAGGGATGGAGAAACATACCGGGGAGGGAGTTGTAAAAGAGGAGAAGTTTCCAAACACCAGGAAACCCTCTTAGCGGCATGTCTGTGGGGAGTTTTGGAATCTCAGAGGGCAACATCAGTTCAGTTCAGTTCAGTCACTCAGTTGTGTCTGACTTTTTGCGACCCCATGAAACGCAGCACGCCAGGCCTCCCTGTCCATCACCAACCACCGGAGTTCACTCAGACTCATGTCCATCGAGTCAGTGATGCCATCCAGCCATCTCATCCTCTGTCGTCCCCTTCTTCTCCTGGCCCCAATCCCTCCCAACATCAAAGTCTTTCCCAATGAGTCAACTCTTTGCATGAGGTGGCCAAAGTACTGGAGTTTCAGCTTTAGCATCATTCCTTCCAAAGACATCCCAGGGCTGATCTCCTTCAGAATGGACTTGTTGGATCTCCTTGCAGTCCAAGGGACTCTCAAGAGTCTTCTCCAACACCACAGTTCAGGTAGCTGCATTGCATAAGTGATAAATCACCCAGTAAAAATGCAGTTTCAACCCATAAAAAACACATTACCTACACTCTAATCATTTCCACTGAAGGCTTTCCACAAAGCCTTTCTTTGGGACTGGAATGAAAACTGACCTTTTCCAGTCCTGTGGCCACTGCTGAGTTTTCCAAATTTGCTGGTATATTAAGTGCAGCATTTTCACAGCATCATCTTTCAGGATCTGAAATAGCTCAACTGGAATTCCATCACCTCCACTAACTTTGTTCATAGTGATGCTTTCTAAGGCCCACTTGACTTCACATTCCAGGATGTCTGGCTCTAGGTGAGTGATTACACCATCGTGATTATCTGGTTTGTGAAGATCTTTTTTGTACAGTTCTTCTGTGTACTCTTGCCACCTCTTCTTAATATCTTCTGCTTCTGTTAGATCCATACCATTTCTGTCCTTTATCGAGCCCATCTTTGCATGACATGTTCCCTTGGTATCTCTAATTTTCTTGAAGAGATCTCTAGTCTATCCCATTCTGTTGTTTTCCTCTATTTCTTTGCATTGATCGCTGAGGAAGGCTTTCTTATTTCTTCTTGCTATTCTTTGGAACTCTTCATTCAAATGCTTATATCTTTCTTTTCTCCTTTGTTTTCCACTTCTTTTCTTTTCACAGCTAATTGTAAGGCCTCCCCAGACAGCCATTTTGCTTTTTTGCATTTCTTTTCCATGGGGATGGTGTTGATCCCTGTCTCCTGTACAATGTCAGGAACCTCCGTCCATAGTTCATCAGGCCCTCTATCTCTCAGATCTAAACCCTTAAATCTATTTCTCACTTCCACTGTATAATCATAAGGGGTTTTATTTCAGTCATACCTGAATGGCCTAGTGGTTTTCCCTACTTCAATTTAAGTCTGAATTTGCTAATAAGGAGTTCATGATCTGAGCCATAGTCAGCTCCTGGTCTTGTTTTTGTTGACTGTATTGAGCTTCTCCATCTTTGGCTGCAAAGAATATAATCAATCTGATTTTGGTGCTGACTATCTGGTGATGTCCATGTGTAGAGTCTTCTCTTTTGTTGTTGGAAGAGGGTGCTTGCTATGACTAGTGCATTTTCTTGGCAAAACTCTATTAGTCTTTGCCCTGCTTCATTCTGTATTCCAAGGCCAAATTTGCCTGTTACTCCAGGTGTTTCTTGATTTCCTACTTTTGCATTCCAGTCCCCTATAATGAAAAGGACATCTTTTTTGGGGTGTTAGTTCTAAAAGGTCTTGTAGGTCTTCATAGAACCGTTCAACTTCAGCTTCAGCTTTACTGGTTGGGGCATAGACTTGGATTACTGTGATATTGAATGGTTTGCCTTAGAAACAAACAGAGAATATTCTGTCGTTTTTGAGATTGCATCCAAGTACTGCATTTCAGACTCTTTTGTTGACCATGATGGCCACTCCATTTCTTCTGAGGGATTCCTGCCCGCAGTAGTAGATATAATGGTCATGTGAGTTAAATTCACCCATTCCAGTACATTTAGGCTGATTCCTAGAATGTCAACATTCACTCTTGCCATCTCTTGTTTGACCACTTCCAATTTGCCTTGATTCATGGACCTGATATTCCCGGTTTCTATACAATATTGCTCTTACAGCATCAGACCTTGCTTCTATCACCAGTCACATCCACAGCTGGGTATTGTTTTTGCTTTGGCTCCATCCCTTCATTCTTTCTGGAGTTATTTCTCTACTGATCTCTAGTAGCATATTGGGCACCTACTGACCTGGGGAATTCCTCTTTCAGTATCCTATCATTTTGCCTTTTCATACTGTTCATGGGGTTCTCAAGGCAAGAATACTGAAGTGGTTTGCCATTCCCTTCTCCAGTGGACCACATTCTACCCAAGTCCGAGGTCACGGGCGGCGGCCGGGAGGAACTACCCCATGCCCCCATGCCCAAGGCCAAGGGCGGCAGCCAGGAGGAACTACCCCACACCTGAGGCCAGGGGCAGCAGCTGGGAGGACCAACCCCACATCCAAAGAGCAGTGGCTGTGTGGGCACAGGAGGGCCTAGAGGAGCTATCCCACACTGAAGGTCAGGAAGGGCAGCAGTGAGGACATACCCTTTGTCCAAGGTAAGGAGCCGCGGCTGTGCTTTGCTGGAGCAGCCATGAAGAGATACCCCACGTCCAGGGTAAGAGAAACCCAAGTAAGATGGTAGGTGTTGCAAGAGGGCATCAGAGGGCAGACACACTGAAACCATACTCACAGAAAACTAGTCAATCTAACCATACTAGGACCACAGCCTTGTCTAACTCAATGAAACTAAGCCATGCCCGTGGGGCCACCCAAGACTGGCGGGTCATGGTGGAGAGATCTGACAGAGTGTGGTCCACTGGAGAAGAGTGCAACATAACCAGGAGGAAAAATAAATAAATAAACAAACCCCACAGATTACGTGCTTAATGACAACTCCCAGTAGAGAAGTAGCCCAGATGCTCACAAGCCGGGCTGAACAGGGAGGCCTGGGCTGCATTGCTTAGGGTAGGGACCAGGCCTGAATGCCCTGAGGACAATCTGAGGGAGCTAACCTGAGATAGCAACCCAGATTGTGGGATAGCCAGAGAGAGAGAAAAAAGAGAGGGAGAGAGAGAACTTTCCCATGAAAAGCTCTAACCTAAGACACTGCCAGGCCTGCTCACAAAACAAAGGACTGAGTAAAAACCAGAGAGCTAGAAGCTGCAGATTGGTCCATCCCCCACCAGAGGCAGAGAGGCAGGCGGGCGACAAAGAAAGAGGCAGAGCTCGAAAGGGAAAATCTTGGCCCTTTCACTCACTCACACACACATTCTCTCACTCACACATTTATATATATGAACACACAGAATCATACAAATCAGTAGAGGTGCAACCAATATAACCATCTCAATATAAATCCTTCATTTCTGCCTTTGTATCAGAAATGAAACTTGACTAGAAACAGATGAGAAAATTCAGATTTAAAAATAGTGAGACAAAACAATAAATAATAAATGCAAAGGTTAAAAATATGAAATCAGTTTCAGTCAGTTCAGTCACCCAGTCGTGTCCAACTCTTTGCAACCCCATGAATTGCAGCACGCCAGGCCTCCCTGTCCATCACCAACTCCCGGAGTTCACTCAAACTCATGTCCATCAAGTCAGTGATGCCATCCAGCCGTCTCATCCTCTGTCGTCCCCTCTCCTCCTGCCCCCAATCCCTCCCAGCATCAGGGTCTTTTCCAGTGAGTCAACTCTTCGCATGAGGTGGCCAAAATATTGGAGTTCCAGCTTTAGCATCAGTCCCTCCAATGAACACCCAGGACTGATCTCCTTTAGGATGTACGGATTGGACCTCCTTGTAGTCCAAGGGACTCTCAAGAGTCTTCTCCAACACCACACTTCAAAAGAACCATCAGTTCTTCGGTGCTCAGCTTTCTTCACAGTCCAACTCTCACATCCATACATGACCACTGGAAAAACCATAGCCTTGACTAGATGGACCTTTGTTGGCAAAGTAATGTCTCTGCTTCTGAATATGCTATCTAGGTTGGTCATAAAGTTTAGCAGAGTAAATTTCTGTTTATCCTCTTTTAAAACTCTTATTTTTTGCTGACTGTTTTCAATGCTGTAAATAAGATCATATTATACATCAATTATATCTCAATAAACCTGGAATAAAAAGTAATAAGCATTCGAGTTTCTCTTGCTTTTAAAAGTTTGAATAGGAAATCCTTTCCTCAGTAGCACTTAGAAGATCCAGTTCTCTATTTTATTATTTCATAAATTTTAGAACTTAATTATTGCTATAAGAAGTTACAAAAGAAATCACAAGAGAAAGAAATAGGTAATTCAAATATATTTCTGGGAGTAAATCTATTATCACAATCTGGTGAATATCATAGGTATTTCTTTATGCACTGTACATAGAGAATGATGTCTATGTTCATGCCTTCATGCCTGTATGGATAGGTGGATGTGTAGTTGCAGAACAAATAGAGTGATAGCTAGATTTTAAAATAAAATATTTATGGTAAGAATCATTAAATAGATCCAAACCATCTTTCCTAGCATGAAAATATTTTGATAGAGTGTTGTTTCCTAGGCAAATTTCTTTGATATTTGCCATATACCCCCACAACTCATGGGCTGGCAAAAGGCAGAGCAAAAGGTAAAGTCGCTAAGTCATGTCTGACTCTTTTGAGACCCATGGACTGTAGCCAACCAGGTTTATCTGTCCGTGGGATTTTCTAGGCAAGAATACTGGAGTGGTTGCTATTTCCTTCTCCAGGTGATCTCCTAGACCCAGTGATCTAACATGTGTCTCCTGCATTGTCAGGTGGATTTTTTACCACTGAGGCAGGAAGAAAGCCTTAGTTTGTGTGTAGCTCCTGAAAATTCCAGAGCGATATATATATCTTATTTTCTATAGAACAGTCTAAATTTTGAGGTTAGGCAATGCTATACTCCTTCCTGCTTTTCTGTGCTATTTTTTTTAGAGATTCTTACATATATATACACATATGAATACACATGTGTATTACCAGTTTGTTTCATTCAGTCAGGACTTATTTCAGTCTCATGAGTTTCTAGCTCATATTCCTAAATTCCTACACATGCCTGAAAAATCACACAATCAGAAGCCATTCATTCTGACACTTTCTCTGGTACCACAAATATGCAGCTTTGTCTATACTTAGTGTTTTTGTCACAGCAGTCTACTCATAATTCACCCACATCCACCCCAATCAATTCTGAGGTGGAAAAGCACTGATAAGAATTCTTAGGATCAGTTCCATTCACCTGCTTCTCTCAGTGCTGTTTGGCTGGAGGAGGACAAGTAGTCCTTGACTAAAATCTTTTGTTTCTTTCCTTGATAGCTACATACTCCTCCCATAACAGTTAATTTATTTTTCTCTTGTTTATTTGATACTGGAACATAAATTATATTTTACTTTTAATATTTTTATTTCATTGTGCTGGAAAAGGGAGCTCCTATACTTCTATTTTATTCTGTCTCACCCACTCAAGTCCAAATTTTAATATCATGTTACATTTGCATACATGAAAGTGTGCACACACACACCAATAGAAGATATATGTAGGTTAGATATAAGGTACACCACTTGCTAACTCTTATTTCAGACGTTCATTATGTTAAATTTTCATTTTGTTCCAAAGGAAAAATGCCTACCAAATGAAAATATATGCTTCTTTAACATTTTATGAACTTGTGTTTTGCATCATTTCAGCCAGGTGTTGTCAAGTTCATCATAATCTCAGCATGCTTCACAAATTTTAACATTATTTCTGAAGTACTGTAAATTCTTTGCCTAATCCAGATCCTCTACCCCAGCTCTAAGAATAATATATAGCAAACCTTCAAGCATTCATTAACTAAATGTTATTCAGTGAGTTATTTTTTATTTCTACATTTTTTACTTCAAATAAATGCTGGATTCACCAAGTAAACAGAGAACAGTAAAAGTCTATAAAATGTAATATTAAAATTAAATAAAAATCCCATAATGAGTGACAGCTGAAGGATAATAGTGGATTATATTATGCTAAGGCTGGCAGTAGTCAAGGAAATCGTATTTCAGCTTTAACATTCAAATGACAAAGCAAGAGCTACATGTGCCTCATACCTATAACTATTTTATACTGACACCATTAATCCACATCAAACATTTTGGCATTATAAAACTCTTTATCAAATGAAATATTACTGTCATTTGATTCAATTGATTTTTTAGTTTTTGTCCTCCTTCTTCATCTTTTTTCACCCAAAATTATATTGGTAAAATACTTGTCTGATGTATGCAATACTGTATTCTTTAAGCCCTTTCATCAAAATACTTGCATTCCTCCAATGTTAAGCATGTAAAACATTAATACATGTTCGGCCACTAGATAACTAGGTTAGGGAGACACTGCCTGTTGAAATCAATGCTTGAATATTTAAAAGTGTCATTGGCATATTAAAAAGTTAGAGTAGGGCTACATTAAAAAATAATAAATGTTTAACTTTGTTAAATTTGGTAGTTACCAAGCTTTTTGGACTAGATGATTTTGCATATTGTAGAACTAATCAGAAATATGTATACTTTGTTGTATTAGAGAAGTGGCCATAGAGGGATTCACTGACGATATCTAAGGTGAGGGGTAAAGAAAAATTAGCTAAGAAAATGCAGGCTGAGCTAAAAACTGTCCTGGTAGTTAAAATGTTTAACCAGCTGTCTGCACAACTTCACTGGCACTGACCACTTGGAGGATACTCATGCTGTAAAACAACCAGGACCTAGAAATGAATCATAGAAATCTTTCTGTCCTGGCATTAACCCTTTTCTTTCCGGGTCATGGGCGTTTTGAAGTCCCAGGGAAGATGTCAAAGTAGCTCAGGCAGCAGAAAGTGGGAAGCCTAGCATCTCAGAAGATGGATGTTTAGCAAGCAGCATAAAAATTTGAATATTCTAACAAAAGTTCCAGTTTGTGGCTGAATTACACTCCTGGATAAGACTGACCTTGCCTAAAGGACAAATCTGAGAAAAGGCACAGAGATCAGAGGAGATATATTGTCTATTTAGTAAATTTTTATTAAATTAAACAACTTGAACTTTTTCATCTTGTAAAAGTTCAATAAGAAATCCCCTTAATAAGGCAGATGTAAAGGATATGACCAGTCAACATATTTGGATTCTGGTGTAACAAAATTGGTTCTGATTTTATCAGGTGTCACACTTTGAGATTCTTTCTTCTCAAATTTGATAGCTAAAGACTAAGCAGATTGCATGTATCTGGGACGCAAAGTTAGAATTCTTAATTTGAGTTTCTCCATAAGCTAATGCTAAGACAGATTTCCAGAAATAGCAGTTTTAGGGAGACGTGCAGGGAATCTTGCAGGGAATGAGGCAGGGTTACAGGAAAGAGAAGGGAGTAGAAGTGTGTGTTATAAGTCAGTCACCACAATAACAACTCCATCTTAATTCCTCTTAACATCTAACTCAGAATTATGTCTCTCAAGGGATGAGGGCTCCGTGTTGTTTATTTATACATCATCTTATTGGGGTCATTAATTGAGGACTATCTTGGGGGCAAAGAGTAGTGTTAATTCACTGGTATACTTCTTGTCCCCTTGAGTATAGGCAGGTCTTTTTACCAAGGAGCTGGAAGCAAAAAAAAAGTGCTTACATCCTGGTAATGAAAGGTCACAGGCATATGGGTAGCCATGGAAAGCTTCTATTTTTTTAGGGCTATGACATAAAATGACATAATCCAGAATCTTGAAATAACATTTAAAACCTACTAAAAGATACCCCATTATAAAAATGCATAAGATTTGGATATGCTTTCCTTGAAATAGGTAACATGATGATTAAAAATCATGTGGCGGATTCATGTTGATGTATGGCAAAACCAATACAATACTGTAAAGTAATTAGCCTCCAATTAAAATAAATAAATTTAAATTTAAAAAATCATTAATATGTGGCTTAGTATGTATAGGAATGCAAACTAAAATCACAATAAGGTAACACTATTGAAACAACTAAAGGGTTGCTGCTGCTGCTGCTAAGTCACTTCAGTTGTGTCCGACTCTGTACAACCCCAGAGACAGCAGCCCACCAGGCTCCCCTGTCCCTGGGATTCTCCAGGCAAGAACACTGGAGTGGGTTGCCATTTCCTTTTCCAATGCATGAAAGTGAAAAGTGAAAGTGAAGTCGCTCAGTCGTGTTTGACTCCTAACGACCCCATGGACCGCAGCCTACCAGGCTCCTCTATCCATGGGATTTTCCAGGCAAGAGTACTGGAGTGGGGTGCCATTGCCTTCTCCAACTAAAGGGTTAACACTAAAATTAATGACAATATTACAACTTCTGAGGATGTACAAAACTAGAAACTTCCATGCACTGGGTAACAAGAACATTCTGGATGTGTCTAATAAAAACTTAGCTATAACTAATTTCCCCAGCATACATTTTTAAAGGGCTAATTCTTTAAGTTCAAAAGTACCTTATTTTGGACAATAAATTATATGGATAAATTATCTTATCTGTTGAATAGAGTGGGAATTGGTACAACTATATTTTAAAAGTTTTGCATTTTCTATTTACACTGGAAATGCATAGCCTATCCTCTCCCTTTCCTCAACCTTTCCTTTATTTTTCTTCTTGGATTTTTTTTTTTTTCCCCCAAAAGCCCTTAAGGGAGACCAAGGAATCTGCTGCAATGACAGGACTCTGGCCAAAAGTGGGGAGTAAGATCCCAAGCAGGGAGAGGAGGAGGGTGCTCTGCTGTCAAGAACTGAAGCCTGAAAGGGTAGGATTTCTATTTGTGGGCTACGCTAGTGTGAAGTGTTGGAATCTGAGTGGGGTGGTGAAGGCATTTGGATGGGCGGAGGGAATTACTGCTGGTAGTAGATTGGTTATAACAGAGAGGTGTAATCATAACATCACTAGGTTATGAAGAATAATTGGAGAAGGGATTTTAAAATGGAAATGGAAAAAAAATAGATAAACCCTAGGAACTAGATTAAAATTGGAGTAAGATCATGGTTTGCAAATCTGGAAATAGTTTAAATGTTCATCAATTGTTGAATGGATAAATAAATTATGTTACAGAATGGAATACTACACTGCAATAAAGATAACTGATCTTTAGCTACATGCAACAATATCACTGAATCTCATGAATATCTTCAAATTATACCAGACACAAAAGAATACATACCTGTGATGCTATTTATGTCATATTAAAATCCTGGCAAAAATAGTGTTTAGGAATGCATATGCTGCTGGCAAAAATATTTCAAAACTTGGAATGAATTAAAATCAAGTTCAGAATAGTGGTTACCTTCAGAGGGATGAGGCAGTGATTGGAGGAACTGACTAGGAGGGCTTGCTGGGTTTCTGAAAATCTCCTAACCTGGGTGAAGGCTCCATGGGTGTTTGCATTATGGTAAATCATTGAATTATACAATCTTGTTTTAGGTACTAGTTTTATATGTATGTTTTAGGTACTAGTTTTATATGTGAGAGTTGGACTATAAAGAAAGCTGAGCACTGAAGAATTGATGCTTTTGAACTGTGGTATTGGAGAAGACTCTTGAGAGTCTCTTGGACTTCAAGGAGATCCAACCAGTCCATCCAAAAGGAAATCAGTCCTGAATATTCATTGGAAGGACTGATGCTAAAGCTGAAACTCCAATACTTTGGCCACATGATAGGAAGAACTGACTCATTTGAAAAGACAAGGATGCTGGGAAAGATTAAAGGTGGGAGGTGAAGGACATGACAGAGAATGAAATGGTTGGATGGCATCACCAACTCAATGGACATGAGTTTGAGTAAGTTCTGGCAGTTGGTCATGGACAGGGAAGCCTGGTGTGCTGCAGTCTGTGGATTTGCATAGAAATGGACATGACTGAGTGACTGAACTGACCGAAATGACTGACTAGCTTCATATAAAGTGTATCTTACAGTCAAAATAAAGGTAATATGACTGTGAAATGGAGTAAATGGCTACATTAAAAAATGTAGACATTTTAGGCTTGACTAAGGTTTTATGGTTTTCATAGATTTTAACCCATTTATATCTCTTTGAGCCCCTTTTTTGGGGGAGGTGGGAGGCAAGAACACTGGAGTGGGTTGCCATTCCCTTCTCCAGGAGATCTTGCCGACCCAGTAATTGAATCCGCGTCTCCCGCACTGTAGGCAGATGCTTTACCATCTGAGCCACCACAAGCTGGAATCAAGATTGCTGGGAGAAATATCAATAACCTCAGATATGCAGATGACAGCACCCTTATGGTAGAAAGTGAAGAGACAGATAAAGGTCCGTCTAGTCAAGGCTATGGTTTTTCCAATGGTCATGTATTGATGTGAGAGTTGGACTGTGAAGAAAGCTGAGCGCTGAAAAATTGATGCTTTTGAACTGTGGTGTTGGAGAAGACTCTTGAGAGTCCCTTGGACTGCAAGGAGATCCAACCAGACCATTCTAAGGGAGACCAGTCCTGGGTGTTCATTGGAGGGACTGATGCTGAAACTCCAATACTTTGGCCACCTGATGCGAAGAGTTGACTCATTGGAGAAGACCCTGATGCTGGGAGGGATTGGGGGAAGGAAGAGAAGGGGACAACAGAGGACGAGATGGCTGGATGGCATCACCAACTCAATGGACATGAGTTTGAGTAAACTTTGGGAGTTGGTGATGGACAGGGAGGCCTGGCATGCTGTGATTCATGGGGTCACAAAGAGTCGGGCACGACTGAGCGACTGAACTGAACTGAACCCATTTATCATGTAAATCAATTTTTATAATTAACTTATAGTTAAGATATTATGATTCATGTTGTACAGAAAAAAGAACTCTCAGAAAGATGAAGTAGTCTATGAGTTTTCATCTATGAAGTAATAGAGCAGGATATAAAACTTAGTTGTAAGACTCAAATTCAATATTTCTTTTATTATAACATGATCTCTAGTGTGATACCTGACATATCGTGAGAATTCAATGAGAATTGCTGAATTAAAATACAAGATGTGGATGGATTTATTCTTCTGTGCCCCAGCAGTGCTCTGTTTATTCATTAATTTCAGTAACTACAGTGCTCTATTATAAATGAGTATTGATATCTGCCTTCCCTACTGCACTGAATTCTTTGGGGGCAAGGACAGCACACCTTATTCATCTTTCCATTATTGTTGACTAGCATATCTACCATAAAATGTGTCCAATGAATAGTAGCTGGAATCTTTAAGTAATCTACCTAGAAAACCAATGGTGATGTTTATGGAGAAAAAGCAAGAGGAAACATGTGCTTAGTTCATATTGCTTACTTTAAGTGTACAAGTATATGGGCATGCTACAGAGTATTCCATTCTCCTTAGAAACACTTCTTAGTTAATTCACTGATCAAGACTTGGTATAAAGATTTGAGGTTTAAATTTTATAAAGATGGTAATGTTATGCTAGCTATGTGCCAATAAAGTCTCTTTCAATCATTAAAATCTTATCATTGCTTTGTTATTAAATTATATTATTAATTATGTTATTAAATTATGTTATCATTGCTTTGTTATTAAATTATGAAATTAAAATTTCATTTTTCTCATTTGAAACAAAGAGTGAAAGTGAATTTAGAATTAAATATTTAAATAAACCTTTATTGTTGTTGTTGTTGTTTGCAAATATGTTGAGATTTTTATTTCAGCTTTGTATTGGATGTACCAAAACTTTGTTCAAGTTATCCTATAAGATCTTTTTTACAATTTTTAAAAATTTTATTTATTTTAATTGGAGGCTAATTACAATATTATAGTGGTTTTTGCCATACACTGACATGAATCAGCCATGGGTGTACATGTGTTCCCCATCTTGAACCCCTACATCCCACCTCCCTCCCCATCCTATCCCTCAGGGTCATCCCAGTGCACCAGCCCTGAGCACCTTGTCTCATGCATCGAACCTAGACTGGCAATCCATTTCACATACAATAAAATACATGTTTCAATGCTATTCTCTCAAATCAACCCACTCTCACTTTCTCCCACAAAGTCCAAAAGACTGTTCTATACATCTGTGTCTCTTTTGCTGTCTTGCATATAGGATCATCATTACCATCTTTCTAAATTCTATATATATATGCATTAGTATACTGTACTGGTGTTTTTCTTTCTGACTTACTTCACTCTATAGAATAGACTCCATTTGCATCCACCTCATTAGAACTGATGCAAAGGCATTCTTTTTAATGGCTGAGTATATTCCATTGTATATATGTACCACAGCTTTCTTATCCATTCATCTACCAATGGACATCTAGGTTGCTTCCATGTCCTGGCTATTGTAAACAGTGATGCAATGAACATTGGGATGAACACATGTCTCTTTCAGTTCTGATTTCCTCAGTGTGTATGCCCAGCAGTGGGATTGCTGGGTCGTATGGCAGTTTTGTTTCCAGTTTTTTAAGGAATCTCCACACTGTTCTCCATAGTGGCTGTACTAGTTTGCATTCCCACCAACAGTGTAAGAGGGTTCCCTTTTCTCCACACCTTCTCCAGCATTTATTGTTTGTAGACTTTTGGATAGAAACCATTCTGACCCGTGTGAGATGGTACCTCATTGTGGTTTTGATTTGCATTTCTCTGATAATGAGTGATGTTGAGCATCTTTTCATGTTTGTTAGCCATTTGTATGTTTTCTTTGGAGAAATGTCTGTTTAGTTCTTTGGCCCATTTTTTGAAGGGTCGTTTATTTTTCTGGAATTGAACTGCAGGAGCTGCTTGTATAATTTTGAGATTAATTCTTTGTCAGTTGCTTCATTTGTTATTATTTTCTCCCATTCTGAGGCTGTCTTTTTACCTTGCTTATAGTTTCCTTCATTGTGCAAAAGCTTTTAAGTTTAATTAGGTCCCATTTGTTTACTTTTGCTTTTATTTCCATTACTCTGGGAGGTGGGTCATAGAGGATCCTGCTGTGATTTATGTCAGAGAGTGGTTTGCCTATGTTTTCCTCTAGGAGTTTTATAGTTTCTGGTCTTACGTTTAGATCGTTAATCCATTTTGAGGTTATTTTTGTGTATGGTGTTAGAAAGCATTCTAGTTTCATTCTTTTACAAGTGGTTGATCAGTTTTCCCAACACCACTTGTTAAAGAGATTGTCTTTTCTCCATTGTATATTCTTGCCTCCTTTGTCAAAGATAAGGTGTCCATAGGTGTGTGGATTTATCTCTGGGCTTTTTATTTTGTTCTATTGATCTATCTTTCCATCTTTGTGCCAGTACCATATTTTCCTGATGACTGTATCTTTGTCATAGCCTAAAGTCAGGCAGGTTGATTCCTCCAGTTCCATTCTTCTTTCTTATATTGCTTTGGTTATTCGAGGGTTTTTTTTGTATTTCCATACAAATTGTGAAATTATTTGTTCTAGTTCTCTGAAAAATACCATCGGTAACTTGATAGGGATTGCATTGAATCTATAGATTGCTTTGGGTAGTATACTCATTTTCACTATATAAATTCTTCCAATCTGTTAACATGGTATACATGGTATACACAAATACATCTATTTGTATCATCTTTGATTTCTTTCATCAGTGCTTTATAGTTTTCTATATATAGGTCTTTTGTATCTTTAAATGAAAGTGAAGTCGCTCAGTTGTGTCCTACTATTTGCGACCCCATGGACTGTAGCCTACCAGGCTTCTCCATCCATGGGATTCTCCAGGCAAGAATACTGGAGTGGCTGTACTAGTTTGCATTTCTAATGAGATGGATGAAACTGGAGAATATTATACAGAGTGAAGTAAGCCAGAAAGAAAAACACCAATACAGTATACTAATGCATATATATGGAATTTAGAAAAATGGTAACAATAACCCTGTGTACGAGACAGCAAAAGAGACACTGATGTATAGAACAGTCTTATGGACTCTGTGGGAGAGGGAGAGGGTGGGAAGATTTGGGAGAATAGCATTGAAGCATGTATAATATCATGTATGAAACGAGTCGCCAGTCCAGGTTTGATGCACGATACTGGATGCTTGGGGCTGGTGCACTGGGACGACCCAGAGGGATGGTATGGGGAGGGAGGAGGGAGGAGGGTTCAGGACGGGGAACACATGTATACCTGTGGCAGATTCATTTCAATATTTGGCAAAACTAACACAATATTGTAAAGTTTAAAAATAAAATAAAATTAAAAACAAAAGAAAACTCCAATTTAAAAAAAAAAAAAAAAAAGGAATACTGGAGTGGGTTACCATTTGTATCTTTAGGTAGATTTATTCTCCTTAATTTCTCTTTCTGTTTTCTCATTGTTAGTGTATACGAATGCAAGGAATTTCTGTGTGTTGAATTTATATCCTGCAACTTTACTATATTCATTGATTAGCTCTAGTAATTTTGTGGTAGAGTCTTTAGGGTTTTCTATGTAGAGGATCACTTTGTCTGCAAACAGTGAGAGTTTTACTTATTCTTTTCCAATCTGGAGTCCTTTTATTTCTTTTTCTACTCTGATTGCTGTGGCCAAAACATCCAAAACTATGTTGAATAGTAGTGGTGACAGTGGGCACCCTTGTCTTGTTCCTGACTTTAGGGAAAAAGCTTTCATTTTTCACCATTGAGGATAATGTTTGCTGTGGGTTTGTCATTTTTATTATGTTGAGGTATGTTCCTTCTATTCCTGCTTTTTGGAGGGTTTTTATCATAAATGGATGTTGAACTATGTCAAAGGCTTTCTCTGCATCTATTGAGATAATCACATGGTTTTTATCTTTCAATTTGTTAATATGGTGTATTACATTGATTGATATGCAGGTATTAAAGAATCCTTGCATCCTTGGGATAAAGCCCACTTAATCATGATATATGATCTTTTTAATGTTGTTGGATTCCGTTTGCTAGGACTTTGTCAAGGATTTTTGCATCTATGTTCATCAGTGATATTGGCCTGTAGTTTTCTTTAGTGGTGGCATCTTTGTCTGGTTTTGGTATTAGGGCAATGGTGGCCTCATAGAATGAGTTTGAAAGTTTACCTTCCTCTGCAGTTTTCTGGAAGAGTTTGAATAAGATAGGTGTTAACTCTTCTCTAAATTTTTGGTAGAATTCAGCTGTGAAGCCATCTGGTCCCAGGCTTTTGTTTGCTGGAAGGTTTCTCATTACAGTTTCGATTTCTGTGCTTGTGATGGGTCTGCTAAGATTTTCTATTTCTTGCTGGTTCAGTTTTGGAAAGTTAAACTTTTCTAAGAATTCATCCATTTCTTCCAAATTGTACATTTTATAGGCATCCAGTTGCTGATAGTAGTCTCTATGATCCTTTGTATTTCTGTGTTGTCATTTCTTCATTTTCATTTCTAATTTTGTTGATTTTATTCTTCTCCCTTTGTTTCTTGATGAGTCTGGCTAATGGTTTGTCTATTTTATTTATCTTCTCAAAGAACCAGCTTTTAGCTTTGTTGACTTTTGCTATGGTCTCTTTTGTTTCTTTTACATTTATTTCTGCCCTGATTTTTATGATTTCTTTCCTTCTACTAACCCTGGGGTTCTTCATCTCTTCCTTTTCTAGTTGCTTTAGGTATAGAGTTAGGTTATTTATTTGACTTTTGTTTGTTTGTTTGTTTCTTGAGGTAAGCTTGTTTGCTATGAACCTTCCCCTTAGCACTGCTTTTACTGAGTCCCATAGGTTCTGGGTTGTCGTGTTTTCATTTTCATTCGTTTCTATGCATATTTTGATTTCTTTTTTGATTTCTTCTGTGATTTGTTAGTTATTCAGAAGCATGTTGTTTAGCCTCCATATGTTTGTTTGTTTGTTTTTTCTTTTCTGTAGTTAACATCTAATCTTATTGCATTGTGACCAGAAAAGATGCTTGGAATGATTTCAATTTTTTTGAATTTACCAAGACTAGATTAATGGCTCAGGATGTGATCTATCCTGAAGAAGGTTTCGTGTGCACTTGAGGAAAAGATGAAATTCATTGTTTGCGGGTGAAATGTCCTATAGATATCAGTTAGGTCTAACTGGTCAATTGTATCATTTAAAGTTTGTGTGTCCTTGCTAATTTTTTGTTTAGCTGATCTATCCATAGGTGTGAGTGGGGTATTAAAGTCTCCCACTGTATTGTGTTACTGTTAATTTCCCCTTTCATACTTCTTAGCGTTTGCCTTACATATTGTGGTGCTCCTACGTTGGATGCATATATATTTATAATTGTTATATCATCTTCTTGGATTGATCCTTTGATCATTCTGTAGTGTCCTTCATTATCTCTTTTCACAGCCTTTATTTCAAAGTCTATTTTAGCTGATATGAGTATTGCTACTACTGTTTTCTTTTGATCTCTATTTGTGTGAAATATCTTTTTCCAGCCCTTCACTTTCAGTCTGTATGTGTCCCTTGTTTTGAGATGGGTCTCTTGTAGACAGCATATATAGGGGTCTTGTTTTTGTATCCATTCAGCCAATCTTTGTCTATTGGTTGGGGCATTCAATCCACTTACATTTAAGGTAATCATTGATAAGTAGGATCCCATTGCCATTTACTTTGTTGTTTTGGGTTCCTGTTTATACACCTTTTCTGTTTTTCCTGTCTAGAGAAGATCGTTTAACATCTGTTAAAGAGCTGGTTTGGTGGTGCTGAATTCTCTCAGCTTTTGCTTGTCTGCAAAGCTTTTGATTTCTCCTTCATATATGAATGACATCTTTGCTGGGTACAGTAATCTGGGCTATAAGTTATTTTATTTCATCACTTTAAGTATGTCCTGCCATTCCCTTCTGGCCTGAAGTGTTTCTATCGAAAGATCAGCTGTTATCCTTATGGGAATCCCCTTGCGTGTTATTTGTTGTTTTTCCCTTGCTACTTTTAATATTTGTTCTTTGTGTTTGATCTTTGTTAATTTGATTAATATGTGTCTTGGGGTGTTTTGCCTTGGGTTTAATCCTGTTTGGGACTCTCTGGGGGTCTTGGACTTGAGTGGCTATTTCCTCTTCCATTTTAGGGAAGTTTTCAAGTATTATCTCCTCAAATATTTTCTCATGGCCTTCCTTTTTGTATTCTTCTTCTGGAACTCCTATGATTTGAAAGTTGGGGCATTTGACATTGTCCCAGAGGTCTCTGAGGTTGTCCTCATTTCTTTTAATTCTTTTTCTTTTTTCCTCTCTGCTTCATTTATTTCCATATTCTATCTTCCACCTCACTTATCCTATCTTCTGCTGGTGGTTCCCTCCAGAGTGTTTTTTATCTCATTTATTGCATTATTCATTATTGATTGACTCTTTTTTATTTCTTCTAGGTCTTTGTTAAACATTTTTGGCATCTTCTCAATCCTTGTCTCCAGGCTATTTATCTGTAACTCCATTTTGTCTTCAAGATTTTGGATCATTTTTACTATCATTATTCTAAACTCTTTTTCAGGTAGACTCCCAATCTCCTCCTCTTTTTTTTGATTTGGTGGGCATTTATCATGTTCCTTTACCTGCTGAGTATTTGTTTGCCTTTTCATCTTGTTTAGATTGCTATGTTTGGGATAGCCCTTCTGGCAGTTTGTGGTTCCTCTTTATTGTGGAGGTTCCTCCCTGTGGGTGGGGTTGGATGAATGGCTTGTCAAGGTTTCCTGATTAGGGAAGCTTGCCTCAGTGTTCTGGTGGGTGGAGCTGGATTTCTTCTCTCTGGAGTGCAATGAACTGTCCAGTAGTGAGTTTTGAGATGTCTATGGGCTTGGTGTGACTTTGGGCAGCCTGTATATTGAAGCTCAGGGCTATGTTAGAGCTATGTTCCTGTGTTGCTGGAGAATTTTCGAGGTTTGTCTTGCTCTCGAACTTGTTGGCTCTTGGGTGGAGCTTAGTTTCAATGTAGGTATGGAGGATTTTGGATGATCTCTTATCAATGAATGTTCCCTGGATCAGAAGTTCTCTGGTGTTCTCAGGTTTTGGATTTAAGCCTCCTGCCTCTGGTTTTCAGTTTTATTCCTACAGTAGCCTCAAGACTTTCCATCCATACATCACTGATGATAAAATATCTAGGTTAATGGAGAAAAGATTCTCCACAGTGAGGGACACCCAGTAAGGTTTGTTGAGTTACATGGAGAAGAGAAGAGGGTGGAGAGAGGTAGAGGTGACCAGGAGAAGAAGAGGGGGAATCAAAAGGGGAGAGATCCATCTAGCTAGTAATAAAATCCCTATGTGCTCTCCACAGCCTGGAACACCCAGAGAGGTTCACAGAGTTACATAGAGAAGAGAAGAGGGAGGGAGGAGATAGAGGTGACTGGGAGGAAAAGGGGGGTAGTCAAAAGGAGAGAGACAGATCTAGCCAGTAATCAGTTCCCTAAGTGTTCTCCACAGCCCGGAATACCCAAAGAGATTCACAAATTTGTGTAGAGAAGAGAAGGGAGAGGGAGGAGATAGAGGTGACCTAGGGGAGAAAAAAGAGAGTCAAAAGGGGGAGAGGGCAATAGAGGCAGTAATCACACTCCTAAGTAAATATAGGTACTGCAGATTGGATTCTTAGAGGTACAAAATTGATAACAAATACCTAAAAGTAAAGATTTAAAATCTAGAGTAGAGGTTAAACTCTCAAAAATACAATATTAACAAAACAAAACAAAATCACAAAAATTATAAAATATATATATATATATGAAATTTACTTTTAAAACAGGGTATTTTTTTGCAAGGTAATAGTAGTTTATAAAAATGAACATTAATGGAGTAGTAAAGAACTTAAAAGTAAAAAAAAAATTAAAAATGATAATAGTAAAAATATATCTAGGAATTTCTCTGGAGCTGTTGAAGGAAACATGGGGTCATTTCAGTTTCAGATAGTCCCTTGTACCAGCTTATATTTCTCAAGATCTATAAGTCCCTTCCAATGTAGTCAATGCTAACTATAGGGTTTTAATCTGTTGCACCTGCCACTTCCAAAGCAGTTCCCTCTGTTTATTTTGGTTACTTCTCTTTGCAAGACTCTTCAGTGTCGAATTTCCACCCTGACACAAGGAGATGAAGGTGGTCACTTATTTAGGCTCACTTCAGTTGTGCTGTGGGGCGGGAGGAACACTGCAAACAAAGATCACTGGCATGTGTGGGGAGTGCTCACAGTGTCTCAGTCACATTGGGTTTACCCCCGCTCACAGCATGTGTGCTTTTGCTTTCTGCACTGCTCAGGCTCCAGGTTGCTCTGCAGGGGAATTGTCTAAAGTGGGCCCTGGGGTGTGTGCACTTCCCAGGTCTAAGCTGCTCAGGTTCAGGTTCTCAGGTACTCCACAATGGTGCACACTCAGTTGGGCCTGTGTTTTGTGCCCTTCCCAGGTCCAAGTAGCTCAGGTGACCAGCTTTTTGGCAAGCGCACTATCCTCAGGTGGGGTGGTGCATCTTATCACCTCCCCTGTCCAAGCCGCTCAGATTCCCGGGTACACAGCGGGAACGTTGTCTCGGGTGTGCTGTGTGTCTCCTCTGGGGGAGCTGATCTCTGGCTGCGACCCTCCTGGTGGACGTCAACCGTCCAGGATCCCAGGAAGACTTGCTCCCAGGATCCAGGAAGCAACTGGGAGCCTGCTCGCAGTTTGATAGACCAACCTGAAAAGAAATATCTGAAATCTTTAGTTTTTCATAATAACCTTCAAAAAGAGAATAACCAGTTCAGCATACTAGATCAGCCTATATCATCAAAGTCAAATCATTGCTTTCTAATCCAAGTGTAGCATCTAATGATTGATGTGCTATCATCATGTACTATGAAAAATTATTATTTACATTTCAAAGTTTAAAAAATAGTTTTTGTAAAGTTTTCAAATTGTCTATCAAAGAATAGTAAATGGAATATGGTTATAATAAGACTGAAAAGGCTTATTCAGTGTTTTCATACTTTTAAATGCTATTTTTAAAAAGTGATTCAAAGTATTGTTGAAGCCTTCAGTTGTGCAACATCTATATAACTCTTTCTTATTGTATGAATTGACTTTAGACCATCACATAATCCTTTAAGTGCGCATATCAAGATATTAACCCATGCTTCTTTGGTAAATCCCAATTCTAAGCTCTTTGAAGAAAAAAAAAAAAAATGATGTTTCCTGTGGTCTTAAATGCTGATTATACTCAGTATTTACAATCTGTAGTAAGGAAAAATACAATTAATTGTTAGTTGTCATTTTTGATGAACTCAGCAGTCAAATAATTTCCAATAAGCAGTATAAAGTGCCAAAAATTTGTTTTGTGAAAATTCTGATGATTTACATTTTTTAAAAAAATATGTTTTAAGTTGTCAAGCTGCTGAAAATCTGCCAGTTCCACAGAGTGTGATTGTATCAACAAATAGAATTTTAGTTCTAAAAGAGAAACAAAGTTCATTTCTGATACATTATAAGTGTTAGAATTTAGATCAAGTGATTTTGTAAAATTATACAGTTAATGATAGAGCCAAGAAAAACTCTACTTCATTCATATTTTTTACACTGCTGCATCACAAATATAACTACTTTCAATAATATAACCTTCTAGACCTCCACTTTCTATCAAAATTCCAATAAATGTATGAATCACTGACCAAAAAAAAAAAAAAAAAAAATGGTAGAACAGAGTTAGAACCTTGAACTGATTTCCTTGTTTTGTTTTTCAGAAATAATTCTGATTTCAAACCAAAAAATAGATTAAAGAGAAAAATGTAAAGAGAGAGCATATAAAATGTTCAATAAATTGCTTACAAATTAAAAAAAAAAAACAAAAAACATTATTTACGGATTTGTTTTTACAGCCCATGTGAATAAATCATATAAATGATTGGTATACTTCCAAATGCTGTTACTATAAAAAATTGAGATTAGAGAATACATAAAGTATGTTCTTTGGGGGAAAAGATTTCCTATCTACCTTAGAAAATGGCATTAGGCAATCTTATTTTTCACTCTCTTCCAGTTGATTTGTGTCAGTACTCTGCCATTTACACAACTGTGAACTGATCAATAGAAGTTTAATTATTTTGCATTACATTTGTATATAGTTTGTATGTTGTTGTTTAGTCACTAAGTTGTGTCTGACACTTTGTAACACCAAGGATTGCAACATGGCAGCCTTGCCTGTCCATCACTATCTTTCGGAGTTTGTTCAAACTCATGTCCATTGAGTCAGTGACGCAATCCAACTATCTCATCCTTTGTTGCCTCCTTCTCCTGCTACTGCTATTATTTTGCATGATTAATAATTAAGAAACCTATTCTGAAAACAATCACTGATATACAATTGATTCAATCCATTGATTTTTTTTGTTTTTGTTACTGTCAGTAAAGCCCAATACTTGGATATTTTTTAACATTACATTTTTATCCTACACTGTAAGTAGTGATGCATAACAAATAAAATGATATTAAATCAATGTGGACTTGTTAGCAGTAATCGCAACTTCAAAAGCTCTCTGAATGGACTGTTGCCGGGGTCCAGCCCCAGCAGAATCCACGGGTACCCTCAGGGTGATGGCATAGGCGATAAGGAAAGTAAAAGAGAGAAAGAGGCTTGATCTTCCTTGGTTTACACAGAAAGCAATAAAGCTCCTGTGTTCCAAGGAGTCATCCTGAAAGAAGAACAGAGACAGAAAAGGAGAGAAAAGGAAAAAGAATGACACGGGGAGACCAAGCTTTGGTGAGCAAGGCCCGTAACTTTATTTTCAAAAGGAACTTTTATATCTTGACTTGTACATAGAGGGAAATGAAAGATGCAAAGTCATACAGAGTCAGCCCAAACATTACATGTTTTGTTTTTATCGAAACCAGGATTTTTTCTGCATACCTTTCCCTTAAACAATGTTGTGTACATTATTTTCTGGCCTTGGAGGCCTGTGGACATTTTATGACCCTTTTTTGATAAAGGCTGATCAGCCAGAAAACTTGTTTTCCCTTAAAGTGTTTCTTCTTTATATTTCTAATCTATGTCAGCCTCAGAAAGTGCTAAACAAAGTTACATTCTCACGGAGCAAAGGGGCAGTGAGTTACAACAAAGAAAGAACCAATTAGCTCAAAGGTCTGATATGGTTAATTCCAAGGCTACTGCTTGTTTTTCTTACATTCCAACTATGTTAACTAACGCACTCCCAGGTGCACAATGGATAAGGGATATGGGCACTTGGCAGCGAACATTGGCCCAATAATGAAGCCCTTTACCAGTACTATCTATTCTAATAATTTTTCATCCTTTAAAGGACTCTATGCTCATTAGGACTTTTAGAATGTTTTGGCTTCCCATGCCTTTCAAGGTTGGGGAGTTGTGAACAATCATGTGTGTTAATTGCAAGAGTATGGATAAACCTGTCAGGCAAGCTAGAATGCCAACAGAGGGGTTAAAATAGAAATATTCCTTTCATGCCCAGGAGACTTATTAACTAAAGCCCTAAGTTGACTTTTTCCAGAGAAAGGTGGTCGGGGATAGCCACCTGTTAATGTCAGAAGAGTTGGTGAAAGGCACAAAATAGTAAGACAGACAGATTCTGGTTTTGGGGTAGATGCTCAAGCAGATCCAGGGGGTCCCTCGAGCCACGATCTGTCTTGCTCATCATGGCTCTTCCACATGACCTTGTCATGGGTGGGATCTCCCGTGGTGGCTCCCGGCAGACTGTCATATGTTTCCATAAAACTGAGACTATTGTCATTTCAGAAAACTTATTTTAATTAGAATAAATATATATTGTATACTTAATGATTGTTTTCAACTTGGCCTTTTCAAATTAACATATAGCACCTTCCAGAAGAGAGTTAACTGGTGGTACATAACAGAGTAGTACATCTATTCTAAGAATAAATACAGTGTTCCTTTTTGGGGTATCAAGTTTAGTCAGTGCCAATTTTGAAATAATTTTATATTAAAACTACAATAATATAGCATCTGTTTGGAAACATTTTCATGTATTATATTTAGTTCAGTTCAGTCGCTCAGTCATGTATGACTCTTTGTGACCCCATGAACCACAGCATACTAGGCCTCCCTGTCCATCACCAACTCCTAATTTCAAAAAATGTATTTTGCCCACTAAGGATACTTAGACATGCCTTCAAGACAGCAGAAAGTAAGCATTCTTTCTCTCCTATCTAAGGAATTACTTTGGTGAAAGTATTTGAGAAAGTGTTAATCACTCAATTGTTTCCAACTCTTTACAACCCCATGGACTGTAGCCCGCTAGGCTCCTCTGTCCATTGAATTCTCTAGGCAAGAATACTGGAGTGGGTTACCATTCCTTTCCCCAGGGGATCTTCCTGACTCAGTGATTGAACCCAGGTCTCCTGCATTGCAGGCAGATTCTTTACCATCTGAACCACCAGGGAAGTTCCAATATTTGAGAAACATTGTAGTATTATAATCTCAGAGCCCCAGTAGTCTTAGGATTTATAGTAAAATTGTCTCCCAAATTGATCACCAGAAAAACTTTACATGGTATAGGAATATTAAAAGTAGACACTGGCAGAACTTTCAGGGAAGACAGCAGCATTTCTCCTAATTCCTACACTTTTATGAAAATAGATATTCTAAAATTAGGATAAAACTGCATCTGTAATATAAACCCAGAAAATCTGTTAGACAATATTATACTAAACACAGTACTGAAAGAAATGTGAAAGTGGGATATTTTACTTCTAATGAACTAGAACATATTAAGAGTAGAAGAGAATGATGAAAAGCATGGATACCCAGTAGTTCAGAGAAAAGGAGACTGAGCCAGAGCTTAATGAGGCTTCCCCATGACTTGAAAATTCTGTCAGGAGGAAGCACAGACATCACTGGGCCTTGAAACCCATGAAAATGGCCATGCCAGAGAAGAAAATATACTCTTTTTGCATAGAAGTGAACATGGTTATTGTGATTGTCTTAAAATCTACCATCATCCACACTCTATTTTAGCCATTCTAAAATGGAATGGCCTCAGGCGTGGGGTAGCTCTTCCCGGCTAGTAAAGTAATGCTCAAAATTCTCCAAGCCAGCCTTCAGCAATACATGAACCGTGAACTTCCAGATGTTCAAGCTGGTTTTAGAAAAGGCAGAGGAACTAGAGATCAAATTGCCAACATCTGCTGGATCATGGAAAAAGCAAGAGAGTTCCAGAAAAACATCTATTTCTGCTTTATTGACTATGCCAAAGCCTTTGACTGTGTGGATCACAATAAACTGGAAAATTCTGAAAGAGATGGGAATACCAGACCACCTGACCTGTCTCTTGAGAAACCTATATGCAGATCAGGAAGCAGCAGTTAGAACTGGACATGGAACAACAGACTGGTTCCAAATAGGAAAAGGAGTACGTCAAGGCTGGATATTGTCACCCTGCTTATTTAACTTCTATGCAGAGTACATCATGAGAAATGCTGGACTGGAAGAAACACAAGCTGGAATCAAGATTGCCAGGAGAAATATCAATAACCTCAGATATGCAGATGACACCGTCCTTATGACAGAAAGTGAAGAGGAACTGAAAAGCCTCTTGATGAAAGTGAAAGTGTAGAGTGAAAAAGTTGGCTTAAAGCTCAACATTCAGAAAACAAAGATCATGTCATCTGGTCCCATCAATTCATGGGAAATAGATGGGGAAACAGTGGAAACAGTGTCAGACTTTATTTTGGGGGGCTCCAAAATCACTGCAGATGGTGACTGCAGCCATGAAATTCAAAGACGCTTACTCCTTGGAAGGAAAGTTATGACCAACCTAGATAGCATATTGAAAAGCAGAGACATTACTTTTCCAACAAAGGTTTGTCTAGTCAAGGCTATGGTTATTCCAGTGGTCATGTATGGATGTGAGAGTTGGACTGTGAAGAAAGCTGAGCACTGAAGAATTGATGCTTTTGAACTGTGGTGTTGGAGAAGACTCTTGAGAGTCCCTTGGACTGCAAGGGGATCCAACCAGTCCATTCTGAAGGAGATCAGCCCTGGGATTTCTTTGAAGGGAATGATGCTAAAGCTGAAACTCCAGTACTTTGGCCACCTCATGTGAAGAGTTGACTCATTGGAAAAGACTCATGCTGGGAGGGATTGGGGGCAGGAGGAGAAGGGGATGACAGAGGATGAGATGGCTGGATGGCATCACTGACTCGATGGACGTGTGTCTGAGTGAACTCCAGGAGTTGGTGATGGACAGGGAGGCCTGGCGTGCTGCTAATCATGGGGTCGCAAAGAGTCAGACACAACTGAGTGACTGAACTGAACTGAAGTGAACTGAAAATGGAATGGAATGGAAACTATAGTATATCTCAATATCAAGCACACTGTTGGGGAAAATGCTGAGGATTTCAACTCAGGAGAAGCTCACTACAACTGATTAGCAATGTGGCCATTGGGAATCTTGCATGATACCACTACACCAGTGGTGCAGCTAGCAATATGGCCATTGGAACAATGGTGGGAAATAACACCAAGTGATCCTTGTATGGATTTTATGATTTTGACATAAATTATTGGACTTCTACAACTGTCTCAATCTAAAATATTTTTTTCTTCTAATCATTGCCTTATTGCTATACTTTGTAAGGTACTTTACTCTTTGTTTTAGGTCTTTCTAGGATTTTTTCATTTTTTTATTACTATTTTTTTTTTACATTCACTAACTTGTATGGTGGCACTGGTGGTAAAGAACCTGGCTACCAATATAGGAGACATAAGAGAAGCAGGTTCTATCCCTGAATGGGGAAAACTTCTGGAGGAAGACATGTCAATCCACTCCAGTATTCTTACCTGGAGAAACCCATGGACAGAAGAGCCTCTCGGGCCACAGTCCATAGGGTTGCAAAGAATTGGATGCAACGGTAGCGACTTAGCAAGCACATAGCACACACACAACTTGTATTGAGCTGTGGATCTCTTAATTATTAATGTTTCACCAGGCACTCAGTAGGGAGAGGCAATTTGAAAAGTTGGATCTTCTATTTTCAAAAAAAAAAAAAAACCAACAGTTTTCAATTTGAGTCTTGCTTTTTCTCAGTTCCCCCTATTCTTTCTTTCTAGAAAGCTAACTTAGTTTTTTGAGCTCCTCATTCTATGCTTTATGCCTCCTAACTTCTTTCACATTCTTTTTAATCTCTGTGCGCTGGTCAAGCAGTTTCCTTCTGTTTTGTCATATACTACTTCAATCCTCTACTTAACCATAGACATAGAAATAACTAAAAGAACAGCTACAAATTTGTACTTAAATAATAATTTATTATATTTTGATCACCTTTTTATTTTAATCACTTTTAACAATTAAAGATATTGTTTAAATGTGTATCTTGAGAATAAGTTTCTGTCTCTTAATTTGCTTCTGATTGCCCTATATAAAGTACATGCATACACACCTAGTTTAAGTAATCTGAACATACAAACTATGCAGATGTTATAATCACAGAACAATTGCGGTATCAGGTTATCACATTTTTAATGTTGAGAAATTACCATTATCAGCATCCTGTCCCCTGCTTCTCTGCTGGATAGACTGTAAGAGAGTTGTAGACTCAGAAGTAAATTAGCTTTTCCTATTTGTTAATGAACGATGCTTGTTTTGATTTTCTTTCTCTCTTCTCTTTCATCTTCTTTATTTTCCCTCTTTTTGTTAACTTGTATAAAAAATAGAGTAGGCTTTAGAGAGAAAAAATATAATGTGTATACATGTTTGGGAAAAATAAAATATAATGTGAATATATATTGGGGAATATATAATTGTGAGGATGAGATGATGTGAGCCAGTGGTCCAAGGATTTATTTAATCAGGCCAGCAGGTCTGTCTATCAACTTTTTGGTTATCTTTAATTTTTAATAAAATTAATTGTCAGATTTAAAAACTAAAAGAGTTCAAATTTTTAAATCTGCATTTTTACCCTTCCTTGAAAAATCAGAATCCCACAAAAAAGTCAAACTCGGGCTCATTGCCCTTTCTTCTATAAAAAAAATGTAAACATGTTGAAAAAGCATGAAATTTAGATGATTAATTTCCAGTTTTTATCAGTGTATGCTTCATTTATTTACATTGTCTACCTGGAATCTGTGGCAGTCACCTCTGTAAGCCCTCACAGGAATTTCCTGGGGCCTGTCTCAGGGTCTCTTTTTCTTCTTCCTTTATCTTTCTCCTTTAACTGTCACATCTATTCCCAGAGTTTTCCATTTCTACCCAAATTGAAACCATCATCTCCCAGCTGATGCATTAATGTAGTCAGTTCAGTTCAGTCACTCAGTTGTGTCTGACTCTTCGCGACCCCATGAATTGCAGCACGCCAGGCCTCCGTGTCCATCACTGACTCCCAGAGTTCACTCAGACTCACGTCCATCGAGTCAGTGATGCCATCCAGCCATCTCATCTTCTGTTGAACCCTTCTCCTCCTGCCCCCAATCCCTCTCAGCATCAGAGTCTTTTCCAATGAGTCAACTCTTCACATGAGGTGGCCAAAGTACTGGAGTTTCAGCTTTAGCATCATTCCCTTCAAAGAAATCCCAGGGCTGATCTCCTTCAGAATGGACTGGTTGGATCCCCTTGCAGTCCAAGGGACTCTCAAGAGTCTTCTCCAACACCACAGTTCAAAAGCATCAATTCTTCAGCGCTCAGCTTTCTTCACAGTCCAACTCTCACATCCATACATGACCACTGGAATAACCATAGCCTTGACTAGACAAACCTTTGTTGGAAAAGTAATGTCTCTGCTTTTCAATATGCTATCTAGGTTGGTCATAACTTTCCTTCCAAGGAGTAAGCGTCTTTGAATTTCATGGCTGCAGTCACCATCTGCAGTGATTTTGGAGCCCCCCAAAATAAAGTCTGACACTGTTTCCACTGTTTCCCCATCTATTTCCCATGAATTGATGGGACCAGATGACATGATCTTTGTTTTCTGAATGTTGAGCTTTAAGCCAACTTTTTCACTCTCCACTTTCACTTTCATCAAGAGGCTTTTTAGTTCCTCTTCACTTTCTGCCATAAGGATGGTGTCATCTGCATATCTGAGGTTATTGATATTTCTCCCGGCAATCTTGATTCCAGCTTGTGCTTCTTCCAGTCCAGCGTTTCTCATGATGTACTCTGCATAGAAGTTAAATAAGCAGGGTGACAATATCCAGCCTTGACATACTCCTTTTCCTATTTGGAACCAATCTGTTGTTCCATGTCCAGTTCTGTTGCTTCCTGACCTGCATATAGGTTTCTCAAGAGACAGGTCAGGTGGTCTGGTATTCCCATCTCTTTCAGAATTTTCCAGTTTATTGTGATCCACACAGTCAAAGGCTTTGGCATAGTCAATAAAGCAGAAATAGATGTTTTTCTGGAACTCTCTTGCTTTTTCCATGATCCAGCAGATGTTGGCAATTTGATCTCTGGTTCCTCTGCCTTTTCTAAAACCAGCTTGAACATCTGGAAGTTCACAATTCATGTATTGCTGAAGTCTGGCTTGGAGAATTTTGAGCATTACTTTACTAGCATGTGAGATGAGTGCAATTGTTCAGTAGTTTGAGCGTTCTTTGGCATTGCCTTTCTTTGGGATTGGAATGAAAACTGACCTTTTCCAGTCTTCTGGCCACTGCCGAGTTTTCCCAATTTGCTTGCATATTGAATGCAGCACTTTCACAGCATCGTCTTTCAGGATTTGAAATAGCTCAACTGGAATGCCATCACCTCCACTTGCTTTGTTCGTAGTGATGCTTTCTAAGGCCCACTTGACTTCACATTCCAGGATGTCTGGCTCTAGGTGAGTGATCACACCATCGTGATAATCTTGGTCTTGAAGATCTTTTTTGTACAGTTCTTCTGTGTATTCTTGCCACCTCTTCTTAATATCTTCTGCTTCTGTTAGGTCCATACCATTTCTGATAGGCTAAATTATCAAACATCACCCAAAGCCCAGTTACTTGACACAGCAGAGATTTCTTTCTTGCTCATGTAAAATAAGCTCCAGCTTTAGATATTCTGTCAGACAACTGTCCTGTGCTATAAATGAATGATTCAGGAAGCTTTAGTCTTCTGATTGCACCATCTTAATACTTGGATTTTGTGGTTCTTTATTTTATGTGCCAACTTGACTGGGTTAAGGGGTGCCCTGCTGCTGCTGCTGCTAAGTCGCTGCAGTCGTGTCCAACTCTGTGCAACCCCATAGACGGCAGCCCACCAGGCTCCCCCATCCCTGGGATTCTCCAGGCAAGAACACTGGAGTGGTTTGCCATTTCATTCTCCAATGCATGAAAGTGAAAAGTGAAAGTGAAGTCGCTCAGTTGTGTCCAACTCTTAGAGACCCATGGACTTGCAGCCTACCAGGCCCCTCCATCTCTGGGATTTTCCAGGCAAGAGTACTGGAGTGTGTTGTCATTTCTTTCTCCAAAGGGGTGCCCAGATAGCTTGTAAAACATTCCTGAGTATGTCTGTGAAGGTGCTTCTGGAAGAGATTCTCTTGTGAATAAGTTGACTTAGTAAAGAAGATCTCCTTTATCAATGTGGGTAGACCTCATCCAATCCTTTGAAAACCAAAATAGAACAAAAAAGCAGAGGAAGGACAGATTCTCTCTCTATGCTTGAGTTGGGACATCCATATTTCCCTGCCCTTGAACATCAGAGCTCCTGGTTTTCAGAACTTCATGACTTCAGATTTAATATCATTGTGCCCAGTAGTGTCTGACTCTGTGGACCCCATGGTCTATAAGCTGGCCGGGCTCCTCTATCCATGGGATTCTCCAGGCAAGAATACTGGAGTGGATTGCCAGTTCCTCCTCCAGGGGATTTTCCCAACCCAGGTATTGAGCCCATGTTTCCTGCATCACCTGCATTGACATGCATATTCTTTACCACTGTGCCACCTGGGAAGCCCTTAATGTCTTTGGCTCTGCTCTTTATCCTTCAGGATTAGATGAGGACTACACTCCTGTTTTCCCTGAGTCTCCACTTTGCAGAAGGCAAATCACAGGGCTCCCAAACTTCCACAATTTATGAGCCAATCTCTCAACAAAATTTTCCTTCAATACTCTCTATATATCCTATTATTTCTGTTTCTCTAGAGAACTTTAATAATAGTCTTTTTCAATCACTAAGGTGACTTCCCTGGTGGATCAGACAGTAAAGTGTCTGTGTACAATGTGGAAGACCCGGGTTCGATCCCTGGATCAAAGAAGATCCCCTGGAGAAGGAAATGGCAATCCACTCCAGTACTATTGCCTGGAATATCCCATGGACAGAGGAGCCTGGTAGGCTACAGTCCATGGGGTCGCAAAGAATCGGGCACGACTGAGCAACTTCACTTTCACTTTTCAAGGTAAGAAAAAAATACTGGAAAATTTCAAGCTATCAGTAGAAATCAAATGTATCTCCCTAGAAGGGAGATATGCACCTATATATGGTCCAGAAATAGTCAACTGCAGAAATTGGAATACTACAGTCTTCCATGCAGATAGTGATTGCAGCCATGAAATTAAAAGATGCTTGCTCCTTGGAAGGAAAGTTATGACCAACCTAGACAGCATATTAATGGAGAAGGCAACGGCAACCCACTCCAGTACTCTTGCCTGGAAAATGCCATGAATGGAGGAGCCTGGTAGGCTGCCGTGTATGGGGTTGCACAGAGTCAGACAGAACTGAAGCGACTTAGCAGCAGACAGTACATTAAAAAGCAGAAACATTACTTTGTCAACAAAGATCCATCTAGTCAAAACTATGGTTTTTCCAGTGGTCATGTATGGATGTGAGAGTTGGACTATAAAGAAATCTGAGTGCCAAAGAATTGATGCTTTTGAACTGTGGTGTTGGAGAAGACTCTTGAGAGTCCCTTGGACTGCAAGGAGATCCAACCAGTCCATCCTAAAGGAGATCAGTCCTGGGTGTTCATTGGTAGGACTGATGTTGAACCTGAAACTCCAATACTTTGTCACCTGATGCGAAGAGCTGACTCATTTGAAAGGACCCTGATGCTGGGAAAGATTGAGGGCAGGAGGAGAAGGGGATGACAGAGGATGAGATGGTTGGATGGCATCACTGACTCAATGGACATGGGTTTGGATGGACTCTGGGAGTTGGTGATGGACAGGGAGGTCTGGCTTGATGCAGTTCATGGGGTCACAAAGAGTCTGACATGACTGAGACTGAACTGAACTGAACTGTTGTATGACCATGACCAAGGGAAAACAGGTGAAAAAAATGATGCCTATAGTCTTGGAAAACTGTATCATGGTATTCCTGGCATCCTTTATCCCTCCCTTCCACCTTCTACTACCTATTTTCTTCACAGGAACAGGAATAATGCTTGAAAAGCAAAGTTTTATTTCATAATCCCCTGGTTAAAAATTCTTTAAGGGCCTCTCATTGCTCTTTGGATAAATTCCAGTGCTTTAAATGGATTATAAACCCTGCATGATTGCTTTCATTTTACAACACTCTTCCCATTGAATGCTATTTCCCAGCTACTCTCGACTTGTTTACTTTCTGAAACATAGGAAGTTTATTTTCACCTGAGAACTGCTGTTATTTGTATTGGTATAATTTTTACCTAATACCACTCATAACAGAGTATGTTAGAAATTTGATTTTATTATTTCCTTGTTTTTTTAAATGTTTCAATGAACATTATTTTGTACATTGTAATTTCTATATATCTTAAATTTTCTTAAGTTAAAATCTCTAATTCTAAATGATTTTACATTTCTACACTTTAATTCTACATTTTAACTACCTTTAATAAGTAATCTAAAATGTGTATCCTATTAACCTTAATTTGTCCTGTCAGGCAATGATATTATATATTTCACACCCATTATGTTCTCTGTTAAAATGGAAATTATCATTGAAAAATAAAAAGTTTGCTAATATGATAAGTTTTAAATGCCTATTGGTGTTTATAATTCCTCTTTTTTATTCTATGTTAATTAAAATAAATATTTAAATACTTGGAAGGAATTTGTTTTCATATTTCTTATATCTTTTTTATTTCTATATTAACATTTTGTGTTTTTCATAGATTGTTGAAGTAAAATGAGGACTTGAATTAACTGTTCCATTTATCAGAGAGACTATTCATGTCCTTAATAATAGTGATTTTGGTAAAATACTGGCAATATAAATTTTATGGAAATTATCCAAAAAGTCTGAAAAGAACAAAAGAACAGTAATTATAGAAAAATAGAGATTTCTATTGCAAGATCTTTTGTTCTAAAGAGAAACAGAAATAAGATAATATGTGAAGGAGAATAGTCAACTCTCTCCTTTCTCTTTCTCTGTCTCTGTCTCTCATATATATATATATATATATAGGCTTCCCTGGTGGCTCAGTGGTAAAGAATCCTCCTGCCAGTGCAAGAGATGCCTGTTTGATCTGTGGTCTGGGAAGATCCTCTGAAAAAGAAAATAGCAAGCCACTTCAGTATTCTTGCCTGAAAAATTCCATGGAGAGAGGAACCTGGTGGGGCTATAGTCCTTGGGATCACAGAAGAGTCAGACATGACTTAGAAATAAACAAAAACAACATTATATAGATAGATAGATACTCTCTATTTTAAGTGACTTTATGAAGTGAGGGGTTTCCCAGTTGGCGCTAGTGGTAAAGAACCCACCTGCCAATGCAAGAGATATACGACATGTGGGTTCAATCCCCGGGTTGGGAAGATCCCTGGAGGAGGGCATGACAACCCCCACACCAGTATTCTTGTCTGGAGAATCCCACAGACTGAGGAGCCTGGCGGGCTATGGTCTATGGGGTCGCAAAGAGACATGACTGAAGCAACCTAGCATGCACACGCATATGAAGTGAACTTGAAATACATAGTACGTTTGCAAGCTGTATGCATTTAGGTATATTTGAGTTGCAATTTGCCTTTGCCTTGTTGCCATAAATAATCACACAGATGATACAGAAGGAGATAAATAAAAGGAATGAAGACAAATGTTAAGATTGAGCCACTGTTTTTAATGGTGGCTCTGTGGATTGTGAGCTCAGTTTCTCTGAGATATATTTCTTAGTAAGTATTTAATTGAGCTCTAATTCACACAGCTAATTTATTGTATAACATAATAAGTAGAAATGCTTCACATGTGCATCAAAAATGGTCCAACCAGAGAAACAAAACCAGTAGAAGATACAGACTTAGAGATTTATTGCAAGGAACTGGCTTATACAATTTTGAGGCTTGTCTAGGCAACTCCAGTCTCCCTAGGCCAGGCCATGAGGAAAGGCAGGGTGAAACTCCTGGGGATAAAAAATTGCTACCCACAGGTAGAATTTCTTCCTCATCAGAGAAGCCTCAACTCTGCTTTTTAAGACTTTTCAGTTAACTAAATCAGGCTTATCTAGATTATTTAGGCTAATCTCCCTATTTCAAGTATATTTATTATGCACATTAATCACATATACAAAATACCTTCAGAGCAATAGCGTAGATTAGCTTTTTATTTCACAATTGGGACTATAGCATAGCCAAGTTGACACATCAAAAAGCCATCACTGCAGGTCAGATTATTTTTAACTGATTAAAACAATATTTTCTCTCTATAGGAAAATTTGGGGAAAGAAATTAATATAATAAGGTTATTTTGACTATAAGACAGTGTAAAGCTTATTTAAAAATCATAGGGATGGTGTCATAAAGAACAAGACCACTCATAATAACTATTCAGGAGAGACTTCTTTAAACCATACTAAAGTCTCACTGACATGGTTCTTTTCCTTTCCTTCCTTTCTTTGATAGTGATGTTACCTTCCTCCTCCTCCTCTTTGTCTCCTCTTTCACCTTCTTTTTCTCCTCCTTGTCCTCCTGCTTCTTCTCTTTTTCAATTCAATGAGTAGAGCATGAGTTTTTTGCTAGTATATGTTTTTTAGTACCTATCACAATAAATTAGAAAACAAGTGCTTAAAAGTATATCATTATAAAGTGTACTTCCTTGATGATGACTTGAATCATACTTTGGGGTTCTTCATGATCACTTGGGAGATGGCCCTAATTCTATTACTATCCTCTTTGTTAAAGTGAACTTTTCTGTAAATGGCTAAATCAATATTTTCTTTTTGAAAATCTTGGCATACTTTCATATCTGAAAAAAATGCCTTAAATATGAATATTTATAAGCAAATAATTATCTTAGTAAATTTGTATGCAAGATTACTTTCACAAATGGGAAAATGTCTTTAAGACGGCATTTTTATAAGAAACATCAAAATATTCATTACAAAGTAGACTTTTCTATTTATTCAACCAGACCTACAGGAACAATGTTGGTAATGATAATAATATTCAGTAATTAAAACTATTTAACATGATGATCCAGGTACTTTGCTAAGGTCTACACATTCCTCAGAGAAGGCAATGGCAACCCACTCCAGTACTCTTGCCTGGAAAATCCCATGGGTGGAGGAGCCTGGTAGGCTGCAGTCCATGGGGTCGGAAAGAGTCAGATATGACTGAGCGACTTCACTTTCACTTTTCACTTTCATGCATTGGAGAAGGCAATGGCAACCCACTCCAGTGTTCTTGCTTGGAAAATCCCAGGGATGGGGGAGCCTGGTGGGCTGTCATCTATGGGGTCGCACAGAGTCGGACACGACTGAAGTGACTTAGCAGCAGCAGCAGCACACATTCCTCACTTTATGGAATCTTAACATCTCACATTGTCAATAAGCAATTCCAGATAAAATAGTAAAAATTTCAACACACACACACACAAAAACATTTATAGGGCTATATTGAGTCCAGTTAAGTTTCAGAAATGAATGTATCGTCTATTATTTTCCCCATTTATATAGGAAAGCACTGAAGGACAGAGGTAGTGAAAAAAATTAAAAACCTCAAGTTTTATATGTTTAAAATATGTTCAGATTAGATATATTCTAAATCTAACAGCAGACTCAAATTTTTCACATTATCCAGGACTAAGTCCCACTCAAGGCAAGATATATTTTATTGTCTCTTGCCCCAAAAATCATAGTTCCAATAACAAGATGAATTTACTGATAATTTATCTTGGTAATTTAGTCCTAAATACAAGATTTTTGTAATCTGGATTCCAGTTGAGCTACATTTCTTACACTTTAATTCAACTTGTTTCAGCATATCGATATTTTTTACTTGATCTCAATTAAGCTTAAATTTTCCAAATTAAATGTGTGTATGAAGAAGATTCATATAATTGAAAATAGCTTAGAAAATGTGAGTTGTTTCACATTTACAGCAACAAATAAAAACACTCTTTTTGAATGTATTTTATTGAAATGTAGTTGATTTACAATGTGTCAATTTCTGCTGTACAGTAAAGTCATTTAGCTTTATATATATATTCATTTTCATATTCTTTTCTATTATGGTTTATACAGGAAATTGAATATAGTTCCCTGTGCTATACAGTAGGATCTTGTTGTTTATCCATCTTACACATACTAGTTTGCATCTGCTAATCCCAGACCCCTAATCCATCCCTCTGACAGCACCCTCCCTTTGACAATAAGTCTGTCTCACTGTGAATCTGTTTCTGTTTCATAGATAAGTTCATTTCTGTCATATTTCAGGTTCCACATATAAGTGACACAATATGATATTTGTATTTCTGTTTCTGACTTACTTCACCTAATATGATAATCTCTAGGTCTATCCATGTTGTTGCAAATGACATTATTTACTTCTTTTTTATGGCTGAGTAGTATTCCATTGTGTGTGTGTATACTTACATGTGTGTGTGTATCACATGTGAGATATATATATATCTCACACCTTCTTTAACCAGAAATCTGTCCATAGACACTTAAGTAGTTTCTATGTTTTGACTGTTTTTGACTGTTACCAAAAGTGCCGCTGTGAACATAGGGGTACATGTATCCTTTTGAATTATAGTTTTGCAAGGATATATGACTAGGAGTGGAATTGCTGGATCATATGGCATGGCAACTTTATTTTTAGTTCTTTGAGGTACTTCCATACTGTTTTCTGTAGTGCAATGTAGTGCAAAAGTACTTTTGAACAAGGGACTAGGAAGTAAGAATGAATATCGGTGCTATTTCTTTCCATATCACAAATGATGTATTTGTCCTCTTTATCTCTAATTTTAATGTGTGTTAATGCCTTTGATAAGTAGTGAAAAAATGTTGTTCTTTGGATTTAGTGGTAAAGAAGATAATCATTTTAATTTTTTTAAAAAATTAAGAAAAATCTGCTCCATTATTTTCAAATGTATCAGCACTTCAGGTTTTCTATAGCTAGGAGAAAATAATTGAACCATAAAGTTGTAGAATTAACATAATATAGAATTCTATTTCTTATAATACCAAAATTTTTATATATACCTTGAGACATAAGATGCTTACTCCTTGGAAGGAAAGTTATGACCAACCTAGATAGCATATTCAAAAGCAGAGACATTACTTTGCCAACAAAGGTCCATCTAGTCAAGGCTATGGTTTTTCCTGTGGTCATGTATGGATGTGAGAGTTGGACTGTGAAGAAGGCTGAGCACCGAAGAATTGATGCTTTTGAACTGTGGTGTTGGAGAAGACTCTTGAGAGTCCCTTGGACTGCAAGGAGATCCAACCAGTCCATTCTGAGGAATATCAGCCCTGGCATTTCTTTGGAAGGAATGATGCTGAAGCTGAAACTCCAGTACTTTGGCCACCTCATGCGAAGATTTGACTCATTGGAAAAGACTCTGATGCTGGGAGGGATTGGGGGCAGGAGGAGAAGGGGACGACAGAGGATGAGATGGCTGGATGGCATCACCAACTTGATGGACATGAGTCTGAGTGAACTCGGGGAGTTGGTGATGGACAGGGAGGCCTGGCATGCTGCGATTCATGGGGTCGCAAGGAGTTGGACACGACTGAGCGACAGAATTGAACTGAGACATACAGTGATATACTATCAAATTAAAACTAAAGATTTTATCAAGAGGTCAAAATTACCACTAGATTGACCTGGTGGAGTCAACCAAATCCTCCACAGCCTAACTGGCTCATAGTGTTTGAAATGTGAAAAGATATGATTAATTAAAAAATTAACTTCAAATAATATAGGAGCAAATAAATTAGTAATAAGAAATGTCATCTAAAATAGCAAAACCCCCTACATATGCATATAACTTAGCATTAAGTCATCTTGAAAGTACAATTGAAGTTTCAGGAACTGAGTATCCTATAAAAGGCTAATAAGGTTCCATTTTGTAATATGGATAAAAGCAAAATACATTCTCAATACTTTCAGAGAACAACTCATAAATGGAAGGTGTAGTGGTTCAGGTTAAGGATGGCTGTCCAACAGAGGAAAATTATTAAGTATCATAGCCCATAGAAATACCTCACTCCTCTGTTCCTAATATCACAAATGATACACAAGACTGGACCAGCAGCAAAGCAATTTACTGAGCCTAAAGGTTTTATGCTATGTGGCAGGAGCTGGAAGTCTTGAGTATTAAGTAGAAGATAAGATGATTCCAGCTATGGTGAGAAGAATAAATTAAAATATGTGTCTAGACAAAGCTTAATACATCGTGTAGAGAAGGTTGATAATAATATTTATTTTAAATGATGAGAACAGATAACAACTTCTTCAGTTACATAGCCCATGCTTCATTATGCAAGTTGTTAAAACTCTTTGATATTTGAGATACATCTGAAAAGAGAAAATAGATTCAAATCTTCTAAAATAAAAAACATTTTTCAATAAACTATAGGTTCTCATTCAACTATATGAGATGAATTTAATGATGAGTCCTTACTCTCAGGGAATTCATAGTCTAGTGGAGAAAACAGTCTGACAGACAAAAATTATAAGGCTCAAATAACTTATAAATTTTAAATTCTCTCTTTATTCGCTAAGTTGTGTCCAGCTCTTGTGATCCCATGGACTGTAGCCTTCCAGGCTCCTCTAACCTTTGGAATTCTCTAGGCAAGAATACTGGAGTGGGTTGCCATTTCCTTCTCCAGGGGATCTTCCTGACCCAGGAATCAAACCCAGGTCTCCTGCATTGCAGGCAGATTCTTTACTGACTGAGCTATATTTTAAATTAGCATATAGAAAAACATCTGTCTTCATATTATATATTTAAATGGTCTACATATCAGAGACCAGTAGGCTACAGCTCACAAGCTAAATCCAGCCCTCTAGTTGTTTCTGTAAATACAGTTTTATTGGAACACAGCCATGCTCAACCATTTATGTTTTGTCTATGATTGCTCTTGTGTCCAGTGACAAATTTTAGATGTTGTAACAGAGACCCAATAACCTGAAAAACCTAAAATATTTGCAATTTTACACTTTACAGAAAAATATTGCCAACTTATGCTGTAGATTATGACTATAAATAATAAGGTATAAAATGAGAATATTTAACACTCTTCTGTTTTTCAAGAAAGACCCTCAAAGCCAGTCAAAGCCAGTGGGAAACAGATAAACTAGTCTTAGGAAATATTTTAAGGGATCACAATGATTAAATTATATGTGGTTTTTATTTTGAATCATCAAAGGTCATCAGAAGGTATTTAGAACGTAATACAGAAAACCAAGTTTTCTACAAGTAGAATGAAAAAAATATGATTCCTCTATAAAAAGTAGTTCTTACTAGATAACAATTTTGTTAGTTTGAGTGTGCTTCTGTAAAAAATCTATATATCTCACTGGCAAAATTAGGAACAAAATGAACAAAGTAGTTACTAGTTGTCTGAATTCACCATTTTCAACAGGGTGATGATTCTTAAGACAATGCATGTCCTTTTCATGTATGTATATTTGTTCAAGGGAGTTTTCTATAATTAAGTGATTTTTCAAACTGAAAGGGAAAATAAGCAAAAGGTATTTGAGATTGTCATTCACTGTATCACCTCTAAGGAGTTCAATAGGGATCAGAGTGGTTCATTCTACAATGAATAATCAAATGAATGAATCTCTAATGTCAGTGACATAGGAGGTCATTGCTAATGAGGTGGAGAATGCTTAGTAGGAGGTTATAATGGACAGGTTCTTGGGAAATGTTGAGTTTGTGCTCAGATCAGCAACTCTTCATAATTTTCACATTGTGTCACATAATTGTCACAAAAATGCTGTTTTCCCCACCAGGTGTCTATTTCTTTTCTTCTTCTTCTTCTTCTAAGTCACTTCAGTTCTCCCAGTTAGTTAATATTTGTTAAGTAATTAGTAAAGAATTGTATTACACATGGCAGAATGAAAAACAAAAATGATAGAATTCAATAAAACATTACATTCCTCTTAATCCAGCTTTGTTTACATTGAATTATATTTCAGTTGGAAGAGGGCATTGAGGAGATGGGACAACTGGTTGACCCATAAGCTGGATTGAGGCAACTGGAGGCTCCTTACCCACCCCCCACACCCGTCCCTGAAACGTTCTTTCTGCCCACTATTCCCATAGTGGGAGTGACTTCCAGGATGCAGCTTTGAGAGAGTACTGTGTTACTGAGACCATCCAGACTGTATAAATGACCAAATTCCATTACGATTTTTATAAAAGCACTTAAAACTCTGTGGATGGGTGCAGAGATGTACTCATTATGCAGTTGCACAAGAGAAGCCTCCTATGTTAGGTCTCTGCTTATTAAACCTGCGACCTATCAATCTGGAGTGATCTGCTTCTTTCTTCATCTGTGCTTGCCCTTATGGGGGCAGTTTTGAATTTTACCTGAACTCCCAAGGCTTCAAACAACAGTTGTTGAACCAGTCAGGAAACTGAAGAAATGAGTCTTGGGGAAAGAGGCATCTTTGGAGGAAATCTCAGGATGGCCATTCATCTCAGCCTATGGAGAACTGGCCCATGTGTCAGATGCTTGTGATTGAGAAACTGCACATGGGATACTCCAGCAAAAAAAGAAACACAACTGGTTGGCACAGGGAGCTGCCCTCTACAGTGGACAGTCCCCTTAGTCACTGATGCCAACTAGAGGCTGACACTAGAGTTAGAATGTTAGAAGGCCAAGGTTAGAGAAGGACATGAGGGTGTCCACTACTGTTAGCAGACAAGGTGCAAAAACAGGATAATAATTTGGAAACTTTAGCATGGATGCCTTTTTTCAAAGATAAGAGAGTCTAAACCACTGTGAATTAAGATCAAAGTGCATGTGACAAAGATTGATTGGAATGTTAAGAGGTGGAATCCCTGGGAAAGTGTAGAGAAAGAAGAGGAGGATGTTGTGATTGACACTGAAACAGATGAAATGCTTGGTGCCATCCAATCCCTAATAAAAGAGAAAGCAAAAGCACAGGAACAACAATCCCAGCCAGCAAAGCAGTCCCTGATTCAAGAGAAGTTCTTAATGAGAGAATATATGCCTGCTGAACTTATTGACATAGCTGCCAAGTTCCAACAAAAGGCCAGAGAAATTATCCAGGAGTGCAGCTATGGGATTCAAGACGTGATGGCATTCTTCTGACCAAGCAGGAGGCAGAAAAAGTGAGCAACATCACCACATATCCTGCCCTCCAGTAGCTCCTCCATGATGATTGAGTGGTTCAAGAGACTCATTCCCTTATCAGTTGGACTACTCTATCCTATAGAGAGGCTTGGCTCAATGACAGAGACCTCCCTGGACATATTGGACACTGGAAATCTATAGAGGAAGTGCAACAAATTCTTCAGTTCACTTCAGTCACTCAGTCATGTCCGACTTTTTGTGAGCTCATGGACTGCAGCACACTGGGCCTCCCTGTCCATCACCAACTCCCAGAGTTTACTCAAACTCATGTCCATTGTGCTGGTAAAGCCATCCAACCAACTCATCTTCTGTTGTCCCTTCTCCTCCCACCTTCAATCTTTCCCAGGATCAAGATTTTTTCTAATGAGTCAGTTTTTCACATCAGGAGGCCAAAGTATTGGAGTATCAGCTTCAGCATCAGTCCTTCCAATGAATATTCAGGACTAATTTCCTTTAGGATGGACTGGTTGGATCTCCTTGCAGTCCAAGGGACTCTGTAGAGTCTTCTGCAACACCACAGTTCCAAAACATCAATTCTTCGGTACTCAGCTTTCTTTATAGTCCAACTCTCATATCCATAAATGACTACTGGAAAAATGATAACTTTGACTAGACAGACCTTTGTTGGCCAAGCAATGTCTCTGCCTTTTAATATGCTATCTATGTTGGTCATAGCTTTTCTTCCAAGGAGCAAGCATCTTTTAATTTCATGGCTACCCTCAACATCTACAGTGATTTTGGAGCCCCAAAAAATAAAGACTGTCACTGTTTCCACTGTTTCCCCATCTATTTGCCATGAAGTGATGTGGCCAGATGTCATGATCTTAGTTTTCTGAATGTTGAGTTCTGAATATTGAGTTCATTCAAATAATATACCCATTTGAATGCAGTATTCCAAAGAATAGCAAGGAGAGATAAGAAAGCCTTCCTAGTGATCAGTGCAAAGAAATAGAAGGAAACAATAGAATGCGAAAGACTAGAGATCTCTTCAAGAGAATTAGAGATATCAAGGGAACATTTCATGCACAGATGGGCACAATAAAGGACAGAAATGGTATGAACCTAATAGAAGCAGAAGATATTAAGAAGAGATGGCAATAATACACAGAAGAACTATACAGAAAAGATCTTCACGACCCAGTTAATCACAATGGTGTGATCACTCACCTAGAGTCAGACATCCTGGAATGCGAAGTCAAATGGGCCTTAGGAAGCATCACTACGAACAAAGCTAATGGAGGTGATGGAATTCCAGTTGAGCTATATCAAATCCTAAAAGATGATGCTGTGAAAGCACTGCACTCAATATTCCAGCAAATTTGGAGGACTCAGCAGTGGCCTCAGGACTGGAAAACGTCAATTTTCAGTCCAATCCCAAAGAAAGCCAATGCCTAAGAATGCTCAAACTACCACATAATTGCAATCATCTCACACACTAGTAAAATAATGCTCACAATTCTCCAAGCTAGGCTTCAACAATACATGAGCTATCAACTTCCAGATGTTCAAGCTGGGTTTAGAAAAGGCAGAAGAAAAAGAGATCAAATTGCCAACATCCACTGGATCATCAAAAAAGCATGAGAGTTCCAGAAAAAATCTACTTCTGCTTTACTCACTATCCTAAAGCCTTTGACTGTGTGGATCACCACAAACTATGGAAAATTCTTAGAGATGTGAATACCAGACCACTCACCTGCCTCTTGAGATATCTGTATACAGGTCAAGAAGCAACATTTAGAACTGGACATGGAACAGCAGACTGTTTCCAAACAGGGAAAGGAGTACATCAGGCTGTATATTGTCACCCTGCTTATTTTAACTTATATGCAGAGTATGTTATGAGAAACCCTGGGCTGGATGAAGCACAAGCTGGAATCAAGCTTGCTGGGAGAAATATCAATAACCTCAGATATGCAGAGGACATCACCCTTATGGCAGAAAGCGAAGACAAACTAAAGAGCGTCTTGATGAAAATGAAAGAGAATGAAAACAAATTCTTAGGAAGTTTGGCAAGAGGTCGGCCATCCACACCCATCCTTGAAGGCCCTGATAGAGTCACATTCACTTGCATCAATGAAATCTAAGATATTCTAGTCCCCACCCAGTACCTAATGTGGGACACTGATATCCATGCTGAGCCAAGTCATGGGACACAACATTTATGATGCTGGGAAGTCCATAGCTGATCTAGGGAAAAGTGACAAATCCCAGAAGAGGTACAGGCTGTGGGAAAGACCCGAAACAAACAGGAAGCTCAAGAAGCCCAAGGCCATCCCAGCTTATTTGTTTGTATTCTCCAGGGTTTTCCATATTTGCTCTGCTTGCTTTCACAGCTGCAGCTGCTAAGTCACTGCAGTCGTGTCCGACTCTGTGCAACCCCATAGACGACAGCCCACCAGGCTCCTCCGTCCCTGGGATTCTCCAGGCAAGAACACTGGAGTGGGTTGCCATTGCCTTCTCCAATGTATGAAAGTGAAAAGTGAAAGTGAAGTCGCTCAGTTGTGTCCGACTCTTCGCGACCCCATGGACTGCAGCCCACCAGGCTCCTCCATCCATGGGATTTTCCAGGCAAGAGTACTGGAGTGGGGTGCCATTGCCTTCTCCGTGCTTTGACAGCAAACTACCTAATTTTGATGTCCTATATATAAAAACTTCTTTTTTTTCCTTTGGATTTCAAAATCATAATTATGAATTAACCGTTTTATCCCATGTACAACAATAGAAAATAAACCTTAGAAACACCCCTTTATTCAGCAATTTCAAACATGGTTATTATTAACCTAGTAAATGTTGCTTGTTTTCATAGCCTGAAGGGTCATTTTTTAATAGTAATCATACTGCTACTTCAGTATTCAATATTTCTTAAATATTTTACTATCATATAGGAACATCTATTTATTATTTTTTCCTATGTAGGCTGATTAGCATGAAGGTGACAGGAAATTTATTTCAGAGATGGTTCTTTATAGACTACATTTTATTCATGTGAGATAGCGCTCTTAAATTGTGTGTCTTACTCAAGGGTCAGTATGAAATGCTTCATGTAAAATTACTAAGGCACTTTTAGAAGCCTTGAAATTGATTGAATCATAAATATATGAGGAAACTCAGTTCATAAAACATTGGTGGACTGTTAAATCTATAAGGATTCAAACTTTCACTGTGTTTGTGCTAACTAGGTCTGGCCATGATAACCAAATGCAATTCTAGCTTGTTTTCCTGAGAATGCAAGATGTCTCAGCACTACAGAAGAAATAATCTAAAACATACTAGTGTTTAATTAGTAAAATATAGCATAATTGTATTATAAATTATCTAATTTTTTATTCTGTACAGCAGTATAGAATACATGTTTCATTTTGAAACTAAAAAAATATCATGAAATATAGACACGACAAATGTTCAGAGACACTAAAATATTTTCCCAAAGAAATAGAATTTGTATCAAAGCTCCTCTTAACATGCGACTGTGTTTGATATTGTTGTTGTTCAGATGCTGTCATGTCTGACTCTTTGCAACCCCATGGACTGCAGCATGCCAGGCTTCCTTGTTCTTCACTATCTTCTGGAGTTTGGTCAGACTCATGTCCACTGAGTCAGTGATGTCATCCAACCATCTCATCTTTTGTTGCCTCCTTCTCCTCCTGCCCTCAATCTTTCCCAACATCAGGGTCTTTTCCAATGAGTCAGCTCTTTGCATCAGGTGGCCAAAGTGTTGGAGCTTCCACTTCAGCATCAGTCCTTCCAGTGAATGTTCAAAGTTGATTTCCTTTTAGGATTGACCAGTTTGATCTCTCTGCTGTCCAAGGGACTTTCATATATAAAGCTTCTAATAAAATCTGGTATGATACAATGGTAATTAAAATAGTATCATATAACAAATATAATGCAATATAATATATTTAATACTATGTAATAACCAAAACTGATTTGAATAATAGTAATCCTGCAGCTGGGAAAGGCAAGCTTTTTACCACAAATAAAGTAGGAATGCTGGAATGTCGCAGAGTACAGTATGAAGCCATTATACCTTTTCCTGGAATCCAGGGAGCTGATGAACCTCTCTGACTCTATGAAAGGAAGGAAGAATAACAGCTAGGTAGTTAGAGGCAGCTTGTGCTCAATTTCTACAACTGGTAAGAAGGAAAAAAGAATTGCTTGGTGTTTTAGGTACAAAAACTAGTTTCTGTTATAGCTCACAGGTAGGTACAAAATATTTCTACAGTTTTTATCTATGTGGCATTCCCAAGCAATGATATACCCAATACTCTCCCAAGTTACTGAGCTCAAATAACCCTACAATAGTTCTAAGTGAACTGGATTGACAAGTTGTCTGAAGCCATAGTAATAAGCATATTCCTAATACATCTAGTAAACTATAACAAAATGACCACTAATATTATTTTAAATGCTCTTTATGTTTGTGTCAAGAATACAGTCTCAGATAGTGACTTTTGTTGTATAATTTTATGCCTATCATTTGCTAATTTAATATTAATATTAGTGAATGTTAAAAATGAGGGAGAGTTCCAGCTAGTTTCTGATTGAGGGGCTGAATGAAATTCATTCAATAGAGCAATCAAATATATTTACACAAATACCCCAGGCCATAGATTTATGAATTAAAAAAAAGGATATTAGTATAATATGTCAAAACATTTGACAGATATAGGCATCCAAATAAATTGAAGATATATTTTACATGCTGCTACATGTTATAGATTGGATAAGAGATACTGGTTTGTAATATTTTTCTCAAGATGATGATAAATGAGGGAAGATTCTTCTTAGAATCTGTCTGTACCATCTGAACAAGAACATCATCTTCTTGATTGATATATTGAATTTTCTACAATGAATAATGATTGATGCCTACCAATTTATTGTTCCACAGGAAGTATGTTTGGCAGCCAAAAACAATACAACACAGCTTCATAAATATATCCCATAGTCTTATAAAGATGAAAATAGCAACAGTTTAATGAAAAATGCTAAATATCATGGAATCTATGAAGCCTCAATCCAAAATGTCAACTAGAAATAATAACACTTTGAGTTCAAAACCAAAAAAGTACAGTTAAAAATAACCTTGCATTTTGGTATGTAGATTTCTCAAAATATCAACTTAATATCTTTTTAAAACCATTTCAAGTGAAAGTAATGGAGCATTTGGAAACCATGCTGAAAATTTGTAAGATGCCACACAAAAGCCAAATATATAAAGAATTTTTTCATAATAACATATTTGTGGATTAACAATCTCCAGTTTAGTGTGACAGAGAATTATCTAAGAAGTATGTTAAAATCTGGGCCTATAATCCAGGGTTAGTGATTAACTCAGTCTATAATGGAACTCAGCAAAAAAAAAAAAAAAAAAAAAAAAAACACTAGTTATTCCAGTACAATGAATCTATAGATCCAAATTTGAAAAAATATCTGTTACTGATAATATATCTTCATGAAAATTATTTGAGTAAGTAAAAATAAAATTACAAGATATTAACCTAAATTTCCCTTCCATTGATTAAGAGACAGGAATACAGTCGTTAGGTCACATCAAGCAAAATGGGTTAAACTCAGCAGGATTCTCATCCTGCTCTACCAAGTTGCTGTTGTTGTTCAGTCACCAGGCTGTGTCCAACTCTTTGCAACCCCATGGACTGCAGCATGCCAGGCCTCCCTGTCTCTCACCATCTCCCAAAGTTTGCCCAAGTTCATGTACATTGCATCGGTGATGTCATGCACCCATCTCATCCTCTGATGTTCCCTTTTCCTTCTGCCCTCAATCTTTCCCAGCATCAGGGACTTTTCCAAAGAGTGATCTGTTCGCATCAGATGACCAAAACACTGGAGTTTCAGCTTTAGCAACAGTCCTTCCAATGAGTGCTCAGGGTTGATTTCCCTTAAGGTTGACTGATTTGACTCCTTACTGTCCAAGGGATTTTCAGGAGTCTTTTCCAGCACCACAGTTTGAAAGCACCAATTCTTTGGGGTTCTGCCTTCATTACAGCCCAGCTCTCACAACCATACATGACCACTGGGAAGACCATAGCCTTGACTATATGGATCTTTGTAGGCAGAATAATGTCTCTGCTTTTCAACATACTGTCTAGGTTTGTCATAGCTTTCCTATTGAGAAGCAATCATCTATTTCATGGCTGCAGTCACCATCTGCAGTGATCTTAGAGACCAAGAAGAAGAAATCTGTCACTGCTTCCACATTTTCCCCCTCTATTTGCCATGAAGTAATGTGGCCAGATGCCAATATCTTAGCTTTTGTTTTATAATATTTAGCTTTAAGCCAGCTTTTTCACTCTCCTCCTTCACTCTGATCAAGAGGCTCTTTAGTTCCTTTTCACTTTCTGCCGTTAGAGTGATATCATTCGCATATCTGAGGCTGTTGATGTTTCTTCCACCTATCTTGATTACAGCTTGTAACTCACCCAGCCAGCATTTCTCATGATGTGCACAGCATATAGGTTAAACAAACAGGGTGACAACAGACAGCCCTGTCATACTCCTTTCTCAAGTTGCTATGATCACCTTAAAGGATAAAGAGAAAAGTTACACAAGTAAGTAACACAGAGGAAAACATTCATCTGTGCTTCCTTCCCACAAAGAAGTCAGATTATATATGAACAGAGAGATAGGAAAAACAAACAAGATAAACTAAAACAACCAAAAAAGTCAAAAGAAAAATTCATATAATTAAAACCAGAAGTCAATTAGTGGCAAGGAAGAACAACTGTATGCACCTGACCAGTGTACCACTGATCCCATTGCAAAGCCAGGAAGCAGATAATGTACTTTCCTTGAAGTCAGTTCTAAATAAACCAGGCTAGCAAATTATAAATTTTCTGAAGCAACTTCAAAGGAAATTTTTTCAAAAGGTGTAAAAAATCAGAATCAATGTTTCTGGGTCTACCTCAGACCAAGTAGAAATTTAACTTGAGCTCTGCTGGTCCTATAAATAGACATGTCTACATATGTGTGGAGGGTCTGTGAGTCAGATGCCTAGCTTCTTTATGTTATGTGTCCCATGGAAACCTTAACCAAAGATAAGAGTTAGTCAAGGCCTAGAAGGTTGAACCAAGGCAGTAGTTTAATACTGAAAAAGATATATTAAATATCTTAAGTACATGCAATATATTCTGGAGTCAGATAATATCCTGGAGAGCTCTGATGGAATTTACTCAGTGTAGCTTTTCATCTGTCACATATTTACTGCATAACATGTATTTTTCAGGCACCAGAGCAGGCACTAGAAATGCACCAGCAAATTTTTTTAAAGTCTCTACTCTGAAGAAACTTGAGGGGCACATACAGTTATAAACATTAATTTATATATATATATATATATATATATATATATATATATACACACACACTGATTTTAAATATATTATATACAGTATATATATACTGATTTTTAAAAATCAGGTATATATATATATATTTATTCAGGTAGTAATCAGGTAGTAATAATTTCTATAAAAGAACATAAAGCAGGATCAAGGGATAGATTAGTGATTGGTGATTAAGGTTGACTTGAAATGCCTTTGGAAGAATTGACAGTTGAACACAACTTCAGTTTATCTAGACAGAGATGGGGAAAAAAAGCAAAGGATTGCAGTGTAGAATTTGTTAGGGGGAGACTGATGCAGCCAAGAGCTTGATGGTAAAGCTCTTAGTCCACTGCAGAGAATTTGAAGTTTGTTCTTAGTGAGATAAGAAGATTAAAATCTATGGAAGAAGACAAGAACTAATGACAAAATGAGATCAAATCAGCACTGCTTTAAAACATGATTAAGAGAGATTGAGGCCTTTCATGGAGAAAAAAGTAGTGCAATGTTCGTCTCTGGGATGATGTTTTCTGGAATCGTACTATGAATTTACCACTCCCTAGCTGTGTCATTGGGTAGGTTATTCTAACTCATTGACCTCACCTATAGAGTTAGGATAATAATAGTTTATTATAAACAGTAAGGGGCTCAAGATTTCTAATGTTTTACTAGGCATATATTAAGCATTATATTAGTGCTATTTTACATACTGTTATTACTTATTTACTAACTTTTTAAAAGTTTTGGTATGAAATGATATTCTTAAGACAATTTGTTCATAGTTTCAAGTGATCAGATATAAAGCAAAGGCTAATATTATCTATCAGATTTAACTCTGGTTTTAGCTCTATCCACATCCATAAAACTTTTAGTTTTACAATCTATAAAACAAGGACTTCTCAGCAGTTTCTGCATCGTGAAGAATTATAAAGAATTCAGACACAGCAGATAGTTCTCTCATATGAAAACATATCAGATACACAAGAGTCCATAGTAGCACAGTTCTCCTAGCCAAAAGTTTGGAACAACCCAAATGTCCAACAACAAAATGAATTTAAAAAATGTGTATAGTCATATGAGGAAATATCCAGACATGAAAAGTATTGATACATTATGGATTTACATGAATGAAACTTGAAAATATCGTTCCAAGTGAAAGAAGCCAAAAGTAAAATATATAATTTAATGTACATTAAACATCCAGACTGGATAAATCTATAGAGAAAAAAAGCAGATTAGTGGTTGGCAGGGGCTGGAGGAAAAGAGAATGGCTACTGACTGTTTAATGAGTGTGAGGTTTCCTTTAGGGGATGAAATAATTTGAAATTAGAGAGAGGGAATGGCTGCACAACATTTGGAAAGTACTGAACACCACTGAATTGTACACTAAAATGGTTAAATTCAGGTTATATATATTTTACCAAATAAAAAATCTTAGAATGTACAATACAAAAGTCAGATTTAAGTCACTATTTAGAAAAAATAAATTTTTAAAAATCAGGAAGTATGATTGGTAACTGGGCAGAAATCACTGGATATATATAACAAGAAACTGTGCCTTGACAAGAAGTAGTAACTCAAGACACTCAGGGTCAAGCACAAAACTTTCATAAGTGTGAATTTTGAAACAAATTTCTGGATGTTAAGAGATTTAGCTGGAGGTCATATTAAAGAGTCAGAAATAAAAATAAAAAGAAATTGGCCAACTTAAAGGAGTGGCAGAGAGGACATAGCATTAACCAGAAGTGTAATAGAGGGAGAAATAGAGAATGCTCTTGTTATGGGCTGAATATGATTATACAGTGGAAGTGACAAATAGATTCTAGGGATGAGATCTGATAGAGTACGTGAAGAACTATGGATGAAAGTTCATAACATTGTTCAGGAGGTGGTGACTAAAACCATCCAAAAGTAAAAGAAGTGCAGGGAGGCAAAGTGGTTGTCTGAGGAGGCCTTACTTATCTGAGAAAAGAAGAGAAGCGAAAGGCAAAGGAGAAAGGGAAAAATATACCCAACTGAATGCAGAGTTCCAGAGAAGAGAAAGGAGAGATAAGAAGCCCTTCTTAAATGAACAATGCTAAAAATGGAGGAAAACAGTAGAATGGGAAAGACTAGAGATCTCTTCAAGAAAATTGGAGATATCAAGGGAATATTTCATGCAGGGATGGGCACAATTAAGGACAGAAACAGTATGGACCTAACAGAGCAGAAGAGATTAAGAGGAAGTGGCAAGAAAACACAGAAGAACTATATGAAAAAGGTTTTAATTACTCGGATAACCACAATGGTGTGGTCATTCACCTAGAACTAGACATCTGTGAGTGTAATGTCAAGTTGTCCTTAGGAAGTGGTACTACAAACAAAGGTAATGGAGGTGATGGAATTCCAGTTGAGCTATTTCAAATCCAAAAAGATACTGCTGTTCAAGTGCTGGACTCAGTATGCCAGAAAATTTGAAAAACTCAGCAGTGGCCACAGGACTGGTAAAGGTCAGTTTTCATTCCAATCCCAAAGAAGATCAATGCCAAAGGAAGTTCAAGCTACCATACTATTGCGCTCATTTCACGTTAGCAAGGTTATGTTTAAAATCCTTCAAGTTAAAATCATGTCATACATGAACTAAGAATTTCCAGATGTACAAGCTGGATTTAGAAAAGGCAGAGGAACCAGAGATAAAATTGCCTAGATTCATTGGATCACTGAGAAACCAATGGAATTCCAGAAACATATCTATTAATACCTCTGCTTCATTGACCACTAAGCCTTTTACTATGTGGATCACAACAAACTGAAAAATTCTCAGAGATGAGAGTATCAGATTACCTAACCTGTCTACTGAGAAACCTATATGCTGGTCAAGAAGCAACAATTAAAACCAGACATGGAAAAATGAACTAGTTCAAAATTGAGAAAGGAGAATGACAAGTCTGTATGTTGTCACTCTGTTTATTTAACTTTAATGCAGAGTACTTCATGCAAAATGCCAGGCTGGATGATTCACAAGCTGGAATCAAGATTGCCAGGAGAAATATCAGTAACCTCAGATATGCAGATGACACCGCTCTAATGACAGGAAGTGAAGAGGAACTAAAGAACCTCTTGATAAGGATGAAAGAAGAGAGTGAAAAAGGTGGCTTAAAATTTGACATTCAAAAAATTAAGATAATCACATCCAGTCCCATCACTTTATGACAAATACAAGGAGCAAAAGTGAAAACAGTGACAGATTTTATTTTTGGGGGCTCCAAAATCACTTCTGATGCTGACTGCAGCCAGGAAATTAAGATACTTGCTCCATTGCAGGAAAGCTATGCCAAACCTAGACCGTGTATTAAAAAGCAGAAACATCATTTAGCTAACAAACATTCGTATAGTCAAAACTATGGTTTTTCCACAAGTCATGTATGGATGTAAGAGTTGGATTATAAAGAAGACTGAGCACCAAAAACTTGATGCTTTCAAATTGTGGAACTGGAAGAGACGCTTGAGACTCCCTTGGACTGCAAGAAGATCAAATCAGTCAATCCTAAAGGAAATCAACCTGGATATTCATTGGAAGGACTGGTGCTGAAGCTGTAATACTTTGGCCACCTGATGAGAAGAGCCAACTCATTGGAAAAGACTCTGATGCTAGGAAAGATTGAGAGCAGGAGGAGAAGGGGCCAACAGAGGATGAGATGGTTGGATAGCATCACCAACACAATGGGCATGAGTTTGAGCAAACTCCATGAGGCAGTGAAGGACAGGGAAGCCTGGCATGTTGCAGTTCATGGGATGCAAAGAGTGTCTTAGCGAATGAACAAGAGCAGCAGAGGTTGAGGCTGAAATAGCCACAAGTTTTGTGGCAAACTCAAGACATTTCTTGGCAAATCAACTTCCTTAATGCTCTAGGGAGCTATACTCATTGGAATAATTTTCTGATATTCTTTGAGTTTTCTTAATTCTCCAAAAGCTATGAATGAACCTGAAATCTGGTGGAGATTTTCCAATCATTTCATTATTCATCTCTTTCAATGATTTTCTAAGCACTTAACTTGCCATTTCATTTCATTCCTGCTTACAGTATATGGAGTGGTTTCTGTTTTCCTGATGAAACATTCTACATTTAAAATGTCTAAGTTTAACATTTGTCAAGTATGTATTTCTGCCATAATATATTTTGCTATTGCAAATGTACTTTCATGAATATTTTGAGCTGCAAGTCTAGGTCTTCCAATATATGAAAACATGCACAATTTGACTTATTGATAAAGCAAGTACTTAATAGAACAATGGGGAAATCATACAATTTCTGTCAGAAAAGTCTCTCTTCCCTAATCAATTCCATTAAGTACATTAATATACCTATTTATTTTGCTCTCTAATTTCTGAGTATCAAGATAGTAATGAAAGATAGATGATAAATATAAATAAATAAATACATGCACACACACATATATATGTACATATATATGTATATACACATACATACATAAAGCACAGGTTTGTAACCATGTGAAAATTTTGACAGAAGAACATGTCATAATGTGCTCACTTTAACAAATTTTACAAGGACTTTATGACCACAGGGCTTTCAGTGTCTCATTCTTTTATCATTCATCTCTATGTTTGCTTCTTTAGAAGTTTTTGTTTTTTCTGTTATATGGCAGTGCCTTATTGGTGGATGAAAGGTATTCCTTTTTATTGCAAAAGGGAAAACAAGTTATTGGGAAAGGAGAGTTTAGAAAAGACAATGAGGACCAGAATTAGGTTGCTGTTAGGAAATGGTACATGAGGGTCTGGACGATTATTCTCTTCAAATTATTCATGCCAATATACTTTCTGGAAAACCAGAGGTTTACTTCAGCTTTTGAAGACTATTGCTATAACAGCACATATTCTGTACCTTCTTTGCCTCCAAAATTAGAGGTTCTTGGAGACTTAATATTTATAATTTAACATGATATAGTTTTTCTATTTTATATAACAATCTTATAAAATATTTGTGATTTTTCACTACATGAATTAGTGTGCTTATGTGCTTACCACTAGTGAACTTTTTGGAGTAACATTTATTTAATATGGTTTATTCACTATCATAATGCCATAATTTAAACATTTTGAGGATAGCTATTGTATCTTAGAAGCTATCCTGCCTTTTGACTCTTCTATATGTTTGTTAATATTAAAGACTATTTATTAGTCTCTTACTGTATGATGACATTATCATTATCATAAATTAAAGACATGCAAGTGAACTAGGTTCCCTCATGGAGCACTGAGGCCAGTGATTCAATCTATTGCAAAGTGTCTAGTGTTCATTCCAAGCACGCAGATCTATTGATCTCATTCTCAACCAGCCTTTCTATCTATCATCAAAAAACACCATTCCACTCCCATCCAAAGAAAAAAATATGGATGGACAGTTTCAACCATTACAGTACAGAAGAAAGTACATTATAAAAATAATGAGTGATGACATCTTCCATGATCTAACATTTGCTAAATAGTAAATTGAGCTCTTAACAAAAATTACCTAACAATACTCATAATACACATATGAAATCTATATTATTTTCTTCATGTTCCTTATCAATGGGTTGTAGATTAGATCATTTCAGTACCTTACACAAAGTTCCACATTTATTCAGTGCACAAACTCAGTCGACTTTATTACGGGTTCCAGTTTGTTGCCACCACTAACTCTAGTCTTCTCATGTAAATTCTTCCAATGAGAGAATCCTCTTTCTCTCTCCATCATATACAGTTTTGCTTCACATAGACTAATGTACTTATTATCTCTCCCACAATTCAAAAATACGTGGTGAATTTTGTCACTCTTGGATGTTACTACATTATTTCATACTGGCTAGAATATCCGTTTTGCATCCACATCCCAAATATGACCCACATAAATTCTGGTCTTTCTTTCAAAGCTAATATAAAATCCCCACTCTTAGTCACTCTGTATTGTCACTCAATACAGAGAAGTCACTCTGTATTGGCTTCCCCATTTAATCCTTGGTATGTTCTGTATAAATCATATGTAGCATATATTGCATTCTTTTATCAAAGTAGGTTCTAATATAAATGGATTTATTAATCCAACTACACTAATTTCTATTAATGATACAATTTTATTGAATTTTACTTTGTAGCTTCTACTTACCAAAATTTCCTTTGCATTAATTTTCAGAATATTTACCTTTTATTGATTTCTACTTCCTTCAGCATGTCTATATGTGTATATGTTTGTTCTCTCAAGCTCTCATGCAAATATTTGTTTCTCAAGAAAGCCATTATCTGCTACTCTCTAATAACAAAACAATAAGTTTTTATTGGAGGAAAAATAAAATTCCTAAAGGAGAAGGTAAATTCTAGGTACATTAATTATAAAAACAGTTTTAAATGTTAATCTATGTGCAAAACAAGATCCAAAAATGAAACTTCTCTTTCATATGCTTAATGGTAGAATAATACAAGATGTTATGAGGATATCACACTGTTGCTCATGAAGTCCCCCCAAAAAGGATGACATTTATAAATTTTAGGTCATTATAGAACATTTGTCATAAACAAAGGAGACAGAGATATCATTAAAATATTTTATTTTTGCCTATAGAAAAGGCTTCCTTCATAGTTCAGTTAGTAAAAAAATCTGCCTGCAATGCAGGAGACCTGGGTTCGACTCCTGGGTTAGGAAGATCCTCTAGAGAAGAAAATAGCAACCCAGTCAAGTATTCTTGCCTGGAGAATCCCATGGACAGAGGAGCCTGGCACGGTACAGTCCATAGGATTGCAAGTTGGACATGACTTAGCAACCAAACCACCACCATGTAGGCATGTTTGCAACAGGGTAATAAGAACTTTGATGAAACTCTTTATAGGAAATCCATCCATCTAGAGAAGAACTGGATCCTCTGCTATAAGGATGGGAATTTAAATTCAAAGAAGTATTTTTCATCAGAATAATTTCAGAGAAATTATGATACAAATTTCAGAGAACTTGTGCCACACAAATACTGTATCATATTAAAAATCTGACATTTTTAAATAAGTAGGTTTTATTTTAGACCCAGAGGGAGTTTAATTACAAAATTATTTGATTTGAATTTAATACAGAGAAGCTATTAGATGAGTTCCACATGTAATTTAATCTAAAACCACAATATATCTTATTTAAAGAAAATAATTAGGCATTATACTCTTTGGACTATGATGAGTATTTAACTTAGAAAATCTATCAAATTCCCTCTCTCTCTTTCTCTCAGTGCTTCATGTAACTAGAAAATTAAAGAGTTCTTCCCCTAAGATATAAACAAAACAAATTTGCATAAAATTAGGAAGCACTTCAAGTATGAAACTGAAACTGTTAATTGCTCAGTTGCGTCAGATTCTTTGTGACCCCATGGACTGTAGCCCACCAGGCTCCTCTATCCATGGAATTCGCCAGCCAGATTACTGGAGTGGGTTGCCATTCCCTTCTCCAGGGGATCTTCCTGACCAAGGGATTGAACCCAGGTCTCCTGCATTGCAGGCAGATACTTTCCCATCTCAGTCACCAAGGAAGCCATTTCAGGTATGGACAAAATAAATAATTGCCCTGGATTATTGTCATAGCTCAAACTCTTGGGCCAGGTTGTCATCATTCACCCACTGTTACCACTCATAGACTTTGGGAAATTTCACATATTCCCTCAGTTTTCTCATCTATATAGGGGTACCCATAGAAATGTTGGGTACATTCAGTTAGAAGAAATATTGAAAGAGGAAGAGAGAGAGACACAGACAGAGAGAGATCATTTCTTCTGATGCCTGGTTCAAAGAAATCACTCAAATATCTTTGTTATATTTCATCGAATGATCATTACTGTTGTTTAAATTATTGTTCTGTGATGAAATTAATGGATTTTCAGATTCACCATTGTGAAGGAAAACAGTTTTACATACATAAGATCCAATTCAAATTTATTTATTTTGTAGGTAAAAACACATTAATAAACAACAGTAATTTTTCTGTAACCTGAGTAACCTACTTCTTAGAGCTATAGCTAAGGGATTAGTCGTTCATTTGGTTGGTACTTATTGAAACAATCGCTTGATTAAATTTCTTGTGTGCCAGGTTCTGGTCTGATCCTGAAGATACAGTGGAGACCAAAACATTTTAAACACCTGCCATGATAGAGCTTATATTATTACAGAGGGAGAATGGATAGACAAAAATATGTGATAAATATATACAGATGTATGCACATACACATACATAACTTTTACTATATCCATTATGTACATCTGTATTAGACAGTATTAAAATGTAGAAAAGTAATTTCATAGAGAGTATTCAAAAGTGAGGAGATAAATTAATTTAAAATAGTGTAATCATAGGAATTCTGACCCAAATGAAATGAGAGAGAAAGCCATAAGAATATAATGAGGGAGAGCCGGTAGGGTGATGACTGACTCTAGCTGTCTGACTGCCTAGTTACATGAATTGTTAGTACAGAAATGCAAAAAGCTATTGTAGGTGAAATAGGTAGGTGAGTTTTTTTTTTTTTTTTCCTGGTCAAGTTTGGCCTTGTTTCCTTTGACTCTAAAAACCTACCATTTTATAGATTAAGGAGATTATAATATTGAGCACATTGATTTTTCTGTCCTGTTTCTGAACCTCATATGAGAAGTAATTCTCAGAAACCTTGTGAGCTTTGTTTGCCCAGTTTTATAGACAGAGTTCAATAGAGAAAGGGAAACTGAATGGTCTAAGGCCACACTGGAAATCTGCATGAGACTGTCATTAGAACCTGAGTGTATCTGCAGACAAGCCTGTGTCCAAACAGGAGCCCATGTACATCCATGTGTCAGTTTTAATCTGTGTTTTAACTACAGAAGGCACTTTTAACTAAAGTAATTTCTAGCCTAATATCAACATGCAAGTCAAAGGAAAATCACATTTCCTGATAAAAAGAAAAGTATGAATGATATACAAAAATGATGTTTTAAAATTCATTCAGAATTGATTTTAAGAGAACTGTATCAAATTAGAGTGAGTGAGTAAAAGTTGCCCAGTTGAGTCTGACTGTTTGCGACTGAATGGTCTGTAACCCACCAGGCACCTCTGTCTATGGATTTCTCCAGGCAAGAATACTAGAATGGGTTGCAATTTCCTTCTCCAACTGATCTTCCCAACCCAGGGATTGAACCCAGGTCTCCAACATTGCAGGTGGATTCTTTACCAGCTGAGCCACCAGGGAAGCCCAGCCACTAGGGCAAGCTATCAAATTAGAATTGAGCCACAAAAAAGAGGAAAATGCACTTTTTTATACACTCAGTTAGCCAGCATTGTTCATTTTCCACATTATAATTTTAAGTTCTGAGCAGGATTCAAGCTTGAGTCAAAGCAGGAAAGATATTCTACGAACAGTTGTGGCAGGTGGTCTGGGACCACCCATCCTTAGCAAAAACAGAGCCAGCCAGGGAGTTAGACCCACTTACACACAGTTAAGCTTTGTCGTTCAGGAGATGACGATTCTGTAATATTGACTCTCTGATATGTTCTCCATTCCAGTGCCTAAGAATTCTATGAAGACACAGATTATATGTTAAAAGAGCAAAGATATTTAACTAAAAGGTCTATTGCAGGATTTCCTGTACACTCTGACACAGTATAACTCAGAGGATCACAGTGTTCACTCAGATCCCTCCAAACAGCCTTGTTCGTTCTTTGGGCACTAAGATGGTTTTATGAAAGCAGAGGCGTTTGCAGAGTGACTGTAAGCTCATGGCAAGGGATCGTAGTAGTAAAGCATCAGTATATTTCACAGAAGCCCACATGGACTTCTAAAATGAGTAGGTCAGGGCCAATGTCCAGAAGGAGACAGTACCACTGGCTATGGCAGTTAGCGAGCAGACTGCAAGAAAATGAGACAGTTTCTAAAATACCGAGCAAGGACTTTTGTTGAGCATAAACATTCTACCACTTTTCAATTACTTTTTTTAAATTAATTTATTTTTTATTGAAGGATAATTGCTTTACAGAATTTTGCTGTTTTCTGCCAGACTCAACATGATTCAGCCACAGGTATACATATATCCCCTCTGTTTTGAAACTCCCTCCCATCTTCCTTCCCATCCCACCCCTCTAGGTTGATACAGAGCCCCTGTTCGAGTTTCCTGAGCCATACAGCAAATGTTGATGGGAATGTAAGTTGATATAGCCACTATGGAAGACAGTATGGAAATTGCTTAAAAAACTAGGAATAAAACCACCATATGACCAAGAAATCCCACTCCTAGGCATATACCCTGAGAAAACCAAAATTGAAAGAAAGCTGTGGTACATATACACAAACTCAGCTATTAAAAAGAAAGCATTTGGATCAGTTCTAATGAGGTGGATGAAACTGGAGCCTATTATACAGAGTGAAGTAAGTGAGGAAGAAAAACACAAATACAGTGTATTAACGCATATATATGGAATTTAGAAAGATGGTAACAATGACCCTATATGTGGGACAGCAAAAGAGACACAGATGTATAGAACAGTCTTTTGGACTCTGTGGGAGAGGGAGAGGGTGGGATGATCTGAGAGAATAACATTGAAACATGTGTATTATCATATGTGAAATAGATCACCAATACAGGTTCAATGAATGAGACAAGGTGCTCAGGGCTGGTGCACTGGGATGACCCGAGAGAGAGGATGGGGAGGCAAGTGGGAGGGGGTTCAGGATGGGGAACACATGTACATCCATGGCTGATTCATGTCAGTGTATGGCAAAAACCACCACAATGTTGTAAAGTAATTAGCCTCCAATTAAAATAAATTAATTAATTAAAAAAAAAAAGAAAGAGACACATGTATCCCATTGTTCATTGCAGCACTATTTACAATAGCTAGAACATGGAAGCAACCTAGATGCAATTACTTTTGAAGTAAATGTGGAGATCCAGTGATTCCTTCATTGACTTACCCTTGCTGCACTATCAAACTCATGCCACATTTCTATTCCCATGCATTTCTGCATTCACCATGTCCAATTTGTCATTAAAATCATCAAAATGTCATTAAAATATTTTAATGACAGTCAGCTCAGTTGTGACCAACTCTTTGCGACCCCATGGATTGTAGACTACCAGGCTCCTCTGTCCATGGGATTTTCCAGGCAAGTGTGCTGGAGTGGGTTGCCATTGCCTTCTCCAGAGGACCTTCCCAACCCAGGGATCAAACCCAGGTGCCCACATTGTAAGCAGATACTTTTACAGTCTGAACCACCAGGGAAGTCCCTAAAATATTTTAAATGGCAATTAAACTTAACAAATGTAAAGCAAAAAATGCACATAGCTTTACAATTTAGTGTTTTGGATAGTAAAGAATCCTCCTGAAATGCAGGAGACCCAGGTTCAATCCTTGGGTCAGGAAGACCCACTGGAGAAGGGAATGGGAGCCTGGTGGATTACAGTCCATGGGACACAAAGAGTCTGAGTTACTAACACTAACACTTTATAATTCACAAGATTATTTTAGAGTGATAAGCCAGCAAAGGTGGCAGAATAGTATTTAAGAAGTAGGCAAGGAAACCAGCTTAATAAAGAGGATAAAAGATTTTACAGTGTTAAAAACTACTGAGATATCAATATAGAAAGGATATTTTTTCAAATCTCATCATGTTCAGTGACAAAAGGGCAATGATGATGACCCTAGAGGTAAAATCTTCAGGAGAAGTTGTAGCTGCATTTTACAGATTGGAATTTGTATGGAGAATACATATCTACAAGGCAGTAGGGTTAATTAGTATAGACAATTCTCTTAAAAAGTTTGGCTTTAAAGAGAATGAAAGAATGTGGCAGTTAGTTATAAGAATAACTGGGATGGAGGCAATTGTATTCTTAAGATTTGGGAAGCTTAAATACATCTAAGTGCCATTAAAGAAGGATCTAATAAATTGGGAAAGTGGCAAAAAACAAAAAGGGATGATCAATATTGTATAGTGCCCGAGAAAGCTATAGGCAATGGAGTTGGTCTGAGAAGTCATTGAGGGATCTATCCTTCCATTTCAGATTAAACACTAATGGTTAACATCACAGGCTCTGGAATCAGATAGCCTTTGTGAAAATACATCACTTCTTTTTTAATTATTATTTTTACTTAACATCACTTCTTAGTTCTAGGCAGCCTTGAACAATTTAGCTCACCATTCTGTGGCTGTTTCCTCATCTGAAAAAGATACTAATTTCACAGGATTGTTGTAAGGGTTACATAAATAGATGTTTGTAAAGTTAGAATAATATACTTTACTTTAGAATAATACATAACACACATTAAGCATTTATTAGTTTTTGTCATTATTGTCATCTCATTAAGCATCTTTCAATTACTTACACTGACAAAACTCAGTACATCAAATTAATAATTCCTCTTTAGAGATAAGTGGATAAAAGTATATTGTCATGTGAAATGTGTGGCAAATGAGCTAAAGTTTGCCTTACTTCTCCCTCACAAAACTAGTACAAATCAGAACAAAACAGGCAGTTTAATACAAAGGCAGTTTAATAGGAGACAGTCAACTCCAGCCCTCATTTTTGACCTCTCCTCCTATAAAATATGTATTTCCAAAAATAATTTACTCTTTGTGATTTGTAAGATGAATTTATATAAAAATTAAGAGATGTATTATACACTGATGTTTAATTTGCTTTGAAGGAGCTTAGTGTAGTGATAGAATCATGCATTTGTCATCCAATAGATGGTGACTTTGGTCACTTGTTACCTTGAGACACTGAGCAAATTACTGAAAGCCCTTAGTCTCTACTTCTTCACTTACAAAACTAAGACAAGTATGACCCCAGAGAGTTGTGAACATCAAATGTGAAAATACATGAGAAGTCCTTAATAGAGAACTTAGAACATTTTATGTGCTCAATAATGTTAACTGAGGTTAGCTTGCATTAATTCATTGGCAAAGTTTTAATGAATAGACACTGTAAAATATAACTAAATAACATTTCCATTTGAATATAAAAGGAAGTCAAATAATATGATACTCTTTGCAAATAACAGGCACATAATAGTTGTGGAATAAATAGCAGTGGAAACACAATGTCACCACATAAAATTTTCCCAATGACTTTCAGAAATCTAATCCATTAGATATGCTTGAAAAAATCAAAGCTCAGAAAGAAAACCATATCACTGATTAACTTCAAAGATCATGTGCATTTGTCCTAAATGCAGTTTTAACTATTCAAGTTTTTGAAACATTATATACTTGCCTACCTTTTTTCATTTTCAAAGAAAACATAAAATTTCCTCTTGTAATATTTCCTCAGACCAATCATTATATAAACATAAAAAACAGCAAAATATTCAAATATTAATATCTACATTTTCTATTATCAAAATAATATAATGCTACTTGAAATTATTACCACATTAATTTCTTCAGCTCTCAAAGAAAACTCAATCTTTGAACTATACAATAAGATGCAAAGATGTGCATTATTTATAACTAAGGTGAACATTTCAAAATATATGATCTCAAAGTTTCTTATCAAATTTAAAAGGCTATGATTTTATAATAATATAAAAATATATAACAATAGTAAAATAATATAATTTATTTGTAACAACCTGATTTTTCTTAAGTTTTAAATGTATCCATTAAGGCAGGTTTTAAAATTTCTAGCACTGGGTATCCTCAAAACTCAGGTTAAAAAATTCATATTTGTTAGCTTAGTTGTGGCACTAGCCTGAGAGATAAGACTCTCTGTAGTCTCTTTCTGCTGGAAGATTTAATAACATTTATGGATTATTACTAGGTTGAATTTTTCCAGTTCTACCTTAAAATATTTATTAAATGAATCTCTCTACTCCCTAATTGTAGTCTCACTGTCATTGCCCTCTTTACAAATTACAAAGTGAAGTCTCTCAGTCATGTCCAACTCTTTGTGATCCCATGGACTGTAGCCTACCAGGCTCCTCCATCTATGGAATTTTCCAGGCAAGTGTACTGGAGTGGGTTGTCATTTCCTTCTTCAGGGGTTCTTCCCAACCAAGGGATTGAACCTGGGTCTCTCACATTGCAGGCAGACACTTTACCCTCTGAGCTACCGGGGAAGCCTAAAGGATATTGCCCTCTTTCCTTCCATATAATTTCTGAAAACAATAACATCAGCAAACAAACCAGCAAACAACCAACCAGCAAACAACAACAAAAATAAAAGCAGTGAATTTATCATAAGGGCACAAGGATACAATACTGAATACAAAGAAAAGGATTCAGCCAGTCCTTGGGAACAGGAAGTGAAAATGTAAAGAGATTCCAGGCAGGACCTTTTCTCTTCCCTCTTCCTCTTATGTCCCTATTTGTTTATCACATTCTTCTCTCTTTCCAACATCTCACTTCCTTCTTCCCTCTCTCCCTCTCTCTTATACTGCTCTCTCTTTCTCTCCCTGTCTCCTCTCTAGCCAACATAATATTAATAGCTTACAGTGATCCAGAATTTCCCCTGGTTTACATGTTACAGACCCATCTGCACAAGGAGGCTTCTCAAGCACAATAAATTCACAAGAAAATCTGATTGTTGACTTGATCCAGGTAGATACGCTGGATCCAATTATTTCTAGTCAAGGAGCAGCATCGTTTGTGTCATTTACCAAAGACCATGCTGGGGCAGACACATGTAACCCCAGGGAAGGAAGATGAGTTTCCCAAGAGGGCAGTGTTACTATGAATAACACAAGGAACCCACTATTGTCTCACAGCGTGGTATCTTTATGCAAAACCTTTGCATTTTAGCTGAAACCCAATTTTGGTTTTTTGGGGGTTTTTTGTGGGCTTAAAAAACTCTAAAAATCCTTTAGTACACACAGTTTTGAAGTCATAAGTTATAGGGCTTTAGAAAGCCCTGAGATCCAAAGAAGTGAACTGTTTCCATGTTATCCTGACTCTGTAGTGGATGTAGGATTTAAATTCATTCTTTAACTTCTAGCCTAATCCTTTGCATTCTTGCCACATTATTTCTTGACATAACTATATCAACTCTTATTAGATAACTGGCAAGCTTAAAAATATCCCTGTTGAATGAGATCATATACTCTGCGTTTAATTTTCATTTTATTGCAATAGGAATATTCAATTTTATTACATCATTTTTTCAAAAGATTTTAAAGTATCTTAAAATCCTAATCTTTCCAGTCACATTCTGAAAACATGAAAACATGTGGCTAGTGTTATTTTTTCATTATTTCACTGTCAGCTTGCATGTGATACAGAGAATAAATTGTTTTATCAGAGCTCCACATTGATTCTTTGGCCATAGCTAGAAACAAAAGTGCTGACACTAATTAATCAATAGACAAAGTTTTGGATGTCTCTATTAATACTTACACTGTTAAAATAGACAAACTTTCAGATGTTTCTGTTAATACGTACACTATTAAAGGAATAATTCCAAAGGCAACAGTATTTAGTAGTATACCACCATATACACATAAAATCATTGTATGTATATGTCTGCATTTCTTTTCAGAATCCCACTTACAGCTGAATTTCTGAATAGTTTGATAATGAGGTAATGTTCTCTATTGGCAGCCACAGTTAAAAAAGAGTTTTCAAAGACTGAATATTTCATAGAAAAATTTTGGCAAAGATTGGCCAAAATAAATATAGTTTTCAAATGATACTATACTTTTGAGAATTTTATTATATGCATAATTCTAAGTACAGTTTGAGCATATAATACCACTGATAATACCTAACAGAACCAGAAGATATTAAGAAGAGGTGGCAAGAATACACAGAAGAACCGTACAAGAAAGATCTTCACAACCCAGATGATCATGATGGTGTGATCACTCAAATAGAGCAGACATGCTGGAATGTAAAGTGAAGTGAGCCTGAGAAAGCATCACTAAGAACAAAGCTAGTGGAGGCGATGGAATTCCCATTGAGCTGTTTCAAATCCTGAAAGATGATGCTGTGAAAGTGTTGCACTCAATATGCCAGTAAATTTGGAAAATGCAGAAGTGGCCACAGGACTGGAAAAGCTCAGTTTTCATTCCAATCCCAAAGAAAGGCAATGCCAAAGAATGCTTAAACTACCACACAATTGCACTCATCTCACATGCTAGTAAAGTAATGCTCAAAAATCTCCAAGCCAGGCTTCAACAATACATGAACTGTGAACTTCCTATTTGGAAGTTCTCCTTGGAAGGAAAATTATGACCAACCTAGACAGCGTATTAAAAAGCAGACATTACTTTGCCAACAAAGGTCCATCTAGTCAAGGCTATTGTTTTTCCAGTAGTCATATATGGATGTGAGAGTCAAATTATAAAGAAAGCTGAGCACCAAAGAATTGATCCTTTTGATCTGTGGTGGTGGAGAAGACTACTGAGAGTTCCTTGGACTGCAAGGAGATTCAACCAGTCCACCCTAAAGAAGACCAGTCCTGAGTGTTCATTAGAAGGACTGATGTTGAAGCTGAAACTGCAATTCTTTGGCGACCTGATGCAAATAACTAACTCATTGGAAAAGACCCTGATGTTGGGAAAGATTAAAGGTTGGAGGAAAAGGGGACATCAGAGGATAAAGTGGTTGGATGGCATCACTGACTCAATGAGCATGAGTTTGGGTAAACTCTAGGAGTTGGTGGTGGACAGGGAGGCATGGAGTGCTGCAAACCATGGATTTGCAAAGATTTGGGTATGACTGAGCGACTGACCAGTGGAAAAACTGTAGCCTTGACTAGACAGACCTTTGTTGGCAAAGTAATGTCTTTGCTTTTCAATATGCTATCTAGGTTGGTCATAACTTTTCTTCCAAGGAGTAAGCATCTTTTAATTTCATGGCTGCAGTCACCATCTGCAGTGATTTTGGAGTCCAAAAAAATAAAGTCTTACACTGTTTTCACTGTTTCCCCATCTTTTTCCCATGAAGTGATGGGACCAGATGCCATGATCTTCGTTTTCTGAATGTTGAGTTTTAAGCCAATTTTTTCACTCTCCTCTTTCACTTTCATCAAGAGGCTTTTTAGTTCCTCTTCACTTTCTGCCATAAGGGTGGTGTCATCTGCATATCTGAGGTTATTGATATTTCTCCCGGCACTCTTGATTCCAGCTTGTGCTTCTTCCAGCCCAGCATTTCTCATGATGTACTCTGCGTATAAGTTATTTAAGCAGGGTGACAATATACAGCCAACAAAGATCCGTCTAGTCAAGGCTATGGTTTTTCCAGTGGTCATGTATGGATATGAGAGTTGGACTGTGAAGAAAGCTGAGCACTGAAGAATTGATGCTTTTTAACTGTGGTGTTGGAGAAGACTCTTGAGAGTCCCTTGGACTGCAAGGAGATCCAACCAGTCCATTCTAAAGGAGATCAGCCCTGGGATTTCTTTGGAAGGAATGATGCTAGAGCTGAAACTCCAGGACTTTGGCCACCTCATGCAAAGAGTTGACTCATTAGAAAGACTCTGATGCTGGGAGGGATTGGGGGCAGGAGGAGAAGGGGACGACAGAGGATGAGATGGCTGGATGGCATCACTGACTCAATGGATGTGAGTCTGAGTGAACTCCAGGAGTTGGTGATGGACAGGGAGGCCTGGAGTGCTGCGATTCATGGGGTTGCAAAAAGTCGGACACGACTGAGCGACTGAACTGAACTGAATATCCATTGAAATCCCTCAATATGCCAGGATATGAGTTGTTACTGTAAAATAGTAAAAAAATCACAGCCTACCTTCAAGTATGTTACATTAGTAATCAGTGAATTTACAGTTTGATTTATAGGGTATGTTATTAGGTGGAATTTGCAAAAGATACAAATTAAACTTTTTCTTCTTAGGTGGAAAAAGGTCCCAAATGCATTTGATAGCACTCATTACTATATTCAGGCTTCCCTGGTGGCTCAGATGAAAAAGAATCTGCCTGCAATGCAGGAGACCTGGGTTCCATTTTTGGGTTTAGAAGATCTCTGCAGGAAGGTATGGCAACCCACTCCAGTATTTTCCATGGGAGAATCCCCATGGACAGAGTACCTGGAAGGCTACAGGCCATGGCATCACAAAGAGTCAGACACGACTGAACAATTAAGCACACTCACACATTACTATATTTACTATCATTTTTGCTGTTGCTCTTTTCTTGGAGTAAATGTTTGTTTTCCTTCTTGATTTGATACTGAAAAATTATCCATTGAAATAAGAAAACACCACCACCAACAAAAAAGTCTTCCCATCATTGTTCCCCACACAAAGCCTGGATGTATCTAGCGTCCATTTGTAATATCCTGTGTTCTGAATATCATTTGCAATACCCACTCCAGTAGTCTTGGGATTCCCTGGTGGCTCAGACGGTAAAGAATCCATCTGCAATACAGGAGACCTGAGTTCAATCCCTGGGTTGGGCGATCCGCTGGAGGAGGGCAAGACAACCCACTCCAGTATTCTTGCCTGAGGAATCCCCATGTACAAAGGAACCTGGCAGGTTACTATCCATGAGATCCCAAAGACAGAGAATGTTGGAAAATGCATTAGTCATATACTTTATTGTGCATTTCTTGATTATAAATATCATTCTTATGTCATTTGAAATCATAGTTTATAGACATTCTAATATAATATAATAAATATATACAGATAACTACATATAAATGTTTATAATGGATGATGCTTAAATGTATAACTAGTTTAAAATCAATTTTCTCAGATTTTATGATTATTTTTACTTATATAGATGTTTAATATGACATTTAAAATGAAAATATTTATTATATATAAGAAATAAATTTAACATGCTGTTGAATGGATTGACTTATTGATATAAGCTTATTTCCAGTGGAAGAGACAAATAATTTTGACAAAAAAAGAGTGAATTTTAATGAGTATTCAAAATAGTGACCAATGAACATTCTTAAATCTATAGCATCTAAGACAATTTAAACCCCTGTTTTTTCAATTCTATGTGAAGTTTAACTTTCTGCATTTTTAATTATCTCTTGATCCAACATGGCAAATATTGAAAAAATTATTCTATGTATCTCTTTAACTCTATAGATTTACATAAAGTAAAAAGAGAAAGGATAATTAATTTCACTGTTTGTCTTAAACATTTTAAGAATTTTTTGAGGTGTAATTCATATCTCCAAGCCAGGCTTCAAAATACGTGAACCATGAACTTCCAGATGTTCAAGCTGGTTTTAGAAAAGGCAGAGGAATCAGAGATCAAATTGCCAACATTCGCTGGATCATCGAAAAAGCAAGAGAGTTCCAGAAAAACATCTATTTCTGCTTTATTGACTATGCCAAAGCCTTTGACTGTGTGGATCACAATAAACTGTAGAAAATTCTGAAAGAGATGGGAATACCAGACCACCTGATCTGCCTCTTGAGAAATTTGTATGCAGGTCAGGAAGCAACAGTTAGGACTGGACATGGAACAACAGACTGGGTCCAAATAGGAAAAGGAGTACGTCAAGGCTGTATATTGTCACCCTGCTTATTTAATTTACATGCAGAGTACATCAATGAGAAACGCTGGGCTGGACGAATCACAAGCTGGAATCAAGATTGCTGGGAGAAATATCAATAGCCTCAGATATGCAGATGACACCACCCTTATGGCAGAAAGTGAAGAGAAACTAAAAAGCCTCTTGATGAAAGTGAACGTGGAGAATGAAAAAGTTGGCTTAAAGCTCAACATTCAGAAAACGAAGATCATGGCATCCGGTCCCATCACTTCATGGGAAATAGATGTGGAAACAGTGTCAGACTTTATTTTTCTGGGCTCCAAAATCACTGCAGATGGTGACTGCAGCCATGAAATTAAAAGACTCTTACTCTTTGGAAGAAAAGTTATGAACAACCTAGATAGTATTTTGAAAAGCAGAGACATTACTTTGCCAACAAAGGTCCGTCTAGTCATGGCTATGGTTTTTCCAGTGGTCATGAATGGATGTGAGAGTTGGACTGTAAAGAAGGCTGAGCGCCGAAGAATTGATGCTTTTGAACTGTGGTGTTGGAGAAGACTCTTGAGAGTCCCTTGGACTGCAAGGAGATCCAACCAGTCCATTCTGAAGGAGATCAGCCCTGGGATCTCTTTGGAAGGAATGATGCTAAAGCTGAAACTCCAGGACTTTGGCCACCTCATGCGAAGAGTTGATTCATTGGAAAAGACTCTGATGCTGGGAGGGATTGGCGGCAGGAGAAGGGGACGACAGAGGATGAGATGGCTGGATGGCATCACTGACTCGATGGATGTGAGTCTGAATGAACTCCAGGAGTTGGTGATGGACAGGGAGGCCTGGCTTCCTGTGATTCATGGGCTCGCAAAGAGTCGGACACGAATGAGTGACTGAACTGAACTGAACTGAATTCATATGCCATAAATTTGAATGGGTATGTATACAGTTCAATGTTTGCAGGAACTTCCTGTACAATGTTGAAAAGTATCAAACGCAGACATATTACTCTTTTTCCTGGTCTTATAAAGAAAACAATCTTTCACCTTTGTGTATAACATGAACTGTAAGTTTTATGTAGATACTCTTTATGATGTTGATGAAATTCCTTTATATTCTAATCTGTTGAATTATTAGGAAGGAAAGCTTGGATTTTGTCAAGTTATTTCCCTAAATCTGTTGAGGAAACATGGTATATTGCATTAAATGATATTCAAAAATTAAAACAACCTTGCCTTGCCTAAAATAAATTCCACCTGGTAGTGGTTAATAATAATTTCTACATATCACTTGACTTTACTTGCTATTACTTTGTTAAAAATTTTTGCATCTATATTCAGTGAAGACATTGGCCTGATTTTATTTCTCTCTTTTTGTTCTTTCTCTTTTTCCTTTTTTCTTTCTTTCTTTATCTGTCTGGCTTTCTTGTTAGAATAAAACTTGCCTTATGGAATGAGAAAGTATTTCCTCTTTATCAATACTTTGTGAAGGATGAGTTTCATTTCTTCCTTAAATGGCTGTTAAAATTCACCAGTGAATGGTATTTTTTTAAGACGTGAATGGTATTTTTCAAGACAGCAAATAAACCAATTGCATTAGAGCAAAGATAAAGTAGCAAGTATCTGAAATGGCATTAAAGACAATTATTAGGGAGCCCATTTTAATTGAATTAAAACCTACAGAAAATAACTATTACATCACCCCACGTCACTTCTAGTTCTGATAATGTACACCACAGAAATAAAAAATGCCTTTTATAAGAGTTGTGTATTGTTGTTCACATCATGTTATGTGTGGTGTGTGTGTGTGCATATAAATGTGTACTTTATACAAGTTATATCATCTTTTTCTTATGACCATGAAGAGATGTAAAACCCACAGATTCTCCTCCGCACTACACTACACTTCATGTAAGCCTTCTGTGTCTCCATTGTAATGTTTTTATATTTGCTAATTCTTTAAATTTTTATTCATTATTTTATGGAGTCTCATTTTCACTAGATATCTGCCATATATCCCTAAAGAAATTTAATATAGTTCACTTGTTTCATTATAACTTTTATTATAACTTTTTTTCATATTATGAAAAGTATGTAGTGTAATATATTTTTAAGGATGGATAAGGCAAGAAATGTTTCAAACATTAGAGTTTCTGGTTAGCCCTAAAAATTATGACTAAATCAGAAATCCAGTACTTCTGTATGTTTATTACAGAAGATAAAACTGAACTTTATTATTTAAGATATTGCAAGGTATATCAACAAATGATACATGTGCTACAATAGTATTCTCGCAAATTTAAGACTTCTTCTCAATTTTATGCTAAATAATAGCTCAGAAGGCTTTTTTATAATGTGCTGCCTTAGTAACATTCCTCAACTCTTCAGAATTACAGCTTCAGTGTCAGAACAAATTTCTTCACTCTTGGACCCCCAGTTTTGCTAAATATGCATGATCATCAAAATCTTCTTAAATTACAGATAACTTTACTGCTTCTGCAGTAGTTAAATTATGGGAGTTAACTATATTTGCAAAATTATTCTAAACCTATAGATTTTAATGCTCTAAGAACTGACATAAAAGACATTTTCTCCTACATATTAGGGAGAGAACCTCCTCCTGTTTAAAATTACAAGTATATACCCTTGATTCTCACAAGCTCTAGGTCTCATTTTCTCAACTGAAAGTTCTTCACACAGATTTGTCTTTGAAGCCTCACTTCTACTGTAGATTTTGAATAAGCCTGTAGAATAAGCCTTTCTGTAACACTTACCTGATGCTAATAATAAAAGTACCTTCAATTTGTTTAGTGCCAAATATATACAAAGCAAAATGTTTCAAGGCTGGGGATTGTAATGAAGAGTGGGCTGTGAAAGAAAGAAAGAAAAGCAAAATTTCTTTTAACATTTAGTCAGTTTCATGCAATGTAGTAAATGCTTACAATATATTAATGTTGCCAAATTCTCACTGCCACCTTTTGAGTTAGAGATAATTAATCTCATTTTAGAGTAGAATAAACTGAAACTCAGAAAGGTTAATTGCTTTGCACAAAGTAACAAAGCTAATATAGAAGAACAAAAATGTAAACCTGAGTCTCACTAATACATAAATCTCTCAGCCTTCTTGCTCACACATCAATGCTCCTCCTGATTAGAGTGCTATATTAAAAGTAGAAGTAATAATTTTTATGATCTTTTTTCTTAAGGTTTCCAGTTTTATTCTCCATAAAGCACCCATTTTTAACCTTGACTTCCTGTAGTAATTATTATGGCCACCCAGTTCCCCCAAAAACCACACATACTCTTCCTAGTGGGACTCATAAAGGTTTAATCTTTTTAAACATTTTAACATGGAGAACTTTTCAATTATAGTATAATGAATCATGATGTATTCATCACCCAGTTCCAAAAAGCATCAATATTTGTGATAAATATTTTTGTTTAATCTATGCTTCCAGCCATTCCTCACTATCTCATTCAATTTTTCAAATAAAATTTACATAAATTAAAATATATGTTAAATATATAATTTTGATAAATGGATATTTATTCCACATTTCCTATAAAAATATAGAATAGTCCCATTAGACCGATATTTCCTCATGCTCTGCTAATCATTTGCTCTCAACTCCAGAGATAACTATTAGTTCTGATTTTTTAACCATATATTAGTTTTTCCCTTTCTAGAACTTCATATATATGGAATCACATGGATGAACTATTCTCTGTCCAGATTCTTTGTCTCATCTCAATGTCAGTGAGGTTCATCCACATTGTTGTGTGTATCAATAATTTGAGTTTGAGCTGTTGTTTTTGGTTTTTTTGGTATAATATTGAGGCATGATATGAATATTTCCTTTAGTTGCTAAGTCTTGCCCAGCTCTTTTTGTGACCCCATGGGCTGCTGTAGGCCATCAGGCTCCTTTGTCCATGAGATTTTCCAGACAAGAATACTGGAGTGGGTTGCCATTTCTATCTCCAGGGGATCTTCCAGACCCAGGGATCAAACCTGTACCTTCTGCTCTGGCAGGTGGATTTTCTACCACTGAGCCACCAGGGAAGCCCAACAGTTGCATGATATGAATATTTCATGTATAATTTATCAATTTGATGATTGGCATTACTGTTATGTATAGTTTTTGACTGTTTCTACAATGTTTGGGAAAAAAATCTTTCTATAGACAACTGTATTTTTGTTGTTGTTGTTAGATATCTGGAAATGTGATTGCTGGATTAAATGTATACTTTTTAGTATTTCCAAACCTCTGTTTCCAAAGTGATGATACCATTAACATTCCCATCAGCAGTGGATAAGAGTTCTGGTAGCTCCCTGTCTTTACTGACATTTGACTCCTGTCAGCCTTTATCAGTTTAGCCTCTTTGGTGGATATCTAGCAATATCTCATTGTACTTTTAATTTGTTGTATTTCTCTGATGGCTAATGATGGAAGGTCATGAAGATATTATTGTGGTTTTTATTCTCAAAGCTTTATCATTTTACTCTTAACAGTTAAGGTTATTATCTACCTTGAATTAATTTATGTGTATTGTGTAAGATAAGGGTTATCACTGATTTCATTTCCACTTGGGTATATCCAGTGAGTCCAGCACCACTTGTTAAAAAGATCCATATAAGGGTACATTTCTGGTTTCTCGTAGCTCGACTTAAAAAAAGAATGAACAAAGTGAGTATTGTAAGTTGTTTTATTGCGAGACAAATGAGGACTGCAGCCTGGAAGATGGCACCTCAGGTAGCTCTGAGAAACTGTTCCAAAGAGGCAGGGGGTGAAGGTCAGTATATATGTGATTTTGGTAAAAGGGGAGTAGATGTATTCAAGCACGTGCGCGCACACACACACACACACACACACACACACATATATATATATATTGCTATTCTTCTGAAGCTTTTGCTGGTCACAAGAAACAGTAATCACCATGAAGAATGTTAGTGCTTTTCTAGATATGAGGAGATATAAGAATGAGGCTCATAAAATTAGCTCCAGGAAATATCCAACTATCTGAAGACTTGTCCTGCCACTTTTAGTCCCAAATACAAAGTGCCTGCTTCTGCTCTCCACCCTAAGAGGGTGTTGAAAATCAGCAGCTGCAGCAGCATGTGATTTAATTCTTGTAGAGGTAGATGGTAAGCGCCCATGGTAAGTACCAATTTGTAGTTGATACAAATCACTATCACTATCGTTGCTTTACAATCTATTTTTAAGATAATTCCACACTTTCTTTTTGCCTTTATCGCTGAACTGCTTTGTATAATTTTTGCTCTTTATTGTAGTGATGATAATAAACACCTTCTATAAAACACAGCATGTGTTTAGAGTTAGGGACTTCCCTGGTGACTCAGACAGCAAAGAATCTGCCTGCAATGCAGGAGTCCTGGGTTCGATACCTGAGTCAGGAAGATCCCTCTGGAGAAGGAAATGACGATCCACTCCAGTATTCTTGCCTGAAGAATTCCATGGACAGAGAAGCCTGGTGGGCCCCAGTGTTTACTATTTAGAGTAAAAATTATATTACTCTGCATGAAATACAGGAATCTTGCAAATGGTTCTCATACACTGTATATTGTGTGATTTACATTATTTATCGATGGCATCAAATAATGTCATAAACTTCAAGGTAGTGCTACTTTTCAAATAATTAACTTTAAATAATCATATATATTTTTTTAAGAGTTGTATTTTATTTGGCAGGAATTTTTTAGGATTCAAGCCTGGGAGGTAGCATCTCAAGTAACCATGAGAGAATTGCTCTGAGGAGGCAAGAGGGGAGCTAGGATATATAGAATTTTTGCAACAAAGACTGGGCATTGGGAACATAAAAAAATTACTGTTAATTAAAGAAAACCAGATCTGTCTAGTTGAGGAATTTAATGGTTTTCTATATATGGGAAGACACAAGAGTCTGTGCTCACTGGAATCATTTCTCTGAAATGTTCCTCAGCTATCTGGGGCTGGTATCCTGTGTCTTTCATATCCTTAGTTTCCTCAGAGCTCGCTCTAGGGACTGGCTATATCTTATGGCTGTTAAATGGCAAGCATTTTCCTTCCTGAATTCGCTCAGGGCTGAACAGCTCACCATAGGCTGTAGCTACAACTGTGGATGACTGTGACACTTTTTGTTTATTGATATGGCAAGAAATATTCCATTTCTTAGATCCTCTTTTTGGCCTGGAATTTGTCCAATACTTGGGAGACATTTCATGACCAATTTTTGTCCCATGTTGCTGGGAGGCTTATACCAAAACAGGCAAAAAATCATGTTGATATACAACTCCAGGTGTTAGTTTCCAGATTAGGCCCTGTTGATAATTAAAGGTTCTCTGGGTGGATCCTCTCTCTTATTAGTGGTCAATTATGCTCCAGGAGATATTTCCCCTTATTGCTCCTTTCCATACCTAGAATCACACTATTATAATTATTCAATGAATTTATTAATGTGATGTTTCCTTAAAATGTTTAGCCATCAGTTTTGTTGGAGGCCTGATTACATATCCAGTATTATAAGAGACAACAACCTTATAAAATAGGATATAAGTAGGTAATGATATTGACAAAGTCTTAGCGCATCAGGAAAACACAATTCATAAATGATTTGGGAAAAAGAATGAATTTTTTAAAAATGATTAATATAGCTAGTTGTAATTCAGTTGCATTAAACCATCAAGTCCACAGGAGAGCCAGCTGGAGAAGCCAAATTTTGGAAGGATCAGGTAGAGAGAAAAAGATAAATATTTCATCTTTGTTTATAAAGGTATATTTTATCAACATGATTTAGGTCATAGCATAAGAGGAAAAGTTTTTTTCTGGAAAGCAAAGATTAAAGCTAGTGTATTTTTCAAAAAGTCAAAAAGTTATAAACTATACTCATTAGTTCATTCAGTCAAAGGTAATTAGTTCCTGTTGATTTCAATGAAGTAAGCAGGTTTTCCATTAGTTCTGTCATTTGTTACCCAGTTCAGTGGTATTATCTAAAAGCTATCATAAACTTATATTTATTTTTTTAAATGTAGTTTTTATGAGTCTTCTTGAAAATCTTCATTTTGTAAAAATGGTATAAAATAATGATTGAAAGGTCAAAACTTAAAAAAGCATGGTTAAAGATTTGAGTACAATGCAATTAGTAGGAAACTTGGATATTTCTGGACATATAACATTCTAAGTTAATAACTAGAACTATGGCTGATAATATTGTATTAACAGTGACAGACTTCATTTTCTTGGGGTACAAAATCACTGCAGATGGTGACTGCAGCCATGAAATTAAAAGACACTTGCTCCTTGGAAGAAAAGCTAGACAAAACTAGACAGCATGTTAAAAAAGCAGAGACATTACTTTGCAGACAAAGATCCATCTAGTCAAAGCTATGGTTTTTCCAGTAGTCATGTATGGATGTGAGAGTTGGAGCATAAAGAAAGCTGAGCACAGAAGAATTGATGCTTTTGAACTGTGGTATTTTATAAGACTCTTGATAGTCCCTAGGAAGGCAAGGAGATCAAATCAGTCCATCCTAAAGGAAATCAGTCCTGCATATTCATTGGAAGGACTGACGTTGAAGCTGAAATGCCAATACTTTGGCCACCTGATATGAATAACTGACTCATTGGAAAAGACCCTGATGATGCGAAAGATTGAAGGCAGGAGGAGAAGGGGACATCAGAGGATAAGATGGTTGGATGGCATCACTGACTTGATGGACATAAGTTTGAGTAAGCTTCAGGTGTTGGTAATGGATAGGGAAGCCTGGAGTGCTGCAATCCATGGGGTCACAAAGTCAGACATGACTGAGCGACTGAACTGAACTGAACTGAACTGAATATACTGTCAGGGCTATTCTTGGTCTTTGGTTTGGTTTCACCATATTTATTGATGTACAATTGATATACAAAACAGCTCATGGTTAAGATATACAGTCTCATAAGCTTTGACATGTGTGTACTCATTAAACCATTAAGAAAATCAACATAATAAACATATCCAACATTTCCATAGGTTTCCTTTTGATCTTTGGTATTTCTTCCCTCATATGTGCTGCAATCTCCAAACAGACAACCTTTGATCTGCTTCTTGAGACTATAGAAGTCTCAATGTACATTTTAAAAAATTTTGTATAAAAGAATTCATACAGAATTTACTATATGGTTTGGCTTCTCACTGAAACCATTATTTTAATATTCATCCACATTGTTCTATATATCAGTTTTATTTTATCATTCTTATGTTATACTGAGTAACATTCTATTGTTTGACCAATCCATTTTTGGTGGGCGTTAGAGCTGTTCCAAGTTTTTGGCTGTGGCAAATAACATCTGTGTCATACCTAGGATTATTTTAATAGATTCTTTTTCTTTCTTCAATGGGCAAATTGTTCTGCTTTGGGGGTGCATGATAATTTTTAATTATATGGTACAGTTTGTCCTCGTTGGATGATGGATAATTTTGTATTCCTATAAATACTGAGCTTCTTCCAGGGTACAATTAACTTATTCAAAACCATTTGATCTTCGTGGATATTGTCTTTAAACTTTATTAGGTGGAAGCAGATCAGTGTTTAGACTAGTGTTAATTTTACAAATCATTAAGTAAGATCTTTTTAGTAGTCCATCTGTTTCTTCATGAATTATAAGGTTTTCCACACTGTTTCTTTTTACAACAAACAACATTCTTTAGTGTGAGATTTGCAGGTTGCTATTTCTAATCATTTTTGGTGGTTCTTTCTCTGAACTCAGGTATTTTCCATGTACATACTCCCCACTTAGTATTATGCAGACACTGCAGAAATCCAGATCTCTCTCTCTCTCTCTCTTCTCCTTCTCCTCCTCCTTTCTTGTGCTCTGCACTATGAACTTTGGCTGCCTTAGCCTCCTAGGCTTCTAGACCCCTCTCCTCTCCTGAGAGATAGTTGAATTCTGCCTTCGGTTATGTTTTCCAGACAGTACACTGAGACAATTATATGGCACATCTCATTTCTTTCCCATCTCTTGGAGATTACATTGCTGGGTGTTATCGTTTCATTTATTTTGTCTGGATATTTGTTGTTTTGGGTGGGAAGGTAAATCTCGTCCCTTTTGCTCCATCTTGGCTGAAAATAAAACTGGCTTTTATTTAATCACATTTAACACCTGTACCTTTTTATTTGTATTGAAGCTACCATCTGAAGTTATTTTCCTTCATCCTGAGTTATTTCTTTAGCATTTTTTGGTACATAAATTTGAATACGATGAATTCTCTCAGTTTTGGTTTACAATAAAATGTTTTCCTCCTATCATTTTTGAATACTTATTTTTCTAGATATCACATTCCCATTGATAGTAGCTTTTGTTTAGCACATTGGACTGATTGTTCTGTTGTAAAGACATTTTTTTTCCCTAATAAGTCAGCAGTTATTTTAATTCCTTTTTGTGTGTTTGTGAAGGATCGTTTCTTCTGCCTCTTTTAGTTTTTTTATCTTTATTTTTGATATCCACAGTTTTGCAACGATGTGATTTTTTTAAAGTACATACATCTGTAGTTTGATGTTTTTTCTTCAGATTTGTGAGTTTGGGGCTATAATATATTTCCGAATAATTTTCTGCCCCATTCTTGTTCTCCTTTTCCATAGTACTTCAATTACATATATTTCAGAGTACTTAATATTTATATTATTCAAATTAGATATTTTCAACTGATTTATCTCCAGTTCACTGATGTTTTCATGTACAGCCTCCTATTTTTTATTAATTTCATGGGTTAAAATCTTTATTTCAGCTATACTTCTTAGGCTCACTGCATTGATTTGGTTCTTTTTTATAGTTCTGTTTCTTTATTGATTTCTCATCTGATTATACATGAGTGTATCTTCCTTTAACTCATTAAGCATATTTTAATAGCTATTTTATGCATATGTTGCTAATTTCAATATACTGATAATTTCATGAAGATTTTCTAATGGCTACATTTTTTCCTGTATAAATTCTATATTTTAATGTTCTTTGCATTCTCATTGTTTCTGACTGGATATTATGTTTATATTTATATTTATTCATGTCATTGTAGAGATTCTATATTTTCCTATAATTCTATTCAGAGGGTTAATTTTTTTTTTTTTTTTTCCAAGCAGGTATTTCACTTGGCTGAACTCAAATCATGTCTCCCTGACATGGGCAGCAACTGAAACAGTCACCCAAATCTTTCACATTTGAGTTACTACATTTTGAGAGATTTCCTCATGTTCTTGTTTGAAAACTTTAGTATTTTATTAGGATTCTTGCAGTTTTTAAACATTCTTTGTTCCCATCTTCTATCCAAATCCCTCTTTTCAGAGTTTCCTCCATAAATTTTCAAATATGTCCCCAACCCCAAACTCTGTTCTCTGACACATTTCTATCTTATATTGCTATCTGCAGGAGGGTTAGAATTAAACTGCAAAATCTTGAACTCCATATATCCTTAAAATATTTATTTGCATAAAAACTACTCTACATAATTTTGTAAAGTAATTGGACTTAAGAAATAAGAAAGTACCCTAACTTGTTACTAATCTCTTGCAATCATTTCCTTTTCTCCCAAATCTGTTGAGCGCCCCTCATTTAGTGAGGACACAAATCAGTGCTATTTATTATAAAATATTTCCAAGATCGATTGAACTAAAATGTACCTGTCAACCTTTTCCCTGAAAAACAATTACATGCCATGTTCAGTTTATTTCAGTCCCTCAGTCGTGTCCAACTCTGTGACGACATGGACTGCATCATACCAGTCTTCCCTGTCCATCATCAACCCCCAGAGCTTACTTAAATTCATGTCCATCAAGTCAGGGATGCCAACCAAACATCTCATCATCTGTCATCCCTTCTCCTGCCTTCAAACTTTCCCAGCTTCAAGGTCTTTTCCAGTGAATCATTTCTTGGCATCAGGTAGCCAAAGTATTGGAGTTTCAGCTTCAACATCAGTCCTTCCAAAGAATATGCAGGACTGATTTCCTTTAGGATTGACTGGTTGGAACTCCTTGCAGTCCAAGGGACTCTCAAGAGTCTTCTCCAACACCACAGTTCCAAAGCATCAATTTTCAGTGCCCAGCTTTCTTTATGGTCCAACTCTCACATCCATACATGACTACTGGAAAAAAACGTAGCCTTGACTAGATGGACCTTTGTTGACAAAGTAATGTCTCTGCTTTTCAATATGCTGTATAAGTTGGTCAAAGCTTTTCTTCAAAGAAACAAGAGTCTTTTAATTTCATGGCTGCAGTCACCATCTGCAGTGAATTTGGACCTCAAGAAAATGAAGTCTGTCACTGTTTCCACTGTTTTACCATCTATTTGCCATGAAGTGATGGGACCAGATGCCATGATCTTCATTTTTTGAATGTTGACTTTTAAGCCAACTTTTCACTCCACTCTTTCACTTTCATCAAGAAGTTCCTCTGTTTCTCTTCACTTTCTGCCATATGGGTGGTATAATCTGCATGTCTGAGGTTATTGATATTTCTCTCAGCAATCTTGATTCCAGCTTGTGCTTCACTGAACCTGGCATTTCACATGATGTACTCTGCATATATGTTAAATAAGCAAGGTGACAACATACAGCCTTGATATACCTCTTTCCCAATTTGAAACTAGTCTACTGTTCCATGTCCAGTTCTCCAGTTCTAAGAGTTTTTTCTTGACCTACATACAGATTTCTCAAGAGGCAGGTCAGGTGGCCTGGTATTCCTATCTTTTGAAGAATTTTCCACAGTTTGTGGTGATCCACACGCTCAAAGGCTTTGGCGTTGTCAATAAAGCAGAAGTAGATGTGTTTCTGGCACATCTAAGGCACACTTGACTTCTTATTCCAAGATGTCTGGTTCTAGGTGAGCGATCATACCATCCTATTTATCTGGATCATGAAGATCCTTTTTGTATATTTCTTCTGTGTATCCTTGCCACCCATTCTTAATATCTTTTGCTTCTGTTAGATCCATACCATTTCTGTCCTTTTTTGTACCCAATTTGCATGAAATGTTCCCTTGGTACCTCTAATTTTCTTGAAGAGATCTCTAGTCTTTCCCATTCTATTTTTTCCCCCTCTATTTCTTTACATTGATCACTGAGGAAGGATTTCTTATCTCTCCTTGCTCTTCTTTGGAATTCTGCACTCAGATGGGTATATATTTCCTTTTCTCATTTGACTTCAGCTTCTCTTTTTTTCTCAGCTATTTGTAAGGCCTCCTCAGACAACCGTTTTGCCTTATTGCATTTCTTTTTGAGGCTGATGGTCTTGATCACTGCCCAGTGGAAGTGATGAGAAGCCCAGTCTGTTGGAAACAGGGACAGAAAAAATAAATTCAGCAGAAAGTTCATGCAGCTCAGTCTCAGATTTCAGAAGACTTTCAGTTAAGATCAACAAGCTACAAAATGTACTACGTTCAATAAGAATACATAAAACTGCACCTGATCATGGAAAATATGTATCACTCACCCTTAGACGGACACTTCTATCAGGACTCTGACACTTGAGACTAGCAAGAGAGGGAGGCCCAACGCCCCTCGCAGTCCCAGCTCAGCAGGAAGTAGCCAGAAAGACCTCACTGCCCATACTCTTAAAGAATTGGACCTGCCATCTCTTGAGGGGGTAATATTAGGTAGCTAGAATAGGAAAAATGAGTCCAAAATCGTGGTGGCTAAAAGACAAAGAAAGGGAAAAGCCCGCGATAATGGAACAAAAGAAAATCCATCTACCAGAGTCAGAATCAGGTAAAACAAACAAGTCCCCTTCTTGGCTAGCCCAGTTTGCAAAGGTCAGGCTCATGATGGCAGAGTAGAAAGACATGAGCTCATCTTTTCCTGCAAGAACTCCAAAATTGAAACTCACTGCTGAACAACCACCAACAGGAGAATGTTGGATCCCAAGAGCAAAGGAGAAGCCCCAACAGGATGGTAGGAAGGGAGAAATCGCATTTAGAATCAAACCCCATACTTGCCAGAGATGCTCAGAGGGCTGAAACAAAACCTTGTGTACACCAGGACCCATACTCCCCACAGAGACGGAGCCAGATCTACCTTTGAGTGTTTGAGTGTCTCCTATGGAGGCACTGGTCAGCAGTGGACTTTTGCAAGGACAGCGGCTCTGGCTGTAGCAGACCTGGACTATGCAATATGTGGCATAAACCTTCTTGGAGGAGGTCGCCATTTACTCCACCAGAGAGCGGCCAAGAAGATGAGCCACAACCTGCAGAACAATTATACCAAAGAAATTCTCATACTGTTAAGAAACTTCTAGGGCCCACAACAGATTTCCCAACCTAGGGATCTGGCAAAGGAACTGAGAACCCCCAGGGAACTTGACTTTGGAGGCTGGTGGGATGCCATGTACCTGATTTTATAGATTCACATAAATGCATCTGACTTTAGTTAGGAACATTTTCCAACATGTAATGGAAACTTTTTGCTCCACCTATTTGCTTGAATGAGCAAGCAAACTTTAACACTTTCTTTAGTTGAATATTTCTTCAAACTATCCCACTTTTATCAAAAATTGAGTTTGGGCCCCCTCTTTTATGGACTTTTATGTTATTTTCTCCTTTCTTTTAAGCCATTTATTGCACATAATATATTGGTTGGTTTAACTTGTCTTTCTAATAAATCAAATTCCCTGAGGTCAAGCATTGAATATTTATTTCTAAATTCCCATCAATAAGCATATTATTTTTGAAAAGCAGGTACTTAAATCAATTTATGTAATTAAATTGAATTTTTGCTATGTAGAATAATGTCATCTGTTTCATAATTTCTCCTTATATTTTTTTAGGTCAATGGGAATATATGACTATTTGGACACTTACAGGCTTGATACCAAGGGAACATTTCATGCAAAGATTAGCACAATAAAGGAGAGAAATGATATGGGCGTAACTGAACAGGAAGATATTAAGATGAGGTGGCAAGAACACAGAAGAAAAATACTAAAAAGACTTTAATAACCCAGATAACCATGATGGTGTGGTCACTCAACTAGAGCCAGACATTCTGAAATGCTAAGTCAAGTGGGCCATAGGAAGCATCACTATGAACAAACCTAGTGCAGGTGATGGAATTCCAGTTTACCTATGTCAAATCTTAAAAGATGATGCTGTGAAAGTACTGCACTCAATATGCCAGCAAATCAGGAAAACTCAGCCATGGCCACAAGACTGGAAAAGGTCAATTTTCATTCCAATCCCAAAGAAAGGCAATGTCAAAGAAGGTTCAATTTCAGTTCAGTCACTCAGTCATGCCCAACACTTTGTGACCACATGGACTGCAGCATGCCAGGCCTCCTTGTCCATCACCAACTCCTGGGCTTACTCAAACTCATGTCCACTGAGTCACTGATGCCATCCAGCCATCTCATCCTCTGTCATCCTCTTCTCCTCCTGCCTCAATCATTCCCAACATCGAGGTTTTTTCAAATGAGTCAGAACTTTGCATCAGGTGACCAAAGTACTGGTGTTTCAGCTTCAGCATCAGTCCTTCCAAGGAACACGTAGGACTGATCTCCTTTAGGGTGGACTGGTTGGACCTCAACTTGCAGTCCAAGGGACTCTGAGGATCTTCTGCAACACCACAGTTGAAAGGCATCAATTCTTTGGTGTTCAGCTTTCTTTATAGTCCAACTCTCACATTCATGCATGACTACTGGAAAAAAAATAGCCTGACTAGATGGACCTTTGTTGGCAAAGTAATGTCTCTGCTTTTTAATATGCTGTCTAGGTTGGTCATAGCTTTTCTTCTAAGAAGCAAGTGTCTTTTAATCTCATGGCTGCAGTCACCATCTGCAGTGATTTTGGAGCCCCCCAAAATAAAGTCTGTCACTGTTTCCACTGTTTACCCAACTATTTGACATAAAGTGATGGGACCAGATTCCATGATCTTAGTTTTTTGAATGGTGAGTTTTAGGCTAAATTTTTTGCTCTCCTCTTTCACTTTTATTAAGAGGCTCTTCAGGTCTTCTTCACATTCTACCATAAGGGTGGTGTCATCTGCATATATGAGGTTATTGATATTTCTCCTGGCAATCTTGATTCCAGCTTGTGCTTCATCCAGACCAGCATTTCTCATGATGTACTCTGCATGTAAGTTAAATAAATAGAGTGACAATATATAGCCTTGATGTACTCCTTTTCCTATATGGAAACAGTCTGGTGTTCTTTGTCCATTTCTAACTATTGCATCTTGACCTACATACAGATCTCTCAAGAGACACGTGAGGTGGTCTGGTATTCCCAGTTCATTAAGAATTTTCCACATTTGTGGGAATCCAGAGTCAAAGGTTTTGGCATAGTCCATAATGCAGAAATAGATGTTTTTCTGGAACTCACTGGCTTTTTCAATAATCCAAAGAATGTTGCAAATTTGATCTCTTGTTCCTCTGCCTTTTCTAAAACCACCTGGAGCATCTTGAAGTTCATGGTTCATGTGTTGCTGAAGCCTGGCTTGGAGAATTTTGAGCATCACTTTACTAGAGTGTGAGATGAGTGAAATTATGTGGTAGTTTGAGAATTCTTTGCCATTGTTTTTCCTTGGATTGGAATGTAAACTGACCTTTTCAAGTCCCGTGGCCACTGCTACGTTTTCCAAATTTGCTGACATATTGAGTGCAGCAGTTTCACAGCATCATCTTTTAGGATTTAAAATAGCTCAACTGCTATTTGAAATAGCTCAACTCCATCACCTCCACTAGTTTTTTTCACAGTGATACTTCCTAAGACCCAATTGCCTTCACATTCCAGGATGTCTGTCTTTAGGTGAGTGATCCCATCTTCTTGATTATCTGGGTCGTGAAGATCTTTTTTGTACAGTTCTTCTGTGTATTCTTGCCCCTCTTCTTGATATATTCTACTTCTGTTAGGTCCATATCATTTGTGTCCTTTCTTGAGCCCATCTTTGCATGAAATTTTCCCTTGGTATCTCTAATTTTCTTGAGGAGATCTCTAGTCTTTCCCATTCTAATATATTCCTCTATTCATTTGCATGACCAGTGCATTTTCTTGGAAAAACTCTATTAGTCTTTGCCCTGCTTCATTCCGTATTCCAAGGCCAAATTTGCCTGTTACTTCAGGTGTTTCTTGACTTCCTACTTTTGCATTCCAGTCCCCTATAATGAAAGGGACATCTTTTTTGGGTGTTAGTTCTAAAAGGTCTTGTAGGTCTTCATAGAACCATTCAACTTCAGCTTCTTCAGCATTACTGGTTGGGGCATAGACTTGGATTACTGTGATATTGAATGGTTTGCCTTGGAAACGAACAGAGATCATTCTGTTGTTTTTGAGATTGCATCCAAGTACAGCATTTCGGACTCTTTTGTTGACCATGATGGCTACTCCATTTCTTCTGAGGGATTCCTGCCCAGAGTAGTAGATATAATGGTCATCTGAGTTAAATTCACCCATTCAAGTCCATTTCAGTTCGCTGATTCCTAGAATGTCGACATTCACTCTTGCCATCTCTTGTTTGACCACTTCCAATTTGCCTTGATTCATGGACCTGACATTCCAGGTTCCTATTCAATATTGCTCTTTACAGCATCGGACCTTTCTTCTATCACCATAACAAACACCCTCTTCCAAAAACACAAGAGAAGACTCTATACATGGACATCACCAGATGGTCAACACTGAAATCAGATTGATTATATTCTTTGCAGCCAAAGATGGAGAAGCTCTATACAGTCAGCAAAAACAAGACCAGGAGCCTACTGTGGCTCAGACCATGAACTCCTTATTGCCAAATTCAGACTGACATTGAAGAAACTAGGGAAAACCACTAGACCATTCAGGTATGACCTAAATCAAGTCCCTTATGATTATACAGTGGAAGTGAGAAATAGATTTAAGGGCCTAGATCTGATAGATAGAGTGCCTGATGAGCTATGGAATGAGGTTCGTGGCATTGTACAGGAGACAGGGATCAAGATCATCCCCATGGAAAAGAAATGCAAAAAAGCAAAATGGCTGTCTGGGGAGGCCTTACAAATAGCTGTGAAAAAAAGAGAAGGAAAAAGCAAAGGAGAAAAGGAAAGATATAAACATCTGAATGCAGAATTCCAAAGAATAGCAAGAAGAGATAAGAAAGCCTTCTTCAGTGATCAATGCAAAGAAATAGAGGAAAACACCAGAAAGGGAAAGACTAGAGATCTCTTCAAGAAAATCAGAGATACCAAAGGAATATTTCATGCAAAGATGGGCTCAATAAAGGACAGAAATAGTATGGACCTAACAGAAGCAGAAGATATTAAGAAGAGATGGCAATAATACACAGAAGAACTATACAGAAAAGATCTTCACGACCCAGATAATCACGATGGTGTGATCACTGACCTAGAGCCAGACATCCTGGAATGTGAAGTCAAGTGGGCCTTAGAAAGCATCACAAGGAACAAAGCTAGTGGAGGTGATGGAATTCCAGTTGAGCTATTTCAAATCCTGAAAGATGATACTGTGAAAGAACTGCACTCAATATGCCAGCAAATTTGGAAAACTCAGCAGTGGCCACAGGACTGGAAAAGCTCAGTTTTCATTCCAATCCCAAAGAAAGGCAATGCTGAACAATGGTCAAACTACCACACAATTGCACTCATCTAACATGCTAGTAAAGTAATGCTTAAAATTCTCCAAGCCAGGCTTCAGCAATATGTGAACTGTGAACTTCCTGATGTTCAAGCTGGTTTTAGAAAAAGCAGAGGAACCAGAGATCAAATTGCCAACATCTGCTGGATCATGGCAAAAGCAAGAGAGTTCCAGAAAAACATCTATTTCTACTTTATTGACTATGCCAAAGCCTTTGACTGTGTGGATCACAATAAACTGTAGAAAATTCTGAAAGAGATGGGAGTACCAAACCACCTGACCTGCCTCTTGAGAAACCTATATGCAGGTCAGGAAGCAACAGTTAGAACTGGACATGGAACAACAGACTGGTTCCAAATAGGAAAAGGAGTACATCAAGGCTGTATATTGTCACCTGCTTATTTAACTTATATGCAGAGTACATCATGAGAAACGCTGGACTGGAAGAAACACAAGCTGGAATCAAGATTGCCGGGAGAAATATCAATAACCTCAGATATGCAGATGACACCACCCTTATGGCAGAAAGTGAAGAGAAACTAAAAAGCCTCTTGATGAAGGTGAAAGTGGAGAGTGAAAAAGTTGGCTTAAAGCTCAACATTCAGAAAACGAAGATCATGGTACCTGGTCCCAACACTTCATGGGAAATAGATGGGAAACAGTGGAAACAGTGTCAGACTTTATTTTGGGGTGCTCCAAAATCACTGCATATGGTGATTGCAGCCATGAAATTAAAAGACTCTTACTCCTTGGAAGGAAAGTTAGGACCAACCTAGATAGCATATTCAAAAGCAGAGACATTACTTTGCCAACAAAGGTTCATCTAGTCAAGGCTATGGTTTTTCCTGTGGTCATGTATGGATGTGAGAGTTGGACTGTGAAGAAGGCTGAGCGCCAAAGAATTGATGCTTTTGAACTGTAGTGTTGGAGAAGACTCTTGAGAGTCCCTTGGACTGCAAGGAAATCCAACCAGTCCATTCTGAAGGAGATGACTGGTTCCAAATAGGGAAAGGAGTACGTCAAGGCTGTATATTGTCATCCTGCTTGTTTAAGTTATATGCAGAGTACATCATGAGAAACGCTGGGCTGGAGAAAGCACAAGTTGGATTCAAGATCGCTGGGAGGAATATCAATAACCTCACATATGCAGATGACACCACCCTTATGGCAGAATGTGAAGAAGACCTGAAGAGCCTCTTGATAAAAGTGAAAGAGGAGAGTGAAAAAATTGGCTTAAAGCTCAACATTCAGAAAACTAAGATCATGGCATCTGGTCGCATCACTTCATGGCAAATTGTTGGGGAAACAGTGACAGACTTTATTTTTCTAGGCTCCAAAATTACTGCAGATGGTAACTGCAGCCATGAAATTAAAAGACACTTACTCCTTGGAAGAAAAGTTATGACCAACCTAGACAGCATATTAAAAAGCAGAAATGTTACTTTGCAAACAAAGGTCCATCTATTCAAGGCTACATTTTTCCCAGTAGTCATGGATGGATATGAGTGTTGGACTATAAAGCAAGCTGAGCACCAAAGAATTGATGCTTTTGAACTGTCCTGTTGGAGAAGACTTTTGAGAGTCCCTTGGACTGCAAGGAGGTCCAACCAGTTCATTCTAAAGGAAATCAGTCCTGAACGTTCTTTGAAAGGACTGATGTTGAAGCTGAAACTCCAATACTTTGGACAACTGATGCAAAAAAAAACTGACTCATTTGAAAAGACTCTAATGCTGGGAAAAATTGAATGTGGGAGGAGAAGGGGATGACAGAGGATGAGATGCTTGGATGGCATCCCCAACTTAATGGAAATGAGTTTGAGTAAACTCTGGGAGTTGGCGATGGACATGGAGGCCTAGCATGGTGCAATCCATTCAGTCACAAATAATCAGACAGGAATGAGTGAATGAACTGAACTTACTGTATTAGCAGGGAGGGAACACAGCTCTACCCATCAACAGAAAATTGGAGTAAAGATTTACTGAGCATGGTTCTCCCCTTCAGAAAAAGACCCAGTTTCCCCCTCAGTCAGAAAGCTTCTCTCCCACAGGAAGGTTCCTTAGTCCCCTCATTTCAGAGGGCAGACAGACTGAAAACCACAAGAATGTTCAAACTACCACACAGTTGCACTCATCTCACACACTAGCAAAGTAATGCTCAAAATTCTCCAAGGCAGGCTTCAACAGTATCTGAACAGTGAACTTCCAGATGTTCAAGCTGATTTTAGAAAAGGCAGAGGAACCAGAGATCAAATTGACAATGTCCGCTGGATCATTGAAAAAGCAAGAGAGTTCCAGAAAATCACCTACTTTTGCTTTATTGATTATGCCAAAGCCTTTGACTGTGTGAATCACAACAAGATTATATGCAAAGTACATCATGCTAAGTGATGGGCTGGATGAAGCATAAACTGGAATCAAGATTGCCAGGAGAAATGTCAATAACCTCAGATATGCAGATGACACCACTCTTATGATAGAAAGCAAAGAAGAACTAAAGAGCTTCTTGATGAAAGAGAAAGAGGAGAGTGAAAATTTTTGGCTTAAAACTCAACTTCAGAAAATGAAAATCATGGCATCTGGTCCCATTACTTCATGACAAATAGATGGGAAAACAATGGAAACAGTGATAGACTTTATTTTGGGGGCTCCAAAATCACTGCAGATGATGACTACAGCCATGAAATTAAAAGATACTTGCTCCTTGGAAGAAAAGTTATGACCAATCTAGACAGCATATTAAAAGCCATAGACATTACTTTACCAATAAAGTCCATCTTGTCAAAGCTATGGTTTTTCCAGTAGTCATGTATGGATGTGAGAGTTGTACTATAAAGAAAGCTGAGCATCGAAGAATTGATGCTTTTGAGTCAGACAGGACTGAGTGACTGAACTGAACTGAACTGATGCTTCCCTTTGTAAATGTATTTCTTTTGACTGTTCTTCATCCCAAAATACTGAAGCAGTATAGTGTAGTGCTTTACATTCTTAGTTCATTCAAGTTTTTACTTCATTATAGTAGAATTCAAAAAAATAGTGAAACCTACCTACACAGTTTTATTTTTAAAGTTGCAAGTGAACATTGTCCTACTTGGACAAGTCTGTATTCATGTTTATTCTTTTTAGGTAATATGAACATTTATATGTTTAGATCTTTAAAACTGCATGAGCATTAATTTCAGGTATTCCTTCACTAATGTAAAAATCAATTAAAAATATTTCATCTTGCTTTATATTTTGATTAAAGCAATGCCTTTTGCTCATTCTTAAAGTTAAATCAGGAGTTTTGCCTTCCTTTGAAATGCAAAATTATAACTATATACAAGGCATCAATAGTTTAGAAAGTCATGAATACAGTTTTTACCAACAATTCATTCTAAGTATTTTGTTTAAACAGACTCATTAGTGTTCAATATAATTGTTAAATTGAGTATTATTTACTTTTGCTCCTTACAAAATGTTTACATATTATCAAATTTTCTAGTAACTGGTAAAAGATTTTCATTTGAAGCAAAAGAACATAATTAATACTGAGGATCACTTTCTGCTATAGGCTGAAAGTTTGTGCACCCAGAATTTCTAATGTTGAAATCTTAACCCCCCAGTGTTGTGGTATTAGGAGGTACCACCTCTGAGCATTGATTAGGTCAAGAGAGCAGAGCCTTATGGATGGAATTAGTGCCTTTGTAACAGAGATCCAAAGGCATCTCTTGTCCCTTATGTGATGTTAGGATACAGTGAAAAGACAGCTATCTATGAAGCAGGAAGAAAATCCTTACTAGGCCCCGCATCTGCTGGCACCTTCCTCTTGGATTTCTCAGCCTCCAGAACTGCGAGAAGTAAATGGATTTGTTGTAGACCAACCAGTGTATGGTATAAGTTAGAGCAGCCTGAACACTTTCCACCTGGAAAAAAAGAACATTTGTTGACAGGAGGAAAAAATTATAAGAAAACCTGGAACCATACAATAATGCCAAAGAAGGAAAGTTAATTTTTGGTATCAGAGAACTGATTCAACAAATATAGACTAAGAGATATTTAATTATATTTTTAATCTGATTTTTTAAATTGTACTCCTATATGTTCACATGTACTCCCCTAATAGAGTTGTAAATCACCTTCACAATCCAGTTTTTGAACATTAAAGAGGATTGGAGCAGTGGAAATAAAGGGATAAAAAGCATTTTCATAGTCTTCAAAGTTGTGTCTTATTATGAATCATCTGAATACCTATCATTTTGGAGGACACTCTACTGTCTGCTGAGATCACTGTTGTTTTGTTGCCTAAAACATGGCTAGCAGGTGGTAAAGATGAGGAAAGGACAGAAAATGGAACATGTGCCACTTGAGAGGAAATGGCTTGCACTAGCTAGTTCTAAAAATTGTTAAATGGCAATTCCACAATATGTTGTGTTAGAAATTGATAGCCAACTCTACAATGTCCTAAAAAATTCAAATACATTACCAAGAAGCTGTAAGAATTGGTGTTTATATTCACTACAACACTAAGCTAGTAATATTTAATAATAATTAATGTTATTACTGAGAACCTTTCACTCTCAAAAGCTGTATAAGCTGGCAAGGTGGATTAGTGACACGTTTCATATTTTTTATATGGAGACCCTATAAAATGATGTATTCAGTTCCTCCGAGTCGACTCAGCTTTTCACTTTAATGTAAATAAAATTGCTTACTCTGATGCATACTGAGGGTTCTCCTTTGAATGATTCTTTAAATACTCAATTGCTGTCTAATGTCTTGGATTTTTTTTTTTTTTTTTCCTGCTCAGGAATTCCTCCAACAAGGCTGACTTTGACTCCGAGTCAAAGCTTATTTAAGGTAGAAATTAATCAAACTACTATTTTATGGAAAGTGATACCAAAATGTCTTAAAACGAGTGATAAGAATAGATGGAAAATCGAATTCCAGTGGTCACCATTGTTTCATATTGTCAATCAGTAGACCAATTGCTCCATATACTTCATCATCTAGGATATTTTTCACTACTTTCGTCTTGCTGCTGCTGCTACTGCTGCTAAGTCGCTTCAGTCGTGTCCGACTCTGTGCGACCCCATAGACGGCAGCCCACCAGGCTCCCCCGCCCCTGGGATTCTCCAGGCAAGAACACTGGAGTGGGTTGCCATTTCCTTCTCCAATCATCTTACTCAGAGTTAAATTTTTAATTATAAAAATCTAAAATGTAATATGTTTTGGGTAAAAGTTTGACAAAGGATGCAACAGTAACTGTAAGATGTCTTCCATCAGCAAAATTTTCTGTATGGTATTATAAAGAGAGTAAGTATTAAGAAAAACATGGCGTTGGTTTACAAACCTCTATTGGAAAAATCTTTAATAGTTCTCAGGTGTTAGGTACTCAAAAAATAGTCATTAAATGCCTATCATATGCCAGGACTCTTATATTAATATTTGTTCTCAGAATTTGACAGCAAACAATGATGTGTTTTCTTTAAATTACAAAGTCTCAGTTCCACCTGGTTCTTGAACCAATTTTTTTCTTTTCTTTTTTTTTGTTTTTGTTTTTGTTTAGTTGCATCACATGGCTTGTGGGGTCCTAGCTCCCTAACCAGGGATGAGAATACTGAATCTCATCCTGTGGCCCTGGCAAGTGAGAATACTGAATCGTAACCCCTTCTGGAAGGAAATTCCATTGAAGCAGTTTCTGAACAGGCTTGTTGATTAGTATGTGGTTTTAGCAGGAGATAATGGCAACCCACTCCAGTACTCTTGCCTGGAAAATCCCATGGATGGAGGAGCCTGGTAGGCTGCAGTCCATGGGGTCACAAACAGTCGGACATGACTGAGCGACTTCACTTTCACGCATTGGAGAAGGAAATGACAACCCACTCTAGTGTTCTTGCCTGGAGAATCCCAGGGATGGTGGGCTGCCGTCTATGGGGTTGCATAGAGTCAGACATGATTGATGTGACTTAGCAGCAGCAGCAGGATCTGAAATAAACTTAACTCTAGTTATCATAGTGTACCTCTCTTCTCACTATGAGCTACTGTGCTCAGTGTATTCTAGTGAGTTCACTGTGTTCTTTATTTGTCCTCGACATGATCTTTTATTTTGTTCCTAACTGGGGTTAGAGTCTTAAGATCTATCAGATTCTGAAAATCATTACTGCCTAGGTAATTTGACCACTTACGACAATGGCTTGCTTACCTTTCTGACTCTTCTGTTTTGGATAGAGCTCATATTCATCTAAATCATTTAAAGCAAACATTATCAAACTAAGGTATGAAGTCTAAATCTAACTCTCCCTGTTTTGATGAATAAAGTTTTCTGTAGCACAGCCACACCCATTTATTCATATGTGAGTGTTTTCATGCTACAGTAGAATACTTGAGTAGTATGGACCCCAAAGCTGGAATTATTTTTGTCTGACTCTTTACAGAAAAGTTAGCTGAGCCTTGCTTTAAAGCTTCTATTGAACAGTTGTTGTCTGTGAATATGACCTTTATGACAACAGATTAACATTTTTACTACCAATCTAAACATTTTCTTTGTTTTACCTGCCTAATGTCTTCCTGTAGTTCCAACATATCTCCAGAAAAGCTTGCCTGACATATAACATTAAATTATCTCCTTATTGTTCACTGTTTATGTTTTCTGATAGGTACTCACAGGCATGATGATGGTAAGAGCAGTGAGGTCCACAGAGAGACTACTCTTTTCATAGGAATTAATCCTATTTCTTTCATTTCTCAGTGAAATAGAAACCATAAAATCTAATTAACTAATTATGTTAGATTAATAAATATTCTAACACAAATAACTTTGTGCCTTTTGTTACCCTCTTTAGTTGGGTTTCTTTTTTGCTCTTTTTTCCTAAACCGAGTTGACTTGAAATTAAAGATTCTAGAATTTGGACCTGAGAAATCATAGTTTAAGGGCTTAGGTATTAGAAATCAATGAGACTAGGTTTAGCTCCCAGCTCCCCTGCTACTATCTGTAAATATATTATCATATTGCATTCTGAAATTGTAAATTACTAAAAATTTTAAAATAGATACATAGGGTGTTTTCTATGTGATCCATAACTTGGGCTTCAGGGAGGCTATTCAGCTTTTATTAACATTTTCCAAAGCTTATCTTAAAAACATGATTTTATATTTTAAATACACACACAAATAGATTTCATATATACAACATTTCAAAGGCTGTAAATCATCAGGACACACTTGCCATGATCTGTAACATTAATATTGACCAGCACCACAGAGCCTGGCACAGTGTATGCATCAACAATACCAAATACTTTAAATTTTCCAGAGAGTCCTTTTCTTTCATGATTCCATGAATCTGTCAATGATTTTCTCTGAGTTTTGTCTTCTGTTTTCTCACCCTGCAAGCCAGTGCTCATAAATGTCTCGCCAACTCAACCTATGTGAGAGTCAATTCAGAGCTCAGAGAATCTAAGCAAGCCAAGTATAAAAAGTAATATTGATTCTTCAGTATCACTATTTTCTCAATTGTATATTGCTACATCTCTCTCATTCTCTAGGTCTAAATTCTGAAGATTAGATCTAAATCAAGTATAGATTTAAGTTTGTTTTTATCTCTCTTCTCTTTGGTGTAATATCTCTTTGCTTGTACAGCCAAGTGGATAAAACAGATGAACAACCGAACAAGCAAAAGTAACTTTTGGCCATGGCCTGATAATTACTTTCCCTTTGAGTAGAACTGGACTATCTCCTTTCCTGTTAAACTTTGCCAATCTTCTTACTTGAATTAATATAGGCACAGCAATACAGAATATATTGAATCACAACATTTTATCAATTTCAGGACAAATTAATTCCTATCTCTGGAATTGGAGATTTATCTTAGTATAAATGGAATGGTAGTCTAGTGTTGTGGCATAGTTTGAAAATATGTTTTAATTTCCTGGTGTTACATAAAATAATTTTCTAGTTTACAATCAATGGCATCTTAGAACTGAATACATGTATGTATATGTGTGTGACAATTTTTGGCCAAGTCCTATAGAATGTAAACTTTGTAATGAGACTGAACTCTATGTCTCTAGCATACTTGGCACTTACTAACTATTCTATATCATTAGTAAAATGATTAAATAAATGCTACCCATAGTAACATATGTGTGTGCATGTGGTCTCTTTGGAATGCCAATGCCTATACTTGAATAGTCTAGCAAATCTTGGAACGTGTTCCGACCTCTGCATCTCAAGAATATAGGCATGTTTCCAAAGCTGAGTATGAACTGAGGAAACTAAGGTCAGTCTATAAATTATAGGCTTAAAATTTTTTGTGTGTGTGAAAATGAGAGAAACTTTCAGCTAACTAAATTTGGATTTGCCAAGAATTTTGCAGAGAAGTGTGATCAGTATTATCAGGAAGCGTATGTATAATGTCTAATAGCAGTTGTATGAAAAGTACTCTGTTGTAAGGTTACCACATTTGGTTAATAGGGCAAAAGTGTCTTTTCTTTTTTTCTTTTTATCTGGCTTCCATTTATCATTAATCTTCATAAAGAACGTATCTTAATTCATAAATTTATGTGTTGATGTGTGTTGTAGGCTGAATAACAGTCTCCCCAAGATGTCAACACATGAATCCCCAGAATATGAATATGTTACCATATATAGTAAAAGGAACTTTGCAGATATTATTAAAGTTAAGAACTTTGAGATGTGGCTATTGTTTGGATTATTTGGGGAGGTTAAATGTCATTACAAGAGTCTATGTAAGTAGGCAGAGGGAAATTTAACTACAGAAGGAGCATGTCAGAGAACAAAGAGATAACATGATAAGGGAAGCAGAGATTGGAGTGATGCTGCCACAGTCCAAGGGATATAAGTGTCCCTCAAGGATATTCTTCCTTGGAACCTCCAGAAGGAATCAGCCCTGCAGGCAACTTTACTTTGATCTTATAAATCTCACTTCAGACATCTGACCTCCAGAACTGTAAGAGAATAAACTGGTGCTGTTTCAAGCCACTAAATTTGTGACAATTCTTTATAGCAGCAACAAGTAAATGAATACAACGTGCTACAAAGTTTTGTTGTTGGCCCTCTTCCAGTTCTATATACCCCTGGAAGATTCCATCCTCACCTGAATTTGTAGCAACCATCTATAAGCAATTGATGCCTACCTTCTCTCTGTGGGGTGAGGCATCTCCACTTTGGTTTCACACAAACAATTTTAGCACGAAAGTCCCAAATGGAGATTATCTTTCACTATGTCAGTGCCATCCTCTGTATTTTTTTACAGTGACTGGCACAATTCTAGGATGTTTGACTCAGTGTTTCTTGAAAAATCACATTTAATCAAGCACGAATCTAGGATGTCACATCTTCAGGTTCTTATTGATGGTCTTTTTGCTGGTCTGTACCTACTGTTAGCTCTTAAAAACAATTTTACAGTAAAAGCTGTGAGCAGAGATTGTATTCTTCTATAAGAGTAAAAGTGGGACTCTTCTTCAGAAAAATTCTTGACTAAATCTTATTCTCCATAGAATAATACTGGGTTTTAGAATTTTGAATATCAGAAAGGTACAGAACCCCACTCAGTCTTTGTTTCCAGTCTCTACATTTAATAGATGTGTTTCTAGGAAGCCTAATATAAACTTCCAGAAAAGTAGAAAATGGATAGCCTCCCTGAGATAGAGATTCTTTGATTGTAAGTCAAATCATTGTTTCAGTTCATTCACTGAGTTTCTTTGTGTGTGCTAAGTCGCTTCAGTCATGTCCACCTCTTTGTGACACTATGTACTATAGCCCACCAGGCTCCTCTGTCTATGGGATTCTCCAGACAAGAATACTGGAGTGGGTTGCCATTCCCTTCTTCAAGGGATCTTCCAGACTCAAGGATCAAACCTGGGTCTCTTACAATGTAGGCAGATTCTTTACCCTCTGAGCCACTAGGGAAGCCCCATTGTGTTTCTAAACAATCTCAAACATCTAAAATCCCCATATTCTTTCATGATTGTTTAGAATATTCCAAATTTTTCATTTCAGTTCTTTAATTTTTAAGATGATGCATCAGCAAGTTCAAAAACTGAAAAAAACAAGTGGTAAGCCCTGTATGTTCTTTCTTGCCTGCGGTCCAGGTGCCACTTCATTTAATCTTGACCTATTCTAATTATTTCCTAATTGTATCCTGTTGTATCTCACCTATAACCTGGACAGTTTTGTATTTGTACTTTGATTCTGTAACTCTGACCCTCAGACTATAACTCAGACTCAGTGCTTTCACTTTTACTTGGTTTAAGTGGAATTGTTTTAGCTCTTTAAGATTTAATTTTGAGTGGCAGATCACTTGGCTGGCATTGTGTTTAAATCTCTTTCAGTTCTTGGCATATACACTTTAGAAACAAGATTTGTTTTAAAATAATGTAACATTCCATGTGAACTGACAACGATAGGAAAGGGATCACCTGGACATGCCCCATCTGTAACAGAAATGCATGGCTCTAATGCATTTTTCGGAACTACTGATAATTTTTCAAAATTCTATAAATTTGGGTCATTTGATTGGAAGATTTGGTATTGTTTACAAAAAGTGATTTTCCTGTTGATCATGAGGAACATAGAAAGAATATATTCAGCAGTCACTTTTTCTTTAATTTTTCTATTATTGGAAGAAAAGAGAAATGAGGTACTGCAACTCAGTAAATTTGTACCTGTTATTGAAAAGGATTTGATGGCATTACCTGTTTGGCTTTGCCTCTGACCTTCAGTATATCCTAGTTTCAGTAGTCTTTCTCTAAAAATGAATGAAACTGAAGCAGAGAATTTCAAGGAAGAGCTTGAGGCCTCAAGGGATAGGCCTGTATATAGATTAGCATGACTGAAAGTTGAACAAAGGGGCAGCCCCAAGCTTACTGCTGACCTTTTCCCTTCACTCGGTGGCATTTATATGAGCTTAGACTGCAAGTATTCCAGAGATGGCAGAAAGCAGATCTGGACACAGTTCAAGCTATACTGATTCTTTTCTGCTCCAAAGAAATTAGCAAGTTATGTTTTTCTTTTTCCCCTGACCCGTGACATAACCAAAAAAAAAAAAAAAATGCACAGGAAAAAGAAAAAAAAGAACTGTCTCAAGGTAAATATGGGGAACTAAAGATACATTCTAAATTCTATATTGGCAAATAAAAATCTAGTTTTTGATAATAAGCTACAAGCAATTAAGTTAATTTGAATTTAACCCTCTTCATTTTATAAAACAGAAATTCTTTATGGAAAATTTTAGGAAAAAAAAAAATCAAGAAACACCAGAACAAAAACTATTAAAATGAAAGCCACCTTTACATTCAGTGATGATGTTTCCAATGAAACTCAATTATTAAGAGACCTTTCTATGCAAGTATTGTACTTCTAAAATATGAAGTGTGAAAGTGTTAGTTGCTCAGTAGTGTCTGACTCTTTGCAACTCCATGGACTTTAGCCTGCCAGGCTCCTCTGTCCATGGATTTATCCTGGCAAGAATACTAGAAAGGGTGGCCATTCCTTTCTCCTGGGGGCCTTCCTGATCCAGGGATCAAATCTGGGTCTCCTGCATTGCAGGCAGATTCTTTATTGTCTGAGTCACTAATAAAATGTTAATAGAAAAATTAACATATCAAGAGTTAGTCATATGCTACCATTTGTATTGAACTCATTAATTTCTGGACTTACTAGCAATTATTTTTAAGTCTTCAAGTTTTCAACAAATGTTTGTATTAGAGCAAAATTAAATTATACACAAATATACACATATCATAACACATACATTCACTCACATACAGTCATTAATCTTGATGCATGACAGAAAAACATAGAAACCTCTGTAGTAGATGCCACTGATTCCCTGTCCCACATATTTTCACCCTGACTGAGTTCACCAGCAGTTTTACGATATTTCCTTTTGTCTTCTGAGGACTGTTTTTATTTTTTTAATTATTCGATTGAGATATGTTTGACATATAAAAACCTGTACATATTTAATGTATGCAACACCTTCAGTTTAGCAATAAATAAATACCCATGATATCATCAATGATCACTGTCAATGCCATAGACACATCCATTACTTTGCAAAGTTTCCTCCCATCCCCTAGATGATGATGATGATTTTGTATGTACATCACAGTGAGAACGTTTAACATAAGATCTACCCTCTTAGTAAACTTTAAGAATACAATACAGTATTGTTGAAGACTTTAGTGGTATATAAGAATGTGTTTGGACACAATTAGGAACAACTTGTAAGTTTTAGGGAGTTAATTTCTCTCTGTTAACATTGAAACAATGGGAAATGGAGTAGTCAATGAATAAAAAGATTTTCCTTCTCTGAAGGGATGATTCAGAGCCTGTTTTCCAGAGGGCCCCTAGGGGGTTAAGTGCAGGTAGCTTCCTTCCAGCAGTAATGCCATTAACCCAGGCTTCTCTTTTCTGCCTCACACTTTCTTATCTGCACTTCCTGATCTTCTCTTATGCATTCTGTACTCAAGTACTTGTCTTGTGTTTAGAGCCATCCAAACTTGACATAGGCTGCCCTGCTGGCCCAGATGGTAAAAAATCTTCCTGCAATGCAGGAGACAAATGTTTGATCCTTGGGTCGGGAAGATCCCCTGGAGAAGGAAATGGTAACCGCTCCAGTATTCTTGCCTGAAGAATTCCATGGACAGAGGAGGCTGGCAGGCCATAGTCTATAAGATCGAAAAGAAAATGGACATGCCTGAGGGACTATCACTCACAGAACTTGACATAATGGAACAGGGCAAAGATAATTTGTTCATTTGAGTTACCTCTGTTGCTGAAACAATCAATAATAGAAAACCTGGTAAAATTGAATTCTGGCAGGACTATAAGATGACTGTAATAGATTGACTGATTTTCAGTTTAATTGTTTTACATATGCAGATTCAAAAGTGTTCTATGTAGAATACCTCTACATTCAAATTAAATAAAACTACTTTACGTTAAATGCACATTCATGTTCAGTGATGTAGAGTAACTACTCACTATAAAATGACTGGACATTCCCTCCAATTAATTTTAACAGGATTTCAACTGTTCATGTTTGTAAGTTTTCAAAAAAAGGGAAAATAATCCTAGAAAATATACTTCTGACTCATAACTAATAGCTATTGAAAACATGTGTTCTTGGTTTAATCTTCAAAGTTACTCAACTATCTCCAATGAATTCTGTTCAGATTAAATTTTATTTTTAGTTTGTTTCTTCTTGCCATAGAGGATAAAGCACTTCCCCAAGCGGGGTGGGGAACAAAAAACTGAGGTGATCCATATACCTGCCTTGAAATACATTTTTTATTAATTCTTTTAAAATTAATTTTGGATATTTATTATATCCACAACACGAGATCACTTACAGCATATGAGAGTCAGATTGTGCTGTTGGGATTGCCCACAGCCCAGCTCATTTGAGTAATTGTTAAGTAGTGTAACACCCATACTTTTTATTGGCTAATGCTATAAGGTGGCATCTGTCATTGGCATCCACATATAAACTCACCATTGCTATAGCATCTGTTCCATCACACAGTGTTCTATTTCTGTGTCTCGCACATCTAACTAGAGAAGAACAAACAGGCTATTTTAAAATAAGTTGCCAGTGTTTCTAAACGAGAACTCAAATCTTCTATGCAAGAAATGTATGTGACAGGACAGGAATAAACTATGATGTGTGACTTTAAAAAATATTTTAAAAGGAGTTAATTGATTTATTTATATTTAAAGTTTAAGATTCTAAATTAAGTAATTGGAGAACAGGTTTATCATCTTTTTTATCGTTTTTTTTAATATGTGTAACAGCTTTCATTTTGGATTTAAATAGGATAAAAATGTGATGAATCTTTTTGAATCTTGGTAGATTCAACATATGAATTAGAAATGAAACTTGAATTCATCTCTGTATTCATCCATTCATTCAAGAAATGTTGATGGATCATACTATGTGCTGGGACATGGATATAAAATAATATTTTCAAGAAAACAGTGACAAAAGTGCCTGGTTTCATGCAGCATATCATTTTAGAAGAGGAAGTCAGAGAAATAAGAAAAATAAAAGAGTTAATATATATCAAATGGCCATGTGAAGGGAAATAAAGGAGGATGTGGGGATGAAATCTGAAAAACTAACCTGCTGGTAAGTTTCTAATTCATTGGAAAACTGTTTCTCAAGTGCAATTGATCATTGAAATCAGAGATTAAAGACAAATATAGTCAATTTTTCTGTTTAGAAAAGGTGATTAGTAAACATATTGAATGGATAAAGTTTTAGTGCTATCCTGGCAAAATCTAGTTAGAGAAATCTTTTCTAAGAATCAAAATACACATGACTCTGCAATCCAAAAGCAGAGTGTAAAAGTATGTAAAAAATCTCAAACAGGCCAATCCCTAGGAAAGCTTTCTGTTGTGCTTCAATGCAAGCATTATATTTTGATGCAAACCCTATACATAGCTTACAGGACTTAATGGAGAGAAGCATGTTTTCTTTGTTTAAGAAGTGCAGCATAAATTATTACCATGATGTTAAATTATTCCTCTTACTGCTTTACAAATATTTGAGAACATTTTGCATGAGATAAAATATGTCTAAATATAAATGAAGGCCACTCAATGTGTGAAAGGTAGCAGCATTTTGTGGCACATGGTGTGTCGCTCAAAGAAAGAAAAAGGCATGACAAAATTCCATTTAGTTATGCAGTATTCATTTCAGACTAAGTAAATATGCCAGAGAACAAGAGCTTTCAGTTTTTATTGTTGTCCACTGAATGTAAAACACTGCCATTGTTTTATTATGTATATACTTTAATTAAACAGTGGCTAAAAATAGTTCTTAAAGTATAGAACATATATCATGAAATCAAGGAATCATGTTATAGGTAAAGCAAAAAAATTAAATAACATTATATTAAGCCATAGGGAATGTATTCTCTGAAACAATAAATTGGTAAGTGAATCAATCAATGGAAATATTTGAGCAAATGCCACCTGTTACCATAATGTTTAGATATGGTCTTTTCTTTCAACAGGGTTATAATGTAGTTATAAAGAAGCAAAGCACATTAACATAATGGGAAAATACTAGAGAGATAATAATCAGGTATTATATTTAGGACTGAATCTGTATACTCTCTGATGGTGTGTGTATATCCTTGTAGCAGTCATTAAGGGTCCAGAGTCAAAAGTCATGGATTCTACCACTGCATTTCATAACAGGGTAATTTTGAGTTTCATCTCTAAATAATTTAATATATAAAAGAGAAATCAAATATATGAAAGACAAATGGGGCTTCCTGGTAGCTCAGCTGGTAAAGAATCCGCTTGCAAGGCAGGATTCCCAGTTTGATTCCTCGGGTACTCCTGGGGTATCTTTTGATTCCTAGGGGTCTGACTGTTTGTGACCCTATGGACTGTAGCCCTCCAGACTCCTCTGTTCATGGGATTTCCCAGACAAGAATACTGGAGTGGGCTGTCATGTCCTTCCCCATGGATTCTTCCTGACCCAGGGATTAAACCCGCATCTCTTATATCTCCTCCATTGGTAGGTGGGTTCTTTACCACTTACCACCTGGGAAGCCCCAACATGATGTATTAACCAAAACAGATTAATTTAAAAAGCAAACCACTAAAACTCACTAGTTTTATGAAATTAGTTTATTTTTCACTTAAGAAAGGGCCATACACTCATGGGAGTCTTGCTCTACGTGGTCATTGGGACTCCCTGAATCCTTCCAAACGGTGGTCTTGATTGCCTATAAATCCTTGAATTCCTCTCCATTCAGTCAATTGATGGTAAGAGCATAGCCTGGGCATTGAGGACTCAGGAAAAGTGAAAGCAAAAGTCACTCAGTTGCATCCCACTCTTTGCGACCCCATGGACTATACAGTCCATGGTATTCTCCAGGCCAGAATACAGGAGTGGGTAGCCGTTCCCTTCTCCAGGGGTCTTCCCAACCCAGGGATCAAACCCAGGTCTCCTACATTGAGGGCAGATTCTTTACCAGTGGAGCCACAAGGGAAGCCCATGACTGTTGGGGTGGGTAGCCTACCTATCCCTTCTCCAGCTGACCCCTTCAGGGATTGAATTGGGGTCTCCTGCATTGTAGAAGGATTCTTTACCTACTGAGCTATCAGGGAAGCCCAAGAACACAGGGGAAAGTGTTTATTGTTTGTTCCCAAAAGGAGAGCTAATTACTTCTTATTCAATTAGCGGGACATAAGTCAAGTGGCCATGCATCACTGAAAAGGAGCCTGGAAAATATAGTCCAGTTGTGTAAGGAGGAAGAAAGTCAAAACAGAGAAAATATGGTCAAAGATACATTTCACACTAGATATAAGTAGATAGCATTAATACAAAGGAAACTTATTCAAAAGAATATACACATTAGAAAGAATAATAACATATATAAAGTAAATAGTACAAAGAAAACATAAAACATCCAATATCATCAATGCTATTGTTCTTATTTTTGTATCTTTATTAAAATGAATATAAAAATTGTCATTATTATAAAAAAGTTTTTCAGTAGACATGATCAAGGCAATGTCTTCATAACAAAATATTCTATCTTTTATTAAAGTATTACCTTTTGAGTTGAATTTCATATTTTCTGGTTTGCTACCCACTCATAGAGTAATGCAATGTAGACCATGGCATTTGAATAATGGGATTATTTTTAATCATTTACTTTTTTCCATGTTCTCTAAGTGAATAATTCTGGTTCATTATGTCCTCATTCAAAAATGCAATATGTGTATGCATCTGTGTGACTTTTATTTATTGAAAAACTTTTTTCTTACTAATTAGAAACAATGAGAACTTAAAATGAGGTTTTTCTTTTAATTTAATGCAGAAGTGTTATGAAAATAGCAACTTGCTACCTGGAATTATTTGGAAGCATCAATGATAAAAGCAAGATTTGCAATAAAATAATGTTCTTTAAAGATGATGTAGTAGTTGTTAGACTAGCCAGAATGAATGCAAAAATCACATACAAATTTGACTTATGGTTGTTGTTTAGTCTCTCAGTCATGTCTGACTCTTTTGTGACACCATGACATGTACCCCTCCAAGTTCCTCTGTCCATGGGATTCTCCAGGCAAGACTACTGGAGTGGATTGCCATTTCTTTCTCCAGGGGATCTTCTCAACCCAGGGATCGAACCTAGGTTTCCTGCATTGGCAGGAGGGTTCTTTAGCACTGAGACAGGGACTATGACCCATGAAAAATCAGTCAACAGTCCTATGCCCTAAACATTAATGAAGTAACAGTAACAGTGGTAGTAATAATATAATAAAACAACTACATTAAAATCACTCTGACACAGAAGACTCCTCAAACACATGATTCATTAGGAAGATCTAGGAAACACTGCACAGAATTATTATTGATTGCATTCAGTAATTAAAACTGAATAACTTGGTTTTATATCAAAAATGTTAATTTTCAGTCTAGGCTGATGCTATAATGACAGGGCCTGGTTGAAGCAGTGTCTTAATAGTATTTTTCCCTCTTCATCCATATGACAATTTAGAATAAAACAAGTATTTTCAAGGAAATTTTTGGGTTGACAATTAAATACTAACAGTTTGAAGCTAAAAGTTTTGAAATTTTGCTCACTAAATATTGCCATTTTATTTTTTATTGAAAAAATTTATTGGGGTATAATTGGGGTATAATTTACAATGTTGTTTTAGTTTCAGTTGTGCAGCTAAATGAATCTATTATACATATATATATATACATATACATATGTATACATATATATACATATGTATATATATATTCACTCTTTTTAGCTTCTTTTCCCATACAGGCCATTACAGAATATTGAATAGAGTATTGATCCTTTTAATGTATTATTAGATTAGGTTTGTTAGAAATGTGCTGAGGATTTTTGCATCTATGTCATTATTGATATTGACCTACAATTTTCATTTTTTGTGGTATCTATCTGTGTTTGGTTTTGTTATCAAGGTGATGGTGACCTCATAGAATGAGTTGGGGAGTGTTCCCTGCAGTTTTATGAAAGTTTCAGAGAGGTAAGTGTTAACTCTTCTCTAAATGTTTGATAGAATTCACCTTTGGAGCCACCTGGCTCTGGATATTTGTTTATTGGAAGATTTTTAATCACAGTTTCAATTTCCTTACTTGTGATTGGCCTGTTCATATTTTATGGTTTTTCCTGATTCAGTCTTGGAAGTTTGTGACTTTCTGACAATTTGTCCATTTCTTCTAGGTTGTCCATTTTATTGGCATACAGTTTTGTATAGTAATCTCTTATGATCCTTTGTATTCCTGTGGCGCCTGCTGCAATTTCTTTCATTTATAATTTTATTGATTTGAATCATTTCCTTTTTATTCTTGATGGTTTGGAAAAAGGTTTATCAATTTTGTTTATCTTCTCAAAGAACCAGAATTTAGGATCTTTGCTGTTGTTTACTCCATCTCTATTTTATTTAGTTCTGCTCTGATCTTTATGAGCTCTTTCCTTCTATTACCTTTGGGTTTTGTTTGTTATTCTTTGTCTAGTTGCTTTAGGTGTAAGAATACATGGTTTATTTGAGATTTTTCTTGTTTCCTGAGGTAAAACTGTATTGCTATAAATTTCCTTCTTAGAACTCAGAACTGCTTTTGCTGTGACCATTATATTTTGGATTATTGTGTTTTCATTATCATTTGTTTCTAGGTTTTTAAAAAATTTTTCTCTTTATTTCTTCAGTGATCCATTGATCATTTAGTAACATATTGTTTAACCTCCATGTGTTTGAATTTTTTTTACAGTTTTTTTTTTCCCTTTTCCTGTAATTGATTTCCAATAGAATAGCATTGTGGTGGGAAAAGATGCTTAATATGACCTTAAATTTCTTAAATTTACTGAGGCTTGATTTGTATTACATCTTAGGTCACATATATAGAGAATGTTCCATGTGTACTTGAGAAGAAAGAGAATAATATTGCCATTTCAAAATGGATGGGCTATGTCAATCTTTTGTTTTGTTTGTTTTTTAATCTCTTGGATGCCCTGAGCAGCATGTGGGATCTTAATTTCCTTCCTAGGAATAAATACTTACCCCCTGCACTGGCAGCGTGGACTTTTAACTATTGGATCACCAAGGAAATCTCTATGTCAGTCTTTTAATTAAATCCAATGAGATCTAAATATAATGATGATTTGAAACACATTACTAATTTAAAAGAAACAATGAACAAGTACATTACTGTATGGTCATTACTTCTTTAGATTATGTTTAATCCCAATTCCTCCATAATTTTATTCAAATGTATCCTTTTTATATAAGAGGTAGATAAATGTACTAGTGAAAGGAGATATAGGAAAGAAGCTGCTTGACTCAGGAACCTTATCATTCTTAGGAAAGAATCCATATGGAAGTGAGGATCAGGAAATTAATTTCCTTCAAACCATCTGAACTTGTATCTTGTAACCCCAAGCTCTGTGTACCCCGGTTGGAAGACAAATGGTCTAAAGAGACTGCCTGAAAACTGGGGACAATCCATAGAGAGTTTAAATATGCAAACTGATACTGGTGCCTTGCTTAGTCCCTCTTTTTTTGGAGGAGGAGTCATATGTCAGAGAAAGCATGCAAGAGTGTCCTGTGTAAAGAGTAGAAGTTCCACATCCTGGATAGACAGAGTCACACTTAATTTTCTATTTGCTGAGCAATTTCTGACATTTTGATGTTTGTATGTGCACAGTGGAATGGACTTATACATTGTGTATTTTATAGTTTTAATTAATATAATACTCACAAAATAGCAAAGTGGCCTAAAAAGATTTCTTCAAAGTAAGATTAATAATCCAAACCTGAGCAAATATCAGAACATGGAAGAACTGATACTTATCAGTCAGGTTCAATCTTCTGGTTGGCCACCTCACATGACAAAAACAGTGATGGTGTAAATAATATGAAAGAAGTTTGCAAAACACTTCTAAATCATTAAAAATACAGTTTTAAGTATAAACGTGTCTATAATTATAAAATAAATTTAATCATTTATAAATATCTGTATTTTGTGATGGTTTACAATGTAGTACATTTTGAATCAGTAAAGAAGTGTGTAAACAATTTTTAAACAAATACGTTTGGGGATATTTGTCCAAAAATATTTTAATGGTGGGTTGTATTGTCAAAAAACTTTAGGGCTCTAGTGTTAAATTTTCTATATGATAGAAAGAACAATAGCTTAGTACCTACTTATTTAGAAATTTGTCAGCATTATTTCTTCTACATTTTTCACTAAAAGACAAATAGAAGAAACAGTGGGAGTCTGGGGATAGTCAATAACCAGTAATGTTTAAGATAACATAATTGTGCTACTTTATATGTATAAATAGCATAAATAATACTTTGAATTTCAGATAATTCATACATAAATAACTAAAGACAATGATTTGCTTGAACAATAGAACATAAAGATTGGGAGAAGGTACATAATTAAACACAATTTTCTTTAAGGATGAGTCATTTCCTCACACCTAATGTAAATTCCAACAGAACTTCCAAAATATTTCAGTCATGAGCTGAATACATCTTTGTCTTAAGCTGATATTCCACAGAGAAGCAAAGGCCTCTGAGGAAACAAATCTTCACCAGTTTTACAAGTTGGCTTTAGCTATATTCATCGCTTCTTTCACAGCAGAATTTACACTTAAGAATTTTTTATGTCTGTGTCCTACAGCTCTGGTGTTCAGAACTAAGGATAACATAACCATCAATTTATTTGCTTCAGGATAACAAATATGGAACAATTAATATTTTCTTTTCACTGCTGATCAAATTATAGAAACTTTATTTCTGTATGATATGCATGATCTGAAATACTACTGTATACTGGACATGGAACAACAGACTGGTTCCAAATAGCAAAAGGAGTTCGTCAAGGCTGTATATTGTCACCCTGTTTATTTAACTTATATGCAGAGTACATCATGAGAAACACTGGACTGGAAGAAACACAAGCTGGAATCAAGATTGCTGGGAGAAATATCAATAACCTCAGATATACAGATGACACCACCCTTATGGCAGAAAGTAAAGAGGAACTCAAAAGCCTCTTGATGAAAGTGAAAGTGGAGAGTGAAAAAATTGGCCTAAAGCTCAACATTCAGAAAACGAAGATCATGGCATCCGGTCCCACCACTTCATGGGAAATAGATGGGGAAACAGTGGAAACAGTGTCAGACTTTATTTTTCTGGGCTCCAAAATCACTACAGATGGTGACTGCAGCCATGAAATTAAAAGACGCTTACTCTTTGGAAGGAAAGTTATGACCAACCTAGATAGCATATTCAAAGGCAGAGACATTACTTTGCCAACAAAGGTTCGTCTAGTCAAGGCTATGGTTTTTCCTGTGGTCATGTATGGATGTGAGAGTTGGACTATGAAGAAGGCTGAGCACAGAAGAATTGATGCTTTTGAACTGTGATGTTGGAGAAGACTCTTGAGAGTCCCTTGGACTGCAAGGAGATCCAATCAGTCCATTCTAAAGGACATCCACCCTGGGATTTCTTTGGAAGGAATGATGCTAAAGCTGAAACTCCAGGACTTTGGCCACCTCATGGGAAGAGTTGACTCATTGGAAAAGCCTCTGATGCTGGGAGGGATTGGGGGCAGGAGGAGAAGGGGACGACAGAGGATGAGATGGCTGGATGGCATCACTGACTCGATGGACGTGAGTCTGAATCAGTTCCGGGAGTTGGTGAAAGACAGGGAGGCCTGGCGAGCTGCGATTCATGGGGTCGCAAAGAGTCGGACACGACTGAGCGATTGATCTGATCTGATCTGATCTGATAGGTACCTAAAATGTCTTATAATTGAGTTTCTAATTTCAGATCTGACAACTACAGTTCTGACAGAAAGAACAGAAAGAAAGTCGTTTATAATTCAAAGTAAAATTGGCACAACTTAGAACACCTAAATACCTGAAAAAGAACCAAAATGAATGAATTAATCTGCCTGCACTTATTAGCAATTCCCAATCTAGGGTGTATGTGAACAGACTGGACTATAAGGTTGAAGCTGAAACTAACTTAAAAACAATGAAAAATTCAATTCCAGAAATGGCTATAAAAAAGAATTGTAAAAATGGATTTCTACTAGGTATTGAGCTGTTTTAGCCACACTTGCAGTCACAGTTAATTTTACCAGCAGTTGTGTGCAAATTTGAATATTAATTATACACATGCACTGTTTCATTAGAATTTAATGGATATCTTTCTAAAATATGTTATTAACTAAAAGTTAACTGCTTTTTGCTTAAGTAAAATTTTGAGATGATTTCAGTTTCTCATAGGGATTGAACCCAGGTCTCCCGTATTATAGTCAGATGCTTTACCCTCTGAGCCAGCAGGGAAGCCCAACTAAAACAAGGTTCATTTTTTCTTCTCTGCTTTTTACTTTTGACTTCTATTTAAAATTGATACTCAGGATACCATCAAACATTTTTCAATAAGCTAAAAGGAAAAATGTATTCCACTCAAAACAAACAAATATAAACCAAGGTCCAAGTATTAATGTAAGTTTTGATTTTTAGATTTACTCTTTGATATTACAATTATTTTGTGATTTCATTAAAGTTAGGCTAAAAAGATTAAAAGCAGTTTGCCTATAATTGTGTCCTTTCTCAATTTAGCTATTCTTTCAAAATATAACTCATTAAATATTGTTTAGTGAGAAGACAGGAAAAACTAAAGAATAGAGAGAAAGCACATTATGTATTTATTAATAAAATCTGTGTTATTTTAATATATTTTTGTGTTGCATGATTAAAAAACTTTGGGTCTTCTAAATGTAAAGATACTTATAAATTGGCATCATTTTTAGAATTTTGCAAGTAAATACAGAGGAGTCTAGCAGGCTACAGTCCATGGAGTCACAAGAGTCAGAAATGACTTAGTGCCTAAATAACAACAATATTACCAAGATCTTAAGAGTTTGAAAACATTCCTAACACATCTAAAGATATATGAATTAGAGATAATTCTTATACAGAGCAATTATCACAATATCACAAAGTATGATTATTTATGAAAATATATTCCTACGAATAAGAAGGCTGCTACTGCTGCTGCTAAGTCGCTTCAGTCGTGTCCGACTCTGTGCGACCCCGTAGACGGAAGCCCACCAGGCTCCCCTGTCCCTGGGATTCTCCAGGCAAGAACACTGGAGTGGGTTGCCATTTCCTTCTCCAATGCATGAAAGTGAAAAGTCAAACTGAAGTCGCTCAGTCGTGCCCAACTCTTAGCGACCCCATGGGCTGCAGCCTACCAGGCTCCTCCATCCATGGGATTTTCCAGGCAAGAGTACTGGAGTGGGGTGCCATTGCCTTCTCCGGAATAAAAAGGCTAAGACCATTTAAAAAAATCAATTTAACTCAGTTCATAAACATGGTTTTAATATATATGCTCCTCAGATTTTAGCAGACATTAGGCAACAAAAATTACTAGTGCATGTTTCCTGCCACTAAAGACTTTATATGGTGCAGGAGTTGTATCACCAAATCTAAATGCTACCTTAAAAGTAACACAGAAATTCAATAATAAAATTTCAAGGAGAGAGTCATTCATTCTTTAAGGTTGTGGCCTATTGGTAAATAATTGAATAAGTGACAAATGTGTGCAGATCATTATAAAATGAGAAGAGAGTTCACAGGCAGGGAAGACAGAAGGATATTGCATTCAATCACATCACTAAGTTCATCTATATTTTGTCATTTCCTCTTATGTTTCCATCCCTTAAAATGTTTCCTAAATCATTTTCAAGCTTTCTTATTTGGAAGGTAATTTTTTACAAAAGAACATTCATGAACCAATATTTTCCTTAACCAACAACGTTAAGTAGTTTTCCTTATATTCAGTTTGAGTATCTTAAATTTCAATAAAATAATTTAAGCTCCTCATATTTATTTAAATAACATTATATTTGGTCCAATGTATGATTTTACTTTATGCTTTCTGGGGGTTCCTTTCCATTCCATCTTTGTTTTACTAACATTTCTTTCTTCAGCGATTTAAAACTTAAGGTGCTAATTTCAATTCAACGAAAAGATTTTGACCAAAAAAAAAAAAACTCGAGTTATATTAATATTAAAATTAAACTGCGTTTAGTCTCTCTTACTCATTTTCCTTACTTTTCTTCTTTGACATTTTCCTTGGTTCGTATTTATCTTGAGGTCACAAGCAACATGTTTAAAAAATAGATTTGTCTTTTAAGATTCTTTTTATACTTAAACATTCTATTTTTGGAGTTATAATTGCAATACTTATTTAAATGCATTGAAACCCTATACTTTTCAATAGGCTTCAGTATATTTATACATTTATCTTGGTTTTTAAATGTTGAATGTTCATAGCCATTCCTTAATTCATATTTTGCTTTTCAGGTAAAGAATCTGCCTGCAAGGCAGGAGAAGCAGGAGACGCAGGTTCGAACCTTGGGTCGGGAAGATCCTCTGGAGAAGGGCATGGCAACCCACTCTAGCATTCTTGCCTAGAGAATCCCATGGACAGAGGAGCCTGGTAGCCTAGGGTCCATAGGGTTACAAAGAGTCAGACATGACTGAAGCAACTTGGCATGCAGGCATGCACAAACAAACAAACAAAAAAACACACATAAATTCCTTAGAGGAAAGTCCCTGTAGAAATACAACAATAAAGTCATTATAGAATTTACCAATAAATAGTTTCCCATAAATCAGAAATCTCAGAAATCAGTGGTCAAAGGTTAAGTACTTCCTCTCTTTGGAGAGGGAAGAAAAGTGAAAGTCACTCAGTAGTGTCGAACTCTTTGCGACCCCATGGAATATATAGTCCATGGAATTCTCCAGGCCAAAACACTGGAGTGGGTAGCCTTTCCCTTCTCCAAGGGATCTTCCCAACCCAGGGATTGAACCCACGTCTCCCGCATTGCAGGAGGATTCCTTACCAGCTGAGCTACAAGGGAAACAGTATTAATCCCTTGCCAAATTTGGAATATTTCAATTAAAAAATTTTACAGACCTTATAGAGAACAAGTTTTCAACACCTAGGAAAGACTGAAATTTTAATCCTGCAATCCCTCAATTCCAATTCTAAGTATGTAAATATAAATAAACTCTCATAAACATGTGCAAGAATCTTTACTAAATTGCCAACAGTAGGAAAATGGAAAACAAAATTGTGTATTAGCCCATATAACAGAATACTATAAACCTACATAAATTACTGAAAGGGATTAATATTATTGACATGTATAGGAGTTGAAGATATAATGCTGCCATCAAAAATACAGACTGGAGAATACTACATATGAAATGCTGAGTAATTCTGAAATATTTAAAACCACATTAACTATATTATTATTACTTTTGGGGGGGTTTTCTTTTACTCAGTTTTATACATGTGTGTAATATAAAGACATACACATAAAGCTTGTTGATAAAAGAGCGGTTGTGTGTTTCTGCTCCTCACATTTTTATCTCCAAAATCAACAATTTTCACCCTTTTAGCTGATTTTTTTTGTATATAACACTATATCTCTAAATAACATAGACATACTTGAGCATCTCAATTTATTTACAGTTCATACATTATTGATGTCACAATAATAAAGTTTTTTTTTTTTTTTTTTTACTAATCCCCCTCCATAACCATCACATCACATCCTTCCATTGCTTCTACTCATCAAAAAATTTTATTAGATCTACACTGTGCTTCCCTGGTGGCTCTGATGTAAAGAATCTACCAGCAATGCAGGAGACATGGGTTTGATCCTTGAGTTGGCAAGAACCCCTGGAGAACGAAATGGCAACCCACTCCAGTATTCTTGCCTGGGAAATCCCATGAACAGAGGAGTCTGGTGTCTACAGTCCATGAGATTGCAAAGAATCAGACATGACTTAGTGACTGAAAAACAAGAAAAACAAACAAAAAGGTCTACATTTACCATTTGTATTATTTTTCCTATGTGACTGCTATCATTCAATAGTTATCATATAATTACTTATCTTTTTCTTAAACCTATGTTTTCCCTGAATAACTGTCTTGTTCTTTCTATCTATCAGTAAAATAGCTCCAAAAAATTTGTGAATTATATTACTCTTCTTCTTGCACTAAAATGTATCTGGCATTCCATCAATTTTATCTTCTGAAAGAAATCTTTCTTCTTGGAACTTGTAAAAATAAGGTAGCTAATTATTTTTTTTTACCTGTTGATTTATGATTCAACTATCTTGGGCCTCTTATTTATCATTAAGCCACTTGTCTATCTTTCAACATAATTTTCTGTTGTCTCTTTTCCTGTTCTCTTGCTCATTATGACTTTGTGTTTCTTTTTTTTTAAATCTCTGTATAAGTAATTTTAGTAGAGCTTTAGAAGTAATCTAAAGCAGATGCATGCTATCTATCTGCTACCTTTATACAATGCACAACTTCATTGGAATTTTTAATTTGACTTTAAGCAAATCTGGGAGCTGTAAAAGTTTATTCATGTGGAATTAAGGGTACATGAATATTTCATGCAGTTGTTTTGTAATTTTTAAAAGTAGTTTTAATGCCAAATTTAGGTTTCAGAAATCCTATTAAGATGTTTGATCTATATCATGGAGCTCTTAAATTTTCATAGTGCTGTATTACTACATGATAATAAAAGTTTTAACCTACTTGAAACAATTAGAAAATTCCAAGTGGGAAGATGGACTTCAATTAAAATTCCCAATACAAAATAATTAAGATAGTTGATATTTGCTTTTGTAGTGCTTTGCCCACAAAGGAAGGAAAATCTTTGCCCAAAAATAAATATGAATTTTTCCATAGTGTGCATGGAGAAACTAAGTCATAATCCTACGCTCACATGTATGATGATATTTAAAAAGAGACCTGTTTCCCTTTTCCACAGACCAGGCACCTGACATTTCAAAAGATAAGAAGTATCGCTCAGCTTAAATGAACTCAAAAATATCTCTGCACATGTATTTGAACTCATCTTTTGAAATGTCAGTTTGGGACAAAGTGATATGATTTACTCATTCAGGTACTGGAATATATATTGACAGTCTAAAATTTTTTTAAAAGAATTGAAGAATGTATTTTGAATAATCAAGGAAGTAAACATTTGTGTGACTATTACTTCATTAAAATAGTTATCTATTATTATAATACTTAAAGTTTAAATAGAGGAAAGTTATTGTAGAATTTGTATATTGAGATATTCATATAATTTTCTAAAAATTTTCCTAAAAGTATATCTATTTCATATTCTAGTGACTATTTCACTTGCTGTTTTGTCTACATGTTGAATATAATTCTTTTTATAGAGATTTATTATACAATTGCATATTACTTATCTTGTATTTGTTGAATAAGTTGGAGGTGCAATGGGAGTGGCTTTAAATAACATATCTTTAAAAATTAATGATAAACATGGCATAGCATATGGCTCAACAATTACACTCATGAGCATTTACTCCAAATATGTAAAACTTATTTTCACACAGGAACTTGTACACAAATTTTCACAGCAGCTTTATTTGTCGTGGCCCAAACCTGGAAACTACTCATCTGTCCTTCAATGACTGAATGGTTAAATAAATTGTGGTATATCCATACCACAGAATAATACTAAGCAATCAAAGGGAATGAGCTATTGAAATACTAACAACTTGGATGAATCTCAGGGAAATTATGCCAAATGAACAAATATACCTATTTTATTAAATTTTTATTAATATTTTAAATAATTTTATTAATATTTTTATTAATTTTGATTTAATAAACAAATTCAGTCTTAAGAGTAAAAACTATTGATGAATTCTAAACCCAGGTTTTGATTTGTGATGTATGCTCCTGCTTAGTCCTTTTGGTGAGTCATTTGTTTTCTCAGAGGCCATCGGTACTGACAGTTAAGTCTGTTTTCAATTTTAGCCAAAAAGGCCTGATAGTATCTTTAATGGAATCAACTAGTTTTACTACAAACTATCACAAACATTTCCATATTTACCTTATGTCCTTTTGTCACTTTAAAATAGATAATAATAGGTATTATATCCTCCTAGCTTAATGGTTTTATAAAAGCTTATAAAACTAACATGAAGGAAACGTGAAGGAAAACAGTTACTTCAAAAGTTGGTTCCATTTAGAGTCAATATAACTAGGGAAAGTTCTTGAGGGATTTTTTTTGAGTTATGTTTTTTTCAGAATTGTGGCATAAAATGGACTGAAGAAAATGACTTTGGGAATGTTCTCCTAAGCTGAAAGAATGCCCACCTGAGCTGAAAAAAAAATGGAAGTTTAGGTGCTTGAAAAAGGGAAAGATGAAGCAGAGTGAAAAGAAGGAAGCCAGCAAAATAGACACACAGAAAGCATCTGATGATAAGTATAGCTCTATAGAAATTTTGTAATATTTCAGGCCATAAAAATTTAATACATTGAAGTAAAATACCAATTTTATATTGATTCTGTGAAAAAAATCATTACTTTTCACATATTTTAAGAAAATTAGCTATTCAAAGCCACACATTTTGCAGCACAGTTAGAGTGATGTAGCCAATAGTGAAATAAGTTCAGTTCATTTGCTCGTTATTTCTGACTCTTTGAGACTCCATGGACTGCAGCACACCAGGCTTCCCTGTCCATCAACAACTTCCGGAGTTCACTCAAGCTCATGTCCATTGAGTCGGTGGTACCATTCAATCATCTCATCCTCTGTCATCCCCTTTTCCTCCCACCTTCAATCTTTCCCAGCATCAGGGTCTTTTCCAATGAGTCAGTTTTTTGCATCAGGTGGCAAAAGTATTGGAGCTTCATCTTCAGCATCAGTCCTTTCAATGAATATTCAGGACTGATTTCCTTTAGGATGGACTGGTTGGATCTCCTTACAGTCCAAGGGACTCTCAAGAGTCTTCGCCAATACCACAGTTCAAAAGCATCAATTCTTTGGTGCTCAGCTTTCTTTCTAGTCCAATTCTCACATCCGTACATGACTACTGGAAAACCATAGCTTTGACTAGACGGACCTTTGTTGGCAAAGTAATGTCTCTGCTTTTTAATATGCTGTCTAAGTTGGTCAACTTTTCTTCCAAGGAGCAAACATCTTTTAATTTCATGGCTGCTGTCACCATCTGCAATGAATTTGGAGCCCCCCAAAATAAAGCCTGTCACTGTTCCCACTGTTTCCCCATCTATTTGCCATGAAGTGATGGGACCAGATGCCATGATCTGTTTTCTGAATGTTGAGCTTTAAGTCAACGTTTTCACTCTTCTCTTTTACTTTCATCAAGAGGCTCTTTAGTTCTTCTTCACTTTTTGCCATAGGGTGGTGTCATCTGCATATAAGGTATTGATCTTTCTCCTGGCAATCTTGATTTCAGCTTGTGCTTCATCCAGCCCAGAATTTCTCATGATATACTCTGCATATAAGTTAAATCAGCAGGGTGACAAAATACAGCCTTGACATACTCCTTTCCCTATTCGGAACCAGTCTCTTGTTCCATGTCCAGTTCTAACCTTTAATGAAGTAAACCAGGTGGAAAAAAGGAGGAACAGAACTACAATCAACCAAGTGGGGGCGCTGGAGATTCAATCAGGAAATGCATTGAAACAGCTTATATCATGGAAATTATGCCTTCCAGAATTCTCAGACTACTTGGAAATATTGTGGACATGCCAGAGAATAATTAAATCAAACAAATGATCACCCCTAACTAGAATAGAATAGGGGCAGGGGCTAACTAAAATAACTTTATTATATAATTTATGGTATTGTAGTATAAATGTATTCATTATCACCGTCTTTCAATTCTTTTCTATTTGTGTTTCTCCTCTTTTATTTTTTCTTTCTCTGTGTGTGTTCATGTGTGTGTGTGTATAAGTGCATAATACACATTTTCTTCTGGAATGTTTTACTTCAGTTTTTCACTTGTTACATAATAATAAATGCTATTTGTACAAAATACAAAATTAAAAGGTAAAAATTATCTCACCAGTCATATACAAATATCATTAATGGGACATATCTTATCATATTGAAAAAATACTTTGCATATGCCTTTATAATTTCAACTATATTATCTTTTTGATGTACATAGATATTCTTCCAATCATTTAAATGGTTCCATAATATTTTATTATACAGATGCATTTAGCATTTTTTATCGAACATAAGTATTTTTTATTTTTATACATTAAGAATAACCTTGTTTAATCTTTTATTCCATTTAAATTAATATATTTCCTGAAATTTTAAGAAGTATAATTGTTGAATATAAAGCTACCCAGATTTTAAAGGCCACAGTAAAATTGTGTAACCACCCTATACAAGATATTCTGGATTCACTTCTCACCAGCAGAGTATGAGAGTGAGTACTTGAGATTATCAATACCCATTTTACCTAGGAGCCTCTTCCATGGATAGTCAACAAAAGCCTGGTTGCAAAGGTACCCCTTATTTACTTATGCTGCTGCTGCTGCTGCTGCTGAGTTGCTTCAGTTGTGTCCGACTCTGTGTGACCCCATAGACAGTAGCTCACCAGGCTCCCCCGTCCCTGGGATTCTCCAGGCAAGAACCCTGGAGTGGGTTGCCATTTCCTTCTCCAATGCATGAAAGTGAGAAGTGAAAGTGAAGTCGCTCAGTCATGTCCGACTCTCAGCGACCCCATGGACTGCAGCCCACCAGGCTCCTCTATCCATGGGATTTTCCAGGCAAGAGTACTGGAGTGCGGTGCCATTGCCTTCTCCGTTACTTATGCTATTGAGCAAATATATCAATTTTCCCCCCAGTAAACTATAGCTAGTTATTTATAAAATATGTTCTGAGTGGATTATTATGAATTTCAATTCGGTATCAATATATCAATATATCAATTCAGTACATGCATTGAATAAAAAACATTTCTCTGAATATGAAAAATAATACAGCTTATTTTTCACATATCAGCAAAGACTTCTGGAGTCCAGAAGGTGATTAGAAAAGTGGAATTTTCAATCTTGTAACTTTCCTGAGCACACCTTTCCTACTTTTTCAGTCCCCGAGAGTCCTTGTTATTTCAGCATCTGTGTCTTCATACGACGCCAGTTATCCAAGATGCTGGAGGCAATCAGTGTGGCTCCTCGTCAACTTCAGCAGCCCTGGCCTCCCTAGTACACTGCAGTCTGGGTACTTGTAGCACATCAATACAGGGACCTTAGAGAAAAAGCCAACCACCACCAACAATAAGAATTGGTAGCTCTTTGGAATCCCTATAATTTATTTGAATATCTTGTTCCTTATTCTTCATTACAAGACCCTCTGTTAACACTCAAAAATACTGGAAAATTTTCTGTTCTCCATGTTCATTTTTCTATGGGAAAATAATGAGCACTGATTATGATTTGAACCTGTAAAATAAGTGAAGTTTCTGAAGAGTCATGATTTAATGTAGTGCTAAGAAAAGAAATAACACATATTTACACTTTAATGAATTAAAATACTATTAATTCCTTTTAAAAACTAAACACCCAACTGATCATCAAATAGATTTAAATAAAATTAAATTTAACCTTGTTAGATAAAAATTTGGGTCACTAATAGAGACAAAGGGTTCTAGGACCTTGAAAAATCTTAAAATATAATAAAAATTGCTCTTATGTTAATTAAATTAAAATGTAACATAAAATAATGAATATATTAGCATTAATTTGGTTGTGAACTTCAAGAGATACTATTCATTGCCTAAATATATTTTAATCAAGCTTTATCTTTGGGATCAAAATAACTGACAACAACTGGTAAGATGTGGAAATTTTAACTCATGGCACTGACTCCGTGTGACAAAAATGTAATGTATCAATTTGATAACCATTTGATCAGGGAAAAAAGAGGACTAGGACTTTATATCACCATATATCTATCCTTTTCAGGAATTCATGAATCTGAAAAAGTAACTTTATTAGAGTACCTTATAGTTTCATTAGAGTTTCTAATGTTTCTAAATCTTAGAATTTCATATTTCATGGTAGATTTTAAAAATCTACCATGGGTTAAATTTTACTTTGCCTTTTTTCCCCCTGAATTGTCCAAAGAAACAATATAGCTAAGTGATAAAAATATTTTAAAAATTATGTAAAAAATTGCTAAGATTACATAATATTTTAGGAAACACATTCTTTGGTTTATGAAATTTTGTTTAGATTATTTTTATAAACACTGCTGCTTGTGTTTCCTACAAATTACATGAGCTTCCTGCCATTTGGCAAAGATGGCATATCTCATTCTTGTTATTTTCTTGATTTGGTCCATTCTCTCCACTGTACACATATAAGTTGTATATATGTTTTTCTGTACATGAGACAGTCTTTTTCTCCATGTAGTGCTCATTTAGGATACTTCCTTTCTTGTTTTCTCCTGTTTATCTATCTGACCTATTTGGCTAATTCATTTTAGATTCAAATAAACCTGAAAACTGGAATATTTTTATGTATTAATTGTTTCCATTAATGCAAAATTCTTGGGTAGTCCTCTTTTTTCCCTGATCAAATGGTTATCAAATTGATACGACATTACATTTTTGTCACACGGAGTCAGTGCCATGAGTTAAAATTTCCACATCTTACCAGTTGTTGGATTAGCTAGGTTGCTTACCTCATTCTGTTAGTTTTGACATCATCAACATGAGACGAACATAGGCATGATGGAGTGTTAGTTAGTATTAAGTAAAATAATTAATGCAAAACATCACATGATGCTTTATCATAACAAATTATCAGTAAATACTAGCAAGTCTGCTTATTAAAATTGCTTCTGTTGTTGTACCTTGAATGCAGTGAAGATATATTCAGATTTATTAATACATTGAATTTAACTATAGAACCTTCACCTATAGTAACTATAGGCTTCACTAGCTCAGTTGGTAAAAATTCTACCTGCAATGCCTGAGGTCCCTGTTTGATTCCTGGGTCACGAAGATCCACTGGAGAAGGAATAGTCTACCCACTCCAGTATTCTTGGGCTTCCCTGGTGGCTCAGCTGGAAAAGAATCCACCTACAATGGAGGAGACCTGGGTTCCATCTCTGGGTTGGGAAGATCCCCTGGAGAAGGGGAAGGCTGTTCACTCCAGTATTCTGGCCTGGAGAATTCCATGGACTGTATAGTCCATGGGTCACAAAGTGTCAGATGCGACTTTCACTTTCAGGCAATGCCAAAGAATGCTCTAACTACCGCACAATTGCACTCATCTCACATGCTAGTAAAATGATGCTTAAAATCCTTCAAGCCAGGATTCAGCAATACGTGAACCGTGAACTTCCAGATGTTCAAGCTGGTTTTAGAAAAGGCAGAACAAGAGATCAAACTGCCAACATCTGCTGGATCATCGAAAAAGCAAGAGAGTTCCAGAAAAACATCTATTTCTGCTTTAGTGACTATGCCAAAGCCTTTGCCTGTGTGGATCACAATTAACTGTGGAAAATTCTGAAAGAGATGGGAATACCAGACCACCTGACCTTCCTCTTGAGAAACCTGTATGCAGGTCAGGAAGCAACAGTTAGAACTGGGAACAACAGACTGGTTCTAAATAGGAAAAGGAGTACGTCAAGGCTGTATATTGTCACCCTGCTTATTTAATTTACATGCAGAGTACATCACGAGAAACGCTGGGCTGGATGAAGCACAAGCTGGAATCAAGATTGCTGGGAGAAATATCAATAACCTCAGATATGCAGATGACACCACCCTTATGGCAGAAAGTAAAGAAGAACTAAAGAGCCTCTTGATGAAAGTGAAAGAGGAGAGTGTAAAAGTTGGCTTAAAGCTCAACATTCAGAAAACGAAGATCATGGCATCTGGTCCCATCACTTCATGGGAAATAGATGGGGAAACAGTGGAAACAGTGCCAGACTTTATTTTTCTGGGCTCCAAAATCATTGCAGATGGTGATTGCAGCCATGAAATTAAAAGACACTTACTCTTTGGAAGGAAAGTTATGACCAACCTAGATAGCATATTGAAAAGCAGAGACATTACTTTGCCAACAAAGGTTCGTCTAGTCAAGGCTATGGTTTTTCCAGTGGTCATGTGTGGATGTGAGAGTTGGACTATAAAGGAAGCTGAATGCCGAAGAATTGATGCTTTTGAACTGTGGTGTTGGAGAAGACTCTTGAGAGTCCCTTGGGCTGCAAGGACATCCAACCAGTCCATCCTAAAGGAGATTAGTCCTGTGTGTTCATTGGAAGGACTGATGTTGAAGCTGAAACTCTAGTACTTTAGCCACATGATGCGAAGAGCTGACTCACTGGAAAAGACCCTGATGCTGGGAAAGATTGAGGGCAGGAGGAAATGGGGATGACAGAGAATAAGATGGTTGGATGGCATCACTGACTCAATGGACATGGGTTTGGGTAGACTTCGGGAGTTGGTGATGGACTGGGAGGCCTGGCGTGCTGCGGTTCATGGGGTCACAAAGAGTCAGACACAACTGATCGACTGAACTGAACTGAACCGAACCATTCAGCATGTCAGGTTAAGGTCATTCTGGACATCTTTTTTTTTTTTCATAAAAGCTTAGAACAAAATCCAGATCCAAGCAGAGATCTGGGTTGACATCAGTTACTTTCACCATTTAGAGGCCATAGCAGTTATCCAGAACAATGAGAAATACAAATATCATTGCCTTTTTTGTGCAAAGCAGTAGTATGAAGTAAAAAGAAAAACACACACACACTAATTTTTATGCAATGCCATCATTCAATGTAAGTATGCCAAGTATTTCTAAGAGAAGAATTCAACACATGGTCAAATATAAGATTTCCTTTGAGATTGAGGCCCAAGACAAAGCACTCTCATTGTCTTTTCTGATTAACCTTCATTAGACAAAAAAATGGCTTTCATTTCTGTCACTGGGGTTCATGTTACAGCTGTTCATTCTTTCAAAGTTATGTAATAAATATTATTAAACAATCATGAGAATGATGGCTGCTATTTAAGGTAGAGAATACAAAGGATTTTGCATTCTGTATTCCCAGCCCCTTAAGGAGAAGATAGCACAATTCCCACCTTAGGGAACAGTGCCCCAGGTTTTCTTTGGCATACCTAGTCTAAACTCTCTTTATCCCAATAAATATATTGAATACTTATAGTTAGATAATTTGTTCCAGTTTTTCATTCAGTAAGTATTGTCACTGTGTTGATTGACATAAAACATAAGCTATGGATACTTGCGGAGAAGGCAATGGCACCCCACTCTGGTACTCTTGCCTGGAAAGTCCCGTGGACGGAGGAGCCTGGTGGGCTGCAGTCCATGGGGTCACTAAGAGTCGGGCACGACTGGACAACTTCCCTTTCACTTTTCACTTTCCTGCATTGGAGAAGGAAATGGCAACCCACTCCAGTGTTCTTGCCTGGAGAATCCCAGGGACAGAGGAGTCTGGTGGGCTGCTTTCTATGGGGTCGCACAGAGTCGGACACGACTGAAGCGACTTAGCAGCAGCAACAGCATGGATACTTGGGGGAGGAAAACCAAATCATTTCTTTCTTAGAAGAGAAAACATCAGTCTTGAATGCTTGACTTTCCTTGGACACTGAGTAGGGTTTTACACGAGAGATGTGTGTGACGGGAAGAGGTGGGGGAAGTGTTAAACATTTTGAGGAGGTGAAACTTCTGTAGAATGGAGTGCCAGATGTAAAAGCAGAGAAGTATGAGACATTTTAGGGAATACTGAATTGAAAATTTTAGTGTAAAATAAAATAGAAAATTTGTTTAAGCTCTTTGGAGTAGAATGTTTTCAAAGAAAGGCTGAAGAAATTTGGTAATTTTGCAGTCAAAGGTAAATAATCGGAGATAGATGAACAGAGTAGTAACAGGAATGCCAAGAATAGAGGAGGAGAAGATAAAGGACAAAGGAAGAGAAGAGAACTTGAAGATCATCTCCAAATCCCTCATTTTACTGGATACAAGTCCTGAAGAAGTAAAACAAGCTCAAAGGCCCATTAAAGTGCCTATGTTTCACACACAGCATTATTATGTGTTCATAGACTTTAGATAACTTCCTTGATAGTCTGTTTGGATATTTTTAAATGGCCCAACTATAAATTTAGTGGGAGGAACTTACATTCTGAATGGTCTTCAAATAAAAACATACACTTTAACTTTGCATCTCACTGTGAAGCTGTTTGCCCAACTGAAAGACTGATTCACTGACATTCCTCTAAATTTGCTTCAATCATTTGGAGCATGTTTTAATAGAAAGAAGCTGCTTTTAGATTTCTGGTGCCAAAGCATTTCAGGGGAAAAAATAATCAAAGATGAGCTTCCACCTCTTTCCAAAATTGCATCACCGCCACTTTATTCTTTCATTTTTATTTCAAATATTTAAACAAAATACAAACGTCATCAGCTAATCATTATGAGAAACTTATTGTGAATACAAACAAGGCACTGGATATTAAAGTTGATGAGCAGACCTGCCTTTTTTGGGTGTGGGTGAAAATCCAGTCTTTATAGTAGTTACTATGCACCAAATTAAATGAGATACCTTTCCTTCTAAAATCATACTTTTTTGTAGAAGTTTTATTTGCAGTCTTTTTTTAATGCTAGTATACTAGAACTGCCCTTCAGATGGACCTCTTTGAAAAAAAATGAATGAGAAAATTGAAGAAAAATAAATAAAGCAAGAGTAGACATAATAGAGATGAAACATGGAAAGTTGATTGTTTTCAACAGTTTTTCTAAATTATTTGTGTCTCAATGCAACAGAACACAAGAAATTAAAATATTTTTAATTTAAAATATCCTGAAATTAATTTCACTGGAATTAATTTCATATATCTGCATATCATATAATTTCTAAAACATAAAACATTCCATCAGTGAGATTGATGAATTAAATCATCACTTCTTAAAGTACGCGGCACATCACAATTTTCAATCGCCAAATTCCTTGACTCCCTGAAATCTCAATCAAAGCTACCTCGTCTGTATTTGGACAGTCTGCCATTTACTTAGAAGAAAACGTTGACTAATTATCTCATTCCAGCCGCCAAAGTATTGAAAGAATAGAGCGGGTCAGTAGCAGTAAGCGGTTAAGGGTGTTAAATAAACTACCCACGGACTCGCACAGCCTAGGAATGCTGGGCGGTGTAACAAGGTTGTTGATGCCACAAGCCTGCGGTGGGCAGCAGGCAGTCGGCCAAACCCACGGCCCCGCTCCTCTGAAGGCTGCCTGCTGAACTGGGGCTGGTTTCCCTTAAGCCTCCCGGGAGCCCGGGTCTTGGCAGGCGTCGTCAGGAGAATTCTTCGCCCTAATTATCCGCGGAGGAAGACGCGCCTCTCCCGAACACCGCTAGGCAACACTCACCGCGGCAGCCTCCAGATTACTTCCCTCCGCGGGAGTGGGACTCCGTTTAAGCAACTCACACTTACAGTAGATTCTCACTGGCGAGGCTGCGAGCAGCCGAGGGAGGGGGAGCCGGGAGGAGGAGGAGGAGGGAGGAGGGTGGTAGGCGCAGAGCGGGAGGCCGAGGAGACGCCAGAGCTCCAGACTCAGCAGGAGCGCGCTGTGGCGGTGCAGTTCCGAGCTCGCCAGCCTGGCCGCGCACACACAGCCTCCTCCCGGAGCCGCGGGATCCTCCGGGCTCCGGGCCGCCGCTGCAGCCGGTCCCTCCCTCGTCAGTGCTCAGCCCGCAGCTATTTCCTTCTGCTGGCGTCTTTGAACTCTCTGGATCTTTTCCTCCGCTCGCCTTGCTTGTCTTTCCCCCACCCTGTTTTTTTCCCCCAACTCCTCTTCCTTTCTCCTTAGCCACCCTGCTATTTTCTCCTCTTTTTATCGAGAATTTCTTCTTAAGATGACTTGTTTTCCTCACCTTCGTCCATTTCAGCCCTGAAGACTGAAAAGGAGCTTTTATCTCCCCTCCCCTCCCTTCAGTGGCATTTCAAAGACCTCCATCCTTAAAAGTCTATAAAGAGGCACAGAACGGGACGCGGGACCTTCTCGACACCCTCGAGTCCAGTCCCGAACTGCACTGTCCGCCGTCACTAGTATTTCATTTAACCCCAGTGTAGAGGACGGTGTGGGGCTCCGGAAGCAAACTTCAGCCGTACAAAAAGCCCCGCGGTCCCCGCACTGGGGCGAACCGCGGGCCCGAAGGTGAAGGAGCCTACGGGGAACGGGGAGGAACCACGAGCCTCTCTCACCCCCTCCGCAAGGCGAGAGCCGTGGACTGAGCGGCGCGGGACAGCGGCGGCGGAGGCGGCGAGGACAAGATGCGGGGCTCGGGGCCCCGGGGTGCGGGACGCCTGCGGCTCCCCAGCACCCCTGCGTCCCTGGCTGGCTGCTCCTCCGCACCTCGTAGGGCGCCCCTCTGGACCTGCCTTCTCCTGTGCGCCGCGCTCCGGACCCTCCTGGCCAGCCCCAGCAACGAAGGTAAAGCCGTGGGGGTGGGGACCGCTGCGACCCGGGGCGGAGGGGCGAGGCGGGGCCTGGCCGCGCGGGTCCTGGCGAGCTGGACGCGGCCGCCGAGACCGAAATCGCACCCCTCTTCCGTAACTAACATGGGTCGTCCGCTCTCGCTAGCCTTTTCCCTCCGGTTCTCGGCCGTCTCCACTCGCATTGTTTGACTTTAGCCGCGGAGCGCTCGGCGCGGAACCTGGCTGTGGACCTAGGCTGACTAGGGGGGCTGGGAAGTTGGAAGCCAGGAGGATAGAAGGCTTCGAGACCCGCGCCGGGAGGCTGGGTGCGGCTGGGTCCCACTTGAAGCGTGTGGGGAAGTGGCATTTCGGGCTTTAAGGAGTGGGAACTGTTTGAAGCGCAATGACGGGGATCTCGGGAGCGGTGGGGCTTTTAGAAACCGTTATTTGGGGCTGGGGCTGGGGAAAGTGGTGGGGGTGGCTGGATGCTTTTATTTTGGGGTAAAGTGCCTTCTGGGAGCTGTTATTTAGGGCATCGCCAGCTGCTATTCTAGGGTGGGTGGTAAGAGCTTTTATTTCTCGCCGGAGGGGGGATGGAGAAAGACGGACAGCGCCTCACACTGTGGGGGTGTGCCGCACTTTGTGGGTCGTATGATCACCCAGACGAAATGGAAGTCTGGAAGGTGGGATGCCGCGGGAGGCGGAGGGTTCGGGGGAGGGGAGTGTCGCCGTTTTGCACCCGGAGAGGAGGGCCGACAGGGGAGCGGCACCTGCGCCGCTCTCTTGGCTCCCGGATCTGGGCTCAAGCCTCTCAGCTCGCCGCCCTCGGCCTCCGGGTCAGCTCCGCCACATTCACTGTTCTCCCGCGCCCGGACCGCGCAGACAGCCAAGGTTGGGGCAGCATCTTAGATCCCATGTGGGTTACGAGAAGATGGGGTCTGGGTGGTCAGCTCCTTCACGAAAACATCAAAAACCTTCCCACCTTGGCGGGAAGGTTGGGGTTTCGATTTGGAGCCCCGGATGCCTCGAGTGAAGCACAGAACCTTAAAAATTTTCTTCCACTCGTGGGGCAGGGGACGCGGGACCGGAAAGATGAAGCAGCAGCGGCGGAGTCATGTGTGTCCTCGTGACTTGCACGGGTTGTGTGTTGGCTGTAGGGGAAGGGGCTGAGCTGGTCTCGGAGCGCTGCCAGCTCCCTAGGAACCGTGAGAAAAACAGGAAGGATCAATACTCCTCTCCCCACCCCATGAGCTTCTGTCTTTACCCTCCAAATTTGTTTTTAAAAATCTGATTTAGGGGTTATATGTAGCTCGATCTATCTCTCCATCTATCTATCCGCCTACCTACACATCTGCTTACCTGCCTACAATACCCCATGCTTAACACAAGCAGTCTGCATTTTTAACCTCCCTGGTAAAGTTGAAAAAGTGTTTTCTGAAGTCGTGTCCTTTTTTTAGTATGTTAGAAGTCCGGAGAATTATGACAGGGTTAGGAGTCCTTTTATGAACTGTCTTACTCTATTGAAAGGGGCAACCCGGTTTGGATTTAAAGAGTAATAGTAATATTTTATTCTTTCGTGTGTTCCCGTTATGTTTCTTTATTCTTTTTTTTTTCTCCTAGGTATTATGAGGGAAAGGGCATATGCAGAGGTGTAAAGGAGTAGTAGCTCTTGGTTAAGAGAAAGGGAAGAAATGAAGTCTCAGGGAGGGTGGCGCTAAATGGGAATAAGGGTCCAGACTGAAGAGAGAAGAGGCAAAAGGAAATGGAGGGAAGCAGGGAAGTAGAATAGGTCTCCTGTGGTGTTGTAAGAGGACCTGGAGTCTTGAAGACTGGCTGACATCACGGACTTAATACCCACAGGTTGTGCTGTCCTTACCCAGCGAGTGGAACAGTAAAACTTGGGCTTCAGTGAGATGGGGATTGCAGGGGTCTAACCAACAGTGAGTGGTACTCTACCAGCCAGTGTTCTGAAGACAGTAGAAATAAAAGCATGTCTGTTGTTTGGGGCACATTTTGTAACTACACTATATTACATAATAATATGTTATGTAATAAATAAAATGTTACAATTTTACATATATATATGTGTATATGTATGTATTTGTATATTTCATCTGCTTCATCCCTTCTCTGCCCAACAGTTTTCTGTTAGTGTTATGCCAGACTTTTTATTATGTTCTTTTTGTTTCTCCATGATGCTGCTATGCTAATCAAAGAACAAGAATATAAGATATTTATAACAGCAATTTATTTATTTAAATATTCAGATTGGAGTTTTCAAGTTTGCTTTGGATTGTTTCTGAAAGAACTTTGAAAGAAAGATTTTATGTATGCACTGACGCCTTTAAAAACTTGTTCTATACGTTGCTTTCTGCGACCTATAGATGCTTTGTGACTTCTCAGACTGTAGTGTACATATCCATTATATATGTGTATGTTATGAATGCTCCCGTTATGTGACGAAAAAAATTTCAAGTCAGGTAGAAATAAATGGAAGTTTACTTTTATAATTGGTACTCCAGTCATGTTTAAAATTTAAGTTTGGTTGACATAAATAAGCAAAATTGAACAGAAAAAGTCAAATTTATATCTAGAATCTTGGACTGATATGAAATAAATGTTAAAATATACTGGGTAATAGAAATAAGAGGAAAATTTACTCTTTAGCTTGAACTCTAGGATAAGGTAAATATATCTTTAGTTGTCTTACTACACGTGTTAGGCATGAATACATATGGAAGAAACCTTTGAGCTACAGTATAATACACAAGAGTTTTATTGTAGAATAATGCAGAGGCATATAGAAGGCAAAACATTTCTCTAAGATTGATCAGGCAGGACAAATATTAGCAAGTGTATCAACAAGTGAAAAATTTAATAGATTTAGTAAGTAAAGGAAGCATGTCCACTGTTATGAATATTGGAGGTGGCCCTGAACTTTTTCAGTAACTGCCACTTTTTGCTGTTGGGAGATATATTTGTAAACAAGCATTATTTGACAAGTGCTTTTCGCAGCAGGGATTCTTGGCCAATTACTGCTGAACAGCTCTGCATTGAAAATGATTCACCCACAGTGAATCAAGCTTAATTCATTGAAGCTACAGTTAGTAATGTCCCAGTAAAGTGCTTCTGACAGTTGTCAGCAGTTTGTATTTGAAAAGTCCAGTTTCTTGTCTCTGAATGTTTTGTATGTTTGAGGAAGTGGGATGGAGGGACTCTGAGGGAGAAAAAAAAACACCACATGAGGGGAAAAATTGAGGAGGGGTGCTGAACTGTTTGAAAAACAATCATAAAATTGTAGATGCTTTCAATGGAAATAAAGAAAAGGAAGAAAGTTTGTTTTAGGGTTTTTTCTTGGTTTATAATAGGACCAGGCCCATAAAACGATTGGACGACATAATAGATTTGTAAAACTAAATGGCTTTGTTGTGTGGCCTTGTCATCCGGTTGTAATTCACTTCCTTAGATAAAGAGGCAGGACCCCACAGAAAAACCACAGTAAAATTATTCCCTCACCAGGATGCTACTGAAGGAAAAAAGAGAGCCATTACCCCTGTTTGAATCATAGATTGTTGGAACTAGAAAGGCACCATGTAGAGTTTTGGCTTTTTGTTTTATAAACCTTGAATAGGGAGCAGAAGGTTGGGTCTTGAAATTTTAAGCCTTTTTTTGAGGTAGACAAAGATCTTCTTGGGTGTCAGGGTGACATGTAAGAGGATTTCATATCCTCATATAAGGCGGGGAAAGGGTTGAACAATTTCAGCAGTTCTAATGGTTGTTTTCCTTTGATTGAAACTATTTTTATTATAATATTGTCATTTGTAAATATTATTAGTTCTTTATCTAAGTCCACATAGGATATAGATGGTATGGGAAGAGGATTCTTTTTTTTGTTTTTTTTATGCTTAGAAACGTGTTAGTTGCCATTATTTATATTATGAACATTCTGCTTTACAAAATGTGATCCTTTGACATTTTCTACATGAAATATCAAAATGAGATGATATAGCTATTTATAGACAAAACAATCCCAAAACATTTGATTAAACATTAGACTTTATTCATTGTTGCTACTGCAGAGAAAATGTCGGTGCTTTAGTTATTTTCACTACACTTTTGTTGATTGACTTGACCACTTGAATCTCCTTTGTTTGGTGTGCTTTTTTTAAGTATTTGCTTGAGTGACCAATTTATTTCTCTTTCATTTTTTTTTTTTACCTTTGACTATAAAAATAGGATATGATGTACATGATTGTATTAACTAACAATAGTTATTTTTCCTTTTATGAGTCAAATGTTCTTTTTTTAAAAAATGTGTTCTTAATATCTTAAAGAAAAAACGGCTGTAAAAATTGATTAGTCTTTATACTTTATTTTTTCAATTTAAATTAGCAGATATATTTTATTTTATTAACGAATAACTTGAACTTAAGTTAGCAAAGGTATGTTATCATTCAAAGATGATTATGATATTTTTAATAATCTTAAAATACTTTTACTATAGTTTTCACGAAGCAACAAAATTAACTCAAGTTCCAATATTCAGCCTTGCTTGTAAATCATTAAAAATTGATTGCAGTATTTGTCCTTTTGTTTTCTTTCCAGAAACAGTGATATTAACTATATAAGCAATATGAGAGCTAAAAATGTAAATTGTTACAATAGAGATTCAGTGATTCTTGCTGTTCTAGTATCTCTGGCGGGTAGGTATTTATCTATAGAGAATAGTTCCTACTGGTATGCTTTACTGGGTAAATGCATATTTAGTTATTTAATCAAAATATATATAATCAGTTGGATAGGTAGTGATTTCTTCAAAGGTGTTATCCTAATCTATTGTATACATAAGCATTCCTAATGGTATTTTTAATTGACATTAAAAAATGTATCATATATTCTATCGCAGACTAAATGGTACACTTATGTTTCTATAAATGTGTAAAAAGGTTGCTAAAAAATAATTTTATTTTTTTTAAATAAATAGATTTAATAAATAAGTAAATAAATAGATTTAGAAGTTCATATTTTTATAAAAAGTTTAATAAAATGTAACTTTCAAATAATAAACAAAATAAATTTATTCAGTAAGATATATTTAATACAGGAATGAATAACTGGAGATTCTCTGATCTATTCATAACATTTTTGAAAGTATTATTATATAGGAATTAGAAAACTGGAAGATTTGATAGTTATTCACTGTGAAAATCTTAACTGAATTGTTGGTTCTATTGAAAATGTTATATCAAAATGTAAATGACCTATTTTTAAGTATTTGTTTTTTAACTTCCAAAATAGCATGAATACTTAGGGGGTCTCCATTTATCATAGCTTTACTGTTCCTGTTTTAGTTTTGGACTCTCTAGACGTTTGTTTCTTCAGAATTAGTGAAATAGATTTTAAAGTGTTTGAACAAGACAGAAATTGACTTTTGAATAAGAAAAATGTTTTAAGAATTTTAAATCCAAATTTTGGACAACAGCTCATTTTTTTATAATACATTTTGGTAACATATACAAGGTGTTGTAATAGAGAACTTTCCACAGAAATAGTACGATCTGATGTCATAAATTGTACTGGAAATAGCTGTTTATAAATCAAACTACAAACAGTGGTACAGGTATTCCTGAATATTAAAATTCAGTTGGAATTTACATTTTTCTTTTGACACTGGAGTTTCATGTGTATAGGCTTTGTTCATTTCCCTCATTCTAATCACATAAAATAAGAAAAGGTTTTAATTTAAAATTTATATTAAAACAGCAATAGAAAACACTTAATTGAATGATTTAAAACATAATTCTAGTCAATGAATCTCATGAGAAATAGAGATTTTAAAATTCCCTTTTAACTTACTTCATTATCATCTTAAAAATTTCTTAGCCTGTATAATGTAATTGTAAAGCAAAAAGTAAATAAAAAGAAATACTGCAAGGTACATAAGTACTGTCTGGTGAAATGGGATTTATGATCTTTCATTTTTTTCTAAAAGTTCAAGTTTGTCGTCTAGTATCTCTAATGAGAATTCCATGTGTTGCAAAGCTATAAAATAAAACTAATTTAGTAAGTGCACTACTTGGAGTTTTTGAAAACTCTGTGGCTTAGCATGATGACTTTTATTACCAGCTGCCATTTTTTGTTGGTAAAATTTTAATGATTTTTTTAATCTTTAGCAATTTAAAGAAAACATAGAGAGACCTTTCTGTCATTTAAAACATGCTCAAAAATCCTTTTTAAAAATATGTGCGACTTGTGTTTTTAAGATCTCAATGACAAGCTTTATTCTAGGTTTTTTTTTTTTTTTTTTTTTTTACTGTAGATTCCACAACCTTAGTCTCTGATCAGTTTGTATGGTACTTTATTAATATCATCTAAACTATTTCTTAAACTCTTAGAATATACAAAATTTCATTGATCAGAAGTTGACCCTCGGTCATGCATTCCAGTGATTCAATGTCCATGGCTTTATTGCTGTGCATTTATTAAGCAGAGTGCAGGAACTTGGTCTGATAATTGTGGTTTGTGCACATGGATTACCTATGGGGTATGTGGTAAGATTGTGGTGAAGCTTTTCAAAAGAAAGATAGGGAGGGATGTCAAGATGGTATCACTATGAGCTTGATATTAATAAAAGTACTTGGGCTTTATTTTTTATAACACTAAAAAAGACCATAGTTGCATGCACACACACACACAGACACACAAATATACATTCTATTTTGACATTTGTTTTACTGACTCTGAAGATATAAACCCCAGCCTCATGGAAAAAAGAAATAACTTTGGTTCATTTTATTTCATTCATTTATTTCTCTTTTATTTCTCTGTAAGTTCCACAGTTTTGTTGAGTCATTTCAAATACTTGTGGCATTAAACACCCCACAGATGAAATAATTGGGATTAAAGTGTCTGTGATGATTCTAATTCTGTTACAGTTGCTGGACAGTTGCCCAGGCTGTCTTCTTCATCCATCACACACATCTTTGGTTCTAACTAACTGGGCTCCTAACTTTGTTAAGTAAATGATCTTGTTTTTTAAAAAAAAAAAAAAAGAAAAATCAAAGAGCCAAAACTGGAGGGTTGAAATGTTTTGCATATGCTTTGTGAGAAAATGTTCCTACTTGGAAACATGTTTCCGGCTAAGTATTGGAAGATTTAGAGAAAATACAGTCTGTTCTTTTACTCAGAGATGGGTAGTGTCTTTTATCTTCTATGATAATTTCACACTCTTATTTTCATCTGTCACATCTCCTTTTTCCCTTTCCCACTCTCTTTCTCTTTATCTCATTTTTCTCCTTTCTTTTTTTCTCTCTCCCTCTTTCCTTCCCTCCTCCCCTGTCAGATACTCCATTTATGCAAAGTCAGAGCAAAATAAGGGAGTATTAGCTCATCCATGCCTGTGAGTTCTAATACCTACAAGGAAGTAGGGGTGATCAGACAATATAGTCTTCTGTTAAATAAATCATGGGACACAGTCGTTAATGTTAAAGAGTAGATTGTAGCAAACCAAGCTGTGTATTTTTTACAGGATTCTTAAGTCAGAAGTACAGGAGTTTAGGTTATCGGTCAGTTTTGTGCTACTGTTACAGTCTGTGGGGTTGCAAAGAGTTGGACATGACTAAGCAACTAAAACACACACACACACATACACATACACACAGCTCACTAATTTATTTTGCACTGACTACCTCTTCCTGTTCCAAGATGCTTGTTAATGTCTTTTCTGTGAAAAGACAAACTCAGCAGGTAGACCTGGCTGGCACCAGTTCAGCACAGCAGTCCACAGCAGGCCCTCTCTGTGAGCCAAGTTGTAGCTTTTACCCAGAGCCTTGGCCTGTGTGCTGACTGGACAGGTGCGGCCACTGCCCCATGTTTTGGAAGATGACAGAGGTCTTGCTTCTCTCTATACTCTAGGCAGTGTAGTGATGCTGCCATGAAGTCTCCTAAAGGAGGAACAACCAGCCTTCTGAGAAAAGAGGAAAATACTTGGGAACTGCTGTGTCTGAAGGATTTTAAACATCATATTTGATTTTTCTGGAAGTAGGGGTGGAAGTAGAAACAAGAGAACCATTTAATATTGCAGGTTTTCAGTCACCTTTTTTTTTTAATTCATTTTATTCAAGCCTGAAAAAATGAAGCAGAGAAAGGATTAAATGGCATGGAATTACAGAAAAATAAAGGAAAAGATAAAACAAAACCAAACTTCTGGCTTTGAAATCCAAAAAGAAACTAGTTTTGTTTTGAGATTGTGTTTTTTTGTATTTTGTTTGTTGCTTTGGTTTTTTTTTTGTCCCCCCTCATCTCCATCATTTACCATCTGAATTCGGTGGACACTTATTTTGTTATTATTATCAATTTGTTTTAGTCTCAGTTCATTTATCTGCAGTATGATACTGCTTCACATAATTGTTGTGTAGAGTTGACAGTGATAATTTTCTAATTGGTGAGCAGTACATATGTGCAAGTTGTGGGAATGTGGCTGGTTAGAATGCTGCAGAGTCCATATATGTTAATGCTTTTCTTGCCAGGTAAGCGGTAGAATATAGGGAACATCTGGAGCAGCAGTTTAGTGGATTTAAGTTTATACTATATGAAGAATCATCCTTAAGGAAAGGAGTACAAAAAATGTTAGTTCTGCAAGTGTAGCAGAAATATGGACTTAATGAATACTTTGCTGGTCTCTCAGTGACATGGAAGTGACCCATGTCATTGAGGGCCCTGTAACTTAATTTTAATGAACTTTTCAGTAACTACTTCTCACCAGGTAGTACAAAATGGGAACATGTGAAGACCATGAAACAAGCCCTACTATGTATGAGTGAGTGTTCTTGAATCATCCATGTCAGATTCCACATACTAAAAATTAAATGTTAACCCTTAATTTTCACTTGTGAAAATAATGTGCAGAGTATGTATGTTGCTTAGTAAAATTCCTAGAGTAAAACAGGTATACAACAAATGTTAGTCCCTTTGGTTTCCCCACTCCTAAATGTGAGCTATTTAAGACAAGTTTTCAGGATCTCAGATTAGTGTCTTCCTTGCATTGGAATGGAATCTGGGACAGGAAAACAATCTAGTAAAAGGAACAGCATATGCACATTTTCCATAGAGCTAAAAATCAGTCACATGCTGTTGTCCTAATTTTCAGCTGGTTTGCTAATTATTTAATATTGAATACTGGGGTTTGGTTAGGAAGTAAAGCAAAAATCATCAGTTCAAAGATCATGGTTGTAAATGTTGTCTTTTACCTGATTATTCCTCAAGGAGAGGTCAGTTTTTTTTTTTAACATTTCTTCTTTTTAAAATTTTAAACTTATTTATTTTTAATTGAAGGATAAATGCTCTACAGAATTCTGTTAGTTTCTGCCAAACATCAACATGTTTCTCACTAGCCACAGACGTATCAAGAGATATCTTCAAATGTTTAGATATTTACTACTAGCATAAAAACTTAGTAGTATTTAATATAATATATAATGTATATTTTAAGTGACCTTTACGATGCTAGGAAAGTGGGTAATTGAGAGAATTAAATACTTAAAAGTTTCCTGAAACATGTCTGACACTATAGTTTGCCACCTCTATTTTGGTTTGAAATATATAATTTTCTGATCTGTTTGATTATACTCAGAGTTTAAAATACTACTTGAAAACACTACCTTTCACATTTTCATAAAGGTTTTACTACAATTTTGTGAAGACTTATCTTTTTTATATAGGTAACATAAGCAGATTTAAGAAAGTTTAGGATGCATTTTGGAAAGTTTAGGATGTATTTTGATCTCCTTGTGAAATGTATATGTGTATCTGCATGCATGAGTATCCCCACCTATATAAAATAATTATAGTTAATGTTATTGATATACCACATACCAAACATTGTTGTTTTTTTTTTTTAGCTGTTCTCCCACTGTACCTCTCGTTTTTTTTTTTTAATTTTATTTTATTTAACTTTACAATATTGTATTGGTTTTGCCATATATCAAAATGAATCTGCCACAGGTATACATGTGTTCCCCATCCTGAACCCTCCTCCCTCCTCCCTCCCCATACCATCCCTCTGGGTCGTCCCAGTGCACCAGCCCCAAGCATCCAGTATCGTGCATCGAACCTGGACTGGTGACTTGTTTCATATCTGATATTACACATATTTCAATGCCATTCTCCCAAATCATCCCACCCTCTCCCTCTCCCACAGAATCCAAAAGACTGTTCTATAGCCTCAGATCAGATCAGATCAGTCGCTCAGTCGTGTCCGACTCTTTGCAACCCCATGAATCACAGCATGCCAGGCCTCCCTGTCCATCACCAACTCCCGGAGTTCACTCAGACTCATGTCCATCGAGTCAGTGATGCCATCCAGCCATCTCATCCTCTGTCGTCCCCTTCTCCTCCTGCGCCCAATCCCTCCCAGCATCAGAGTCTTTTCCAATGAGTCAACTCTTCGCATGAGGTGGCCAAAGTAGTGGAGTTTCAACTTTAGCATCATTCCTTCCAAAGAAATGCCAGGGCTGATCTCCTTCAGAATGGACTGGTTGGATCTCCTTGCAGTCCAAGGGACTCTCAAGAGTCTTCTCCAACACCACAGTTCAAAAGCATCAATTCTTTGGTGCTCAGCCTTCTTCACAGTCCAGCTCTCGGAAATATGTATTATATTATTATTATTATTCCTATTGTACACATGAGGAACCTGAAACAGGGAACAGTTAAATAACTTGCCCAAGGTTACAAATCCAAAAGTGGTAGAAAGAGATGCAGTAGAAAGAAAAGAGACATGAGTTTGATCCCTGGGTGGGGAAGATCCCTTGGAGGAAGGCATGGCAACCCACTCCAGAATTCTTGCCTGGAGAATCCCATGGACAGAGGAGCCTGGTGTCACAGAGTTGCACACAACTGAAGTGACTTAGCATGGTAGAAATCTGCATTCAAACCCAGACAATCCAACTCCAGTTCTGCTCTTGTCAACTCCTCTTAAAAAGGGGAGACTATTGACAATACCCAGTGACTCTTGCCCTCACCATCCAAATAATGGCCCATATCACAGACAGTGGGAAGTAGAGTAAAGGTTCATACAAAAATTCAAATGGAGTCCTGAGGCTGTTTGTTCACATGTTCAATCATCCTTCTCATTCCACCCCCTGCCCCCCCTACCGCTGCCCCACTAAATACTTAATCTTGTCTTCAGACTCTTAAGCACTGATTGATTCCCATGTTGACATCTCCCCTCCATTGCCCACTAGCACAAGGTAAAGATCCCTTCCTCCACATTACCTCTTTTTTATTTTAGGCCACATATTTTTTAGTTTTTAAATTGTTTTCTCTTGCTTTCTTGTGTAAGCAGCCCAATTCTCAATCCCCGGCCCAGGCTACACTATAGACCTAACTCTGTATACCTGTAATCCCATTCAGAAACTCTCCCAACAACTTTTTTCCCTCCTTATATACATAGCAATATTAAATATTTTATAATTAGTTTTATATAGTTTATGTTATTAAAATGCTTTATAGTTTACAAAATGTGCTAACCTACCTCATTCCATGAGAATCTGATAAAAAATCCTGTAGGATAGATTAGATAAATCATTCCTATAAACAAACGAACTGAAACAAGATAATTTGATCTAGTAAAAAATTAGAACCAATTTCAAAGCCAAAGTCTCATAACTGCAGAATTCAGCATTCCACTTTAAAAGGGAGTGGGGCAGGCTGGTTTAAGAGCACAAACTCTGGCATCTGGCTGAACCACTTAGAGCTGTGTGACCTTGAAAACCTAGAAAGCTGGAAAATCTCCTTGTGTCTACGTATTCTTTTCTGTATAATGGGAATACAAATAGAGTTGTAAGGATTAGGTTCATGTCAACAAAGTGTTGTATAAAAGTTCTGGTACACATCAAGCATTATATAAGCGTTAAATATTCCATGTGTTATTTAAAAAGCAGTGTGGGTTGGCACTCTGACATTTAGCAGGGTCTAATTTTCTATGTTAGTTAGTACTGTCTAATATTTATTGTAAATGGAAATACCACAAGAGAAGCACTTGATTTCTGTTCAGTTACTCTAGCAGCCCTTATTTACTCCTTGGGTAAAGCCTTCAGCATCTCTTCAGTGTCCTCAGGATAAAATCTAAAGTCCTTGAGCCTGAATTCACAGCTCTCAGTAACTTGTTCCTGGCCCACCTCTCCTGGCACTTTCCTGCAAGTCCTTGAACTCCAGGCTCCTGTGGGGGAGCCAGGCTCTCAGTGCAGTTGGGTGCCCAGTGGGAAACATTTTCTTCTCCAACCTAGGTAATCTTGGTCTTTATGCCTAATTGTAAATTATAAAGCATTCTTTATAATGATCCCTGGGTCAGGACGATCACCTGGAGAAGGAAATGGCAACCTACTCGAGTATTCTTGCCTGGGAAAACCCATGGACAGAGAAGCCTGGGTGTCTACAGTCCAAGGGGTCTCAAAGAGTAGGACAGGACTGACCAAGTAACACTTCACACTTTCACACAGGAAATAACTAGGATATTTCCAGTGGTCACTATCTCTTTATGTTGTAACCAAGGACTGTTTTTCACCCTCTTTCTTATGACAAATTCTCAGAATTACTATGACTTGAGCCACAATCAACCAACATAAAAACAACTTTTTCTGCTTTAAGAATGACTTACCTTATCTCTAGAAAAATGGTTAATGTAAAACATCTGTTTCTTAATGATTTAAATTTCTGGGGAGGGGGTGAAATTTACTTTCATTTCTTTTAGAGTTCTTGGATAATTTAAACTGTCACTTTATGAAGCACTTTAGATTTTCAACTTGGTAGGAATTCTTAAGATTGCAGGGAAAGGAGTAGTAAAATGCATACCATCAACTATGTGAACTGAATAACTTGAAAAATAGATTTATAAAGAATAAGTTTTAAAATATAATGATGAATAGCTTTTTAAGTATAGCTTAGTTAATGTCTAGTTAGTGTGTTTAATTCTAACCAGGGTCTATTTAGGATATTTAATTATCTATCGCCCTTGAACATATTTTTTATTTACTCTAAAAATGCTAATAAATATATCAGAAGTGTCAGTGGGTTAATATTGTATTCTACTGAGCTATAAATTATTTGAACTGAATTTTTCTTCTAGATGGTAGGGATAATAATGATAACTGCTCTGAAAACTATTACCACATAATCTCCTTTAATTCTCACAACAACCCCATGAGTTGGAAATTATTATTTCAGTTTACTTCGAGATTGGGTTGGGAAGAAGAAATTAAGTAAATTGCCTTGGGTCCTACAACAAATAAATTGATAGGAAATAAATCAAGTGTGTTTTATGTGGAAGCTCTTAGTTGCACCCACAATCTAGAGATTATATTTAGTTCAGTTCAGTTCAGTCACTATTCAGTTCAGTTCAGTGGTATCTGACTCTTGTGACCCCATGGACTGCAGCACGCCAGTCCTCCCTATCCATCACCAACTCCCGGAGTTTACTCTAACTCATGTCCATTATCAGTGATGCCATCCAAATTTCATCCTCTGTTGGCCCCTTTTCCTCCTGCCTTCAACCTTTACCAGCATCAGGGTCTTTTCCAATGAGTCAGCTCTTCACATCAGGTGGCCAAAGTATTGGAGTTTCAGCTTCAGCATCAGTCCTTCCAATGAGTATTCAGGATCGATTTCCTTTAGGATAGACTGTTTGGATACCCAGCAGTCCAAGGGACTCTCAAGAGTCTTCTCCAACATCACAGTTCAAAAGCATCAATTCTTTGGTGCTCAGCTTTCTTTACAGTCCAACTCTCATATCCATACATGACTACTGGAAAAACCATAGCCTTGACTAGATGGACCTTTGTTGGCAAAGTAATGTCTCCGCTTTTGAATATGCTGTCTAGGTTGGTCATAACTTTTCTTCCAAGGAGGAGGCATCTTTAAATTTCATGGCTGCTGTCACCATCTACAGTTATTTTGGAGTCCCCCCAAATAAAGTCTGTCACTGTTCCCCATCTATTTGCCATGAAGTGATGGTACCATATGCCATGATCTTAGTTTTCTGATGGAGAAGGAAACGTCAACTCACTCCAATGTTCTAGCCTGGAGAATCCCAGGGACGGGGAGCCTGGTGGGCTGCAGTCTATGGTGTAGCACAGAGTTGGACAGAACTGAAGTGACTTAGTAGTAGTAGTAGTAGTTTTCTGAATGTTGAGCTTTAAGCCAACTTTTTCACTCTCTTTGACTTTCATCAAGAGGCTCTTTAGTTCTTCTTTATCTGCCATAAGGGTGGTGTCATCTGCATATCTGAGGTTATTAATATTTCTCCCGGTGATCTTGATTCCAGCTTGTGCTTTATCCACACAAGTGTTTCTCATGATTACTGTGCCTATAAGTTAAATAAGCAGGGTGACAAAAAGCCTTGATATACTCCTTTTCCAATTTGGATCCAGTCTGTTGTTAAATGTCCAGTTCTAACTGTTGCTTCCTGACTGCATATAGGTTTCTCAAGAGGCAGGTCAGGTGGTCTGGTATTCCCATCTCTTTCAGAATTTGCCATAGTTTGTTGTAGTCTATGCAGTCAAAGGCTTTGGCATAGTCAATAAAGCAGAAGTAGATGTCCTTCTGGAACTCTCTTGCTTTTTTGATGAGCCAACGGATGTTGGAAATTTGATCTCTGGTTCCTATGCCTTTTCTATATCCAGCTTGAACATCTGGAATTTCAAGGTACACATACTGTTGAAGCCTGGCTTGGAGAATTTTGAGCATTACTTTACTAGCGTGTGAGATGAGTGCAATTGTGCAGTAGTTTGAGCATTCTTTGGCATTCAATTTCTGTAGGATTGCAAAGAAAACTGACCTTTTCTAGTCCTACGACCACTGCTGAATTTTCCAAATTTGCTGGCATGTTGAGTACAGTGCTTACACAGCATCATCTTTTAGGATTTCAAATAGCTCAGCTGGAATTCCATCACCTCCACTACCTTTGTTCCTAGTGATAGTTCCTACAGCCCACTTGATTTGGCATTCCATGCTATCTGGCTCTAGATTTGTGATCACACCATTGTGTTTATTTAGGTCGTTAAGATATTTTTTGTATAGTTCTGTGTATTCTTGCCACTTCTTCCTAATATCTTCTACTTCTATTCAGTTCAGTCTCTCAGTCGTGTCCGACTCTTTGCGACCCCATGAATCGCAGCACGCCGGACCTCCTGGTCCATCACCAACTCCTGGAGTTCACCCAGACTCACTTCCATCGAGTCAGTGATGCCATCCAGCCATCTCATCCTCTGTCGTCCCCTTCTCCTCCTGCCCCCAATCCCTCCCAGCATCAGACTCTTTTCCAATGAGTCAACTGTTCGCATGAGGTGGCCAAAGTCCTGGAGTTTCAGCTTTAGCATCATTCCTTCCAAAGAACACCCAGGGCTGATCTCCTTTAGAGTGGCCTGGTTGGATCTCCTTGCAGTCCAACGGACTCTCAAGAGTCTTCTCCCACACAACAGTTCAAAAGCATCAGTTCTTCGGGGCTCAGCTCACAGTCCAACTCTCACATTTATACATGACCAGTGGAAAAACCATAGCCTTGACTAGATGGACCTTTGTTGGCAAAGTAATGTGACTCCTTTTCAATATGCTATCTAGGTTGGTCATAACTTTTCTTCCAAGGAATAAGCGTCTTTTAATTTCATGGCTGCAGTCACCATCTGAAGTGATTTTGGAGGCCCCCAAAATAAAGTCTGCCATTGTTTCCACTGTTTCCCCATCTGTTTCCCATGAAGTGACGGGACCAGATGCCATGATCTTAGCTTTCTGAATGTTGAGCTTTAAGCCAACTTTTTCACTCACCTCTTTCACTCTCATCAAGAGGCTTTTTAGTTCCTCTTCACTTTCTGCCATAAGGGTGGTGTCATCTGCATATCTGCGGTTATTGATATTTTTCTCGGCAATCTTGATTCCAGCTTGTGCTTCGTCCAGCCCAGCATTTCTCATGATGTGCTCTGCATATAAGTTAAATAAGCAGGGTGACAAAAAAGCCTTGACATACTCCTTTTCCTATTTGGAACCAGTCTGTTGTACCATGTCCAGTTCTAACTGTTGCTTCCTGACCTGCATATAGGTTTCTCAAGAGGCAGGTCAGGTGGTCTGGTATTCCCATCTCTTGCAGAATTTTCCACAGTTTATTGTGATCCACACAGTCAAAGGCTTTGGCATAGTCACTAAAGCAGAAATAGATGTTTTTCTGGAACTCTCTTGCTTTTTCCATGATTCAGCAGATGTTGACAATTTGATCTCTGGTTCCTCTGCCTTTTCTATAACCAGCTTGAACATCTGGAAGTTCACGGTTCACGTATTGCTGAAGCCTGGCTTGGAGAATTTTGAGCATTACTTTACTAGCGTGTGAGATGAGTGCAATTGTGCAGTAGTTTGAGCATTCTTTGGCATTCAATTTCTGTAGGATTGCAAAGAAAACTGACCTTTTCTAGTCCTACGACCACTGCTGAATTTTCCAAATTTGCTGGCATGTTGAGTACAGTGCTTACACAGCATCATCTTTTAGGATTTCAAATAGCTCAGCTGGAATTCCATCACCTCCACTACCTTTGTTCCTAGTGATAGTTCCTACAGCCCACTTGATTTGGCATTCCATGCTATCTGGCTCTAGATTTGTGATCACACCATTGTGTTTATTTAGGTCGTTAAGATATTTTTTGTATAGTTCTGTGTATTCTTGCCACTTCTTCCTAATATCTTCTACTTCTATTCAGTTCAGTCTCTCAGTCGTGTCCGACTCTTTGCGACCCCATGAATCGCAGCACGCCGGACCTCCTGGTCCATCACCAACTCCTGGAGTTCACCCAGACTCACTTCCATCGAGTCAGTGATGCCATCCAGCCATCTCATCCTCTGTCGTCCCCTTCTCCTCCTGCCCCCAATCCCTCCCAGCATCAGACTCTTTTCCAATGAGTCAACTGTTCGCATGAGGTGGCCAAAGTCCTGGAGTTTCAGCTTTAGCATCATTCCTTCCAAAGAACACCCAGGGCTGATCTCCTTTAGAGTGGCCTGGTTGGATCTCCTTGCAGTCCAACGGACTCTCAAGAGTCTTCTCCCACACAACAGTTCAAAAGCATCAGTTCTTCGGGGCTCAGCTCACAGTCCAACTCTCACATTTATACATGACCAGTGGAAAAACCATAGCCTTGACTAGATGGACCTTTGTTGGCAAAGTAATGTGACTCCTTTTCAATATGCTATCTAGGTTGGTCATAACTTTTCTTCCAAGGAATAAGCGTCTTTTAATTTCATGGCTGCAGTCACCATCTGAAGTGATTTTGGAGGCCCCCAAAATAAAGTCTGCCATTGTTTCCACTGTTTCCCCATCTGTTTCCCATGAAGTGACGGGACCAGATGCCATGATCTTAGCTTTCTGAATGTTGAGCTTTAAGCCAACTTTTTCACTCACCTCTTTCACTCTCATCAAGAGGCTTTTTAGTTCCTCTTCACTTTCTGCCATAAGGGTGGTGTCATCTGCATATCTGCGGTTATTGATATTTTTCTCGGCAATCTTGATTCCAGCTTGTGCTTCGTCCAGCCCAGCATTTCTCATGATGTGCTCTGCATATAAGTTAAATAAGCAGGGTGACAAAAAAGCCTTGACATACTCCTTTTCCTATTTGGAACCAGTCTGTTGTACCATGTCCAGTTCTAACTGTTGCTTCCTGACCTGCATATAGGTTTCTCAAGAGGCAGGTCAGGTGGTCTGGTATTCCCATCTCTTGCAGAATTTTCCACAGTTTATTGTGATCCACACAGTCAAAGGCTTTGGCATAGTCACTAAAGCAGAAATAGATGTTTTTCTGGAACTCTCTTGCTTTTTCCATGATTCAGCAGATGTTGACAATTTGATCTCTGGTTCCTCTGCCTTTTCTATAACCAGCTTGAACATCTGGAAGTTCACGGTTCACGTATTGCTGAAGCCTGGCTTGGAGAATTTTGAGCATTATTTTACTAGCGTGTGAGATGAGTGCCATTGTGCGGTAGTTTGAGCATTCTTTGGCATTGCCTTTCTTTGGGATTGGAATGAAAACTGACCTTTTCCAGTCCTGTGCCACTGCTGAGTTTTCCAAATTTGCTGGCATATTGAGTGCAGCACTTTCACAGCATCAACTTTCAGGATTTGAAATAGCTCAACTGGAATGCCGTCACCTCCACTAGCTTTGTTCCTAGAGATGCTTCCTAAGGCCCACTTGACCTCACATTCCAGGATGTCTGGCTCTAGTTGAGTCATCGTACCATCGTGATTATCTGGGTCATGATGATCTTTTTTGTACCATTCTTCTGTGTATTCTTGCCACCTCTTCTTAATATCTTCTGCTTTTGTTAGGTCCATACCATTTCTATCCTTTATCGAGCCCATCTTTGCATGAAATATTCCCTTGGTATCTCTAATTTTCTTTAAGAGATCTCTAGTCCTTCCCATTCTTTTGTTTTCCTCTATTTCTTTGCATTGATCGCTGAGGAAGGCTTTCTTATCTCTTCTTGGTATTCTTTGGAACTCTGCATTCAGATGTTTATATCTTTCCTTTTCTCCTTTGCTTTTTGCTTCTCTTCTTTTCACAGCTATTTGTAAGGCCTCCCCAGACAGCCATTTTGCTTTTTTGCATTTCTTTTCCATGGGGATGGTCTTGATCCCTGTCTCCTGTACAATGTCATGAACCTCATTCCATAGTTCATCAGGCGCTCTATCTATCAGATCTAGTCCCTTAAATCTATTTCTCACTTCCACTGTATAATCATAAGGGATTTGATTTAGGTCATACCTGAATGGTCTAGTGGTTTTCTCTACTTTCTTTAATTTAAGTCTAAATTTGGCAATATGGAGCTCATGATCTGAGCCACAGTCAGCTCCAAGTTTTGTTTTTGCTTACTGTATAGAGCTTTTCCATCTTTGGCTGCAAAGAATATAATCTCTCTGATTTCAGTGTTGACCATCTGGTGATGTCCATGTGTAGAGTCTTCTCTTATGTTGTTGGAAGAGGGTGTTTGCTATGACCAGTGCATTCTCTTTGCAAAACTCTATTAGCCTTTGCCCTGCTTTATTCCGTATTCCAAGGCCAAATTTGCCTGTTACTCCAGGTGTTTTTTGACTTCCTACTTTTGCATTCCAGTCCCCTATAATGAAAAGGACATCCTTTTTGGGTGTTAGTTCTTAAAGTTCTTGTAGGTCTTCATAGAAACGTTCAACTTCAGCTTCTTCAGCATTACTGGTTGGGGCATAGACTTGGATTACTGTGATATTGAATGGTTTGCCTTGGAAATGAACAGAGATCATTCTGTCGTTTTTGAGATTGCATCCAAGTAGTACATTTCGGACTCTTTTGTTGACCATGATGGCTACTCCATATCTTCTAAGGGATTCCTGGTCACAGTAGTAGATATAATGGTCATCTGAGTTAAATTCACCCATTCCAGTCCATTTTAGTTCGCTGGTTCCTAGAATGTCGATGTTCACTCTTGCCATCTCCCATTTGACCACTTCCAATTTGCCTTGATTCATGGACCTAACATTCCAGCTTCTTATGCAATATTGCTCTTTACAGCATCGGACCTTGCTTCTATCACCAGTCACATCCATAACTGGGTAATGTTTTTGCTTTGGCTCTGTTAGGTCTATACTATTTCCGTTCTTTATTGTGCCCATCTTTGCATGAAATGTTCTCTTGGTATCTCTTATTTTCTTGAAGAGTTATCTAGACTTTCCCATTCTATTGTTTTCCTCTATTTCTTTCATTGATTGTTGAGGAAGTCTTTCTTATCTCTCCTTGCTATTCTTTGGAACTCTGCATTCACATGGGTATATCTTTCCTTTTCTCCTTTGCCTTTTGTTTCTCTTCGATTCACAGCTATTTGTAAGGCCTCCTCAGACAACCATTTTGCCCTTTTACATTACTTTTCCTTTGTGATGGTCTTGATCCCTGCCTCCTGTACAATGTCATGAACCCCTGTCCATAGTTCTTCAGGCACTCTGTCTATCAGATCCAGTCCTTTGAATCTATTTGTCACTTCCACTGTATAATCGTAAGGGATTTGTTTTAGGTCATACCTGAATGGTCTAGTGATTTTCTCTACTTTCTTCAATTTAAGTATGAATTTGTCAATAAGAAGTTCATGGTCCATGCCACAGTCAGCTCCTGGTCTTGTTTTTGCTGACTGTATAGAATTTCTCCATCTTTGGCTGCAAAAAATATCATCAATCTGATTTTGGTATTGACCATCTAGTGATGTCCATGTGTAGAGCCTTATCTTACGTATATTTAGTTAAATATGCTGAAATACTGCAATTTTTATTATTATGCATACCATCATTCAAGGAAGGGATCATATTTTAGTACAAAACTACAAGTTTATAAAAAAATCAATTAATGTAAGAATAATATGAGCAAAGTATATGGAGACATGGAAAAGTTACATCAAGAAAAATCTCAATATCATCAATGCTAAAGCAATTGAATAGAAAACAAGCATAAGTTTTGAGGTATGGAGCTTTCATTTTCTGGCAGAAAATGTATCATTTCATCAGGAAAAAGCAGTTTTTTTTCCTGACTCTGGATTTTGAGAGAAACCGGTCACAGTGTTGTTTATGTTTGGGGTATTGAACAGTGAATGCCATGAACAATAATTCTTAACAATTTTCAAAATACCCAAAACTGATTTTCATCTAATAGGTTCTTATGTAAGTCATTGTTGAAACCCAAGGGCAAAATATTGAAAGTGATTTTCAAATTTCTTTTTTTTTAATAGCTGCAGAATTTCTCATTCAAAAGAAGTGATTGTGGAAGTCTGAAACATGAAGCAGATAACAACAGAGTTGTCGGGTTTCCTGACTCTGTTTTTTGCTCTCTGCTTCCTTCATCTGCTTATGCCTCTGAGACATCTCTTTAGAACCACAGGAGCCATTGTGAGCTCAGTGTGAAAACCACTGTGTTAAAATAAAAAAAGAATGTTGTATATAAGATCAGTGTGCTGTGATTCTGACTCAGCTTTCTAACAATCTTTCAAAAAAAATAAGTTATAATGTCTGGTAAATTTTGCTTTGAACCATTGGTTCCTAACCCAGAGGCACTCATTGGAACCAACCTCAAAACATGGTTAAATATGTCATGTCTGGAGCCTCCTATGCTCACTAAATCAAACTTCATTAAAGCAAGTCCTGTGGAAATCTGGATGTTTAGAACATGAGAATCTGTACTTTTAGAATATATGTATATATATATATATACTTCAGAAAATGCTATATTACTGGTTTCTATTATTAATCTCTAAAAGGAACATATGAAAATATGCTCAGACTAAAGGTCATTATATTATTATCAGATAACACTATCTACTAAGGACATGTGAAATATTAGAGAATTGTAAAAATAAATATCAAAATTCAAAATTATTCTAATTATGGTTTGGCACAAAGTCAGTGATAGAACCATTGATAGCAGAACTGATCCCCAAACTGTATGCTTTCATTAATATTTCCCCTTTACATTCCTAAATAATATGGGCCTTCCTTTTGAATTTGTTCATATAAATCCCTGAATGCCAAATGTTAATTCAGACAATTAAACCCTAAGAGAGTCTGAATCACAGGATACAGCAGGATTATTTCATAGGTAATATAAATTCAAGCTAGTGTCTATCCTCAGGGCTAAGCAACTGGAAGGTTGAATAATCAGCAAGATACTTCCTGTTTTATGCACTGATGTAAACCCAAGTAAAAAGTTAAATGAAAGTTTTAGTCATACCTGACTCTTTGCCTCCCCATGGACTGTAGCCAGCCAGGCTCCTCTGTCCATGCAGTTCTCCAGGCAAGAATACTAAATTGGGTAGCCGTTCACTTCTGTGGAAGATCTTCCCAATCCAAGGATCATTCTTTACCATCTGAGCCACAAGGACGAGAACATTTCTTAGTACTTAAGTAGATGCTTAATAATATTTGTGAAAAAATGAATGCTCATTCATTGCAGGTGTCCATAGAACTTGAATAGAAGTTAAAGCAGTGAACTAGACTTCTTCCTATTTATATATTATTTGCATTACATATAATTAGGTTGAAAATAATAAATCTCTTCAACAGTGACTTAAAATTTAGAGGCTTAAAAAATGTTTGAGGAAGAGGTTTCAGGGTAGATGTCTGGTGTTTGGATTCAGTGGCTTAATGATATCAGGATAGGAATCGTTATGTCTTTTTTCACTTTTCTCGCAAACCTATTGCCTCATGGTTGACAGAAGGCTGGTGCACCTCCAGGAATCACATCCAGTTCAGAACAAGAGGGAGTGAAAGAGAAGAGTCAAGAATCATCTCAGTTGCACTATTCCTTCAGCTAAGACAACAAAACTTTTCCAGAAGCTCACAAGGGAAATTTCAGACCTATGTGACAAGGCCCCACATTTCAGTGGAGGCTAAGATTATAGAAACATGAGGATTGTGATTTGCTAAGGCCAGTCATAACCCATTTTCTGGAGGACATACCACTCCAAACACAAGTGGGATTCTAATACCAGGGAAGGAGAAAGGATGTGAGTAATTAATGGGCATAAAATAACATCTGATAGAGTACTGCTAAAATGAGAAAATACTTTTATCTTATTTTATTTTAATTATCTTTTTTTTAATACACATTGTAAAAGGAGAAGTAGTCAACTACTAGGGTTATATTTTGACCAAAAATACATTTTAGGCACCAGATTAACTAGATAAGAATTATTGCTACTAGATCATCAATCTTAGTACTTGTAAAGGTACATAATTTATTGTATTTTTAAGAAATAATTTAAAATTACTTTCCTGCTTTAATAAATCTTGCTAGCTATTTTTAAATTGATAATTAAAGCTGGATACTAAAATGTTTATGTTCAGCCACCTAAAATTATTGGACACAATATTTGCTTGTACTTCTTTCTATATTGCTTTATATTTTGACTTGTTTTTGAGGAAAGATTGTTATTCAAGGGTTTATTATAATATATATATATGTATGTATTTTCATTTTAGATAACAAAATTTTATTTTGTAGGGTTTACATCAGAATTCAGTTTTAACTAAGCCACAAGACTTGACATGGGGATAATGACTCAAGTTGACAGCAAAAATTTGGGCCGCTTTTCATTTCACAATAAGACTACTGGGCCATAGAGTTGTTTGTGAATTTTTGAAATGCCATCATCACCTTAAAATTCAGACTGAATATATGCAGATTTCTCTCTGTTTTAGGACATGTTCAGATCTAATCATCTTATCCTACCCTGAAGGCTAGAAAGCTAATTATTATATAGATTGTTTTGCAGTTTGGTATACTTCACTCAAACATTAGGAGTAACTAGGGACTGGGGTAAGGATTAATTCCAAATGAGTCACCTTTGCATACATTTTCCATTTTATATATGCTTTTTAATATTTAAGAATAAGGTATATTTTGACAAACTTATACCCTGTTTTGTCCCAGTGGCATGCTTAAAGCATAATGAATAATAAAATAAAAATTAGGAAGACAGGATTCATCTTACCCTTTTGCTTTCCAAGATCTTACACCTTGTTGGTGGGAATTTGATACCGAATTGTGATTTTTCCAGGAAAAAACTAATGTCTGCTGTGTATACTAATAGATCTGAGGATTTCTATCTTATATACAGTGCCACTAGAGCATTATGGGAGATGCTGGTTTCTGTAACATGTTATTTGAAATTCACTGATTTAGTAAAAGTCATTGAATATATAGAAATTAAGAATTTCAAAAGAGGGAACTTTTGGACTCAGTAAGTCACATATTGGGGCAGATGTGATCAGAAGTAAGAAAAAGTGCTCTGGAGTTAGATAGATTTAGATTCTGGTTGTGTGTTTGTTGGGGATTCCCTGATGGCTCAGCAGATAAATCATCCAATTGCAGTGCAGGTGACACCAGAGACATAGGAGGTGCGGCTTCTATCCCTGGGTCAGGAAGATCCTCTGGAGGAGGAAACGGCAACCACTCCAGTGATCTTAGACCCCTGCCCTGTTTAGCTTTCCTCAACTTCAGTTTCCTTATTTGTAAAGTGGGGGAAATAGCATACCAAGGGATCATTGTTAGGAGTAAGTAATATAATGATTATTAATTACAGAAACATATAATTTTATTAGTATTAGTCACTGATATTACAACTATGAGAGTTGAAACCCTGAAAGTAAAACCACTTCTACAAGCTCACAGAGTTACAAACCAAAACTGTAGGACTGATAAGTATTCTCTGTGCAGTGAACCATTCTCAAAGTGAATTTGAATGTGTGCATTTATTTCAAATGTTGAGGATTTGAGGATTCCATTTTTTTAAGAAAGAGCTTCATATATTATTTACATACATTGTAGAGTGGAATTAAGTGAGTGTATTCTGTATTATGACAGATTCCAAGCCTGTTATGTCATCTAGTTTGACTTTAATTTTTAGAATAAAAACAGTATGTAAGATTAGACAAGTTGGGTTACTGCACCTGACAAGGTAGCCGCTGAAAACCATATGGTTTTGCTCTTTTCACGCTGTGTGTCCTGTGAAGGGAGCAGACTGCTCATTAGTCATAATTTTGCTGTCAGTGGATTTCAGAGTTACCTTTGCCTAAACACTGTATGGACTAACTTGTGGATATGAATTTTCAATCCTCTTTGCCATCTCCCTGAGTTTATAATTTTAGAGTATATTAACAATTCAAAACCTTTAGCATGTGTTTCTGATTGATTTCTGCTTCTTCAGGCTTGCATGCTTCATAGTATGACTGTACTACTGCTTAGTTTTCAAAGAGCAGTGGCTAAAACTTCTTTGTTTATGATGATGAAAAACATTTTGAAACAAAACAGAAAGAGACAAAAAGAACAAAATGAAAAGAGGTGAATCTATTTTAAGAAACAAAGGCAATGAGTATTGCTCATAGTCAACAATGAGTTAATAAGATTTAGAAAGACAAAAAAATCATCTTCTTTGATATCAATTCAAAGATAATCTGATGGTTTAAAATATCACTGGAATTCTTTAAGTCAAATATCTTTAAGTCGGAAGTACTGAGACATGACAGAAGAAGAACAGACTTCTGGAATAAGAGAAACTAAAGTTTGCCTCCAGTTTCTGCTACTCAGCAGTTGTGTGTGAGGATGTCTTCCTCTGCAAATTACAGCAAATCACTTCCACTGGATTAAACAGCAAATCTGATTATTTCCCATATAACAGAAAGTCCTAAGAGAGGCAGACTTCAAATTTAGGTGAATTAGCAACTCTGAATATAATCTGGACCAGATACTTCTCATCCCTTTGCTCTTCCAACCCTAATCTGTAGGCTTTGCTCTCCTGCTGACTTTAAATGGCTACATCAGTTCCAGGAAATATACCCATATCCACCTACTTTTAAGGCAGCCCAGAGTGTCCCTTTCTTATGTTTTCTTCATAAAAGCTCCTTTCACTTGCAGATCACCTTCACAGCTCATTGGACAGAACTGAATCAATAGTAAGACCACATAATTGGAACTGAAATAAGTGCAGTATTGCTAAATTGTGGAAAGAGAAAGAGGGAAAAGCCTAATTCAAACTAGAGAAGAAAATAGAGACCAATTATTCTGGAAGAACTTATATTAAAAACAATAAGACACAACTACAAGGTTTGAAGTAGGAGAGTGGAATGACCACACTGGTGGCTTAGAAAGGTCTTTCTGGATGCAGTGTTTTGTAGTCATTTTCAAGGATTGTGCCTCTCTGCTGAGAAACCAGTTAGGAGGTTTCTCAAGTTAAAATTACGGCAAGGATTTGACTGGACTGGTTCTCCTGGGAAATGAAATAGAGCAGGCAGTTCAGAGAGTTATATGCAGGATAGAGTTAGCATTGGTAGGGTTTGGTTACTGATTCAATATGGGGGCTATAAGTGAAGGAAGGCAAAGATGACTCACAGATTTCTGGATGGAAGAGCTGATTCTATGTCATTGCATTCCCTGAAATAGAGACCATGGGAGGAGGACCTTTTATTGTGTGTGCAGGGAAGATACTTTGTTCATTTGGGGACAGGTTGAATTCGGAATGACCACAAGTCATGAATGTGTTAATAACTAATGGATAGTTTTACAAGTTGATTGGACTTTCAGGAGAGAAAGAGATTAAAAAAATATATGGATTTGGACGGTTATTAATATTTACATTACAACTGAAGACATGGAAGTTCATCCCTCCTCTATAGGGATCCTTACATAAGGATGTGTGCTAATATCACCACTGAAACCAACCAACAAACAAAAGTGAAATATCCTAGCCATTCTCCATCCTGAGTAGTCTGATTCAGGATGGTTGGACTGGTGCCGAGACGTTTGTTCTTCACAAGAGGTTCTTTTTTTATTCTCATTTTAAGTCCTAGTCAGGAATCATTGACTCAGACTTAAATTTTGGAGAAGGAAATGGCAACCCACTCCAGTATTCTTGCCTGGAGAATCCTGTGGACAGAGGAGCCTGGCAGGCTACAGTCCATTGGGTCACAAAGAGTCAGACATGACTGAGCAACTAAACAGCAGCAGCAAGAATCATTGATACAGAGTGATAAGACAGTCTACAAAAATAGAGTATTGATCAAAGCCCAGGTTTGAAGGATTGATAGAGGAAGTAGCTTATCATGGAAACACATAGCCAGAGAAGTTAAAGAAAACCAAAGAAATACATTGTCACTGAAGATGAAAGGTGAGAGAGTATCCGTTGGAAGTCATGACCATATCCTATCAGAACATAAGGAATATTAGTAACTCAGAGCTACATGGTTATCACAAATTCAAAACCAATCTTCTAGATTGTAAGATTTCTCACAAGCAGTGTTTCATAGCTATGGTTCCTGTACAAATCGATTAATTTATAACTAGTGTTTTATTTCATGGCTTTTGGGTGTCCTGGGAGATAGGTGGCTGTAATCAAGGTATTAGGTGTCCAGACTGTAAGTGAGGAACTTGATTATGGGAAGCCATAAGCAAGGCTCATGGTCTGTCATGAAGGCCTCAGGTATTGCCTCATGTTTTCTTCCTTCCTTGATTTCCCTGCTAGGATTCTGAATGAGACTGCAAGCTGTCAGTGTTCTGTTGAGGTTCATGCATTTGCACGCACAGACATGTTGACTCTTTGCATCCCAAAGGGCTGCAGACTGCCAGGCTCCTCTGTCCATAGAATTTGCCAGGAAAGAAATACTGGAGTGTGTTGCCATTTCCTACTCCAGGGTATCTTCCTGGTACAGGGATCGAATCTGCATCTCTGTGTCTCCTGTATTGGTAGACTCTTCCTTTACCACTTGCACCAACTGGGAAGCCTTCTAGGTTTGTTGAGGTCATTAAATAAAAGAATATAGACAGATAGATAGATAGATATAGATATGTCTTATATATACACGATACAATATAGAGTGTGTGATATATCAGTTCAGTTCAGTTGCTCAGTCGTGTCCGACTCTTTGTGGCCATATGGACTGCAGCACGCCAGGCTTCCCTGTCCATCACCAACTCCCAGAGCTTACTCAAACTCATGTCCATTGTGTCGGTGATGCCATCCAACCATCTCATCCTCTGTCGCCCCCTTCTCCTCCTGCCTTCAGCCTTTCCCAGCATCAGGGACTTTTCAAATGAGTCAGTTCTTCGCATCAGGTGGCCAAAATATTGGAGTTTCAGCGTCAGCATCAGTCCTTTCAATGAATATTTAGGACTGATTTTCTTTAGGATTGACTGGTTGGATCTCCTTGCAGTCCAAGGGACTCTCAAAAGTCTTCTCCAACACCACAGTTCAAAGGCATCAATTCTTTGGCACTCAGCTTTCTTTATAGTCCAACTGTCATACCCATATGTGACTACTGAAAAAACCATAGCTTTGACTAGATGGACATTTGCTGGCAAAGTAATGTCTCTGCTTTTCAATATGCTGTCTAGGTTGGTCATAACTTTTCTTCCAAGGAGCAAGCATCTTTTAATTTCATGGCTGCAGTCACTGTCAGCATTCATTTTGGAACCCCCCAAAAATAAAGTCTGTCACTGTTCCCACTGTTTCCCCATCTATTTGCCATGAAGTGATGGGACCAGATGCCATGATCTTAGTTTTCAAAATGTTGAGTTTTTTTTTTTTAACATTTTATTTCATGTGATTTCATATGGTACAAAAGTATTATATGTTTGAACCTGTCACTCAAATAGGAGGTTCTTTCAGTTCTCTTGGCCAACCTTCTTTCAGAGGCAAATACATTTAAAAAAAATAATACTATGTAGAACATATATAGAAAATTTTCCCTTATAAAAACAAAAGTATTTGGACATTTTAAATGTAGTACAGCTTAGCGTCCCAGTTCACTCTCTTCTTTCACTTTCATCAAGAGGCTCTTTAGTTCTTCTTTTCTGCCATAAGGGTAGTTTCGTCTGCATATCTGAGGATATTGATATTTCTTCTGTGATTTCAGCTGTGCTTCATCCAGCCCGGCATTTCACGTGATGTACTCTGCATGTAAGTTAAATAAGCAGGGTGATAATATACAGCCTTGACATACTCCTTTTCCTATTTGGAACCAGTCTGTTGTTCCATATCCAGTTCTAACTGTTGCTTCTTGACCTGCATACAGATTTCTCAGGAGGCAGGTCAGGTGGTCTGGTATTCCCATCTCTTTCAGAATTTTCCACAGTTTGTTGCGATCTACACAGTCAAACCTGATTCATAGTAAACACTGAATAAGTTCCTTTTCTCATATTCTTTTTTTCATAAAAAAGATTACATAATTACATTGCTCATAATTGTAAAAGAAATGAATATTCTCCCATTCACTGTTGAAATACAGTTATAGAGTCTTGCTTTCAAGCAAAGATGCCAGAAACTGTGTAACAACCCGAAACCTAAAAAATAATTCTTACCAAATTTACAAATTTGTTTTCTAATGGGAAACACATGTCCTCTTTCTCTGCACTCCTTTGCCAACTGTTCTTTGTTCCCTGCAGCAGTTGTCAAATTATAAAATTTAACCCAGAAGCAAGAAATCACATCTGTGCTGAATGGGACCTTGGAGAGAGACTGGACAGCTGTATATCTGGGGTTTATTCCCACAAATTTGTTAAGTGTGTGCTGTAATTGAATTCAGTAGCTTTTCAGATATTGTTAAATGAAAATCAATAAGAAGGTATCCATCAGAACTCTACTGTGTTCAATGGGACTTTGATTCAATGCCTTTAGAGAAAGAGAATGTCATGCTACCTGCTACTAATCCAAAGTATTTTCCTCACACTGTGACTACTATTGTAATTGTGACTCCTATTGTAGTGTTTCCTTGTTAATGTGAATCATAGGAAAAACAGAAACAATGTAAGATTAAGAATATGCCTTTTGGCTCTCCTTTTACCTTCTTGTCATCAGGGAATCACACATTCCTTCAAAGTATTACCCATGGGTGGTGATGGGACCAAGTGTCCTTGAGCTGTCTTTTGACTCTTCAAAGTCCTAAAACACATTCTGCTCAAGGTAACATTTTCCTGGAAAATCCAATTTTTTTTTCTTTTTGTGACTAATATTAGAAAGATATTAAGGAGGAAGCAATGGAGTCAGAGTGATACACAGCAAGTTATAAATATTTGAAACTTAAAACCATTAAAGAGCATGTTTGAATAATTAATTCCAATTACTTCTCAATTTTTAGAATGTGTGACGTTGAAGCCTTAGGATTCTTTTTGTGCCTATTCTGTTTTACAAATTATGCCCTCCCTTGTCTTTTTTTGAATCCTAACAAAAAGAATGGACTAGCAAGTCTCTGGCTTTTCTGAATGTCAGTTCTTTAAGAGCTTTTCTCTGTCTATTCAGGAAAGCATTAAAATCATTAGTAGTAATAAAATTAAAACATGCCTAATATTAGTTTGAATTAGTTTCTATTATAATCTGTTATTTAGTGAGCCAGTTAACTGATTTTTACTTACTAAAAAGTTCCTATATTCGTGAATCTTTGTTTTTCCTGTGATAACTTTAGGTATTTGCAGTAGACTGAATACTTACTAACCTCTGTAGAGTTATTTCTCTGGGAGAATCTGTCTTCTTAGTTACTGATTAGAGTACCAACCAATATGCCCATCTTCATTTTAAATGTACAGTGACTGAGGGAAAATGACCTTAAAGACTCTCTCAGTTTGATGGTGTGCCTTTATTGTAAAATCTAAATAATAGAATAAAAACATTTTCCATAAAATTTCTGATATCTAATTAATGTCCTTCAGAGTAAATGTGGTATCAAACATTTCCTCTAATTATATTCATTAGTGGTTTCTCCCGGACAAGTTTTAATTAAGTTGTACAATGAAGATCAATACTCATTGTGTATTCATTGCAATTTACAACAAGCATATATACTGTTCAGAGCAATTTAATCACTGTAATTGTAGTACAGAAGATACTTAGTGACTGTGCTCCGTTACTGCCAAACCCTTTTTTAATAAATTCAGTAATGAAATTGGAAAAGGAAATTCTGAAAGTTCATACTTATATATATACTATGTCTGAACTGGTGTTATGTTAGTAGCTTAAGTAATGGAGGATATAGAAGCATTGATAATATTAGTGGCATAAAACTTTTTCATGCATGCCATCATGAACGTTAAGAAATTATTAGAACATAAATAATTACACTTGTAATAATTGTTACATTGGTTACTAAAATAATTTAGAAGTATTGGGTATTCATAATGATCTTTTTTCCTCTAAATAAGGCTGTAATTTTTATTGCTTTCATTTCTCTAGATAGGAGTAGTATTTTGATTCATAAGGAATTCTTCCAACTATGTTAGCTTCTGTTAATGAAGGTCATGTCGGTGATGTATTGTGCAAGGAATTGTAGAAGTGGACATTTTATAGTAACACTGTAGGTGTATACTAGGGTCTCTCAGCTTTGGTATTGGTGAAATTTGAGCTAGATAAGACTTTCCTGGAGGGTGGGAGAATTTTGCTGTGCATTGAAGGATGCTTACTTAGTCAATTGCATGCCTGGCTTCTTCAGAACCATGAGATGCCAGTAGCAAATACTCCCCTACTTCCCAGTTTTGACAATCAAAAATATCTCTAGGCATTATTAGATACCCATGTTGAGAACCACTGGTGTGTGTTGATTCAGCCACACCCTCCTGATCTGCCCATTGGCCAAATGATCCATTCATAAGACAAACAACTATACAAATGTTCTGAGTGCAGGATATTTTCATAGGCATGAGTAAAAACATGGTGTTATTTTAAGGGAACAAAACAGTTTTGTGTATTCCATTATTTGGAGATTAGAATTGGGTGTTAATGAAATGTTCAGTAATATTACCTCACCCACTTTTAGAAAAAGGAGAATTAGAGATGGTTTCCTGGGAAGGCAGTTTCTAAAATATATTTTGAAGTACAAATGAAGAGTTAGCAGTTCACAAAGGGAGAAGGGTATTTGAGAGAGCTAAGGCAGCATGTGCAAAACTTGGAGGTATGCGAAAACTCTCATACTCTATCTGTATCTATCTTTCTATCTAATTGTATGTAGATCTAATTTTAGATAGTTATTTTCCTTGAGGCATCAAATCCCAATTTACTCTGCATTATATGAACAAAATTATAATATAGTAGTCTGCAGGTAATTACCTAAAACACCTAATTTTTCTTTTTTCCCCTCAATTTCCAGTTCAGTAAAAATGGTATATGTAAATGTGAGCTTTGCATTATGAATTTTATGAAATCATCTGTTTCTAGGAGGAAAGCAATTTTAGGCAGCACTGAAAAGTGACATGCATGTATTTCCCATAAACCTCCTAATCTATTTATTTGAAGAAAATCTTTTGACAAGACCAACAAAAGAAAGGCAATATACATTCCTATTGTAGTTATTTTCATGTATTCAGTAACACATTCCAATATTGCAAACTCCTAATAAATGATATTAGCAGCAGAGCTATTATTTTGAGGTCATTCATTTATTTTTATATATGTATATTTTCTAAACCACAAAGAGTAAAAATAATCATTTTGATTAAGGTTAGTTCAAATGAGAGTAACCAAATTTTAGACATCTGGAATTGTGTTGATAATAATGACTATTTCAAGATGCACATATTAAGAAGTTTACAGAGTGCTATGTTTCTCACGGCAGGCTAGTTAGGAATCCTAGAATTCCTATGCACATTCCTTTGTCATCACAGAATTAAGTTCAGTTTAGCTGCCGTCACAGCTAGAACACCTTTAGTTTGCTCATTTGCTCCACTTTAGTCCAAACAGATATGCTACTGCTCAGTATCAAAGGTGAATAAAATGACTCATAAAGATGAATAAACAGAACAATTTAGGTTCTGCACTCCCCTGATATTTAGTCATGTCTAGACACAGCCCTAGTGACCCAGAAAAGACTAAAATGAGGACAAGGACATTTAAGTTTAATGTAGCCTAATTCCCAGAGAAACCAGAAGAGCCAACAGTAGAGTTAAAAGAAAAAAATTCAAATCTACCTGAAAAATGGGATTTAGTGGGGTGACTGGAAGGTTTGCAAGGTTGAGAGGGTGGTGGGATATTTTGGGTTTGTTTGGTTTTGGTTTTTGTTGTTTTAAAACAATAGTTTTTTCAGTTGGGTCAATTTTCTAAGAAATAATTATTCTGCAAATTATATAAATAATTTAGGGAAAAAAACCTTATTGTATATAGGTTCAAGTTAATACAAACATTCTGTAGACATGCATTTTTATTGTTAAAGAGCTCAGAACTTAATGAAAATAGACAGTTGTATGTTACAGTATTGAGTATATATCTGTTTTTTAAGATTTTTACGTTTTTTCTTATTTTGTGTTAATAATATAGACGATTACCTTTGTGTGTAACATATGTATGCTTGCATATGTAAAATGAAATAAAACAATGGATAATAAGGGTTGTTGTTGTTTCGTTGTTAAGTCATCTCCAATTCTTTTATGACCCATGGACTTTAGTCCACCAGGCTCTTCTATTCATAGGATTTTCTAGGCAAGAATGCTGGAATGGGTTGCCATTTTCCTTCTCATGCTGCTGCTGCTGCTGAGTCACTTCAGTCGTGTCCAACTCTGTGCCACCTTCTCACAATAAGGGCTAAATGCACATAATTTCTATAGGATATCAGAACTTTCCATTTCTGTTGTGATCCAGATTTCCTTGGCCATAATAATTTTATTTTGTATTCTCTTGTACAGTTTTATAACGCATTTCTCAGTCTATCAGTTGTTAAACCCTTAGTACCCTAGGCTTATCCTTGCAGATAAAATTGTCTTTTTATTTATTTCTTTTCTGAGTATTTTTTCAATTTTAATTGGAGGTTAATTGTTTTATCATATTGTGTTGATTTCTGCTTTACAACAGTATGAATCAGCCACAAGTATACATATATCCCCTCCCTCTTGAGACTCCTTCCCACTCCCACCATGAACCTTTTTTTTTATTTTAGAGTTGTAGGCATTACAAGATACTGACTCTTGAATGCAGTGTAAGGAAGCTTCAGTAGCTCTGACCAGGGTTAACCTAGTTGTTTCTTTTGGGTGCAGTCCTCATTCAAAGTGGTTTAGCTGCAAAGCATGCCAGGTAGATCCTTTTATTTTAGGTATAATATATTTGAAAGATAATGCTCTATCATCTAGGTCTAAAACATCTGACTACATTAACACCATTTGTTGTTGTTCAGTCTGACTCTTTGCGACTTTATGTACTGCAACGCACCAGGCTTTCCTGTTTTTCCCTATCTCCTGGAGTTTGCTCAGACTCATGTCCACTGAGTCGATGGTGCCATCCAACCATCTCATCCTCTGTCGTACCCTTATCCTCCTGCCCTCAGTCTTTCCCAGCATCAGTGTCTTTTTCAGTGAGCTGGCTCTTTGCATCAGGTGTCCAAAGTATTGGAGCTTCAGCATCAGTCCTTCAAATGAATTTTCTGGTTGATTTCCTTTAGGATTGACTGATTTGATCCCCTTGCTGTCCAAGGAATTCTCAAGAGTCTTCTCCAACAACACAGTTCAAAAACCTTTATGGTCCAATTCTCGTCCGTATGTCCAATCTATACATGACTACTGGAAAAATCAAAACTACTTTAATTTCATAGGGATAGGTGATGAACCTGATAAAATATAAACTCCTTGAGTATCTTTGTATGTATGTGTGTGTGTGTGTGAGTGTGTGAGTTTGTGAGTGTGTGTGGGTGCATGTGCGTGTACATACTCTTACATTCCTTCCTTTTGCATTGATGACTTCTGTCTTGGGAGTCACAAATATTTTAAGGTACTCAGCCATAATTGAGATATACCTTTCAAAAATGTAGCTAACAGTTTTGTATGAAACACATTTTGGATTATGGTTGTATATAAGCAGAAAGTATCTTTGGGAATGCATCAGGCACTTAACTATAGCAACAACCTTGAGAACTGCTACAATTTTCTAAGCTTGGTAAAGTGTCTGTAGATTTATTTCTTAATTAAATTTGCAATTTGGATTACAGATTTTGGTTAATATCACAAAAATGTTACAAGCCTGGGAATAGTTTATTGCTGTTTAATGTAAATTATTTGTTAATTGCTTCATAACAACTTTCCAGAAGAAAATAGAGTATACTTAGCTGCAGTTTTATGGCTGCAGCTTAATCCCAAGACCTGCAGTCTTTAAGAAAAGGGACATGGTCCTTTTGGGTTTCCTGTGGACCTTTCATTTTATTCTTTTTTTTTTTTTGTTAACTCTTTTCCTTTATTCTTGTTTGACCAAAAAAAAAAAAAAAAAAAAACATTTAGGGTAATGACTTGTTTATATACTTTTGCTGTAATTGTTCTCCAAATAGTTATTCAAAATCTCTTGTTCTCTTGCATCCTAATAATGCTTTCTTTAAATTGTCACTCTTGTATTCATTATAATGAATGCTTAATCTACTTGCAGTTATGGAAACAATATGTGCTTTTAATAACTTTATGAAAATAGTGATGTATTTTTGTATAATTCACACAGTTTTGTGTTCTTTCTCTTTTAGTGAATTTGTTGGATTCACGGACTGTCATGGGGGACTTGGGATGGATTGCTTTTCCAAAAAATGGGGTAAGTCTTTCTGAAATTTTCCCTACAGCTTAAACTACTTGAATAGACATCATCTTAAATATTGTATAGTTGTATTCTCTGTACATTCTTGTCATTAAGAATAGAGGAGTGTATATGTGAAGAAGAAGGAGGAGACTTCAAATTAAGTCTGATTGGGGAAAGCAGGGAAATTGGGAAGAGATGTTAATGAACGAACAACAAATGTATTATTTTCCTCTCTGAATGTTTCCCATAAAAAATGTGAAGGTTTTCAGCATTCAGAGAGTTTTAGGTTGAAGGAAGCAACACATTTTTAGAATTGATTTATTGAAAAAGAAAAAAATAAATGAGAAAAGAGATTTGCTGCAATATGCCCTTCAGATCAGATCAGATCAGATCAGATAAGTCGCTCAGTCGTGTCTGACTCTTTGCGACCCCATGAATCGCAGCACGCCAGGCCTCCCTGTCCATCACCAACTCCCGGAGTTCACTCAGACTCATTTCCATCGAGTCAGTGATGCCATCCAGCCATCTCATCCTCTGTCGTACCCTTCTCCTCCTGCCCCCAATCCCTCCCAGCATCAGAGTCTTTTCCAATGAGTCAACTGTTCGCATGAGGTGGCCAAAGTACTGGAGTTTCAGCTTTAGCATCATTCCTTCCAAAGAAATCCCAGGGCTGATCTCCTTCAGAATGGACTGGTTGGATCTCCTTGCAGTCCAAGGGACTCTCAAGAGTCTTCTCCAACACCACAGTTCAAAAGCATCAATTCTTTGGCGCTCAGCCTTCTTCACAGTCCAACTCTCACATCCATACATGACCACAGGAAAAACCATAGCCTTGACTAGACAGACCTTTGTTGGCAAAGTAATGTCTCTACTTTTCAATATGCTATCTAGGTTGGTCATAACTTTCCTTCCAAGGAGTAAGTGTCTTTTAATTTCATGGCTGCAGTCACCATCTGCAGTGATTTTGGAGCCCAGAAAAATAAAGTCTGAAACTGTTTCCACTGTTTTCCCCATCTATTTCCCATGAAGTGAAGGGACCGGATGCCATGATCTTCATTTTCTGAATGTTGAGCTTTAAGCCAACTTTTTCACTCTCCACGTTCACTTTCATCAAGAGGCTTTTGAGTTCCTCTTCACTTTGTGCCATAGGGTGGTGTCATCTGCATATTGAGGTTATTGATATTTCTCCTGGCAATCTTGATTCCAGCTTGTGTTTCTTCCAGTCTAGCGTCTGAATATAAGCTAAATAAACAGGGTGACAGTATACAGCCTTGACGTACTCCTTTTCCTATTTGGAACCAGGCTGTTGTTCCATGTCCAGTTCTAACTGTTGCTTCCTGACCTGCATACAAATTTCTCAAGAGGCAGGTCAGGTGGTCTGGTATTCCCATCTCTTTCAGAATTTTCCACAGTTTATTGTGATCCACACAGTCAAAGGCTTTGGCCTAGTCAATAAATCAGAAATAGATGTTTTTCTGGAACTCTCTTGCTTTTTCCATGATCCAGCGGATGTTGGCAATTTGACCTCTGGTTCCTTTGCCTTTTCTAAAACCAGCTTGAAGATCAGGAAGTTCACGGTTCACATATTGCTGAAGCCTGGCTTGGAGAATTTTAAGCATTACTTTACTAGCGTGTGAGATGAGTGCAATTGTGCAGTAGTTTGAGCATTCTTTGGCATTGCCTTTCTTTGGGATTTGAATGAAAACTGACCTTTTCCAGTCCTGTGGCCACTGCTGAGTTTTCCAAATTTGCTGGCATATTGAGTGCAGCACTTTCACAGCATCATCTTTCAGGATTTGAAATAGCTCAACTGGAATTCCATCACCTCCACTAGCTTTGTTCGTAGTGATGCTTTCTAAGGCCCACTTGACTTCACATTCCAGAATGTCTGGCTCTAGGTCAGTGATCACACCATTGTGATTATCTGGGTCATGAAGATCTTTTTTGTACCGTTCTTCTGTGTATTCTTGCCATCTCTTCTTAATATCTTCTGCTTCTGTTAGGTCCATACCATTTCTGTCATTTATCGAGCTCATCTTTGCATGAAATGTTCCTTTGGTATCTCTGGTTTTCTTGAATAGATCTCTAGTCTGTCCCATTCTTTTGTTTTCCTCTATTTCTTTGCATTGATCGCTGAAGAAGACTTTCTTATCTCTTCTTGCTATTCTTTGGAACTCTGCATTCAGATGTTTATATCTTTCCTTTTCTCCTTTGCTTTTCGCTTCTCTTCTTTTCACAGCTATTTGTAAGGTCTCCCCAGACAGCCATTTTGCTTTTTTGCATTTCTTTTCCATGGGGATGGTCTTGATCCCTGTCTCCTGTACAATGTCATGAACCCCATTCTATAGTTCATCAGGCACTCTATCTATCAGATCTAGGTCCTTGAATCTACTTCTCACTTCTACTGTATAATCATAAGGGATTTGATTTAGATCATACCTGAATGGTCTAGTGGTTTTCCCTAGTTTCTTCAATTTCAGTCTGAATTTGGCAATAAGGAGTTCATGGTCTGAGCCACAGTCAGCTCCTGGTCTTGTTTTTGCTGACTGTATAGAGCTTCTCCATCTTTGTATATTGACTAGGAAGTAAAAGTGGATGTGTCAGTGACCAGTGTTGAATCAATCAGTTGGAACAGTTTATGATGATTCATTCACTACATTAGGGAATTAAAATATTATAAGACATTCCTTTAAATTCCATTGTGATTAAAAAATTTCTCAGAATATTGTCAGTCATCATTCAAAGGTTTTCTGTTAATTCTTGAATTTTTCTCTGTTGAGAACTTTCAGAAAAGATGCTCATTGGAAGATGTTTATAATCCACCATTGTTTTAATTAGTAAATTATTGTATGGTGTACATTAAAAATAAAGTCTTTGGGGTGAAAATTAGGTAAGGCGTTTTAAAATATAAACATATTGATAATATTTATAATGCTAACCATATTAAAACATATATTATATAAAAGTATTCCTTATTTTCTGCTTAATGAAAAACACATTCATATTATCCGATGGAGAATGAAAATATAAGTAAAATATTGTGACATAAAATCATTGTATTACGCAGAAAGCATTAACTGTATTGTGTTACTGTTATATTGAAAACAATCTAGACTTTGATGGAATATTTTTATTACTTAATGACTTTAATATTTAAAAAATTTGAATACTTAAAACTTAATTATATAGTATATACATGAATATATTTTAAAAATTATATGTACTAATAATATTTAATATGACCTTGAAGGTTAATTTCAATCTAATTAAAGAATCAAATATCATAACACATCTGGTTATAACAACCAAAATAATCAAAACTTAAAATCTTTTTCCACTAGTTGAATATACCAGATATGTGTATTTGTCCTTTATTTAGAGCATTCAGTTCAGTTCAGTTCAGTCATGTACGACTCTTTGCGACCCCATGGACTACAGCACATTAGAACATTTCTGTGGAAATAGAACGTGCATGCTAAGTCACTTCAGTCATGCCTGACTCTTTTTGACTCTGTAGACGATAGCCCGCCAGGTTCCTCTGTCCATGGGATTCTCTAGGCAAGACTACTGGAGTGGGTTGCTGTGCCCTCCTCCAGGGGATCTTCCTGACCCAGGGATTGAACCTGAGTCTCTTGAGGCTCCTGCATTGCAGGTAGATTGTTTACAACTCAGCCACTGGGGAAGCCCTGGAAATAGGACAAGTAGTATTAATTGTTCTAGTGCCTAATAATACACATGTTAACATCCTCATCTCTGTGTGCTTTCTCTTTTTTCATTGTCGGTATTTCTTTTTGGTTGTTGAATAATATAGTTACATTTAGAGGTATAATATAAATAAAGTAATACAAATAGATTGGTATGGTATTAAAACATGAAGGTAAACCATGTGAAAAAAAAGTCGTATTCAATTTGTAATTGAACATAAAAACACTCAGTTTTGTATTCAATATAGCCAGTGCCAACATAAAGGTATATATTCACTTAACCTGTCTTTTATCTTTCTTATGTTCTTCCTTTTGCCATTTTTTTTCTTCTTTCTTCCCCTCACTGGCCACCTCTGAGTTATTTTCTTTCTTTCATCTTTAAGTACACCTCCTATTCAGGAAGATGTCTAGCTAACATCCATATATGAGAATCTGTAAATATATTTTGTTCTCTGTATTTTTTCAAATATCAAAAATGATTTATTACATAAATATTTTGAATTGCCCTTTCTGAGAAGAGGCTGACATATTGGGATGAAATTAATTTTTTTAAAGCCCCAGAAAATATGTCATATTCTCTTTGAATTTAGTTTTGTATTTCTCATATTTCCATTCAGTAGTTATTCAGAAAAGTTTGGACAGAGTATAACTGTGAGGGTAAATCTGATGTTGTAGTTGTTGCAGCTAGATAGTTTTAGAGAAATGACTCAGTTTTAAGTGTGAGTTCTATATAAAGCACAATTGACTTTTTTATAAAAACATTATCTTTCGTACCGGGAATGAGCTATTTCCAGGCATTCTAAAAACCTCGTCCTTACATTTTGTTTCTATTATAATTGTTAGTATATTGTTAATTTTGTTCAGAGTTTTTTGAAGAGTATTTTTTCAAAATGCTTGTAATTTTTTGAGTGGTTTCCACTGGCTAGTATAACCACACTGCTAATGCCTGGTGTTAATATTGAAGAAAAAGAAATTAAATTAGAAAAACTTAGTGAAATGTGCACTTATCCAAGTATAAGGAATGTGTGTCAAACCAAGGTGTTACATTTTGTGTTAAACTCACCCAAATGCAAATTGAAGAAACTTTTAAAATTATACTTTAAAGAAAATGAGCATAAAAGTGCAAGCAATTCCAATAAAATTTGCATGTACTTTTTATATATTGTTATTAGGTTGAGTCATTTATGAGTAGATAATCTAATTCTAACTGAACTATATAGATCATTGACATAATGTTAGCAAAAATTCTTTAGTAAAGATATCTGAAAATTTTCTCTTCCATAAAAGCCATGAGAAAAACTGAAAAGTATTATAAGAATCAACTTTTCAGGACTCTGGAAATTTACCAAACTCTTGGAGTAGATCTGGGAACAGTCAAGAGAAGGACTAAATCTTGGTAGAACCACAAGTTTGTGGCATTTTAAGGTACCCTGTGCTCTTTCCTGCCTCTTCAACTCTTTAAATTAGTCTTTGAAAAAACTAAACAAAGCAAGAATCTGCCATCAGGGTGAAAATGGTAGTCTGACAGGTACTAGAGTGGGGTGAGTCAGGCAGGATACACTTCAAACACTTGATCTCAGAGAATTGTCATTGTATATAGCCCAATAACACCCTAAAAGAATACTCTCCTGAGACTGTCTTGACTAGAGTTCCTCCAGTCTCAAAGCCTTTACTTTACTAAGTAACGAAGAATATTGTGGATTTTTTTTTTCTACAACATTTTCCTGAACTTCAGACCTTAGGAAAGAATATTTTATTCTTTTATTTTTAAACTAATTAAAATAGTACCTTAAATGTAGGCCTGAGAACTGGACAAGTAACTTAGAATAAACACTTACTCATCCCTGTAGTCATGTACACATTCCATACACTTCTTAGAAACCATCAGTGCACCTGTTGTACTTTTTTTTTTTCCCCTTTGGCTTTTAAGCTTTTAGATTTCTTATGACAAGCTCATATTTACCATTGTACAGTGTTTCTAAAACTTGGCTCAGTTCCTGGCATATCATAGAACTTAAATAAATATTTGTTAGAAGGATAATATTATTTTTTAATTTATGAAATGGGTCATACATTACTGATACGTAGTTCTACATGTAGATTAAAATAAGTGTGACAGAAAGTAGAACTGGGCAGTGTTAGCACCCAGTACACATCCTTTCTTTGACCTTCTGTTGCATTTCTATTTTCATACTGAGATCTACCAGTCCATCAGGTTTTTATGTTTCTTTGCTTTTGACTCTATCTGTATAGATTCATTGTCAGCACTTAAAGATTGGGAGATTTCATGTAAAATCTGAATTTCCAACTTTTCTGTTTAGTTGGAAGCTTCAGAAAGCCAGGGCTGGCAGATTTCCACGACCTCTTCAGCCCAAAGTTGAGCAAAGGCTGCTGTTGGAAGACTAAGCAAATCCTTCTGTTTGACTCAATTTCCACCTGCTTCTCTTCAATTATTTAAGCTGATAGTCTGCAATATTGACATTATCATGGAGTCATTTTTCAATATTGCACAAACATTGAGATTTTATTTTGTTTCAGGAGGGACTTTATTTTTTAAATTTTTCTCATTGTTACATGCTGAGAGAGTTTCTTCCTAGTTTTGTTTGAGTACTTCACCTTAGGGCACATCCTTTGAATTTTGGTTTCAGCTTTACTTTGTAACCAGAGCGTATGAGCTAGACTCTGTGTGCGTGTTGTGTGTGTGTGTCTTCTGCCTTACAGTAGTAATTTGGAGTCTCTTTCCCTTTTTCTTTCCTTTTTTTTTCCTATACATGTCCAGGAGTACTTTGTTATAGAAAAGTTAACTTTTATGCAAATTTGCTGCATTCATTCATTCAGCAGATATATATTAAGCCCTTACCTTGTGGCTAGAACTCTTCTAGGCACAAACTATCAAACTATGTGTGCCTTGCTTAGTTTGTGCCTGGTTTGATTAGTTATAGTAGTTGTTTAGTTTGGTTAGTAGGTTATATATGTATACATACTAGAGTTATTAATAGTTATAGTAGTGAGAATGAGTCAGAGCCTAACTTTTCTTCCCTACTATAACCAGGGTTATGGTAGTGAAGATAGTAGTGGGAAAAAAAAAAACACAAAACACACAAACAAAAGTCCCTGACACCCTGGAGCTCGGTGTGGCATTATTACTTTGAGAATGAGTTATCAGAGTGTTAGAGCAATGTGATAAGTGAAATGTTTTCTATTCTTTTCTCTCTATACTTGTACAGAAGTGGCAGAAAGGTTACAGTTTTTGTTCAAGGTCATTCAAGTAGTTTATGACACAGCTGGGAGGAATATGTATGTGTTTGGCACATGTGATAACATGTCTTTCTTTCTCATTGTCTTGCCATAAAAAATACTTTTATTTAGTACATAAATTTATTTGATACTAACAATGACAATGTAAAAAGAGATATTTAGTATTTATTTGCAGATGGAAAAAATGAGGCAGATTAAATGTAAGTGACTTGTCCAAGGGTATTCAGTTGGAAAGAGACTGAGGCCATTTTAAACCCAGGTCTTCCAGGATACTGATACTCCTACCAGGAGGTGAACTCCTCCAAACAATTAGGTCTCCAGAGACATAAGTAGGTTCTGGATAGTTTTTAGACTTCTAGTTTATATAAAAGAGAAGTTGGTTCTGAAGAGAAAATTCACCTCAAAGAAAGTTTTAAATGAGCTAGAGTGGGTCACATACTATTCAGTTCAGTTTTCAATCAGTTGTGTCCGACTCTTTGTGACCCCGTGGACGGCAGCACACCAGGCCTCCCTGTCCATCAACAACTCCCTGAGTTTACTCAAATTCATGTCCATTGAGTCAGTAAAGCCATCCAACCATCTCATCCTCTGTCGTCCCCTTCTCCTCCTACCCTCAATCTTTTCCAGCATCAGGGTCTTTTCAAATGAGTCAGTTCTTCGAATCAGGTGGCCAAAGTGTTGGAGTTTCAGCTTCAGCATCAGTCCTTCCAGTGAACACCCAGGACTCATCTCCTTTAGGATGGACTGGTTGGATCTCCTTGTGGTCTAAGGGACTCTCAAGAGTCTTCTCAACACCACAGTTCAAAAGCACCAATTCTTTGGCACTCAGCTTTCTTTATAGTTCAGCTCCCACACCAATACACGACTACTGGAATAACCATAGCTTTTACTAGACAGACATCTGTTGGCAAAGTAATGTCTCTGCTTTTTAATATGCTGTCTAGGTTGGTCATAGCTTTTCTTCCAAGAAGCAAGCGTTTTTTAATTTCATGCCTGCAGTCACCATCTGCAGTTATTTGGGAGCCCCCAAAAAATAAAGTCTCTCATTATTAATTGGTATTAATAGATCATAATACATTTGAAAAAATGTATAACATGTGTGCGTGATAAGTCGTTGCAACCACGTGGACTATAGCCCAACAGGCTGCTCTGTCCATAGAATTTCCCAGGCAAGAATACTGGATTGGGTTGCCATTCCCTTCTCCAGGGTATCCTTCTAACCCAGGGATTAAACCTGGGTCTTCCACATCCCAGCTGTATCTGTAATTCCCTCTGAATTTTGGGGACCGGGGAGAATCTCAGCTTTCCTGTCTGTTAAGCAGGAATGAGTGGCTATTATGTCATCTATCTTGCAGTGTTGTTGTAGGATAAGATAGGATAATGTACCCAAATGGACCATGTCATTCCTCAGCCACTAAAAAATTAGAAAAGATAATGGTCGATTAAAAAGCTACTTCTGTATTCCTGTTTTCAAGACAGAACCAGAAAGCAGTTTTGGTAGTTAAAAGGAACTCTCTCTTTGGCATTTGACAGTTCAATGAAATAAGTAACTCTTCAGAGGTTTTGTACCTTAGCTCCCAAATGTAGGACTCAATACCCCATTTCACTTTGAATAAAATAAGCAGAGGATTTGTAAACTTTTTTTTTTTTTCCTGGAACTGGTCTTTAATTGTAGACAGAAACAAAAAGAAACAGGCAAAACATGGGCTGACTTCTGGCTTAATTGATGTAAAATATCAATTCATTTGTTTGCATTTGTTGCTACTGTTGTTTAATTGCTATGTCATGTCTATTTGTGACCCAATGGACTGTAGCCCGCCAGGCTCCTCTGTCCATGGGATTTTCCAGACAAGAATACCAGAGTGGGTTGCCATTTCCTTCTCCAGGGTATCTTCCCGACTCAGGGTTCAAATCTGTGTCTCCTGTATTGGCAGGTGGATTCTTTACTGCTGAATCACCGTGGAAGCACCAGAACATGCATAGTTACTCTCAATTCTAGATTTCACTGCTTATTTGAGTACATATTTTTTCCTACATAGCACCTTTTGTTAGCATTTTATATTGAGGTTCTCAAACTTTTTCAGTCTCAACCCATTAGAACATAATTCTAACAGTAATACTAATATTAAGATCAGGACCAAGGAATAGGAATAATAAAGAGGTGTTGAGAATTAATTGATTTTATGATCAACTTTTGTCATCCCTCTATTTTTTAATGTTTTTAATAAGATTTTGTCTTAAATGTTATTTTTAAGCCATTTGCCTTATTTAAAAATTTAATATACTTAGATTTGCATAAAAATGAGCAGAATGTATGGATAATTTCTATATACAACCTCAATATTCCCCTCACCCTTTCCCCACTATTATTAGCATGTTGCATTAAGTATGTTGTTATAATTGACCAGCCAAATGTTGATAGGCTATTATTAGCTAAAGGCAATGGTTTATAGTTTATATTAAAGTTCACTGTGTTGTACATTCTGTTGTTATTGTTCAGGGGGGTCAGTCATGCCCAACTTTTTGTGATCCCATGGACTATAAACTCTGTGGGTTTTAACAAATATATTACAACATGAGTTTACCACTGCAGCCTCATACAGAACATTCACTGTTCTCTCTGTATACACTCTGAAGATGTACCTTCCTTTTAATTACAATAGCATTACTTTGTTCACCTTCTGGAACATTTAATATTGATTAATCTATATAGTCTAAGCATGTGTGTAAGTAGCATTGTTTCCTGGAAAATTTTAGTAAGTGTTTCCAAAACATATTTTTACAAAAATAAAATGAATGGTTATCGTGTTTGTTTATAGAGGATTATGCTCTTACGTCTCAGAAATTCCACTATTGCTCTTTTTCCATCTGTTGTTTTTACAGTAGATTACAGGGTACACCTGCCTCCTTGCTTTGGTGGAAAGTCTTTTCCCCACTGAGTTCTCTGTACTTCCTGTACACACAATGGGCAAGCCATCACATTCTCCTGGGTATCACCTCTGAATCTTACTGCAGTTTCCACTTTTGTATTTACTCGCGTCGTCTTCCATTTAAAGAGGATAAACTTTCTTTTGGAAATCTTTTATTGTGCTGATCTTAAGGGTTATTAGGATCATTCGGAATAATTTATTCATTTGAGAGAGATTTCAGAATATTGACTTGTCATATTTGTACTAAAATGGAGATAGAGTAATCGTCTCTGCCTAGGGCAGAAAGAACAAGCAGTAGTCCTTCATAGAGTCACTTCAAAATCAGGGTTTATGGCTTCTCTTGTTTTAATGTCTCTTTGTTCTGTTTTCTGATTTCTTTGAGACATAGAGCGTGTGTATTTACTTCTGAAGTTGAAAATAACTTGTTTAGATTATTTAAAAATGGACTGTGAATCTGTTGTTAGTATTTTATGTGGATTCTCCTGAATCAAGAGAAAAACTGGATATTCCGTTCTGACACTCAGATTTTGATTTAAAAAAATTTGGTTTTGTGCATTGTTTCTTCTCCCCAAACTTGAAGGAGAAGGATGAGGAAAAGTATTTGGACACTGTGAATCTCAAATATTTTGGTTATGATCAGGGTGAGTTTCGCCAGAACCTTGTTTTGGCTTTGCTTTCTACCAAAGGAGAAGAAAGATAATGACAAGCATTGAGGCCCACACTGAGTGTGGGGAGGCTAATAAAGATGATAATAATGCTGAAGTGGAAAAAAAGAGCACATTAGTGGATATAGAAAAGCTCTTTATTTGGGCAGTGATAGAAAAGAATTCTAAAGGGAATGGATATTATACTATATAATGCAAATGCCAGTATAATGAAGAACAGTCTTGTTCCAGAATAGCTTTGTATTCATTATTTTTTAGAAAAACAAAAAGCATACTCCACCCGTAAGGTAATTAAGATAAATAATTTAAGGAATTTAAGATAGTCATTAAGCATACACTGAAGTTTAGATGAAGCACAATTTCACATGTAGATTTCCCACATGGAAACTTAGTAATTATGAATAAAGTTTTTTTTTTTTTTTAAATGTCCCGCTCTGCTTTGGCATATGAAAGAAAATTTGTAATTCGTCTTTAATATATACAATTATATCGAATAAATCAGCAGTAGTCACCGTGTACTCCTGCAAGTAAGATTGTCATGCTTGTTTTATTTGTTTAGTAGATGTTCTGTTTGTACATTTAAAGTTATTATGTGTGTGTGTGTGTGTGTGTGTCTGTGTGTGTGTGTGGTTAGTTGTTCAGTCATGTCTGACTCTTTGAGACCCCATGGACTGTAGCAGCCCGCCAGGGTTCTATGTTCATGGGATTCTCCAGGCAAGAATATTGAAGTGGGTTGCCATGCCCTTCTCCAGTAAACTCACTATGCTGCTGCTGCTGCTAAGTCGCTTCAGTCCTGTCCGACTCTGTGCGACCCCAGAGATGGCAGCCCACCAGGCTTCTCCGTCCCTGGGATTCTCCAGGCAAGAACACTGGAGTGGGTTGCCATTTCCTTCTCCAGTGCAGGAAAGTGAAAAGTGAAAGTGAAAGTGAAATCGCTCAGTCGTGTCCGACTCTAGCGACCCCATGGACTGCAGCCTACCAGGCGCCTCTAAAACAGTGCAAATATTTTCTTCTTTACAGGCTCTCAAAACACTTTCACATTATAGGAAAACTCACAAATATAAACTGGAAAATGATCTTTATCCATAATACCCTCTTGTTAATCCTTTCTTTTTACCCTAACTGCAGTTGGCTAGATAAAGACCTCATAGCCTTCAAACTGCAGTTTGAAGTCTTACTTCCTTGGGAAACTGTGGTTCAAAGGCTAACTAATCATTCCCCGATTAGCTGATTGATCATGCTGCAAAATTATTTTTGCCTCTATCCCAACCCCTATCTGGGCTTCCCTGATGGCTCAAATGGTAAAGAATCTGCCTGCAGTGCAGGAGACTTGGGTTTGATCCCTGGGTCGGGAAAATCCCCTGGAAAAGGGCATGGCAACCAACTCCAGTATTCTTGCCTGGAGAATTCCATGGAGAGAGGAGCCTGGCAGGCAGGCTACAGTTCTTGGGGCCTGGAAGAGTTGGATACAACTGAGCGACTTATATTTTCACTTCAATCCTTATCTGTTTTTCCTCCAGATCACAATGTATGCAGCTGTGTTATCCATACTCATCACCTTGGCTAACTTTCTATCCAAACACTTAATTCTTCTGATCCATTTCTCTTGGATGATGTTTTCTACCGTTCTGTATCATAAGCAGGGAATATAAATGTGAACCTGGACTAGGAAATGGCAACCACTCCAGTATTCTTGCCAAGAAGCCTCATGGACAGAGGAGCCTGGTGGCTATAGTCCTTGCGGTCGGAAAGAGTAGGACACGACTGAGCACCTACACACACACACACACACACACACACACACACACAGTTTCAGATTATTGCTAAAGTTATATATAGCTTACAGTTAGCTTGCCTGTGATAGGAGACAGCTGTGCACACACTTGTATCAAACAGTCATTTCCCAATGTTATTCCTTCCTGCTTCATATTGGGTTCACATATTTTACTTTTCCCCACTATGTATATGGAGATTTCTGGGCATCAATTTAAAGGTTTCTCTGTGAAATGATGTGCTCCAGATCCGAACCTACAATCATTTTCCTTCTGAAAGAAAATAAAACTCTGTTCTCATTGATATGTGCTGCATTTTCTATATGTGACTATAATGATTTTTTTTTTTACTCTCATCTTCCCATTCATTAATGAAGATGTTAAATAAACTGGGCTTTGCAGAGGTCCCCAAGGCCCAAGTACCAGGTATTTTCCAAGTGGTTTGATTGCTGTTTATCATGACTTTTTTTTTCCCCTACCCATTCTTCAGCTGTTTTCAATTCATGTGACAGTGCTCCCATGCAAGTCAATTTGAATTAATTTTGCAAGCAAAATGCTTTATGGTTCTGAGTACATAATCTGCCTCTCCCACAGAGAAAAAAAATATACTGTAATCATCCAGCATTCCTGTTGATTATTTCCATTAAAGGCAGCAGGGGGAGAGAGAATGTTCAAGACTCCTCTCTCATTTGAAGTTTTTTGAGCTCTTTGCTATTCATTACCTTATTCTCTCTCCCTTTTTTTCCCCTTTGTGCCATTCAGTGCTTGTACTAATGCAGAAAATGATGGTCCAAACCGTTCAGCCTGACATCTCTCTTTTCTGGAGCCTGGGGCTGCTGTCTTTTTGATCTTACATCCCACCACTCTTCCCTCCATATGATCTGACTTCTCTCTTTTTAATTCCCCAAAGGATTAATGTAAATTTGTACCTCTTGAATGGATTACTTTCAGTATTCCACCTTTTACCCTCCATATAGCCCATCTTAAAGCTAGTAATTTTTCCAAGCCCAGTTTAAGTTATACAACATGAAGCTTTCTTTTACCACCTGCAAAGGTGATCACTGCCTAGTCTGTCAGAATTCAGCACTTCCCATGTACTGAATACACTAAAAATTATTTACAGTGTTACCAGTGTTTGAGTGTGACTTTTTTAATCTTCTCTAGTGTAAAGACCTTTCTGTTGTTACTTGTAGCGCGCTGTCCTATGCCTTAAATATGTATTCACATTAATAGCATTTGTCACTGACAGATACATAACTAGGCATGAATCTGTAGGAAGCAGTGGTCATTCAGACCCAGAAGGCTGTAGATTTTTGTCTAAAATAGAACAGTAAAAAGAGACATCAAGGTTTGGATTTAGTCTTATTATTTGGTGTTATGCAGCTTGAACTAAGAACACTTTATTTTTATTATACAGCTAATTTTGCTGTTGCTGTTTAGTTGCTAAGTCATGCCTAACTCTTTGTGACCCCATGGACTGTAGCCCGCTAGGATCCTCTGTCTATGGGATTTCCCAGGCAAGAATACTGGAGTAGGTTGCCATTTCCTTTTCCAGGGGATCTTCGTGATCCAGGGATCGAATCTATATCTCCTGCTTGGCAGGTGGATTCTTTACCACTATACCACCTGGGAAGCTACAACTAATTTCCCCAAAATATTGTTATGTGCTAAACAGTGAGATTACATTGATATATAGGACTCACTTCCTTTCTTCAACTACTCAGTGGATAAGTTTGAATGATGTTCATTAGAGCTGTGAAATACAGAGTCTGCAGAAACTTTCTGGGGCCCTCTCTGTATTGAGTTCAATCCAAATTACTAACTTGTAATATGTATTTGCCTCCTTAAAAGGCATTATGGTTAACATGGAGACTTTGGAATCAGCTACTCTAGATTCATATTCTGATACCAGCCCTCACTACCTAATGTGTAGCAAGTTAATCTCTCTGTGTCTCTCTTTCCTCATTTATAAATCATGAGGAACATGATTTATACTGAACAACCTTCTCGTAACGTTTAGAATGAGACAACGATGTGATGCTTAGCACAATGCCTGGTTAACTCAAAACCCAAGATCAATTTGAATAGCTGAAAAAATGAAAGAAAAGGATTGGGCATGCTTTCATGAGCTAGGAAGTGGTTGCCCCCTCTCTCTGGTTCCTACTTTTGACTAGGCGTTTGTTCATTTTTCTCTCAGGACAGCAGATTTCTTTGCTTCACTCCCACATGGCTTTCGAGATCTTCCCTGGTAGCTCAGTTGGTAAAATATCTGCCTGCATTATAGGAGACCCTGGTTCTATTCTTGGTCAGGAAGATCCCCTGGAGAAGGGATATGCTACCCACCCAGTATTCTTGGGCTTCCCTGATGACTCAGATTGTAAAGAATCTGCCTGCAATGTGGGAGACCTGGGTTCGATCCCTTAGTTGGGGAGATTCCTTGGTGGAGGGCTTGGAAACCCACTCCAGTATTCTTGCCTGAGAATCCCCATGGACAGGGGAGCCTGGTGGGCTACAGTCCATGGAATTGCAAAGAGTTTGACACAGCTGAGCAACTAAACACACACATGGCTTTCACCCAATTTCAAATTTGAAGGACCAGCTCAGACTGACTGGGAATGTTCTAAATTGCATATAGAAAGATTTTGATCAGTACCATTCAGTTCTGTCAACCATCACTGATTCAGATAAAACCAGCTGGTTTGAGGAAGGAGAGTTCTTTGATACTCATATTTAATTGATCTATTTGACTAATTTAAAATCTTACTAATATATGTCCCACTATTCTTTTATTCTAAACTTCACTGTAACCAGTGATTCTACATCTTTGGTTATCATCATTCTGTTCTGTAACACAAATATCACTGTGCCTCCATGCTACTTTCTGGTATACATCTAGTTATTATGAGTAAGAAGACTAATAACATCCTGTTAGCTCATCGTTTCCTTAGAGGCCAAGAAAATCACCCTTGTGTATGCTGACCTGGTTATGAGAGTCCCTACGCTGCATCGTAAGCCAAGTCTCCTGCTTAGAAGCAAGTTACAGATACAAAAATATGGAAACAAAAGAGGAGGGCAGTCTTTACTGTTGAGTAATAGTCTTTACAGTCTTTGACATCAATTAATGCTTTTCTTATGTGGGATTGCCTTCTGTGATTTCAACACTTCCAAAGTGTTATTCAGAATATTTAATGCCATAGGTTATGAATCTGAACTTACTCAGAAAACATGTTCCAATTCAGGGTTATTTCTTAACACTTGATCTAGAGCATAGATAATGGAAATGTACATATGTTTCATGAATCCTTCATGTATTCCACTCCACATTATATACATCCGGACAGGACAGCTGCCAGAACTGTTGGAGAAGTTTCATTTTAAAGAGTTTTGTGCAGTTGGGTACGCATGAACTTTTAATTGATTATAACATGCAAATATGTAATAAGCTGAAGAATCACAGGCTGTGCTTTGATTACAAATTATTTAAATAATGGAGGATTATTCAGTTTGTGTCACAGATAGTTCCAGTCTGCACAGTTAAAGGCCAAATGATGAGTATAATCCTGAAAAATAAAGTCGTTTCATTAAACAAGCCTCCCTGGCTTACTGTTTGCTTTATTTTGATGCCAGATTGAATAATAGGATTTTTAAAGGTAATTTAACAGTGATAGTGTATTGCATTTTTATCATCTTAGAATTTTGGAATTCTTTTACACTTGTAAAATATACAGATGAAATAATTATGATAAAAGTATCATATAATTTCAGTGCTAATGTCAGGAAAATTAAAGTGGTTCCAAAAAGTGTTGTTAATATGGAGGGTGAAAAGTAGCTATAATGTCATCATATGTTGATAGTATTTTCTTGCTAGCCAATCATCAGTAATTTTCATGGAAGCTTTATTCATTAGTGCCCTGAAATTTATACCTGACATATACATTTAATATGTAGAGTGTATTTTTTGAAAGTAGAAATGAGCATGCAGATACATTGTCATATATGATGTCAGTAAAACGTTGAAACTGGGATCTTTCAGGGAACTTCGTTGTATCATCAAGTGGAAAATTAAAGACTTAGCCGAGAAAAATAATAAACCACAGGATTTTATAGTTGAAGTTCTTCATGTTATTTGAAAAATATGATCAATATTTCCAATATACCTAAAAGAGTTGATTTTTTTTAGAGTTGGTTTTTTAAAAAAATGAATTCATATAGTATAAAACTATTAAAATCTCCACCACATAAAGAACAGCACTAAAAATGAAAACAATAATGGTAACAGCATGAATTAAAATTGCAAGTGTTCCAAACCTTAGTTACCTCAGTTTATTCATTCATTAAATAAGAATTGTTTGTATTGTTGCTTTTGTTCAATCATTAAGTCATGCATGAACTGCACAAACCAGGTTTCTCTATCCTTCACTATCTCCTCTTTGAGAGTTTACTCAAATTGACGTCCACTGAGTTGGTGATGCCATCCAACAGTCTCATCCTCTGCTGCCCTCTTCTTCTCCTGCCCTCAATCTTTCCTAGTATCAGGGTCTTTTCCAATGAATCGGCAGTTCGCATCAGGTGGCCAAAGTATTAGAGCTTCAGCTTTAGCATCAGTCCTTCCAACGGATATTCAGAGTTGATTTCCTTTAGGATTGACTGACTTGATCTTCTTGCGATCCAGGGGACTCTCAAGAGTCCTCTCCAGCACCACAGTTCAAAAGCATCAATTCTTCAATACTCAACCTTCTTTATGGTCCAGTTCTCACATCCATATATGACTAGTGGAAAAACCATAGCTTTGACTAAACAGACCTTTGTTGCCAAAGTGAGGTCTCTGCTTTTTAATAAACTGTGTAGGTTTTTCATAGATTTCCTTCCGAGAAGCAAGCATCTTTTAATTTCATGGCTGCAGTCACTGTTTACGGTGATTTTGGAGTGCAAGAAAATAAAATCTGCTGTTGTTTTCAGTTATTTTTTCCCTTTTAATTGCCATGAAGTGATGGGACCATATGCCATCATCTGAGTTTTTTGATGTTCAGTTTTAAGCCAAATTTTTCACTCTTCTCTTTCACCAGCATCAAGAGGCTCTTTAGTTCCTCTTCACTTCTGTCATTAGAGTGGTATCATCTGCATATCTGAGGTTGTTGATATTTCTCTTGGCAATCTTGATTCCAGCTTATGACTCATCCAGCTTGGCATTTCACATGATGTACTTTGTATTAATATTAAATAAGCAGGGTGACAAAGCCCACCCTGAGGGCTCTACTCTCTTGACTGTATCTCCTGAAGGTCCTACTTCCCAATACCATCACGTCAGGATTTCAACTTCCAGAAGTACAAGCTGGACTTATAAAAGGCAGAGTAACCAGAGACCAAATCGCCAGCATTCATTGGATCATATAGAAAACAAGGGAATTTCAGAAAAATATCTACTTCTGCTTCATTGACTACACTAAAGTCTTTGACTGTGCGGATCACGACAAACCTTGGAAAGTTCTTAAAGAGATGGGAGTACTAGACCATCTTACCTGTCTCGTGATGAACCTGTATGCAGATCAAGATGCAACAGTTAGAACCTTACATGAACAACTGACTGGTTCCAAATTGGGAAAGGAGTACATCAAGGCTGAAGAAGGGCTGACTTCTGACTGATGCTTTTTCCCAAGTTGATATTTACTTTAGTAGACTGAGTAGATTTAATAGATTATCTGAAACAGAAAATGCATGTGTCAATGCATAGGTTAAGCCAAAAGGATTCTATACCCAAGTAAGTTTCAAAAATATTAAATGAAATAGAATTAAGCATATTTCTCTACTTTTTTCATTATACTAAACTTTTAGAGATTAATGATCATGCAGGTCTTCCAAATAATTTGATCAAGAAGTATTTTACTCACTGTAAGTATGAACATCTTTATGAAGGATGTTCAGCGGAACACAATTTAGGAAAAAACATTTTTTAAAAGAAATTTTTAAAAAACATATCTGGATGCTGTGATAACAGAAATAAGAATAAAGAAATATATGTTTCCCCTTTGTCATAATGGTATATGGAACATTGCCTAAGAATCACTTCCTTATGCATGATGAAATTCTAAGGCATCATAATAACAACTAGCTAGTTTGTCACTGGAAATTGCAGCCTATACATAATTTTGGGACACATTAGACTTATTTTCCATTCTTATTGTGCAGACTAGGTGACCTAGACATGCAAGCCATGGTTGGAGAGAACTTCAAATCTGCTCTTTCTAAATGTCAGAGAAATTCCATTTTCACTTACATAAATGAGAAACAAAATAATTTATATTATGCTCTAATTATACATCAATATAATGTCATCTGTTACTACATGGTAGAATAGAGAATGAAGCCATATAAAAACCCCACAGTTTTACTGAATAAATGTTTTCTAAAAAAATGGAGTAACTTTTCCATCAACTTGAGCATCGCATGTACACAAATGGACTTTCTAAATAACACTTAGATTCAAAATTATGTGATTTTGCATGCTTCTGCTGCTGCTGCTAAGTCGCTTCAGTCATGTCAGTCTCTGTGCCACCCTGTAGATGGCAGCCCACCAGGCTCCTCTGTCCCTGGGATTCTCCAGGCAAGAATACTGGAGTGGATTGCCGCTTCCTTCTCCAATGCATGAAAGTGCAAAGAGAAAATAAAGTCACTCAGTTGTGTCCAACTCCTAGCGACCCCATGGACTGTAGCCTACCAGGCTCCTCCGTCCATGGGATTCTCCTGGCAAGAGTACTGGGGTTGCATATAACTTTGAAATCATGCTTTTGAACTTAATTTCTTGAGTAGTTTATTTGTTAATTGTTTTGTCCAACAAATATATATCCCTCAAACTAGAATGCTTAGAATTACACTGGACACTCAGGATACAAAGTTACAAGATTTTCATTGACTTTTTGAAAAACATCTGCTATAGCTGGAGCCAAATACATAAAGAAGTTCAGGTCTTGTAATGAAAGTTTTTTATAATGAAATTTGAACTCCAAATTCAATCCATAACATTTAAATATTCTATCAAAATAATGACGTAGCTAATAGTGATGTCTTCTGTGGACTCTGGTAAGCAATTTATGTATTTGGTGATGTGTTAGTCTTCTACTGTGATATTTATAAAACCTCAGAGGTTCAAAAGTGTTTTTCATTATTGCAATAAATTCATGTTTTATTTCTCCATTGCCAGTGACAAATTTAAATGTCAAGCCTTATTTGACATAATGCCCATTTTCCAAATGTAAATTGTTACTCAAAGTGTGACTTAGATATATGTTAACATTTATTGAAATATTTTCTTTTAATAAATATTAAAATAACTGCTAATACACCCGCATATTGCTATCTGGATGTTATCTGTGTCAGTTGGTGATACCAAAATTAGGTTTACTTATTTTTAACCATAAATTGAATCAGTTGTTACATTGTTGATGATTTCTTATCATGTAGCTACAACCATGGAGACAAGAAGATTTTTAAATTTAGCTCATTTTTGCAATGGTCTCCTTTTGTGAATTAGGTCAAGTAGGTCAATTACTAAATCTTTCTAGAGATGAAAATATCAATATACCTTATCGAAGAACTGGGAGAGAAATATAAGCACTGTTTAAATGGATGATATCTTAATATTTCTGACTGTCATAGCTGGTATCACTTGATTGGAGGAGATTAGTTCAACTCCTTTGTTACATACTATACGATTACCTCTGCACATGACAGCAGGAGCATATAGAATATATGAAAATCCTTCATAGATGTGTGTCTTCTACACAGTCTGGGAAAAAGGCAATTAATCATCTTATATTACATAGTATTATATTTATTATATATAATATATGTATATATTAAGAATGTGGATAATTCTTAAAGAGATGGGGATATCAGACCACCTTACTTGCCTCCTGAGAAATCTATATGCAGGTCAAGAAGCAACAGTTAGAACTGGATATGGAACAACAGACTGGTTCCAGATTGGGAAAGGAATACATCAAGGCTATATATTGTCACCCTGCTTATTTGACTTATATGCAGAGTACATCATCCAAAATGCCAGGCTGGATGAAGAACAAGCTGGAATCAAGATTTCTGGGAAAAATATCAATAACCTCAGATATGCAGATGACACCACCCTTATGGCAGAAAGTGAGGAAGAGCTAAAGAACCTCTTGATGAAAGCGAAAGAGCAGATTTTTATAAAAAAGTTGGCTTAAAACTCAACATTCAGAAAACTAAGATCATGGCATCTGGCCCCATCAGTTCATAGCAAATAGATGGGGAAACAGTGGAAACACTGGCTGACTTTATTTTTCTGGGCTCGAAAGAGCAGATTTTTATAAAAAAGTTGGCTTAAAACTCAACATTCAGAAAACTAAGATCATGGCATCTGGCCCCATCAGTTCATAGCAAATAGATGGGGAAACAGTGGAAACACTGGCTGACTTTATTTTTCTGGGCTCCAAAATCACTGCAGATGATGACTGCAGCCATGCAATTAAAAGACCCTTGCTCCTTGGAAGAAAAGTTATGTCCAACCTAAAGAACATTAAATAAAGAGATTCAATAAAAAGCAGAGACATTACTTTACCAACAAAGGTACACTTAGTCAAAGCTATGGTGTTTCCAGTAGTCATGTATGGATGTGAGAGTTGGATTATAAAGAAAGCTAACTACCAAAGAATTGATGCTTTTGAACTGTGGTGTTGGAGAAGACTCTTGAGAATCCCCCTTGGACTGAAGGGAGAACAAACCAGTAAATCCTAAAGGAAATCAGTCCTGAATATTCTTTGGAAGGACTGATGCTAACACTGGAACTCCAATACTTTGGCCACCTGGCACGAAGAAGTGACTCATTTGAAAAGATCCTGATGCTGGGAAAGTTTGAAGGCAGGAAGAGAAATGGATGACAGAGGATGAGATGGTTGGATGGCATCACCAATTCAATGGATTTGAGTTTGAGCAAGCTCCAGGAGTTGGTGATGGACAGGGAAGCCTGGTGTGCTGCAGTCCATGAGGTTGCAAAGAGTGGGACAGGACTGAGCGACTGAACTGAACTGAATCATCTTATATACTGTATATGGTAAATTGGCAGTTTCAGAAAACAATAGACCCCCAAGTACAATAATTCTCTTCATGTGGCTTTTTTTCTATCATCTCAGTCTATTGTTACATTTAGTAGATTTCCCTGTATAACACTGCTCTATATCTCTCTTTTCCATGTAGCGATTTATATAGGAGATCATATACTATAGACCTTAATAACATAAAGGAAAATCTGTTTTCTTAGTTCAGTTCAGTCACTCAGACATGTTGTTGGTTATCTAAATCTTAAATATCCTTAGTACCACAGTTAATAAAAAGAATCATGTGCAATAAATACTGAACTTTGCAGTGGTCATTTCATCTGTAATTTTCTCTTTTTTACAGAATTTATTTATAAATATTTATGAAATTTCTTCCTTTACACATGAAATTATTTTCAATATTTTGTGTCTTTAAAGACATCTGTTGTTGTTGTTTAGTTGCTTAGTCATTATTGCAAACCCATGGGGTGTAGCCTTTCCATGGGATTTTCTTGGCAAGAATATTGGAGTGGGTTGGTATTTCCTCCTCCAAGGGATCTTCCCCACCCATGGATCTAACTGGATTTCTCCTGTATTGGAGGCAGATTCTTTACTCTGTTGAGCCACCTGGGAAGCCCCCTTAAAGACATATACCTTAAAATTTGTTAGAATGTTGTGAGAGAGGTAAAACCAGGGTTAATTTTGTTATGATTTTAAAAGGAAATGCACTGATTAGTAACAGTAAGTGAAAGTTCTTGCCCCCATCCTTAGTCAGCAAGTCACGTATCCATTAATAGGTGGAAGCCACATTCGTCAGTAAATTTGTGAATCACTAACCTAAAAGACATTGAATAATGACACATCAACCTAAAAGCATTCACTTTATGGTTTTGGGATATCACCAAAATTATTTTTGTATTTTAAATAATTCAATAAATTTTTTTTATTATTTTGTAATTATTTTAGCTCTTTCTATTTAACTTTTCCTGAAGCATAACAATTATTTCCATTTTACCTCTACATGTTATTTGACCAAATTCTGTTTTCCCAGTTTCTGATGTGTATCATAATTAGTAAAAGTGAAATGTGAGATTAGTTGTTAGATCATAGAGATTTTTTTGTCCATTAATCATTAGCACTAATGGTACAAATATATACATTTTTAGCATTTTCTAGTTTTACTTGAAAGTAAGCAATATTATCAAATCAAGCCTTAAACTTTCATTGCTAATTACAATAGTTGCCATAGTGCTATTTAGCACATGGTTGTTAAAACACATAATTCATTTGTTTCTAAGAGCAAGATACTCTGTATTCAAAATCTTTGATGTGATTTCATTAAGAATTTTTTGTTTTATTTTTCTGTCACTCATAATAATAGACACAATCCATTATATAAGGCAGAAATATACTTACCAAGCAGTCACTATGAAGCTATTGACCTCAAAGTCTTTCTTTTTATTGAAGTAGAGTTGATTTATAATACTGTGTTAGTTTCAGGTGTATAGCAAAGTGATTGTTATTTTTTTCAGGCTATATTTCATAATATGTTATTACAAGATACTAGATATAATTCTCTGTGCTCTACAGGTAAACTCTGTTGCTTATCTATTTTATGTATAGTAGTTTGTATCTGTTAATTCCTAGTTTTTCCCTCCCTCCTTCTCCCCTTTGGTAACCATAAGTTTGTTTTCTATGTCTGTGAATCTATTTCTGTTTTATATGTAGATCATTTGTATTGTTTTTAGCTTCCACATATATGTGATGTTACATGCTATTTGCCTTTGTCTGACTTTGTTTAATATTCCCTAGGTCCATCTGTTTTTGTTGCACGTGACTATATTTCATTCTCTTCTATGGCTTAGTAGTATTCCATTGTGTGTGTGTGTGTGTATACTACATTTTCTTAAGCCAGTCGTCTGTTGATAGGCACTTGGATTGTTTTCATGTCTTGGCTACTGTAGATAAAGCTGCTCTGAACATTGAGGTGCATGTGTCTTTTCAAATTGGAGTTTACATTTTTTCCTGACTATATACCTAGGAGTGGGGTTGCTGGTTCACATGGTAGTTCTATGTTTAATTTTTTGAGAAACTGTTTTCCATACTGGTTTCACCAATGTACATTCCCACTAACAGTATAGGAGGATTCCCTTTCTCCACTCCCTCTCCAACATTTATTATTTGTAGACTTTTTGATCATGGCCATTCTTACCTTATTGTGCTTTTGATTTGCATTTATCTAATAGCAGGATTCAGCATCTTTCCATATGCTTTTTGGCTATCTGTATGTCATCTTTGGAGAAATGCCTATTTAGATCTGCCCATTTTTTGACTGAGTTGTTTGTTTTTGCTGTTGAGTTATATGAGTTGTTTATATATTTTGAATATCAACCTCTTGTTTGTTGCATCATTTGAAAATATTTTCTCTCATTCCAGAAGTTGTGTTTTCATTTTGTTGATTGTTTTTTTGCAAAAGTTCTTAAGTTTGCTTAAGGTCCATTTATTTATTTTACTGAGCGCAGAGTTTTTATGTCTAAGTCTCCATGGAGTGGCTCTTCTCAATATACACAGAATTCCAAAATCCTAGAGCCTTCTGCCTCATATGGTTATCTCAAAAGGTTAAAGAGACAATATTTCCTTTCTAGCACTTACTGTAAACCTGAAATTATGTTATATCATATTAATTTTATGATTGTATGCCTCCTATGATAGTATGTTAAGTATGTCTCCGTGTGTGCTAAGTTGCTTCAGTCGTATCCAACTCTTTGCAACCCCATGGGCTGTAGTCCAGGTTTATCTGTCCAGGGAATTCTCCAGGCAAGATACTGGAGTGGGTCACCATGCCCTTCTCCAGGGAATCTTCCCAACCCAGGGATTGAACCCAGGTCTTCCACACTGCAGGTGGATTGTTTACCATCTGAGTCAGCAGGGAAGCCCAAGAGTACTGGCGTGGGTAGCATATTCCTTCTCTAGGATATCTTCCCCAAATCAGGAATCGAACTCTGTTCTCCTGCACTGCAGGAGGATTCCTTACCAGCTGAATTATGAGCGAAGCCTGATATTGTGTATATTAGTTATTATTACATACTTTGATATCATTTTGTGAGACATAAGGCCTAGGAGCCTAACTTCTTTTAATTAAAAAGAAATTTTTGTATTAAAAGAAGTATAAATAGAAAAAAACTTTTTACTTGGAATATGATTTCTAAGATTTATGTCTAGGTTAGTTACAAGTTATATGGGAGAGCTACCTTTTCATAAGCTAAAGTGACTAAACCCATTTTATGCAAATCATTTGGTAATAAATTGTCATATAATGACTCTGTGCCCTTAAAATTAAATCTTAATACACTATCTGACAGTTCTCAGCTTTGCTGAGTTTCTGCACGACACACCAATCACTCTGTTCTTATTAATAATTTAAGTTACATGAACTTGAAGTTCAAATACTGTGCATAGTTTACCTCAGAAGCCAGACCAGGTGCATTCTGTAAGGCATCATTCACTCCCTCTTTTTTATAGACAAAACCTAACAAGCATCTCCTAGAATTATGCAATAGTTACGCCTCTCATCAACCAACTCATCAACTGATGAGTTTTAAAAATTAAGTCTAAAGCATTCCCTAAATCAAAACCCATAAACTACCTGCTATTATCACTATTATTTTATTAAAATAGAATTCTAATTCCAAAATAATGAGAAGCACATAGTCCTCAAATAAATAATAATCCATTAAATTGAACAAACTGGGTTTTGTGAAATAGCTCACCATTTTTCTCATTTCTTTAAGAATTAGTGAAGATTTTGTCAGGGTCCCTTGGCTAATATTTGAACATGATATAAAATTTGTATTTTCATTTATAGACTGGAACACTTAACTTCTTGTCCAGGGTTTTAAAACTCTTCCATGTTTCCTCAAACTTGAATGTAAATTCACCCAGGTCCATATGTGAACATATAAGCAAATTAAAGTGCAAATATTTTTCAAGAAAACCTTTCATTGCTATGATGCTTACCATTATTTCTAAATCAGTGTATATACCCAGAATCTAGTTGGTAGATTTAATAAAAAAAAAAAAAAAAACCACTTTACTTAGTTTACAGTTCATCTTTGAAGAGTATACTGAATAAAATACTTTTTAGGGTTGACTCTAACCAAAAAAGTTACTTTTCTGTAGAATAAAGCATCTCAACACAATACAATTACACAGGGAGAAATATCAATAACCTCAGATATGCAGATGACACCACCCTTACGGCAGAAAGTGAAGAGGAACTAAAAAGCCTCTTGATGAAAAGTGAAAGTGGAGAGTGAAAAACTTGGCTTAAAGCTCAACATTCAGAAAACGAAGATCATGGCATCCAGTCCCATCACTTCATGGGAAATAGATGGGGAAACAGTGGAAACAGTGTCAGACTTTATTTTTCTGGGCTCCAAAATCACTACAGATGGTGACTGCAGCCATGAAATTAAAAGACGCTTACTCCTTGGAAGGAAAGTTAAGACCAACCTAGATAGCATATTGAAAAGCAGAGACATTACTTTGCCAACAAAGGTCCGTCTAGTCAAGGCTATGGTTTTTCCTATGGTCATGTACGGATGTGAGAGTTGGACTGTGAAGAAGGCTGAGCACCGAAGAATTGCTGCTTTTGAACTGTGGTGTTGGAGAAGACTCTTGAGAGTCCCTTGGACTGCAAGGAGATCCAACCAGTCCATTCTGAAGGAGATCAGCCCTGGGATTTCTTTGGAAGGAATGATGCTAAAGCTGAAACTCCAGTACTTTGGCCACCTCATGCGAACAGTTGACTCATTGGAAAAGACTCAGATGCTGGAAGGGATTGGGGGCAGGAGGAGAAGGGTATGACAGAGGATGAGATGGCTGGATGGCATCACTGACTCGATGGACATGAGTCTGAGTGAACTCCCAGAGTTGGTGATGGACAGGGAGGCCTGGCATGCTGCGATTCATGGGGTCACAAAGAGTCGGACACGACTGAGCGACTGATCTGATCTGAATATGAGGATGCTAGAGCAAGTTGGCCTGACTGAATTATTTTAACCTTAAGACTCCCATCTAAGGCTTAATCGTACTCTTTGCTGCTGCTGCTAAGTCGCTTCAGTTGTGTCTGACTCTGTGCAACCCCATAGATGGCAGCCCACCAGGCTTTCCCGTTCCTGGGATTCTCCAGGCAAGAACACTGGAGTGGGTTGCCATTTCCTTCTCCAGAGGCTTCAGCAAAATAGAATCTAAGTGAACCCTTAATCTGAGAATTTAATGGACTGTAGCCTTTCCTTTGAACTCACACTACTGATGGTAATGTTAGTGCCTGATGAACTCCCTTTTTCCCCCAAATCTCTAACATGCCCAGAAACACAGCCACATACAGACACACTGATACACACAACCCGATACTAGACAAAGAAAAACACTCAGAAGATGTCTAGGACTAAACATGTCAACATGCTAGGAGTCCTAATAAAACTATCACATTCTGGAACCCTGTGGAAGGGTTTTCTGGGTTTGACTCAGTATTTGAACTCTTATTCTTACCCCTGGGTGCCTGACTTTGCTTTTGGTTCTGTTTTTTTTTTTTTCCTGTACTATGATTTTTTAACCTTTCTCACTTTTTGGTGTCCTCTTTCATTTATTCAACAAAATAATGCTTATTATAAATCAATTTGTACTAGTACTGTGTACACTGTAAATGGAGAAATGAAAGACAAAGCTCCAGGCTGCACATAGTGTAATGGAGGAAACAGGCTGTAACTATTAATTCATAAGCATTATCATTCACTTACTATGTGTCAGTGACTGTGTTTGACATTGCAGAATCAAATACGAATATCTTATCTCCACTTGCAAATGGCTTAAAACCTAGATTTTAATACATTTGTTTGTCCCATCCTTCTGGCCACAGCAGTAGTAGCCATTTCTGTGTCTTAGATATCTGTCTTCCAGGTTGGTGCGTATTGTCATAGCCCCAGCATAAGTGAGGAAGGAGGCAATTTGTGTAAACAAGTGATGTTTCCCAAATGATTTTCTTTCTTTTTTTTGCTGTTGTTTAACCTCATAAAACTTGACAGCAGTGTTAGTTATTCAAACTGGGCTATATCCTGATTAAGGGGAGAATCATTTTTCTAAGAATGATGTTAGCAATTACCCTGTTGCTTTTCGTAATGAGTTTTGATAGATTATGGAAAAATGGAGACTTGGTTCTTAGTGATATCTGTGTAAGCACTAAAGTATGCTCCTCCTGCTCTTTTTCCTGCCTATCTGTAAGAAGGAAAGACATTATCACCTTGTTTTTTTCCTACTTTGTTCCCACATATGGTAAGGCATTGAGACCTTTCTAAGTTTATACAATTCCATTATCTGATTCCTCAAGTTTCCAGAGTCATTTTCTTAATACATTTTTTTCAGTTTCTCCTTATTGCTGAAATCTAAATTTCTTTTCTATTTAAACATATCTTTAAACAAACAAAACTCCAGCCAACACCATAGGCCACTTTCATTTCATAGCAATATATGTATAACTATTCGAGTACTGAAATATTATGTTAATTTTAATTTTTATTAATAAAAAAGTTACATAGACCAGCAGATAGGAGATTTTGAGTGATCATACATTCTGTATAACTGTTAGAGACAAAATGTAAAGAAAATAAATTGAAAAATTTAAAAATTAAAGTGTAACATATCTTTACTAAAATGGTAGTTGTTTTCTCACAGGAAAAAAAAAATGAATGAGATTCAAATACTGTGAAGGATATCACATTAATTTAATTATTAACATTTTTCAAAGGACATTGTGCATTAGATTATAATTGAGTCAAAGGGAACACATTTTTAAAATCCAGCTCAACTTTTTTCTTTGTATTTCTAAATCTGAAGTCTGGACCTCATCTGGGCCTCATTCAGTGCAGTTCAATCACTCATTTGTGTCTGACTCTTTGTGACCTCATGGACTGTAGCACGCCAGTCCTCCCTGTCCATCACCAACTCCTGGAGCCCACACAAACTCATGTCCATTACGTTGGTGATGCCATCCAACTGTCTCATCCTCTGTTGTCCCCTTTTCCTCCCGCTTTCAATCTTTCCCAGAATCAGGGTCTTTTCCAATGAGTCAGCTCTCTGCATCAGGTAGTCAAAGTATTAGAGTTTCAGCATCATCATCCTTCCAATGAATATTCAGGACTGAGTTTCTTTAGGATGGACTGGTTGGATCTCCTTACAGTCCAAGGGACTCTCAAGAGTCTTCTCCAACACCACAGTTCAAAAGCGTCAATTCTTGGGCACTCAGCTTTCTGTATAGTCCAGCTCTCACATCCATACATGACTACTGGAAAAACTGTAGCTCTGACTAGATGGACCTTTGTTGGTAAAGTAATGTCTCTGCTTTTTAATAGGCTGTCTAGGTTGGTCATAATTTTTCTTCCAAGGGGCAGGCGTCTTTTAATTTCTTGGCTGCAGTCACCATCTGTAGTGATTTTAGAGCCCCAAAATATAAAGTCTGTCACTGTTTCCATTGTTTCCCCATCTATTTGCTATGAAGTGATGGGGCCAGATGCCATGATCTTAGTTTTCTGAATGTTGAGTTTTAAGCCAACTTTTTTACTCTCTTATTTCACTTTCATCAAGAGGCTCTTTAGTTCTTTTTTGCTTTCTGCCATCAGGGTGGTGTCATCTGCATATCTGAGGTTATTGATATTTCTCCCAGAAATCTTGATTCCAGTTTGTTCTTCATCCAGCCTGGCATTTTTCATGATGTATTCTGCATATAAATTAAATAAGCAGGGTAACAATATACAGCCTTGACATACTACTTTCCCAATCTGGGACCAGTTTGTTGTACCATGTCCAGTTCTAACTGTTGCTTCTTGACCTGCAGAAAGATTTCTCAGGAGGCAGGTAAGGTGGTCCGGTATTCCCATATCTTTTAAGAATTTTCCACAGTTTGTTGTGATCCACACAGTCAAAGGGTTTGGCATTGTCAATAAAGCAAAAGTAGATGTTTTTTTTGAACTCTTTTGCTGGGCCTCATATTAAGACAAAATATAGTCTTGAACATTTTGTTTAGCTTTCTAGAATGCCAGGATGTCTGCCAGAGGCAATCTCAAAGAGGAAATTTAGGAATTTAAATATGTTTAAAATTCTCAAGTAAAGAAAAAAAATATATATATTCTCACACACGTATATAGCTATATATCTAATGGTGATAAGAGATATTCCTTGTAAAAATTGAGTTTAAACTCCTTAGAAGTGGGCTGGAATGTTGGAGAAAGCATTTCAATCAGATGACAGAAGAATACGCTGCATCATGAAAGCAAGGTTTGCTGTTTAAGTTTTCTTAGTGCAGATGGTTTTCTACTTGGAGGATTTGAAAAGAAGAATCTATTTGACAGATATCCTGAGGACTCGAGTATTTTGCTGAAGGATCCAAAAGATGAATATATAGTACTGTTCTCTCAAAGAAATTTTTGTTTAGTTTGAGGAAAAAAGCATACTATAAATATCTATGAATTGGTGTTTTATAGTCTTCTACATTTATTGGATGGACATTTTTACAGAAATCTGGCTAGAAGTTATACTTACCCAAGAGAGGCTATGTATGTGATGAGAGGGTCAAGAGCAATGACTCTGAAGTAATGGTGTCAGAATCATAGTTCCATAATTCATTAACTTTCCTAGTTTTCCTTTCTAAATAATAATCACCTCCTCATTGGACTGTGGTGAGTATAACATGTGTTAAAGCATGCAAAATATTTAAGAAAGTTCTAGATATGTTTTTAGTTCTCCATAAATTTTAAATGATGATTATTATTTCATATTTTTGAAATACGTATTTCTGGATCTCTGGATTCTGTAGGTCATGTATACTACTCAAGAAGTCAGCATTTTTAATAAACCAACAGAGGTGGTAATGATGTAGTTGATGAATAAATCAGTGTTTGAGAACCTCTGTTGTAGGTCATTTAAATTGATACAAAGAATAAGAGAAAGTAGGAACTGGACAGTAATATTTTCAAGTAAAACAAGAAAAATGAAGATATGTATAAATACACATAGTTTAGAAGGAAATGAGAAAAATAAAAATTGAGTAGGTTTTACATAGAGAAATATTTAGCTAAGGCATATTATTTATGTAAGCACGACCCTATTAAGTCGAATAGGAATTCTGTGCACATATATACTTAGGAAAACCTGGTGAATATATATATACACATATACACACACACACTTACATCTATATGCATATACACACACACACACATACATACCTAAATGAGACTCAGTGCATCTTTTGTTGAATGTTTAATTCTGTGAGCTCTAAGGTATCTTAGCTAAGGAGAGGAGAAGGCAATGGCAACCCACTCCAGTACTCTTGCCTGGAAAATCCCATGGACAGAGGAGCCTGGTAGGCTACAGTCCATGGGGTCGCTAAGAGTCGGACACGACTGAGCGACTTCACTTGCACTTTTCACTTTCATGCATTGGAGAAGGAAACAGCAACCCACTCCAGTGTTCTTGCCTGGAGAATCCCAGGAATGGGGAAGCTGGTGGGCTGCCATCTGTGGGGTCGCACAGAGTCGGACATGACTGAAGTGACTTAGCAGCAGCAGCAGCTAAGGAGAAAAATGAATTAAAAAATGAGTTAAGATGCTTTAACTAGAAAACAATTACATTAGTCATTATTTATTTTTCATTTAAAGGTACATTTTCAAAACCAGGCTGCATAAATAAATTCAGTTATTTAATATCAATATGTTTTGTAGTTCTATATTCTTTATGGTTACTGATTGTACTTAAGTAGAATTTTGTATTCTATTGTAAATACCAAGGCATTTAATGGCTTTCCTCTCACAAAGATAACCTAGATTTTTAAAAAATGCTTAAATATATGTTTAATAATAATTGATGAATGTTGAAAGAATTTTGATCTCTCAAATATAATTTGTAATCACCTTTAAAGACATAGTTTTTTAGTTATGTATAAAACATTAAGCTGTTTATAATAAATCAGTGCAAATGCCTCTAAAGTTAGGCATTATTAACAGGTGTACATATGAAAACATCTTGCAGGTTGCCAATGTGATCAGTTACTTTTTTCAGGGCCCCTTCGTGGCAAGCTTCTGTGACTAGGATGACTATATATTTAACTCATTTATTAGTTGTACTCCATTATGAATGGAACATCTCAATATGGGAATACATTTATCTTCTTAGGAATGTAAGTGTATACTTTAGCACTGAATGTAAGAAAAACATAAACTATCAAATTGAGGGCATATCAGTTGTTCCTTAAATATCACTGCAGAAATGAGGTGTGTCAGTAGTAAGGCTATATGAAACCATAAAGTAAACACTTAGAGAAAGATCATAAAGAAAATGTTGCTGATTTAATGATGCTACAAGGTGGTCAGCTCTAAAATACAGCTCTAAATTTTTGTAAAAATTAATAAATTAAAAATATACTGAGATTTTCAATTAAAGCAAGAGATTTAATTATGAATATTGAGATCTGTAAGGGCTTCCCAGGTGGCTCAGTGGTAAAGAATCCACCTGCCATTGCAGGAGACGTGGATTCAATCCCTGGGTCAGGAAGATCCCCTGGAATAGGAAATGACAACCCACTCCAGTATTCTTGCCTCAAAAAGTCAATGGACAGGGGAGCCTGGTGGTCTAGAGTCCATGGGGTGCCAAAGAGTTGGACATGACTGAACAACTGAGCATTGAGATCTAGACAACTGTTTTATTTGCTTTTAGAAAATTTCCAGTATGTATTACTTTGTTACATTTTATAACAGTTACTTTTCTAGTATTTTTCTTTGTATATATATGATGTCCTTTTAGAGTTGAAATTAAATATAAAAAAATAGACTCTACTTCTTATTGGATATATATTAAAGAGCTTTTCTATTTCGTCTTACAACTTGCCTTCTTCATTTGTACCAAGTGAGCTGGACTATATGAACTGGAGTCATTATGGTTCATATACTTCTTTTTGGGGGATAAGTGAAAGATAATCTCGGTCCCAGTGTTTGAACTTAACATTTAGTTCAACTAATTAGATCTTATCAAGATAGAAATTTCAGCTACCATACCATTATAACTTTAACATTCCATTTTATGTGAACAGAAAAGAAACTGGTTAGAACAAATCTCAACATCACCTGAATAAATCCTGCTTTTGTGTGAGTCACTGAAGTTTTTAAATGCTATGTTTTGGCCACGAAATACAATTTTGCAGTCTTCTGAGGCTTCCATGGGCTTGTCAACTGTCACTTTTCTGTGATAATTATGGAGAGAAATACACAGATAAATGAAATTCACAGTGATTTGGGCAGCCCCCTATTTCACTAGATTCAATTCTCTTCACTATAAAACCTTTCCTGGAGCTGCCAAGTCTTAACAACATTTGACAGAATTGAGTTTAACCTTTTCTTTCTTTCCTTGCCATCTTCTGGTGAGAGTTATTATTGAGAGGAAAAAAATAGTGGCCAGAGCAAAAGGCTGGCAACATTTCAAGGTTGACATGCCAAGTGTTCTTTGACTAAGTTGCTTTTAGAAGAGGGAGGGAGAAAAAAATCACTCAAAAGTTCTTTCAGTTCCATTGCTGTACATCCCTGCAAACCACTGAGTAAAGCAAAGAGTCAGTCAAATGCTTTTGGAATTTCCATTCATTCATTCATTTTTCATTCATTCTTACATATAAACAATGATAGGTATTGAGTTTGTACATTTCTCCATGAATAATTCTAAATAGTGAGAATACGCTGATAATTGAGAACAAGTTTCTTGTCATAAAATGAATCCATTGGAGAAGGATGCATTTATGTAAACTGGCAAGAGAGTATAAATTAGGCATTATGAAAAATTTGTCAGTGGGGAAGAGTCAAAATTTAAGCCATTAACAGTATCCCAGTAAGTTCCTACCTCTAAGCAATTATCAGTCAGCACCTTAATTAAATTTCCCAAAGTATGTTCTGTGTATTTCTATAGAATGCTTAGGTGTGTTATAAATAAGAGAGTTCTCTGGCAATAAAAGCATGGAGAGTAGTATAACATGTAAAGCTAAATAAGATAATTTATTGCATAGCTTTACTATAATGATATGAATACTATACAGATTTATTTTATATATGTGTGTACAGTTCTCAAAGCTTTCAATATTATCTTAAAAACAGATACAGAAGGAAGAGCTTCATAGTTGTCTTGCAAATAAACACTTGCACTCCACAAAATATATAGTGGGATTCTAGTTGCATCTTTATTTTTAATCACTGAGTCATGTCTGACTCTTTTAGACCCCTGGAACTGCAGCATGCCAGGCTTCCCTGTCCTTCACTGTCTCCTGTTGTTTACTCAGACTCATGTTCATTGAGTCGATGATGCCATCCAGCCATCTTATCCTCTGATGCCCCCTTTTCCTTCTGCCTAAAATCGTTCTCAGCATCAGGGACTTTTCCAGTGAGTTGTCTGTTTGAATCAGATGACCAAAATACTGTAGCTTCATCTTCAGCTTCGGTCCTTCCAAAGAATATTCAGGGTTAATTGTGTGTAAGATTGACTGATTTGATCTCCTTGCTGTCTCAAGAGTCTTCCCCAGTACCACAATTTGAAAGCATTAAATCTTTGGCACTCAGCCTACTTTATGGGCCAGCTGTCATATCTGTACATGACTACTGGAAAAATATACCTTTGACTAGATGGACCTTTTTTGGCCAAGTGGTGTCTCTGCTTTTTAAGGTGCTCTCTAGTTTTGTCAAAGCTTTTCTTCCAAGGAGCAAGTGTTTCTTTTTAAATTTCAAGGCTGCAGTCACCGTCTGCACTGATTTTGGAGCCCAGGAAAATAAAACTGTCACTGTTTTCACTTTTTCCCCTTCAATTTGCCATGAAATAATGGGACTGTATGCCATGATCTTAGTATTTTGAATGTTAAATTTTAAGCCAGCTTTTTCACTCTCCTTTTTCACCCTTATCAAGAGGCTCCTTACTTCCTCTTGGTTTCTGCCATAAGAGTGGTATCATCTGCATATCTGAGGTTGTTGATGTTTCTCCCAGAAATCTTGATTACAGCTTGTGAGTCATCCATCCCAGGATTTCACATGATGCACTCTAAATGTAAGTTAAATAAGCAAGGTGACAATATACAGTCTTGATATACTCCTTCCCTAATTTTGAATCAGTCCATTGTTCCATGTCCAGTTCTAACTGTTGCTTCTTGTCCTGCACACAAGTTTCTCAGGAGACAGGTAAGGTAGTCTGGTATATTCCGATCGCTTTAAGAATTTTCCACAGTTTGTTGTGATCCATGCAGTCAAAGGTTTTAGCATAGTCAGTGAAGCAGAAATAGATGTTTTTCTGGAATTCTCTTGCTTTGTCTGTGGTCCAGTGAATGTTAGCAGTTTGATCCCTGGTTCCTCTGCCTTTTCTAAATCCAGCTTGTAGATCTGGAAGTTCTTGGTTCATGAACAACTGAAGCCTAGCATGAAGAATTTTGAGCATTTCCTTGCTGTCATATCACAATGAGTGCAATTGTATGGTAGTTTGAATATTTTAGTATTGACTTTCTTTGGGATTGGAATGAAAACTGACCTTTTCCAGTTCTGTAGCTACTGCTGAGTTTTTCAAATTTGCTGGCATTATTGGGTGCAGCACTTTAACAGCATCATCTTTTATTTATTTATTTATTTTTAAATTTTATTTTATTTTTAAACTTTACATAATTGTATTAGTTTTGCCAAATATCAAAATGAATCCGCCACAGGTATACATGTGTTCCCCATCCTGAACCCTCCTCCTTCCTCCCTCCCCATACCATCCCTCATAGCTCAGCTGGAATTCCATCACCTCCACTAGCTTTGTTGTGATGCTTCCTAAGGCCCCACTTGGCTTTGCACTCAGGGATATTTGCTTCTAGGTGAGTGATCACACCATTGTGGTTACCTGGATCATTAAGATCTGTTTTGTATAGTTCTGTTTATTCTTGCCACCTCTTCTTAATATCTTCTGCTTCTGTTAGGTCTGTACCATTTCTATCCTTTATTGTGCCCATCTTTGCATGAAATATAGGTTCTGACTACTTTTTATTCAGTCTTTCTCTGCATTCTTCAAATTGGATCCTTTTCATTGATCTAGACTCATGAATTTAGTGTATTTTTCCTGTTGAGTTGTACTTTTAGCACCATATGATTATATGGGTGTAATAAAACATAATTCATAGTAGTTTTGTTTATATTTAAAGATAAGTGTTTCACTGTATTTAAAATTTTCATGTCCCTGTAATCATTGTGTATTTGAGATCTTTATATAAATGAATGAATATTAACTTTTGTATAATGGTATATAGTAAGAATATAACATTTTATTCATTCTTAGTGATGGCAGTGGTTTCAAATGTTTGGCTGGTACAACATTGGAAATATCATCTTGGCATATCTATCTCTAGTCATATGTGAAAATCCTAGCTTAAAAAGTGTTAAATTTATCATGTATTGCCAAACAGCTCCATAAATTTGGCTACCAATGTATTCTCCCTTCAGCAGCATGGATGAGTTCCTGTTTCCTATAACCTTTCTAAAACTTGATTCCGTATCTGCCTGCATTTTCCCAAATAAACACACATTTAAATTAAAAAAAGTATCCTGTGTTCAGTAAGCTGCCAAAAGTAAAATAGGGAAATGTTATCAAAGAGTCTGAGATTTCCAAGAGTAAGGACTATGTATTAATATCTCATTGTGAATTAAAAAAAAGTTATAGAAGTATATTTAATTTACAATGTTGTGTTAGTTTCAGGTGTACAATGAAGAATCAGTTATGTATGTATCAGATCAGATCAGATCAGTCGCTCAGTTGTGTCCGACTCTTTGCGACCCCATGAATCGCAGCACGCCAGGCCTCCCTGTCCATCACCAACTCCCGGAGTTCACTCAGACTCACGTCCATCGAGTCAGTGATGCCATCCAGCCATCTCATCCTCTGTCATCCCCTTCTCCTCCCGCCCCTAATCCCTCCCATCACAGTCTTTTCCAGTGAATCAACTCTTCACATGAGGTGGCCAAAGTACTGGAGTTTCAGCTTTAGCATCATTCCTTCCAAAGAAATCCCAGGGCTGATCTCCTTCAGAATGGACTGGTTGGATCTCCTTGTAGTCCAAGGGACTCTCAAGAGTCTTCTCCAACACCACAGTTCAAAAGCATCAATTCTTTGGCGCTCAGCCTTCTTCACAGTCCAACTCTCACATCCATACACGACCACAGGAAAAACCATAGCCTTGACTAGATGAATACACAGTATATAATAGATAATATTAGAATACATAACTAATAAGTGAAAGTGAAGTGAAGTGAAGTGGCTCAGTCGTGTCCAATTCTTTGCGACCGCATGGACTGTAGCCTACTAGGCTCCTCTGTCCATGGGATTTTCCAGGCAATAGTACTGGAGTGGATTGCCATTTCCTTCTCCAGGGGATCTTCCCGGCCCAGGGATCGAACCCAGGTCTCCCGAATTGTAGACAGATGCTTTACCATCTGAACCACCAGGGAAGTCCTATTAGATAACTAATATGGACCCACTATATAGAACAGGGAATACTACTCAGTACTCTGTAATGGCCTATATGGGGAAAGAATCCAAAAAAGAATGGACATATGTGATCATGAGATACAGGGAAGCCTGGTGTGCTTCAATCCATGGGGTGGCAAAGAATCATATGTGACTTGATGACTGAACAGCAACAAATGTATATGTGTGTACATGTATCTGTTTGATACCTATTAGTTGTATAAAACAGAATAATCAAAGGAAGTCAGTGACAGTGACCTTCTGCAATTATGGATATACCCTTTATCATATTCAGAATCCTGTTTATAGTCCATCTATAAGTAGATATAGAAGTCTCAAATATTAATAAGATCCTTTAGGCTATAATTCTAAATTTAATTAATATAGTTCTTTATATATATAGAAAATGTATATTTTTGTACTATAACTAGACTTACCTGATGTCTGTATTTCCTACGTTTGTTTCCTCTTGTATACTGACAAAAGGGTTTGTGTTGATAAGGAGAGAAAAAGGCAATTAAAAACTTGGTTCAATTTTAAGATTAAAACCCCAGTGCAAAATTAATTTCACTGTTCTCATTTGTGGGTACTAACCTAGGGAAAAAAGGCCTCAAGATGATTAATGGTTAATATAAGAAGATACAGGAAAAATACTGGCAGAAGACCCAAGTAGGAAGAGCAAATATGAAATTTATCTTTCCTTCTGCTGTAACTTCACTAACGCTTTAAAGGTTTTTACAGAAATTGTCTAGAATTCTTAGCATTCTCAGAAAAATCCATTTCACAGTAATTCTCAAATAAAAAATTCATTAATAAAATACAATAAAATATTTACATTGAGTGGGTAGAAAATTTCTATAAGTATGTCAATCATTATCTTCAACTAGTAAACCCTATTATATTAATAATAACTCTATAGTTTAATGTAGGCCAGAGTTAAATTTGTGTTAAGCTAATGATCAAAAACATGTAAAAATGAACACTAAAAAATTGGAATTGTCATTTTAGAACTATCAAGAGACACTTAAAATTTTCATATTTTTACTAAAGTGTATACTTCTACTTAAGTAGCTGGTTTATATTGACAGAAGAATTTTGGCCAGAAAAGGCCCAACAAATACAAAGGAAGAAATTTCAGTAGATCCATGGCTGTTTCTTCTTTTACTTCCACCTCACAGAGAGCAGCCCTGGAGTTCTGAAAAATAAAGCTGTTCCATATGGAAGTTCCAGCTTCTGACTGTACAATAAAGTAACTATAGACACCCTCCATTTCTACAGCGTCCTTAATCCGACTGTGGCAAGTGGACGCTGTGAACTTTAATCTGTATAATGGCAATATAATCACTTAAACTTGAATAAACTCAAAGCTCCAATGTGGCTGTTTCCCAACAAAAACTGAGATGGAGATTTGTGTTGAATATCCAGTGACTATAAGAACATGATTAATGTGAGACATGGAGTTGATTATGGGTGCTGTTTGTAAAGCCTGCACCAGAAATATAATGTCTATTGAAAAATGAGGGTGGCATAAAGACCAGGACCACAGACAACATTATGTTTCCTGGTATATGTTTTAGGCTGGATAAATCATCCAGTGTTGCAAATGGTTTACTGAAACCTTTTTTCCTTTTTAAAAAAATTTTTTTGCCAGAATAGTGAGTATATATTGTATCCTTTTTGCCTACAACATTAAATGCACCAAAGGTTAATCTATTTTCATTAAACTGAATCCCAAGTGAAACAGTTTTTTCCCTCATTTACCTAAACTTTCATATTGCTTCAAAAAGAAGGCATCCCCATAGAATATTTAGCTGTCTATAACAGGACAGTATTTATATTGAAGAGAATAGTAATGCCACTCTAAAATTTTAAATGTTATTGAGAACATGTATATTTAAATAACACTTGAAGGACCATTCTCTAACATCTCATAATGACTGTCAGGAAGGAATTCTTCATTGTGAGTCTGTTTGTGAGTGTCTGTATCAGTGTCTGTGTGTGTGTATCCACCGTGAAACCCTGAAACACAGGAGAAACATATGACTCCTTAGATCTTAAAATCTCCGTGGTAAATGTGTACCACTGTCACTAATGCAAGTTTGTAAATTGAGATCACAGTCATCTTTTTGTAAAGATACGAACTCACAGACTAGGTGAACTTATGCAAGAGTACACAAAAGATTATTTATATTACTACAGTTTTACAAGTTATCAAATTTCTTGGTGTAACAGGACAGAAAATATACAGGGTAAGATACTATCTGGAGAAGGCAATGGCACCCCATTCCAGTATTCTTGCCTGGAAAATCCCATGGACAGAGGAGCCTGGTGGGCTGCGGTCATTGGGGTCGCTAAGAGTCAGACAGGACTGAGCGACTTCACTTTACTTTTCACTTTCATGCATTGGAGAAGGAAATGGCAACCCACTCCAGTGTCCTTGCCTGGAGAATCCCAAGGACAGGGGAGCCTGGTGGGCTGCCGTCTCTGGGGTCGCACAGAGTCGGACACGAGTGAAATGACTTAGCAGCAGCAAGATACTATCACATAAAAATGGAAGTGTCTCAATATATTGTATAAAATGGAGCTAAACTAGATCAGTGGCTTATAAATCCATTTATAGCAGCTTTTTAAAAAATTTACATGGCACAAAATCACAAACATGCCATATTTGATGGGAGATTTTAATTGAGTTTATTAATTTGCTAATTTTGGGCATACATATTCACTAAGCTCATTCTGCCTTTTAAAATTATTATTGACCAAGTGACGTTTGAATTTGTTTTTTTAAGTAGATTTTTCAAGAAAAAAGCCACATATAAACGAGGTATTCAGATATCTTTTATTATTTTATTTAATGTGAAACTGTTCAATATATACCTTCTTAAAACTAGAATGACAAATATAGAAGCAGTCATGTTATATACTTTTTCTTCTTTGTTTTTAGATAATATTCATTACAGTATTTTATAAGAAATACCTTTTTGTTTAAGTGATAAAGTTCTCTGTGAATAATTATCTGATATTTTGCTTTTGCTTTTTCCAATCTCTAATTCATTTCTTGTGCACTTGGATATTTTTTAAAGAATAAATGAAGGGGGACTTGTCTGGCAGTCCAGTGGTTAAGACTTCACCTTCTAGTACAGAGCGTAGGTTTGATTCCTGGTTGGGGAGTTAAATCCCACATGCCTTGTGGCCAAAAAGCATAAAACAGAAGCAATATTGTAACAAATTCAACAAAGACTTTAAAAACGATCCACATTAAAAAAAACTTTTAAAAAGAATAAATGAAGAAAGAATCCATATGTTTTCTTTCCTTTTTGAAAAAAAAATGCTGACTGCAACATTAGAAAAAAAATGAATTGTTTTTCCAGGTTAAAAAAAAATCTCTTCATGATTCTTATTTAGTGTTGTAGACAGATGCTCAATTGTCTATAAATTTCTATCTGAAAATATCCATATAAACTTGAAAGTTTTCAACTCTATCTTTCTCAAATGATTTTGTTTCACAAATTGAATTTGAGCCCATAAATATTTGTACTATTCTGTGGGCAATAAAGTAATTGACTACAGCTTTATTTCATACATAGAAAATTAATTGAGTCATTTCTAGCAATATTGCTATTTCATACTCATGAATTTTAAAGATGTTTTAAACAACAAAAACACCTATTTGATGCAATCTTTTTTCCACTAACATATTATTGAGGAAGTGTAACAAGATTATTGATTCAAATGATTTTCACTGAAAGTTGATACATTTTGTCATATTTATTTTACTAAAAAGCCATAGCTTTAAGATTTAATTTCTGAAACAGAAACTAATGCTACAAATATCTTTCTTTTAAAACCATCTTGTCCTGGTGATTATGCATAAAAACTGAGATGTTTTGGTTGCTAAATGGACTTGTGTTGTCTTGATAAAAAACGCAGTAAACTGAGCAAGGAAGGATGGACGCTAGAATTCCACAACAAAGGCCCACAGTTTTATGTTATGAAAATCTAAATACCTAGTTCATCAGGTAATGAAAATTTTTCTCTTATAATGGTTAGTATTACTTCATATGCCACTATATTTTATACATTAGAATTTTAACCCTTCTAAAAGAGAAAAAATTAATATCAGAGAGCTCTGATCTGAGACGTTAATTTGGCACTAAAAACATATCACTCTCTCTAGATCTGTTTACTCCTCTGAAAAATGATGTGGTTGTGTTCTGTATGATTATGTCATGTATACAGTGCATATGAGAAAATTAATATTCTCAAATGTAGGTTCACTAGCTGTAGCTCTGATCTGTTGTTCCTATAATATAGCTTTGAGGTTTTCACACATTCCATGATTATCTTTGAATTATAATAAAGTTTCTTTTAAAGCATTGTGTTATCTCCCAAGTAAAAATTTGGTTTTCTACTTGACTCTGACTGTTTAAGCATTTGGGCAGCCACTGGACAGGCAGGAGGCTTAGGGATTATATGTGTGTCCAGCATGCACTGGTCTTAATAATACAGTGTTTCTTTTTAATGATGAATGGCTTCTAGTGGACGGTAACACATCAGAAGTAGTAAGAACAGACAAAAAAGTCTGTCCCAACAATAATAGGATTCTCAACTTTTTTTTTTTTTTTAACCATTAATAATGATCCTAAGTCTCTTATTCTGTGAGGATTTTTCTATCCTATTTTCTCTCAGAAGAAATGTCCTGGGTTGAATGTATTAGGTAGTGGCAGATGTCTGCATGCACACAGAGACAAATAAGCTCAGTTGTACATCCAACAGGAAGGAAAAACGTAATGAGTTTATATAAGCATAGCAAGTCTAATGTTATGAGGAATAATATTTTTTGTTGTTTAGTTGCTAAGTCATGTCCGACACTTTTTGCGGCCCCATGGACTGTAGCCCACAAGGCTTCTCTGTCCTTGGGATTTCCCAGCAAGAATACTGGAATGGGTTGCCATTTCCTTCTCCAGGGGACCTTCCTGACCCATTGAACCTGTGTCTCCTACATTGGCAGGTGGATTATTTACCACTGAGGCACCAGGGAAGCCCAGGAAGAATATTAGTAATCATTTATCATAATGAGAAACTGAGGAAATAAGAAAATGAGAAAGTAAGCAATTCATTTATTTTCTTACTTGAGTATATTTTACCTAATTTTAATCAGTATAGCAAAATTGAAAAAATGCAATAATCTAAAAAATCTGATATTAAAAATATAAATTATTATAGAAACATAGAGAAACAAAAAAATCTCTGGTTTGTTTGAAATTTCTGATTTTTCATGTGGTAGTTCATCTAAGTTTTGAAAGAGCAGGAAGCTTCCAGAAGTTCTAAACTTTAGGTAAACTTATGATGCAGTAGCAATTGGAATATGTTGATCACTAGTTAAAGGGGGTAAAATGCCAGATTTCTGAATTTGAGCACAGAGTCAAACCATTTCCCAGGCACTTTCTAAGATCTTGGATAGGTGCTACTGTTTTAAAAGCAGCAGTTAATTCGTAATATGAGGCCAGGATATCTTCAGTGATGTTAGCAAACATACTGCACATACAAAGAAAAATAATAAATGATATCTAACAGTTTTTTGAAGAAAATGAGAAGCCTAGAATTAATTTCTCGTGGAGCATTTCAAGTGCATTGTACAGAATGTTGTGATATTAAAGCATAATGGACAGTTCAGTTCAGTTGCTCAGGCGTGTCTGACTCATTGTGACCCCATGGACTGCTGCATGCCAGGCTTCCCTGTCCATTACCAACTCCCAGAGCTTACTCAAACTCATCCATTGCGTCAGTGATGCCATCCAACCATCTCATCTTCTGTCATTTCCTTTTCCTCCCACCTTCAATCTTTCCCAGCATCAGGGTCTTTTCCAATGAGTCAGCTCTCCGCATCAGGTGACCAAAGTATCAGCCTCAGCATCAGTCCTTCCAATGAATATTCAGGACCAATTTCCTTTAGGATGGACTGGTTGGATCTCTTTGCAGTCCAGGGCACCCTCGAGAGTCTTCTCCAACACCACAGTTCAAAAGCATCAATTCTTCAGCACTCAACTTTCTTTATAGTCCAACACTTACATCCTTACATGACTACTGGAAAAACCATAGTTTTGACTAGATTGACCTTTGCTGGCAAAGTAATATCTCTGCTTTTAATATGCTGTCTAGTTTGGTCATAGCTTTTCTTCCAATGAGCAAGTGTCTTTTAATTTCATGGCTGTGGTCACAATCTGCAGTGATTTTGGAGCCTCTCAAAATAAAGTCTGCCACTGTTTCCACTGTTTTCCCATCTACTTACCATATATCGATGGGACAAGATTACTTTTCTGAGTGCTGAGTTTTAGGACAGTTAACACTATATTCAAAGAAGCGTTTATATGATAAACAAGGTCTTGTTGCAGAGTTATGCCTTGGACATTGCAGAGTAAATCTGGAAGCAGTTGACCCCTAGCTATGTTTTAACATTGCTCTGCCAAATAAAATGATTAAGATGGTCGTAATATTGTTTGACTGAAAAGGAAAGAAGGTACAGTGCCAGTAACTGATATGCTACCTCCTAGGCTTTTAATCTGTATAGAATAATGAAAAAGGTTAGTGAGTGAAAAATAAAAACTGAATATGTTAAAACATTTTATGCTAAAAGTATCTAATTAATCTATACTAAGCTCTTAAGTTATAACTGGGAAAATTTAATGCTAAAGAAAGCTAGTTCTACAGGTTAATATGCAGGACTAAACTGAAAGTAGTTGTATGATTAGAATAAAAATAATGTCTTAAATTCCTAGAAGTTTTCACTGAAGACTAACTTTCAAAAATATGAGCTTATAAACATTCCTTTATTTGAATTTATAAAGTTCAGACAATTTACAGAGAACAAAATTTATTTTTGTTCAAAGTAAAACAAAAAGCAAATCATATAATCATTTATTTACCATGTTTGAATTATTTCAAATTTCATATTAACATATCTCTTAACAGGAGGAATGTATATGTTTGATATTAATTCATTCATTATAAAATGTTTACTGAGTTTCCTACCTTGTGTCTTATGGTATCAGATTCTGAGATATAGTAGAGAAAAGAGAATTATGTCTTTACTTTCATATCTGTTTCAGAGTAATAATATAGAGGGAGATAAAGAAAGGAAATATAGAAGGGAGAAAGGAAGAAAAAGAATTAGTCATGGTTAAATCATGTCTGACAGAAAATGTGAATTTAGTTTCAACAGAGTGGAGTAAAATTAGTGTAGTGAATCAAGGAATCCCACACACAAATCCAGACTTCATGGACAGACATGCTAATAAGAAGGCAGAGGCACAGACAGGGGATGGACAGAGGAGATGCTCAAGGTGGTATTTTGTGAGCTTGAGAAAATCTGGTCTTTAATTTTTCTCATTTCTAAAGTAAACAATGGAAGTAGATCTTTTAAGGCCACTTATGATGTTTTATATTGGATATTAGATGACTGGGATAGAGAGTTTCAGTTCTCATTCTAGATTATGTAATCAGTATGCTGCTACTGCTAAGTCACTTCAGTCGTGTCCAACTCTGTGCGACCCCATAGACGGCAGCCCACCAGGCTCCCCCGTCCCTGGGATTCCCCAGGCAAGAACACTGGAGTGGGTTGGCCATTTCCTTCTCCAATGCATGAAAGTGAAAAGTGAAAGTGAAGTCGCTCAGTCGTGTCCAACCCTCAGCGACCCCATGGACTGCAGCCTTCCAGGCTCCTCCATCCATGGGATTTTCCAGGCAAGAGTACTGGAGTAGGGTGCCATTGCCTTCTCCAATGTAACCAGTATACCAGTGGTTAATTCTTGGTTTATGCATCTAGATACTGTAAAAGCTGGGACTAATTCTAGGACTTCAGGCTGATAATCTTTTCTTTATACAAGACCAGTTAAGTATGTATATGCAGGCCTCTGCTTCAGTGTTTCTGATCACTGTACTTTAGCCTCAGTAAATTAATCTCTATGTAGAAACATATAAACACACAATAATGAAAACAGAACTAAATACCAAGCCTCCTCATAACCTGAAAGGTCAAAATGACTCTGTTCACTTGATGATTCTTCATGTGTATTTGGGGACATAATATAAGGGGAAACTTAATCTAGGCTAAGTGTCCTGAGTCACTGTTTTAAACTGTGAATGCACACAAGGTGTTGTACAGGCAAGGGGCTTGGAAATGAAATAAATGCTAAAAATATAAGAGATACTACAAGCTTGGGGGAAGAAATCAAATAGGGCTGTGAGAAGCAGGCAGGGAGAAAACAGCTCTTAATACCTTGCATAGGAAAAGTTGGTAACTCCATGATACACATATGGATATGAAAACCAGTCCTTTTTCTTTTCCACTTCTCTGATAAATGTGGCTGAATTTTGATGCCTGGCCAAACATGGGATTAGAATGAAACTGATTTGTTTTCAGTGGCCAGTGGGGAAAGAAGCAAGCCCAAGAGTTTGAGAGAGAAATTTAGCCAGCTCAAGCTGGGTGTGTAATCAGTTCTTTAATATTAAGTCATAGAAATAGGAATGAGGAGAAAGCAAACACAGAGAAAAGTCTAGGCTTAGAGGGTGGGGTTTGAGGAGTAGTGGGACCTGAAGAATAGAACTAAATCCACTAAATTATGTGCAATGACGATGTGTCCAAACTGCCCAGGCACCTCACTTACAGTAATCAACAAATACTTTTATTATACTATGGAAACAGGAATTCCAACAAAATTACACTGAAAATATTGTATTTTCTGTCTATACTCTTCTTTAAATTACAATAGTTCATTGACATGACATTTGCAAAAGTGTCTGGGAATATACCTGTTGTGATCTTAAGTTCTCGGAGAGTGTTACTTTCTCTTCATCCACTTGTTTCTTCTTTGTAAATAAGATATTTGCTTAGGATAGCAAGATATCTTCTTTGTATTAAAAGGGAAGACAACTTCAAAGAATTCAGCATTTTATTTCAGCTAGCCAATCTAAAATAAAGGAAATATTTTTGTTTGTTTATTAGTGTATTTGTCTAGATAGGAGCAGCTATTTATTGGAAATGCATCTATATTACCTTTTTGAGTCTCTGAATGGCTTACGGCCATAATTATTTAAAAGGAATTACTCCTGTTCATTCATTAGAAATAGAAAATGTGAGCCTTCATTTATATTTTGGACACTTGAAAAGAAAGATAAATAAAATCCCACCATGATATATTCTAACATCAAATAAAATTACAGTTTTTCTCTTCTTAATTGAGAATATTCAGAGGAGTAACATACTTAAGCACATACTTAGAAATTATCACCCAAAGTAGTACCTATTAAGCTGTCTTGTCAAGTGCTGCTTTGCTTGCATTTTTAATAATATTTGTGGTACCTTGGACTTTGTACAGACAAAGACTGTTAATTTTTTGCCTTATTATCTTGCAAAATGCTACTATTCCTTTTACTTGTCCAGTTCTTTTGACTTGCTAGTAGGGCCCTGTTGGACTATAAGATGCAGAAATAGGTCTTTTATAAATGATTCAAGGCCAGGGATTAGAAATATGTTTGTTATTTGCATTGTAGAACTCTTAAAAATAAGAGAATCTAAAACAGAGATAACGTGGCATTTTGGTTTTCCTTTTTCAGGGAAGAGCTTTTTTTGATGCTCTTTTCTGATTTATTAATTCAAAGGAAATACATTTAATCTTCTTGCAATAAATTAATCACTTTTGTTATTTTCATTTGGTTAGTTGAGATGCTTTTTTCCATGAAATATTAAGCATAGGATTTAGTAACCATTTATAATAAATAACATTGATATCTGGATGGCTTCATGAAGAAACTGTAAGTAGTTTAATGAGAGACAAAGCTGATTAGAAAATCAGAGGCAAAGTACAATTTATATACATTTTGAGAGGGGGCAAAAGTGAGATTAAATGAATGAACTAAGGTTTCATGTAACCCTCTAATGTAAATGTTGTTAGGAAAGATACAGTCTTGATGTCTGTCTTGTGATTTGAGTGAACTCATCAGTTTTCCCTCATTAACACCTTTTACTTCTGTCTTTCTTATGGCAGCTAGAATTCTGAGAGTGGCCATCTAAGGTATACGATTTATGTGCATCCCTTGTGATGCCATTTTTCACATCTGTGTCAGTTGAACAGAATCAAGCAATAACGCTCCATTTAATTTCATGTCTAAAGAAATGAGGTTCTATGAAGTTTATTATCTATAATATTTAATGTCTGAAACCACATTTTGGATTTATTGAAAATCAGTATGTACGGTTTCATTACTCTGTGTGTTTCAGGATAATTTTTAAAGATTTAAAACAAAATTGCATGTACTTTTATTCCCACAGATTCTAGACAGGTTTAAAATAATTTGTTATAATAACATCTTTATGAAGAATAAAAATCTGACTTACACTGTATAAAATGTGGTATAGTACAGTGACATTCTCAAAACTGTAGTGTTGATAGTTTGCTAGGAGAGAGAGGTTGAGATCTCTTATTTGACTGAATAGTATTTTGAAAGCTATATAAATCGTACTTAATTTTTTACATCCTGTATATATTCATAACATTTAAGGTTATTAGGCATAAAATAAGCATTAGTAAGAAAGAATTAATGCATTCTCAGGTTATGTATAACAAAAAATCACTTAGTATTTGAAATGATGAGGTTCTCTGTATTACTAGTCTATAATTTGTATATCTCTATTTTCTTTCTGTCTCTAGGTTTATATTTGTGGGTACATGTATGATTAAACCCTTCGTAACACAGTTTGGGGGGTTTTCCTGGTACCTTGAAGTTTACCTGGTGGCTCAGGTGGTAAAGCATCTGCCTGCAATGTGGGAGACCGGGTTTGATCCCTGGGTGGGGAAGATCCCCTGGAGAAGGAAATGGCAATCTACTCCAGTACTTTTGCCTGGAAAATACCATTGCCAGAGGAGCCTTGTAGGCTACAGTCCATGGGGTCGCAAAGAGTCAGAAACAACTTGAGCGACTTCACTTTGACTTCACTCTCTGGTACCTCAGTTTTTAAAGAATCCGCCTGCAATGCAGGAGACCTGGGTTCCATTCCTGGGTCGGAAATATCTGCTGGAGAAGGGATAGTCTACTGTCTTCAGTATTCTTGGGCTTCCTTGGCTCAGTTGGTAAAGAATCCACCTGCAGTGTGGGAGACCTGGGTTCGATCCCTGGGTTGGGAAGATCCCCTGGAGAAGGGAACGGCTACCCACTCCAGTATTCTGGCCTGGAGAATTCCACATGGGGTCGCAAAGAATCGGACATGGCCGAACGACTTTCAACACAGTTTTTAAAAGAGTCCTACCTGATTGGTTGAATGAAATAAACTATTTTAAGCTAATGAATATTCCTTCAAGTTTTGTTATGTTGTGTTGTTTGAGAGTTGAATGTGGATTCAGTCATGTTTATCTCCCTTCTTTTCTTCATTTGCTGCTTTTTTCTCATTGTTATGGTTTTAAAAAATTATACTTCCTTTTCTACAAACTTTCTTCCAAATATGCATATTTCCCTCACTGCTTCTTGTTAATCATATCCCACATTGAATTTTATTTTTACTCTGAAATACATGAATTTTTCTGGAGAATATCATTCACATGTGTTCACACCTGAGTTACATTTGAGACAATGACTAATATATTGCAGATTAATTTAATTTGAAAAGGGAAATTATTTTTAAAAATTTTTATTGTATATCTCCTTCTCTCAATACTGTATATTGAGGCTATAGAAATTTTACATCTGAATTAATTTTCTTTTATTTTGCTGGTTATTTTCTAATCATCTTTTTACTTTTTTGTTTTTCTATTTTACATTCTACAGTGGGAAGAGATTGGTGAAGTTGATGAAAATTATGCCCCTATCCACACATACCAAGTATGCAAAGTTATGGAACAGAACCAGAATAACTGGCTTTTGACCAGTTGGATCTCCAATGAAGGTGCTTCCAGAATCTTCATAGAACTCAAATTTACTCTGCGGGACTGCAACAGTCTTCCTGGAGGGCTGGGGACCTGTAAGGAGACTTTCAACATGTATTACTTTGAGTCAGATAACGAGAATGGGAGAAACATCAAGGAAAACCAGTACATCAAAATTGATACCATTGCTGCCGATGAAAGCTTTACAGAACTTGATCTTGGTGACCGTGTCATGAAACTGAACACAGAGGTCAGAGATGTAGGACCTTTAAGTAAAAAGGGATTTTATCTCGCTTTTCAAGATGTGGGTGCTTGCATTGCTCTTGTTTCAGTGCGAGTGTACTATAAAAAATGCCCTTCTGTGGTACGACATTTAGCTGTCTTCCCTGACACAATTACTGGAGCTGATTCTTCACAGTTACTTGAAGTGGCAGGCTCCTGCGTCAACCATTCTGTGACAGACGAACCACCCAAAATGCACTGCAGTGCTGAAGGGGAGTGGCTGGTACCCATTGGGAAATGCATGTGCAAGGCAGGATACGAAGAGAAAAACGGCACCTGTCAAGGTAAGAGTTTGCCTGCGGATCTGCAGGGGCTGTCTGCTTCCCTTGGATCATGTATATGTATATCTTCCAGTGATTATGAGCAAATGACCTTTTACTTTGCTAATTTATGGAGATTATTTCTCTTCAAGTTTGATTTCTCTCCTCTCAGAATTTTAAAACTTCTGGCAATGATGAAAGATTTGAAGTTATATTCTACTGGATATACATAATTAGTACTCAGAGAGTGTCTTACTTGCAGTGTAGTATTTCATATTCATTTTGCTTTCAGAAATTTTATTTTTGAACAACTCACATCAGGGGATATTTCTTTGTTTATCTGCTACTCTATCATGACTCTGTCTCTCTGAAGAGAAAAATAATACTCTTGTTATATGAAATTCAAATGTAAACTTCGATGAGACTTGGCATGCTTTTAACTGCCTTTTAAAGATTCTTTAGGTATAAGTTCTGCCATATGAACTTCATTGGACATATGTGGAAGATGACAGGACTTAGTTTACCATGTTGTGTGCATATAATAGCTATTGCATACTTGTTTTTAAGAATGTACAGGTTAACTTTAAATGCATAATAAATAGTGCCCAAGAAAGTAACTGTTTGGAGATAGAACCAATACAGAAAGATCATTTCAAAGCAGTTTGCACTTGGATTATTTTTTCTGTTTTAATTTTTCTTTTAAATTGAAACTTGATCATGCATGCTTCTTTTTCATTTGAAAAAACTCTTATTTTGTCCACAGTGTGGTGACTTGCCCTTTAAAACTTGGATCTTTCTCAGTGGCTTCATGAAACAGGATAGTACATTATGTCAAAGTCAAGAACAGCTTATGAGGAAGAAAACACACTTTCCTTATAGGGAAAAAATTAACCCTTATGAACCCAAACTTGTTTTCACCATGATATGCACATACCAAATAGGTAATGAGAGTTAACGTGTCTTAACTGAAGAGAAAACCAAATACCGAGAAGTCCCCTATGCCCATTGGTAGCTTCAGGTACAATTTATTTTCTAAATTCAGTATGTAATGTGGATCACCCTTGCTCAGGTTTCTTCAGGCTTGACTGTAGATTGACTGTAGATCCGGGGAAACAACACTAATCTGTAAATCATACTGATGTTGCTTATTTATCTCTAGAAATGCATTGCACCACATTTGCATCACTTCATGTGTGTATACCATCTACAATTAAGTGCATGATTATTTCTCCATGTAATCTACAGCTCGCTATTCCTTTATATATAAAGTTTTATTAAATAAAAATTATGTTTCAGATATGCCTTTACGTTTGTCAAGGAAATTAATCAGATTTTATTTAGGGTTGAATTTAAAGGAAAGTTTTAACTAACATTACCTTCACTTCTCTTTTTGAGTAATCTTCTTGGCATAGGTGAAGACGTATGTAACTGTAGAATCAGAAGTGGGAGTTAAACATAATCCATTGAATACATTGCATTGTTTTCCCTAAAATGCTTACAAAATCTTATTATTTCTAAGAATTTGTTTACCAGTATTATAAGGCACCATGCTCTATTTGATTATCTATTTATATCATTTTTGTCAATGATATGTGGTAACTTTAGTTCAGAACATATTGACCTTTGTCTTCATCCAGATTGGTACACAATATAAAGGACCTTTGCATTCAAAGGATACTTTTTTACTGTTGCTGGGATTAAAATATCCTGTAGGTGCTTATCATGAAAATACCTGGGTGAAGTAGTATTCTGACAGGATGCTTTTAGTGCATGCATCCACTGCATCTTTCTCCTCTCATACTCTTAGTAGTTGAGGAGTAGAGGCCTGAGAGAAAAAGGAGAGGCCACTTGGTAGAAATTTCACTCCACTGGATTCTGTCTTAATGTGCTTATTACCCTACTGTGGTAGGAGGAACGAAGGCAGTGGGGTCATGAAGGCAGTAGACTGCACAGCCCCAGAAGATGTTCTACACAATGTAGTCTGTGTGAATAGTGCCTCTTGATGTTTTCCCGTGTACCAATGATATGTGGCCATTCTATGAGGAATGTCAAACATTTATTCTGTAAATAATTTACTGAGTGAATAAATAAATGTTGAAGGTTTGTCTTGGAAAATTAGGGTGTCACAGATGGTCCCATATAAATAAATATATGTGTTTAAACCTAGTCATAATATGTATGTGCAAATATAAATGTATGAGTGTGTGTGTCATATAAAATTCCAACATAACTCTTTCTTCAATTTTAATGTGCTATCCCCAAACCTCTAAGTGGGGATCTTGTTGTTTTGGAAATATCCTTGGTAGGTCAGAAATCTAAGAATCGTTCTTGACATATCCTTCCTGCTCACTTCCCAGTTTCAATACCTCACAGGGTATTTATAAATTTCCCACCCAGCTCTCATAAAATCATCCACTTCTCTCTGTTTCCTTTTTCCTCCAATCTGTAAGCATATCTTGTTGGAAAGTTTATTTTTAAATAATGAATAGCTTTTTATATAGTTTTGGTTTTTGAACCATGTGAGTGTGTCACTGTACAAAAATACAAATCTGGTAGTTGCACAAACCCAACCGCCCAGTCCCTGCCTACTCCCAAGACACTTAAAGTACTTCAGTAGTTTCCTTTTTTTTAAGGTTTTTAAAATAACATTTATTTCTTAAAAGTTAACATGTGCATAATAGGAAACCAAAAAGCACAAGAAGCAAAAAACGAAGTCGTTCATAATCACAAGCAGTTTACCATTTGACATGTCCTTCTAGGTCTCATTTGTGTATTTTCACAACTAAGCATCCATTTTTATGTAATTAAGACCGTACAGTTATGTATCATGCTGTTTCACACATCATGAATATTTAAGGATGAACTGGGAGACTGGGTATGATGTTAACACACTACTGTATTTAAAATGGATAACTAATAAGGAAATAAGGATCTACTGTATAACACAAGAAACTCTACTCACTACTCTGTAATGGCCTGTATGGGAAAAGAATCTAAAAACGCACATATATATATGTATATGCAATAACTAATTCACTTTGTTGTATACCTGAAACTAACTCAACATTGCAAATCAACTCTACTCGAATGTATATGTATGTGTGTATATATATATATGTGTGTGTGTGTGTATATATATACACACATAATTGTCTCCTTCAAATAAAGTTTATAAAATAGCCTAAGATCCTTCATGGCTTTGCTCCTATTAGCTTTCTCAGTTCAGTTCAGTACAGTTGCTCAGTTGTGTTTGACTCTGTACAATCCCAGGAATTGCAGCATGCCAGGCTTCCCTGTCTATCACCAACCCCTGGGGCTTACTCAAACTCATGTCCATGGAGTCAGTGATGCCATCCAACCGTCTCATCCTCTGTTGTCCCCTAATCCTCCTGCCTGCAATCTTTCCCAGCATCAGGGTCTTTTCCAATGAGTAAGCCCTTCCCATCATGTGGCCAAAGTATTGGAGTTTCAGCATCAGCATCAGCCCTTCCAGTGAATATTCAGGACTGATTTTCTTTAGGATTGACTGGTTGGATCTCCTTGCAGTCCAAGGGACTCTCAAGAGTCTTCTCCAACACCACAGTTCAAAAGTTAGTTATCTATTTTATAAATACTATGTTAAAATTATTATTTTTAAATAAGTAATTTTGTTTACCTTTGTACTTACCTGTAGGAAACATCATTGGTCACAAAATTGACAAATGTCTTTTAAATTAATCTTTACTTAGTCCTAAGATTCTCAGGCCAAATTTTCAAAGTTTCAAATATTAAATGGTATATGACTGGCATATTATATATTAACTGTTATAGAGGTCATCTTAGTGAGTTTGTAGACTTCAAAGCATCACATGCTAAAATGTGTTTATTTATAAATATAACCTTATTACATACTTACATTTAATTACTTGGTTTCTTTGATAATCGAAATATGTTGTGATTTAATAAGGCTATAAATATAAGAAGCTAAAGTTGAGTAAACCTATTGTAATGATTATCATATATTAAGATTTACTAGGAGGTGACCATGTAGTTGCTGTCAGATCATTTTCATGTGACCTGATACACAAGGGCATGATAGACCTGACCCACAGTCTCTTAGCAACTAAACTTTCAAGAAGCAGAATGCTAGACAGCTCATTAACATATGGCTTCAACCCAGAAGACAACCAAGAAGTGATTCAGGAGTCCCTGTCCATTAATCAATAGCAGATCATGATCTATCATCTCCATGTCTCCTTACTTAACTTCCTTTATAAGAATTTAACTACCTTTTCCATAATTATCTGATTTTAACAAGGTAACTGTATATGCTGGTTTCTGTTATCAACTTAAAATATAGAGTCCATTTATTTTTTGAAGGCTTACTTGTATGCCTGAATTTTCTATAATAAACTGCCTTAAAGTATTCAAATTTATTTATTTGAAATATTCTTTATTTTCAGGTACTAATAATATATTGAATCCATTTATACAAGCATGTTTTCATATTTATTATTTATTATTATTTCTGAGAAAATTCATGCTATTTTTCCCTTAAGAATCATGTGAAATTTTTTTGAGTACAAAATTGTTAGCAAAAACCCATTTTGGAAGTTTCTGCTTTTTATTGAAGTGAATATGTTTGACAGAAGTAATTGAGTTCACATGAATCAAATGTTGCCTGCTGAGTTCTCTTGTGATTATGTTGCTGACTTACTCAGATGCAAGGCAAGACCACTAATCTTCATCAGTTGCTAGTGGAATGAAGTAGTAATTTGAAATTACCCCTAGATAATTATAGTTTCACTTATATCAAATGGAGGAAAGAGATTTAGATTGTGGGTCACTGCCAAAATCAGTGAGTGAAGAAGGTATATAGTGCATGCTCAAATACAGGGTAAGGGGGGTCACATGCCAAGGGCTGTGGAGAAAAAGCACTTATTAATTGTCCAACTGGGAAATGATTGCACAGCAAGGAAATGTAGTGAAAATACTGAGCTCAAGAAGGAGCCTTGATTCAGAAACAGTAAAGATACTGTAGGGAGTAGTACGTCGATCATTCAGACTTCTGGTGCATATTTATGTTTGAAACAAAATTGGCTGGAAATTTAGAGTATTAGGTGTTCGCGTAATTATGCATTGGAGAGCCTAGTTATTTTTAATTAGGCATGTTACCAAAAAGCATCAAAGGGGCTGAACTTTGGTCCTATTTGGTATGCTCTTTTATGCAACAAAAGGAAACTAATTTTGATTTAAAAATTTTAACAAAAGACTGATTTTGAAATCACAGAGTGATTGGTGTCAGTGGTGTGTGAGTCCGTGTGTGTGTGTGTGTATGTGTGTGTGTGTATGTGTGTGTGTGTGTGTGTGTGTGTGTGTGTGTGTGTGTGTCTGTCCTATTGCTGTGAACCACCACTGAGACAATTAAGTGATTAAGTCATTTCATCTATTTGCAGGTATCCGACTAGATTTTCTTTTTACCTCCTCACTTGAATAATTTTGGACCAATTCTATTGAATGTTATGACTTTTTATGTTAATATTATGTTTAATATTAAAATGTTAGTGTGCTTTTTCCCCCCCGAATCAAGGTTTCAAAACACTGGTAATATTGGTATTTGGGGCCAAATACTAGTTGTTTGGGGGGATCCTGTTCACCGTAGGACATTTACCAGCTTACTGGCTTCCCTAGTGGTTCAAATGTAAAGAATTCTCCTGTAGTGCAGGAGTCCTGGGTTTGATCCTTGGTTTGGGAAGAGTCCCTGGAGAAGGGAACAGCTACCCACCCCAGTATTCTAGCCTGGATAATTTCATGGACTGTATAGTCCTTGGGTTCGCAAAGAGTTGGATACGACTGATCAATTTTCACTTTGGCCTCTCAGTCACTAGATTAAGTAGGGTACTCCGCTCCTGATTTTTAATAGCCAAAAATGCCTCCATGTATTGCCAAATGTTCCTTCGGGGCAAAATCTCTCTTAGTTGAGAACCACTAACTGAAATATATTCCCTCTGCCTATATTAACAGATGTGCTGCTGAAACTAAATACATTTATAGATTAGTTACCTATGCAAACGTGGACAATTTTCTAAAGAATGAAAGACCTGTACATTTCTTAAAATGCGTGTACATTTTGAAACTTGCCTAATTTAACTTGAATATAGAGACATGGAATATCTGGAAATATGCTGCTGGTGAGAGGCAACGTACTCTGTAGTTTCTTAAGCACACAGATTCTGGACCAGAATACCTGGATTCAAATCTTGCTGCTTCCATTTATCAGTTATATAACCAATGTCCAAGTTATCAGATCTCTTTATTCCTTGTTTTTCTCATCTCTGTTAATAGCTACCTCATAGCAATCCTATGAAAAATTATATGAAAATTATTTAGAATAGTGCCTAGAAAACAGTGCTTATTCAATAAACATTAGCTTTGTCTTAGCTCTCACATTATACAGGAATATGTGTCTGTCTATTGGAAAATACATGGTAGCTTTGACTTATAAAAATTCTCTAGTTTATTCAAACTAGAGAGCATATCCTTGAATAGTATCATTTATAAAAGGATGATCCTACATTTTTATTTACTGGGTGGTCAAAACTGTGTAAATATATTGTAACCTCCTTTATGAAAGATTTGCTCTCCCGTTTGATATTATCACTCATTCTTTAAGTTATCGTACTAGGCACTGTCTAGTACGTATGTATACAGTTCCTGTGTCCTACGAATGCAGACAGATAGCTTACAAACATATATATGAACTCACACCTGCAGTCACAACTTATGAGAATTGTTACTGGCAGGGTGAGTGTGCAAGTTTAGGAAGGTGGTAAGAAAATGTTTCTCTAAAAGGGTGATGTTTAATGTAGAGGTGGAAAAAAAGCTGTATGAAGAGGACAGGGTACAGCTTAACAAGCAGAAGAAATCTTTCAATGCAGAGATCTATCATATTATATTAATTTTGGATATAGCTCTTTTCTTTCTACAGTTATATTAAAATGTATTTGCATATTAAAATCTGAGAATAAAAAGGATTCTACTCCCTGAAATTACCTGCTAAAAGAGGCTATTTATATACATATTATAGTTACCTTAAAGACAGAGAATTCCTAATAATACCTAGGGTCAAATAGATGCATATCAAATATGAAACAACTCAGTTTATTTCTGAGTAATACTGGTGAATGGCAACTTGCAAATTATTATACCAATTGAAAGAATAACACCTTTTGTTTTTTAAGAACTTAATGTTTCATTGGTTCAGCAGTTGTTGGTAACTTGTGAATCTTCAACTGTATGTACATAGTTAAAAAAGATAAAGATTTGGCTGTAAAGGAAAGGACATAGATGCAGCAAACACTCCATAATCCCTCCTAGACAAACTTTTGCTCTTGATTTTGCATTCCTACTTTCTCACTCAGACAAGGAGTATACTAGGCAAAGTCTTGAGTCTCCCTTTCCTATCCCATATTTAGAATAAATATAAAAAATAGATGCTATGACTCAGATTTGCAGTAATAACTACTTTGTACATTTTATTTTGAGTCAGTCTCTAGAAAGTCTCGGAGAAGGCAATGGCAACCCACTCCAGTACACTTGCCTGGAAAATCCCATGGATGGAGGAGCCTGGTGGGCTGCAGTCCATGGGGTCGTGAAGAGTCAGGCACGACTGAGTGACTCCACTTTCACTTTTCACTTTCCTGCATTGGAGAAGGAAATGGAAGCCCACTCCAGTGTTCTTGCCTGGAGAATCCCAGGGACAGAGGAGCCTGGTAGGAGGCCATCTATGGGGTCATGCAGAGTTGGACACGACTGACGCGACTTAGCAGCAACAGCTAGAAAGTCTTACGATGACAGCACATTCCATATTGTTATTGTGCAAAGGAATTTTAGTATTATTGATCAGGAGCTCCATTATGACCCGTTGGATGGAAAATTGTTATATTTATGTTCAAGTGGTTCATACAAAAAAATCTCTTGATAAAAAGTATTTGTTTAAATGATGTTCATTGAATAGACCACTTTTGTTATAATAAATTAATATAGAAATATATAGAACTTATACAGAAATACAGACATAAATTAATATGAAAAGATAATTCTGAGAAAAATTGTTTAATGATAAAGGCTTTATATATTGCCATATATCTGAATTGTTATATTCAGAACTGATTTAAATTCTATAATTTAAATAATGTGCTGGGAAACCAAAAGATAGTCCTTCTGTTTTATTACTTGCTTTTTTTTATTACCCAGATCGGAGCAGAAGGATTTTCACCAAGTTTGATAACATAAATCAGTATAGCTGTCATGGGAAAAGTTGTTTGTACAGGAAAATTTAATGTTGAAAACTCACAGAGTGTGATTCAACAAATATCTCCATGTTCTTAGATTCTTAAGAGCAAAAAATTAAAAAAGAAATGAATGTAAATGATAAGAAACAAAGTAGCCAACACTGGCATAAAATCATTAAGCAGACTTAAAACTTCAAAATTGATCTGAAATGACCAGGAGATTTTTGCATGCACGAAATAGAGGACTTTGGGCTTGAAGGTGATACAGCTCTCAGTTCAAATCTCATGCTTCTATTTGGTAGTTATGTGACTGCGGCCAAATACAAAATCATATTGAGTCCAATTTTCCTCCTGGGTGTAATGTTAAATAGTACACAAGGGACCTGTAGAGATAACCTTTTGATATAGATTGTAATTATATGGCTTTTGACAGTTTTAGACCTAATGAAATTGTTTCCTTTTTTCTTTCTGCTAATTACTTCTTGACTTTGGAATGCCATATTAAATACCAATGCATTCTACTGTGGTCATCAGTAAAAAATGTTGGCAAATTAGGAGAAAAAATCAAACCACAGCAAACTAGAGAAAAAGGCACAAAATGGCACTTATGTCCAATTCATTCCAATTTATGAATTACATTTTTGGAGTGCTTTTTTTTTATTGGCTTATAGAGGTTATTCACATGATTTAACATTTCCTCCCACTGAAGAGATTATTGGGACCAGTTTTTATCTAATTCTTCTCTTCTATACACTTTTACAGTGCAACACAATAATTTTAATAATTTGAAACCATATTATTGCTAGGCAAACCTATAAGAGATTCTTATTCCATTGTGTGGTGCTGGCCAGAGCTGCAGTATTCTTTTTAAGCTCCTTAGGTGACTGTAACATTGGCCCAGATTAATGAGTATCATGATAGTTTGGATTAAGTTTTGGTGGCTTTTAGTATTTTGTGTAAATTTGTACTCTAAAACCTCATCCAGGGAAGGCCACAGATTTTGATTCCTGAAGACCAGTTTCTCTGTGCCCCCCGACCCCATGAAGAGGTCCTACACTCATAAACCTTTTTGGCTCTCCTTGTGTATATGGCAGTCTTTTACCCAGTGTCTTTTTTTTCCCCTGTATTCCAATAAAAAATTATTTATATAAACAGGTGACAGGAAGAATTTGGATCATAGGTTATACTTTACTAACTGATTTATACCCAAATATACTGCTGTTCAGTCGTTCACTCATGTCCCAGCTCTTTGTAACCCCAGGGACTGCAGCATACCAGGTTTCCCTATCTTTCCCTATATCCTGGAGTTTGCTCAAACTCATGTCCATTGTGTTGATGATGCCATCCAACCATCTCATCCTCTGTCACCCCCTTCTTCTCCTGACCTCAGTATTTCTCAGCATCAGGGACTTTTCCAATGAGTAGGCTCCTTTGTATCAGGTGGCTGAAATATTGGAACTTCAGCTTCTCCATCAGTCCTTCTGATGAATATTCAAGGTTGGTTTTCTTTAGGATTGAACCTGTATCAACAACACAGAAATGATAAGCATATTAATGCTTTGTCTTATTCCATCTAACTTTTCAAAGTCTTCTCTTTTTCTCCTCCTCCTCCTCTTCCTCAGTGCCTTCTTAAGAGTGCAGCCGGTTCTTCAAGGTTTCAGACTCTGAAAGGGCTTCCCACTTGACACAAGGTTATGGTCTTTTTCCCTGGACCCTGGAATATTAAAAGACAAGTCTACAGTTTCCCACACTCATCTTCAGCCCTTCTGGCCTGCAGAGAGGCAGGATAGGATCAGCATTAAAGGTAGCACTCTATGCTTCAGCTCCCTCTATCTTTTCTGCCGCCTGTGGATTTCTTGTCTCAGATTTACAAATTTATTGCTGTCTTAAAATTTCCCCGCATTAAAACAAAGCACAGCAAATGAGTCCTGCCAAGTGGCAAAACAAACAACTTAGTAACAAGTTTGATATCCTTTATTCAAGAGAAAATAATCCATGAATTGTGGGAGTATAATGCCTCGCCACCTGTAGGACCCTTTTCTTGGATTTTGAGTAGTGTGAGATTTTTAGAGCATTAGAAGAGGCAACATGGAAGTAGAAAATGATTGGCTAAGAGATCTGGATTTCCTTACAAGGCTAGCAGGTCATACTTTCTAGGGTAAGGTGGACTGACTAAAGGAGAAGGCAATGGCACCCCACTCCAGTACTCTTGCCTGGAAAATCCCATGGATGGAGGAGTCTGGAAGGCTGCAGTCCATGGGGTAGCGAAGAGTTGGACACGACTGAGCGACTTCACTTTCACTTTTCACTTTCATGCATTGGAGAAGGAAATGGCAACCCACTCCAGTGTTCTTGCCTGGAGAATCCCAGGGATGGGGGAACTTGGTGGGCTGCCCATCTATGGGGTCGCACAGAGTCGGACATGACTGAAGCGACTTAGCGGCAGCAGCAGCAGGACTGACTAAAGCTGGGTTGTAGGATACTGGTTGCGGTATGTTAGGTTTCTCCTAAGTGCAGGCTGATTTAGGTTTAGATTTGCGAAATGTGCTCGGCTGCTGCGTTGTCCTCTTGTTTGTGGGTCCTGGTATATAAATTGACTTTGTGTGTGTGTGTGTGTGCGCGTGCTCAGTTGTGTCCAACTCTTTGCAACCCCATTGACTGTAGCCCACCAGGCTTCTTTGTCCATGGAATTTTCCAGGCAAGAATACTGGTGTGGGTTGCCATTTCCTACTCCAGTGGAATCTCCCCAACTCAGGAATAGAACCCATGTCTCTTGTGTCTCCTGCAGTGGCAGGAAGATCCTTTACCATTGCCTCACCTGGGAAGCCCCAAACTTTGTTCCAGTTAATTTAGTAATTCTAGATGTTTGTACCTAGAGTGTTTCCAGCTTTACTTAGAACTTCATGTTGTTGGAACCAGAAGACTTGGGTGAACTTGGAAACTCTTAAGTTTCAGTCTACATTTCCCTAAGTACCAGTGCCCAAATATAAAAGTTTTAATGTTGAAAAATTATTACTGACCTATAGGAAGCTAAAATTAGTGAAAGATATATAGGTCCCAGTCTGAAACACTCTCCACCTGTCAGATGCAAAATTCATTAGTAATAATTTTATCATAACTTAAAAGAAATTCCTTTTTTTTCAAATATACATTTTATTTATGTTTTAGTCAACACATTTTATTTTAGTAAAGTGTTAACAGCTGAAAAAAAAAATCAAACGAACATTTACCAAGTAAAGTACCTTTTTAAATGAGAATTGACATTTTAACATGGAAATGTATAGAGAAAAGGATATCTTTTACTTTCCTTCTTCTGCTTGTTTCTTTAGAATTAAAATGATTTACAGAAGACTGGGAAATAATTTTTCCATTTCTATACATTCTTTCCACATTCCTTTATCAGAAGTCTTTCAAACTTCTTCAAAAAAATTATTTAAAAAATTAATTTCAAGAAAAGGACATCCTGGCTTTGAGAAAGGAGTATAAAAAAATTTCTGAAATTTGGAAACAGAAACTAGTAGTCATACTGTTTTGTTTAAAACAGTTTCAGCATCAAGCATACTGAATGTTACCTGCAAAATTTACTTTCATGTCATTAGCCACCTTGGTAATTATAATAAATATTTCATCCTGAATAAAGAAAACAAAAGACAGGAGTTTAGAAGTGCTATGTTAATATGCTATTTATTGAAATAAGAATAGTAATATTTTTTCACAGTACTAAAAATGGAGCCATAATACTGATGTAAATCTTCCTATACTTATAGACTCTTTATTATACCACAATAACTAAAACAAAATTATCCCTTTGCAGAAAAAAAGAACTTTAATTTGGGAGTGGGAACAACATATTTAAATTTTAGCACATCCAGGGACATTACTTTAGCTAATCAGGATTTAACTTATTAATTGTAAATTTTATGATCATCAGTAAAGTGGTAAAGTGTTGTCCAGAGTTTGGAAGTAGGGAGAGTATCAACCTGCCTAGTATCACACAGCCACCACATTTTAAACTTGACATTAGAATGGTATGTTAATTTCAGATTCTCCATTCTACTGTTGTACTTTGAACAGTATGTAAACACCTTTAACCACAAATTGATTTGTAGTCTGTAACCACATATAGCATCCATGGTAATCCTAAGTAAAAATCTCTGATTCTTCTTAACACCATATTTCTATTACAACTAATACATTAAATATTTTCTGCTGTACATGTTTAGATTTATGTAGTATACCTCCTGTATGGATTAGCCTTGAAAAATCTACTTAAGTGCTTTGGAGGGTTGCACAGAGACCTGACTGCCTCTAAGCAACTAATAAGATGCTTAGTTTAATTTGTAGGTATCTATCTGTCTAATTGATTTATTTATATATCTAGTTTATACTACTCACAGGAAAAAAAGATTAAGTATGCTATTTACCTAAACAGTATAATTTATTGCCTTTTAATTAGACTGTATATTAGTTCAGAGGGACATGCCTATTGTTATAAAGAAGGAAGGCATGGAGTCACTAGCCCTAGCATAGTTTTTCTCTAAAATTGTATCACTCATTAGCTTTTACATTAAAAATATGAATTATAGCTATTCATGGTCTCATAACTGGTTTTCTTTATGGAAATGCTTTTGTATCCTTTATTATTTCTGGTCATGGATGTAGATCACATCTTATCCTCTAGTGTTTGATTCTCTTTGTTGTTTAAATCTTTGTCTTCATTTATGGCTGACCAGTAGGGTTCATCCTTAAGAACTCAAGTGATTTGTTGATGTGCTTTGATCTTTTCTGAGCTTGAAGATATCCTCCTCATTCGAGTGCTGTTGATATATAGTTTTTTAAAAAGAAAAGGAAATGGAAGAAAGAAGAGCCACAGTTTGGGGGAAGTAACAATTAGAGCAAATGATAATTTGACTGATGGATAACTCCATTTCTTTGATGGAATTGTTAGCAGGAATCAGACATAGAGAATGAACGCTCCAAAGTTCCTGCTGTGTGATTGTGCAGGAACCTAATAATACACTGCTCCGTATGAATAAGGGCTTTTCCTCTGATGAATTCTAAGTGCTGGGGAGAGGATTCTGTTCGGACATTTCTTAAATAAAGAACAGGAGTATCAAAATTTTATTTTCCATTTTATGGATTGAGAAGTAACATGATGTGATTTCCCCCAAATTTCCCAGTACTCCCTCACACTTCCCTCTATGGCACTAACTCTAGTTTTGCACCTCACAATCAGGGAAGAACATATTCACTGGCTCCTGTGAAAGATTCCCCCGTGTTCACCTAGTCCCAGTATTTTCCAATGCTAAAAGCTTCTTTTTTTAGAACCAGACTGACCCGTATTATTTATTTATTTAAAATTCTCTTTAGAAGGTTTTGTGTGTCATCTGTTTTTGCTCTTTTGGTTCAAGCATGATTTAATATGTCAACACTGGTTTGCTTAACTGGCTTTGATTGTCTTCCATACTTTACTCAGAATGAGGCAGTCTCCTTTCAAGCTTGTTGCTGCCCAGATAAATGAAATGTCACAACAGTGAGGTCTCCTTGTTTTATGACAGCAGTAGCTTTTTCTTGAACACAGTCAGTGGCTGGAGAGAGTGTGGTGAGGGCATTTACACAGTAATAATAGAACCCACTTAAGTCAGCCTTCCCTCTTTGGACCCAAGCAGACAAGCAGCAAAAGATAATGCACTTAAACTTAGGGGAACTTCACTCTTAATTCAGGTGAAAATGAAGTTAAATCCAAAATAGAAACTTTTCCCCCACTATGGACAAAAGGAAAAAAAAATCTGTTAGTAGTTGCCTCAAAATAATACTCAAGGATAGCACCTTATTTTTATGGTTTGATTTCTTCCATGCTTTATTGCCAGTCCCTGAGATGTTATTGCTCTCAGTACATAAAGTTAGAAACTAATCCACAGGGAAAAAAAAAAAAATGTTTCCACTGTCTCCCACAATAAAGGTATTGTTTATGATTTTGAAACCTGGATTAGATTTTAAAGATTGGAGGCTCACGAAGCTTAGTACTTGGCACAGAGCAAATCCTCAGTACATGCTAGTTAGCTGTAAAAGTTGAAAGTGATTTCAATGAAAAATAATCCTAGAAAAACACCAATACAGTATACTAACGCATATATATGGAATTTAGAAAGATGATAACAATAACCCTGTGTACGAGACAGCAAAAGTGACGCTGATGTATGGAACAGTCTTATGGACTCTGTGGGAGAGGGAGAGGGTGGGAAGATTTGGGAGAATGGCATTGAAACATGTAAAATATCATGTATGAAACGAGATGCCAGTCCAGATTCAATGCACGATACTGGATGCTTGGGGCTAGTGCACTGGGACGACCCAGAGGGATGGTATGGGGAGGGAGGAGGGAGGAGGGTTCAGGATGGGGAGCACATGTATACCTGTGATGGATTCATTTTGATACTTGGCAAAACTAATACAATTATGTAAAGTTTAAAATAAAATAAAATTCAAAAAAAAAAAAAAAAAAGAAAAATAATCCTAGGCAAAGTGCTGAAGTTTTGCTTGTTTGTGTTTTTTGAACTAACATTTGCTTGAGTTGCTTTCATCACCCTGGGATATTGGCCTATCCTTCTAGGAGACTTGGAACCCTGGGAGTTGGGAGCACTCTGTCCAGTCTGCATTGAGGCAGCTTCTCAGGTCAGGGCCTGTAAAGACTGAGGAGGTTTCTGAGTGTGAGTGTATGTGAGTGTAAATGTGAACTTTTAAATTTCAATTTAAGAGAGAAATAAACTGGGCCAACCAAGCCTGTGGCAAGGAATTAAATGTATGTTAAGGAATGGAGGAGGGCACGATAACCCACTCCAGTATTCTTGCCTAGAGAATCCTGAAGCCTGGGACGTTACAGTCCATAAGGTTGCAAAGAGTTGGACACGACTGAAGTGACTTAGCATGCGTGCACAAGAGCGGAGAGTCCATTAATAATAAACTTTGATTATGGACTGAAAGAAGAAATTAATCATTCAAGAGACAGAGGCAAAAAAAAAAATCTGAATTTTAGAAAAATCTGATGAAAGTGAAAGTCTTAATCAAGGACAACCTGCATCATCAAGGGGAAGACTGGCCAGAGCAATCCCAGGATCAGATCTCAAAAGACAAATTATTTTCGTCTGAGGTCAGAAGATAATGGAATGCAAACTGAGAGAAAAAGAAAAAAAAAAAAAAAACATTCCTAGAAAATACAAATTTGGCCAAAGAGAATATTTTGACTTTCAAGTCTGTGTGAAAAGCAATAATATACTAGAAATAATAGAGATTCCAAGAAATAAGGCCAATAAATGACAAATGACAAAAACTGACAATAAATGACAATTCTGAATGCCAGAATTGTCAGAGTATCTTAAATGGGGTAGTAAGGAAGAAGAAGGGTTGACACGTGTGCAGAGACCTGCTGTGTGCTGGTACCGTTAAATGTTTTATTCACATTCTCTCTTTTAAGCTTGACAGCATCCTGTGAGCCATAGTTTCTGGGGTAACTGAAGCACAGAGAGGTTAGTTTTAACTAAAACTAGAAAGTGGCATACTGGCATTTTAATCTAGGTGTGTTTGTTTCAAATCTGTATTTCCCACTTTCTTTTATGTTCTCCATTAAAATGCTTTTGAACTGCACTTAATTTTGTCACCCACATCTATGTGAGCAGCCCTGCACTGTACATCAGAGGTAGAGGCACCCTGGAGAGACCTAGTAGCCACCAGAGTCCCCTGGAGGAGATTCTTGCCCCCATATTCACACCTCAAACGGAGGACACGGAAAGGCATTTTGAGGGAGAAGGATTTGTAGCAACAGCTGCTGCTGCTAAGTCGCTTCAGTCGTGTCCGACTCTGTGCGACCTCATAGACGGCAGCCCACCAGGATGCCCTGTCCCTGGGATTCTCCAGGCAAGAACACTGGAGTGGGTTGCCATGTCCTTCTCCAGTGCATGAAAGTGAAAAGTGAATGTGAAGCCGCTCAGTCGTGTCCGACCCTCAGCAACCCTATGGACTGCAGCCCACCAGGATCCTCTATCCACGGGATTTTCCAAGAAAGAGTACTGGAGTGGGTTGCCACAGGGAATAGAACAAATAAAGCAAAGCAAGACTGAGTGAGAAAAATGAGAGGAACTTGTAAGAGCATGAAGCTCTGACCTTGGAGAGTAGAGGCCCTATAATCAGGAACCAAACTAGACTTGATTACATATTTTCTATGTGAATATTGATGAAGTGGTTAGATAGCATCATCAACTCAGAGGACATACATTTGAGCAAACTCCAGGGGATATAGTGGAGGACAGAGGAAACTGGAGTGCTGCAGTTCATGGAGTGCCAAAGAATCTGACATGACTGAGTGACTAAACAACAACAACATGTGAATATTCAAATAGGTGGAAGAAAAAACTTTTTGGAATAAGCCTAATTTATATGCTGAGAGAGAGTGAGAGATTGGGTTGTGAGAGTGAGAGTGAGAGATTGAGAACTATAGATGCATTTTTGACTTCTGCTTTTTGGATACTTGTGCATGTGAATTACTTTGCCTTTTGTCTGCTCTCATAAGTAGTATAGGAAATTTTTTTCTCTTTAACGTTTTAGCCTTTGGAGTAAAGGGCTTCCCTGGTGGTTCAGATGCTCAAAGATCCTGCCAGCAATGCAAGAGACCTGTGTTCGATCCCTGGGTTGGGAAGATCCCCTGGAGAAGGGAATGGCAACCCACTCCAGTATTCTTACCTGGAAAATTCCATGGACATAGGAGCCTGGTGGGTTGCAGTCCATGGGATCACAAAAGAGAAATATGACTGAGTGACTAATACTTACTTGGAATAAAGGGTCGTTTTATTGAAGTTTTGTTTGTTTTGCTGCTTTTAGTTCATCTGGGGATGGGGTAAAGAAGGAAAAACAATGAAACTGTACTGTATAATGTGAGTGTGGAGGTTTTGTACAGATTCAGGCTTGGGGAAAACCTCTGCACCTCAAGGACCTGTGTGACCTTTGAATTTCCACATCCACAGAAAAGAAACTAAATGATTCTCTGCCTCCCCACCACTTCTGATATTACACAGTTTTCAGGTAAAAGGATTCTTACTGGACGCTTCCATTTTGAAGTATATTCATGTCTTTCTTGATTGTTGGAAGTTGAAATGAAATACAGAACAAATATAATATAAAAATTTTAAAATGACCAAACATATCTTCATAAACAAAATAGTAAAATTAAAGTAATTGTTACTTCTCTGTTCACCTATCTAAATTAAACAGTGAGCCTGATGATAAAAGTAAAATGTCCTTATGTTCTAATGAGTGAAACAGAAATGTTCTGGGAAAAAATAGCATCTATTCATACATTTTTGGACCCCACTAAATGCCAAATATATAGAAGCAATATAACTCTGACAGATAAAGACCAAAACGGAGGGGATAAATGTTCCTTTTCTCTATTTTTGTCCAATTGGTTTCTAGTTTATAACATAGTTTTTAAATGCTTCTTAGAGCTTGTTGATTTATAAATGCTAGGTATATCAAATGTTTTATATTTTCTGTATAGAAAGGTCAGATACACAACTAAATATAATTGTGATCTCCAATAATTCTCACTAATCCCCGACCTTTCCAGCGAGGTTTTTCTTTGATCCTAGAGACCAAAAGATTTGTCTTTGTATTTGTATTCTGTCATTTCAACTTCTTTGCTACTAAAGTGAATATATCCTGTTTAAACTCAGGAAAGTACTGACTACATTAGCTCTGACCGTTAATTAAAACACACTTGGAACATATTTTTTTCTCACTGGAGTGGTATTTGACCTTGAAAAACTCTGAGGCCCAACTCTCAGACAAGATTTATGTTTTTTCCTCCAATTCTTAATTATATTTTTCTAATACAAGCTGCTCTGTTGTGTATTGTTTTTTTCGTTTTACTTATGACTAGTTCTACTTATATCCTCTCTTAATTTCCTTTTTTACCCTTCCATAATAGGTCTTTCTATTACAAATTTATTTCCTTCATTTAAATACCTTTACTCTTTGAGAAGCTGTTAATTCCTGAAGAGAAAGATATTTTGGCTTTATTATTTTTTTTGCCTTACTCTTCCAAAAAAGGATGTTTGGTTTTGTTAAGAGTATTATTGTGATATGTAAAGACATAGCCTGACATAAATGTTTGTTGTGTGTGTAGGAATTTTTCTGTACAATAAATCCATTCTTTCTGTTCCATCATTAGAAGTGGTGATAATCTTGTTGATGATATTAAGATAATAATGATAACATGCCTAGCACTTCTATAGCAAATTTTATGTGGCATAGAGTCTACTGAATACTGTTTATTTATTATATAATTTATTCCACAAGCCTTATGAATCATGTATGGTTTTTAAGTTTTATGGAAAAAACAAGCAGACATAGAGAGTTTATGTAACAAGGGTATCAGTCAGTAAGTAGTGGAGTTGGATGAATGCCCAGGCCATTTGTTTAAGTCTCTGCTTTTAATTTCTATACCACGCAGTGGTAGTGGAGATACCAGCACACTGTATTTTACAAGTGTTGGTTTTATTGTTTCTCCAAAATTTTCTTTGATTTTTCTCATCAAGAGATAACCACTTCAAAAGAGTAAAGAACATGTATGTAATTATTACATGATTGATAAATATGTAAATAGACTACCTAATAATATTCTCTTAGGATGTTGTTTTGATTAAAAATATCAGGAATACTTACACACTTGATAATTTTCTCTCAAATGGGAATAGTTCAAATGCAAAGAATCTCCATCAACAATGACATTGACATATTGCAAACTCTATTTAAAAATAAACATACACTTAAGAACTAAGAGAGCAGCATTTTCACTTAGAAGTATATTTATATAAAGCTAGTAGAGATTCTTTTCTACTAGATACTCAGCTTCTGCTCACATGTAGTATCTCTTGTCCACCACTCCCCCTAATTTTAAAGGTACAATAGAGAAAAGGTTCACACGTATAGGTATGCTTTGTCACTTTGGAGCATTTTTTGGAGGGGAGTAAGGAAGCTGTGTGTTTCACTTAAAAATCTAAAAAGATCTTTTTTCTATTATCAAACTTTTGAAAGAAATTTTTTTAAAATAGGGATTTAAAATGTTGTTATTTTAATTTTAAAATACAGCTAAATAATAACTTGAATAATATGATTAAAACAAAGATTGGCATTTTTAGGTGAAGATAATTTATCTCTTTTCAGGCATCACTTTGTCTATCCGATAGTGATTTAATCACAAAGAATGAGGTATTATATTCTGAATAAATTCATAGGAGTTTATTTTTGAAGAAAACCTTCCCGCTATAAATTTTAGTTATACCTTGTCCATTTAATTCATTTTATTATTTTAAGAGGAAAGGGGAATTTCTTCATTGCACTAGTCAAAGGATTGGATTTAAACTATAGGAATTTACTGAGTCTAGTTGGCTTGGTCATATATTGATATTTTAGCTAAATATTTTTTTATCAAATTAATATGTGTTGTTAATATTCTATATAATTTACTCTGTAAGTAAACAGGGTATGTTTATTTATACTTAGCATATTTTATTTTTATGCTATGTATCTTGTACATGATTATTATGTCTATAATCTGCATTTTGGAAAATGCATGATATTAAAATATAATTTTATTTTTTAGTATTTTATGTAAAAAGTAACATAATATTTTTCATTTCACAAAATAAAACTTTACATGTTCTGAAGGGTGATAACCGTAAGCCATAGGGAAAAGTGCTGGACCACATTCAAATTAGCCTTATTGTTCTATAATATCTTACTGGAGTAAAGGTTAATTAGTACCATAGGCAATATGCATTATTCATCACTGCAATCAGGCTTTTATTCTGCTGGGTCTTTATCATCTGCAAATTGTTCTTTTTATAACAAAACCTTGATAAACTATTGTCATATTTAATTTCACTTAACTATATTGGTGATACATACATTAGTTCATGTACTTTAAATATTCTGAAGATGTCATCCCATCTAAAAAAATCGGAAGATTAAAGACTAATGTCCTCTTTTGTAGGAAGACATAAACTTTGAAGACAAGGAACATAAATTATTGTTGCTTATTCTGGGTTCTTTTTTTAACTTTTAATTCATTTTTTTCTGTATCCTGTAGAGAAAGCTTTAATAATATCATGAATAGTGGGAATAATTTCTCATTAAATACTGATTTTTAAAATAAATTTTCCTCTTATATTTAGAAAATTAATTTCCTCTCTCTCAGCAGAATATAAACTCCCTGAGACCAGGGACTTTGTATAAAAGTAGCACATAGAACAATGACTGACTTTTACCTTAAAATGTATTTTTAAATGACTTTAATGAAGATGTGTGTACATTTGCAATTAAAAATATGTCTGTACACACAACAGCTTAGTAGCACTTTTCAGTTCAGTTCAGTTCAGTTGCTCAGTCGTGTCCGACTCTGCAACCCCATGGACTGCAGCACGCCAGGCTTCCCTGTCCATCACCAGGAAAGAACACCTGGCCTCAGTTCTAGTTCCTGTATTTTCCCTCCTTTTATATAAAGGATACAAGGCAGGAGGAGAGTGGAGGTAGTTGCAAAGAAAGAAATGATGATCCATTATGTAATTCAAAGCTGTAGAATCAACAGAAAGTCATGTAGCACTAGTCTCAATTGTCATTTCATTCTACACCACTGCAGACTGAATCTTCAGTAAATATAGGTAAATTTTTAAATTTCTTCATTTTTTCAGAAATTAGATGCTATATACAGCACAGCTGGGAACCAGTTGCAAGACATGTTGGAATGCAATTTTAACTTTTCCTCTTTCTCCAGAGACTTACACAGGTTACTTTCATAGATATCTCTGTGACCTTCACTTGTCTAGAGTCCTGTTATCAGAAAATTTCAACTGAAACAAGGCACTTCAGTTTATTGCTTTTTGATAAGTTGTTCATAAACAAATTCTTTGTTTTTCCCCATAGGTTATGCTTAGGAAAATCTTTGAGATTGTTTTCTTTTCTTTTCCCAGTTGCTAGTCATTTCTGATACTCAGACAATAATAATTTAGTCTTTGTCTTCCAGAGGAATAGAAAAATATGATAAATGTTTTCTGAGTATGGAACACCCAGTTTTGCTTATCTAGTGCATATTTTTGCATCTAATTTAGCTTGAATGTACAATTTAAAATGGAAAGTTATACAAGGTGTGGCTAAAAATACCTATGCCCCTTCCTTAGCTTAAAAATACAATCATGGCATCTGGAAAATTGGTCATAAATTGTGTCAACAGAAAATTCAATGCATACCTATAATTTAGACCTATAATCACATTAACAATGTTTCAATCTGTTAAATTATTCTTTCTTTTAGAATGCATCCAGGATTTCTTTTTATATTATTTTTCCTAAATAAAGTTGGAATGTTTACTGCAACTCAGGTCCTGGTTTTTGAAATATAGTGTATACTCAGGTTCATATACTCACATACTCCCACCCATATACACACCCACATAATCAGAAATGAATATTTGCCACCATTTAAGCTAAACTTTGTTACTTAGAAGACTTTATTTAATGTCTATGAATTACAACATTGTTAAACCTGTTGAACATTTATGACTTCAGCATTTAATACAAAGCCCATTTAGAAACCTCAAACTAGTTTGAAATAATTACTATGCCAATAAATTCACTATCTCTAGCCTTTGTTTCATTTCAAGAAGTAAAATGCATGAAAGCATTTTCTCACTGAAGATTTTATGTAGAAGTTTAGCCCACTGCAGATAAATAAGCAAGAATATAAAATGTTCCTATGGCTAATGTGGGCTTTCCTGGTGGCTCAGTGGTAAAGAACCTGCCTGTAATGCAGGAGATGTGGGAGACTTGGGTTTGATCCCTGGATTGGGAAGATCCCCTGGAAGAGGAAATAATAATCCACTTCAATAGTTTTGCTTGGAGAATCCCATGGACAGAGGAGCCTGGAGATTACAGTGCAAAGGATTGCAAAGAGTCAAACGTGACTGAAGAGACTTAGCACACACGCATGGCTAATATACTTCAAAACTCATTACCTTTAGTCCACATAATCTATATAAACATATGGAATGAAAGTTGTACATTAAGTTTCAAGAATTTTAGATCAGTGAATGAAGACAAGGACAATTAATAGTGTTTCAGAAGGCTTGACAAAAACAGACAACTGTGAGTAAGACACTTTACTTGCTGGAGCCTCAGTAGTTCATTTTGTGAAGTGACAGATTATTTTAGTGCTTCACAAAATGGTTATCCTGGAGATATTCTTCTGGACTTTAAAGATCTTTATTAGGATGTCTATATTTTATGTTTTGATTACTACAAAAATCTTAAAAGGTGTTTTAGCTCTTTGGGGCTTCTTTAAGGAAGGAGCAGAGAATTGGTGCTTTACAAACAGCAGACATTTATTTCTCACAGTTCTGGAGACGGGCAAGTCCAGGATGACGATGGTGGGAGGCTTAGCGTGTGATGAAAGCCCACTTCCAGATGTAGACTGTGATTTGTCCCTGTTTCCTCATGTGATGGAAAGGACCAGAGATTCCTCAGAAGCCTTCTTTTAATAAGGCATTAATGCCATTAATGGGGGCTTCCCCAGTAGTGTTAGTGGTAAAGAACCTGTCTGCTAGTGCAGGAGACTTAAAGAGATGTGAGTTCAATTCCTGGGCTGGGAGGATTCCCTGAAGGAGGGCATGGCAACCCACTCCAGTACTCTTGTCTGGAGAATCCCATGGAAAGAGGAGCCTGGCAGACTACAGTCCACAGGGTGGCAAAGAATTGGACATGACTGAGAGTCCCTTGGACTGCAAGGAGATCCAACTAGTCCATTCTGAAGGAGATCAGCCCTGGGATTTCTTTGGAAGGAATGATGCTAAAGCTGAAACTCCAGTACTTTGGCCACCTCATGCAAAGATTTGACTAATTGGAAAAGATCCTGATGCTGGGAAGGCTTGGGGGCAGGAGGAGAAGGGGACGACAGAGGATGAGATGGCTGGATGGCATCACCAATGCGATGGACATGCGTTTGAGTGAACTCCGGGAGTTGGTGATGGACAGGGAGGCCTGGCGTGCTGCGATTCATGGGGTTGCAAAGAATCGGACACGACTGAGCGACTGAACTGAACTGAACTGAAGCAACTTAGCATGCAGGTACACTATCCTGTTAATGACGACTCTACTCTCATGATTTAAGCACCTCCCAAAGGCCTCACCTACAAATACTATCATCTATGATGGTTAGGATTCCAACATATGAATTAGGGGAGGGGACACAAACATTCAGACTACAGCAAAAAGTTATATGAGTATGTTCTAAGTCTGAGTACTGGCAAAAGATACGTGTTCTCTAGGTCTACTTATGCACTTTTTTCCCAAGTAAATTTTATGCAGATTTAATTTAGTTAAATATTAATTGGGGCTTCCCAGGTAGCGCTAGTGGTCAAGAATCTGCCTGCCAAAATTCAGAACACATAAGAGACACAGGTTTGATCCCTGGTTTGGGAAGATTCCCTGGAGGTGGAAATGGCAACCCATTCCAGTATTTTTGCAGAGAGAATCCTATGGGCAGAGGAACCTGTTGGGCTGCAGTTCATGGAGTCACAAAGAGTTGGACATGACTGAGCATCTGAGCATAAATAATTATTATTCAGAGTAAAGGTAATTTGTTGCATGAAAAGGCAAAATCCAAATGAAAATAATTTCATTGTATCAACAGAAGTTTCATAGCATTTTAAATATAGAATAATTTTGAAAGGATTGATTCATCACTGTGTTGAACTTGAAAGTTCCCTGTATAATGATAGAGAGTGGAGTAAAACTTAGTATTTTATTTGTAAATAAAATATATCCTAATCTGTCTAAGCTAAATATCATAATCTGTCATATTAATAGTATTGTGAATTTGAGTTTTATTGGTTCTGTATTTTTGTTTTTATTGACTGTAATTATTTGAGGTTATATGTATATTAATAGCAAGTATAAGCTAATAATTTTATTTTTAGCTTTTTATTTGTATATATAAAGTGAAAGTGTGAAAGTGTTAGGCGCTTAGTTGTGTCCAACTCTTTGCTATCCTATGGTCTGTAGCCCACAAAGCTCCTCTGTCCATGGTTCTTTAGGCAAGAATACTGCAGTGGGTAGCCATTCCCTTCTCCAGGAGATTCTTTTTGACTCAGTGATCGAACCTGGGTCTCCTGCATTATGGGAGATTCTTTACATTCTGAGCCACCAGGAAAGTCCATAAATAAAAAATAGAGGAATTTTTAAAAGTTAAGTAAATGCTGAGATATTGAATTTAAGGGAGAATTATTCAAGTTCTATAACTCTGCTAAAATAAGCTTTGTCTCTTCCTGAAAATGCAATCACTGGATTATTTTTAGGTTTAGTAGTTTAGCTTATATACATTTATCATTAACTATATGCAGAGTACATCATGAGAAACACTGGACTGGAAGAAACACAAGCTGGAATCAAGATTGCCAGGAGAAATATCAATAACCTCAGATATGCAGATGACACCACCCTTATGGCAGAAAGTGAAGAGGAACTCAAAAGCCTCTTGATGAAAGTGAAAGTGGAGAGTGAAAAAGTTGGCTTAAAGCTCAACATTCAGAAAACGAAGATCATGGCATCCGGTCCCACCACTTCATGGGAAGTAGATGGGGATTAAAGCTCAACATTCAGAAAATGAAGATCATGGCATCCAGTCCCACCACTTCATGGGAAGTAGATGGGGAAACAGTGGAAACAGTGTCAGACTTTATTTTTCTGGGCTCCAAAATCACTACAGATGGTGACTGCAGCCATGAAATTAAAAGACGCTTACTCCTTGGAAGGAAAGTTATGACCAATCTAGATCGCATATTCAAAAGCAGAGACATTACTTTGCCAACACAGGTTTGTCTAGTCAAGGCCATGGTTTTTCCTGTGGTCATGTATGGATGTGAGAGTTGGACTGTGAAGAAGGCTGAGCGCCAACAAATTGATGCTTTTGAACTGTGGTGCTGGAGAAGACTCTTGAGAGTCCCTTGGACTGCAAGGAGATCCAACCAGTCCATTCTGAAGGAGATCAGCCGTGGGATTTCTTTGGAAGGAATGATGCTAAAGCTGAAACTCCAGTACTTTGGCCACCTCATGCGAAGAGTTGACTCATTGGAAAAGACTCTGATGCTGGGAGGGCTTGGGGGCAGGAGGAGAAGGGGACGACAGAGGATGAGATGGCTGGATGGCACCACTGACTCAATGGACATGAGTCTGAGTGAAGTCCGGGAGTTGGTGATGGACAGGGAGGCCTGGCGTGCTGCGATTCATGGGGTTGCAAAGAGTCACGACTGAGTGACTGAACTGAACTGAACTGAAGATAAATTATATTCCTGATTCTAAAATTAGGAAATATTTTGAAAATAACAGTAACATATAGCAACATAATCTAAATGTAATTATACTCATTTTTCCAATATTTATATATCTCATAATATTCATATAATTTACATTACTTAGGCTGCACTGCCACAACCCTAAAATGGCTGTGTGAAATGGTTCTATACATGCATCCTTCACCCCATTATGTAACGTTCTACATGAAAATTCTTTTATGTCCTCTAGTTATTCAGTCAATGAGTGGTAATTGTCTAATTACTAAATCGTATCCAACTTTTGTGACCCAGTGGACTGTAGCCTGTCCAGATGACAGGCTCCTCTGTGAATGGGACTTTTCAGATAAAATACTGTAATGGGTTGTCATTTCCTTCTCCAGGGGATCTTCCCAACCCAGGGATCAAACCTGGGTCCTCTGCATTGCAGGTGGATTCCTTACCTACTGAGCTACCAAATACCTGGGAAGAAGAACACTGAGGATGTAACTAAGGAGATGAAACAGTAGAGATGCCACACCCTCCTGCTAAACTGACTATCTAGTTATTTTTTAGTTTAAAAAAAAAAAAAAGAAATTCCCATAAGAATTTTTAAATGATCTTTGAAAAAAATTTTTTGCAGTTCCATACCTGCTAGCTATAAAAGTATGTTTTATATAGCAGTTTCTATCTTAGCAGTTTTATATAGCAGTTTCTATCACATTTCAAGATACCAAATAAAGTAATTGTTTCCCACATTCAGCTGTGTTTTCTAGTTTAAGGTCTAATTGAGGATCATGTTAGTATAGTGTTTGATTATATCCAAAAATATGCTCTTACTGGTGTTAATAGTAAGCTTTAGTATTTCAAACCAATGTGGAATTATTTACATAAGAAAGCTATAATTATAGGTTCAGGAATAATGCTAGAACCTATAATTCTAGAATCATCTAGAATGAGTAAAAGCCAACAAGGGCACTTTATGTAGTTTTGCTTTCATATTTTCTTTAGCTTGTTGCCAAATTGTTGCCTAAGTTTTAATACTAAATATAGGCCATGTATTTTTTGGTAAACTTTAAAGACCTGGTTTTCTAATGTATCTATATTGTTCCCTTTTTTATAAAAACATTCAGAAAGCGTACATATTTTTCATTGCAAACAGTAAAATCTAAATAAAATTGTAATTTACATACAGTTTTTTTTGTTTTTTTACAAAAAAGTAGCCTTTTCAAGTTTGCACTACGTTAATTGATATCAACATTCTGCACTGAACAGATATTAGTGGCTCAGATCATCCAGGGCATATGTGGGTGAGGCAGTCATCTGAGCTGAGTGTCTGTTTCACTCTACTTACTGGGACTGCCCAGGTGAACTGCCACTGTCCCCAGTTCCTTCCCTTGATGATGGCAGAGAGTCTGAACACTGAGTTCCTGGTTTTTCAGTCTCCTCCTCCACCAGTGATATTTGTTACTGACCTTTCCATGGGAGAGAGGGAAGAGGAGAAAACCACAGTTATTATTTTTCTGAGTGTAAAAGTTTGGAAGTAACAAGTCTGCTTGTTATATGAGTTATGTATATATTACCAAAAAAAAAAACAACTGAGGATTGGAGTGGAGTTATTTTAGGAAGAGTTTTGTTGGAGAAAATCATAAATAATCCCCAAAGAGTCAAACATTTAGGATGGGTGTGGAGATTAAATTAAAGATAGTGTTAGAGAGTTAGAAATTAGATATACATATAGGTACATTGTAGAGAAGGCAATGGCACCCCACTCCAGTACTCTTGCCTGGAAAATCCCATGGACTGAGAAGCCTGGTAGGCTGCAGTCCATGGGGTCGCTAAGAATCGGGCACGGCTGAGCAACTTGATTTTCACTTTTCACTTTCATGCATTGGAGAAGGAAATGGCAACCCACTCCAGTATTCTTGCCTGGAGAATCCCAGGGATGGGGGAGCCTGGTGGGCTGCCGTCTGTGGGGTCGTACAGAGTTGGACACGACTGAAGCGACGCAGCAGCAGCAGCAGCAGCAGATAGATACACTGATATACAGAGATATCTCAAGAAGTAACCCATTTTGTGTAATTAAACTTATTTATAATTAGCATATATTTAATTATTCAATGAATATTGATTGGGCATCATTAAGTACTAGATATTCCACTACAGGAGATGTAAGATGAACAAAGAACAAAATGTACCTAAATTAATGGAAATTATTTCTAGTATAATTGGTAACATACACTCTGGTGTGAGAGAAATGTGAAGGGATTTTTTTACAGGTACACTTCAGTTTTGACCCTAAAGTATGTATTTTCCCTTTGACCTTTTTTCCTTAATAAAGAAATTGTGGCTGGAATTCTACTGACATTTTAAGGTCTAGGTAGTTGTATTTCTTCATTTATAATGTAATGTTTTGGTCTAAAACAAAGTCTGCTTTTTAAAACAATCTATTCTATTTCAAATTAAAATACAAATAATAGTATATATGCAGAATTTGCTTAAAACTTTCAAGCAAAGGAATGATAGATAAATTGGGCTTACATTATAGTAACTTAAATTAACTGACTGTGGAAACACTTTTCCTGCTGTAGTCTCTAAACCCCACTCTCTTATGAGCTTCAAGATGCATAGTAACTTCCTGTCCTACAGTCACATATACATGATATAGCAGACTTTTTAATATAGTAAAATGATGTTGTTGTCACTGATTTATAAAAGTCTTTGAAGTGAACTGCCTAATTATTTCATGCATGAGCATAGCTAAAAGTATTAAAGAAGATACCTTGCAAATACTGAGGTACAGTAGATTAAAATGGTCTTTTAAAAATAAGAATTCTCACAAATTTTGAGATACAAAATATATTCAGTTAATCAAATTTTACTCTTAAGTAAATATATTAAAATTATGATGATTAACAAGTTAAACTTAAGTCTGTGATCAGCCAATAAAATAATAATAATTAAAAATAAGCCTTACCTTCAGATATGATTTTTAGCAAATATTTCCTTGATTAGAAATAAAATGGACATGCAAACATTCTATTAGCAACAGTGTTAGAAAGATTTATATGTGGTCAAGAAAAATAAGATTTATTTTCATATTTCTGTGGCATGTAAAATTTATCTCTTTCGGTGTGGATAGAGAATGTCATTCAAACTGATGGACTGGGAGCGAAGTGGCAAGGGACTGAACATTTGCATCAAGTATGAAGTCAAGACCTAAACTCCCAGTGGTGTTACTCCAAATGCCTGCCTGTCCTAACTTCACGAATGTTTTGTGTGTATCTAGGGTGAGAGATCTCCCAAGTGAATAGAGTTATAGAGTAAGTGACAATTTTTAGTAGAAAATAAAGAAAATATGTCAAAGTGTGTGGTGAGTAACAGGACATTTTAGTTTCTTAGTTTATTTTTACATTCAACTATATGAATAGTTTATGGATGACACTTAATATTGGATGAATAACTGTACAGATAGCCTCTTCAGGTGAATGATAATGACACACTCCATGTACCACATCTTATTGTTATACTTTGCCATTTTTTACCACATGGATGGAGAGCTCTGCCATGGGGCTGTTGCTAGAAAAAGTTTAGACCACAATTGGAAAATGGCATGCCCTTGATTAATTTTGTAAAGTTACTTTTAATAGAGTTCTCATTATCTTAAGATACTGTCAATGAGATTGCTATTGAGTTTTTAATAGGGTCATATATTTAGAACTGTCTGCTTATAGACTAGATCCTTTTCTTTTATAGGGTGAGGGGAAGGAGAAGTGGTATAATTCTTGTTAGGAAATATACCATTATAATATTAAATATAATGCTTTCATCCTTTTGCAGAGACTTTTATGGGGGAAACTTTGAGACCCTGAATAGATTTTCAAATTGATAATTTCACAGTGTAGTAGAATATTTAGAAGAACTAACATCTCCATGTTGAGTTGGTGGAAGTAGTAGGTGGAGAGACTAGATGATTTCTCTGTCATAAAGTTGTTGAGAAGTGGGGTTTGGCAGCCACTCACCCCCACCCCGCCAGCTACTTTGGATGGCTACTCAGCTTGGTAGTAGTTCAAACATTTAGATTGCTGACTATCCAAGGTATTAAGCAGTAGAGATGCTGTAAAATATGCTCAATTTCACTGGGAAATAATTCATCTTGTGATTTGTGTTCAGCTACTCTCTCTGATCTGCTTACTTGTTCTAGCTTGTATATGCTTTATGTTGATTGCTGTCTCCTAAAAGTTCTCAGTTCTTTATATTGTTTTCCTGGATTTATCCTTTTCTATGGCTAATGATGGTCTTTTCACAATTTAGATCTTCTTTTTTAGGAACAGTGTTTATCAAGATTATCCCCATGTACCAGGCTTTTTGCCTTGTCCCTAAATGTGAAACACTGTCCCATAAAACCAGGGATTTTAAGTGTTAGAATTTCCCTAACTCTGATCTTGAACTGAAGGTGGGATGCTAGAGAATTCATCTGAAGTTTAAGGGGATTTATAGGAAATGTCAATTGGGATGGACTTTCACAGAAACAGTATCTCTGGAGCATTACTAGAGCGTTTTGCTATGGTCTTCAGTACTTTCTGAGAAAATTATTTTTAATGGCTGGATAATATTCCAAAATATGTATATATTGTAGACATTTAGACTGCTGTCTCTTTTTTTTGAAATAAAATTTTAATAAACCTACCGTAACAACTATTTTACTGTGTTTCTAATTTTTCTTTTAATTTGAAGCTTTAAGAGTATGAATGTATTTGAGTATTTTAAAAGTTTTGAAATATATTCAAATCCATCTTACAGGATTGTTGCGGTAATTATTATTACAGAAATAATAAGTGAGAGTGAAGGACACACTATTTTACTTTTCTTTATTTCTACTTTCTTGCACACACATGCTTGTCATACTCCATGTATATAAGCTGAGAGAAACTCTGCCAGAGAAATAGATTAATAGCCAAAATAGTTATATAAGCTTTTTAGCTAGTATAAGTCACAGAAGTTATGTTTATTAATTTCTGTCACCTTTCATTGTTACTAAAGTGATAAAAGTTGATAAGCATGGCTTTTGGA